>NC_072417.2:68115000-68740000 GCF_028858775.2 Pan troglodytes | reverse complement strand
TTCCAGGCATATCAAAGATTCAAACGTTTTTTAAAATACCCTGAACATAAGAAATGAAACAAAAGTACTTTTTCAAATTAATCTTCTAGGGTGAAAGTCCCTCCTGATGATGGTACAAAACCCAGAGACCAAAAATATAAAAGAACAATAAATATAGCAATAAAAATACTTCAAATAGCAAAAATACCACGAACAAAGATTGAAAATAACAAATTGGAAAATATTTACACTTGACACCCAAATAATAGCCTTATAATAAGATCCCCTAAACATTATTTATTAAAAAGAGAGAAACAATCCTATATAAATGATGGCAAAGGACATAGATCTGAGGAAAAAAGAGAAATTAAAATAGTGATAAACATGAAAAGATGCTCAACATGACTGGTCATTAACGAAATGCATATTGAGCAATAGTGGAATTCCATTTCCATCTCAAAAGTGATTTAGTGACAAATGTGGGGAAGGAAAAGCATGCTCATAAATTGGTTGGTGAAAATAAAAATCGGTACAATTTAATTGGAAAGTAATTGGGTAGTATCTGTCAAAATATAAAGTGCATGTAACCTTTGTCTCAGTTACTACATTTCTAGAAATCTATCCCACAGAACTGCTCTCTAATGTATATAAACATAAATGTTCACAGGGATTTGTAGCAGCATTGTAGCCATAGGAAAAGTCAGGAAATAAGCCAAATATCTATCAATAGGGAACACTTCGACTGTGACATATACACATTTTGTGAGGCATTATTCAGCTATTAAAAAAAGTAAGATAGGTTCATATACGGTGATATGGGAAAATGTCCAAGGTCTCTGATGTAACAAAGCAAGAAAGATACAAAACCCTGTTTAGCATAACTCCATTCGGAATTTTTTTAAAGCATACACATATATGTGCAGATGCTTGCCTACACGTAGAAAATCTCTGAAAGTTAGGCAAGAAGGGGTAAATATGATTACCTCTGAGGGTTAGGACTTAAAGCAAAGGGTAATAGCACTTTTATGTTTTACTTTGTGCCCTTCTCAACTATTTAAATGTTAATCATGATCATGAATTTTTTTTGATTTTAAGAAATTATTTTTTATAATATACGAGACCTTATTTTCTTGTGTCCTTGAGTTTCTAAGACCCAGGACATTTGGGCTTCACACATTATTTATTATTTAATTCTTATAAAGACAACACTGTGGGATAAGACTCACTTTGTAGATGAGAAAATCACATTTCAAAAAGGTTAAATAACCTTCTCAAGGTCACAGAGGGCCTCTGTCATGGCCAAGATTTGAATTTGAATAGAAGTCTGTCTAACTTGAAGCCACTGTAAAATACCAGACACTTGGCTCCACTTCTTCACGATTGGTATGTGCATAAGGACACCCCTAGATCTATAAGGGCAAGCATCTTTCCCTCAGTCTTTCCTGCTTATCCAGGCTCTGGCAGAGAGTAGACACCACAAAAACTATCCACTGAGTGTTGGGTTGGTGAAAGGCACAATGGATTTAATAGCTTGAATCATGGATCTCACTGATTTCATTACAACAATTAGATAAAAATCAGAAAACAAAAAAATAAGGAAGTAATTATAAAGCTTTTTACCTCATTCTATCCTTATTACTATCTTGTTTTATGGTAAAAATCACCAGCTGTCCAGCAGGGTAGCACTGTTGCTGAGAAACATCTTCCCCAGGCTGCCCCACTCCCTCGCGTAAATGGAGCCACATGGCTGAATTTTAATCAATGAAATACGGGGGGAAGTGAAAAATGCTCCTCTTGGACTGGCTGATGGAAAATTCCTGTGCAAGTTTCTACCCTTTCCCTTCACTTGTCTGCAGGCTGGATGCAGAGGTTTCAGCAGAAAATTCAAGGTCTTATGGCAGAAACGCAAGTTGGAAGGAGCCAGAACCTCTTAATCACAGCCTGTGGAAGAAGTGCCAACTGACCAGGACCTTCACATGAACATGAAGTAAACCGTTATGAGCAGCCACTGAAATTTGAGAGCTGAACCATAACAAAGACTAGTCTTTTCTTAAATATATAATACTGACCTCTTCCACTAGATTATAAATTTCTGGAGGACAGAGCTTATGTATTGTATCTACATCATGCCTCATATAATACTGAACATAAAGTAGATTCTCAACAAACATTTGCTGTAACGAAAGGATACTGAGATCTAGCAGGTAGAGATAGATGGAGCCTCTACATTGTGAACGGAATCAAAAAGGATTTCCATAAGAAAACAAAAATATTTTTTAAAACATTAAACTCATCTCCCTGTTGAAAATATATTACTCCAACATACTTAGGATCATTTCTACCTTGCTCAGGGCATCTTATATAAAAAAAGATATCTTTAAAATATATTTTAGTATTAAAGTTAATGCTTAATAATGTGGATTATTGTTTTCTTTTCATTGCACATATATAATTTTCTTTATTATCATAAGAGGGATTATTGCTAATTAAAGGAAATTGCATGTGTAGTAAAATATGCTAAAGTATAAAGAATGAAAATTGCACCCACATTGCCACCATTTAGCAGGGGTGTCCAATCTTTTGGCTTCCCTGGGCCACACTGGAAGAAGAATTGTCATGGCACACATAAAATACACTAACACTAGCAATAACAAATAAGCTAAAAAAAAAAAAAAAAGACAAAAAAACTAATAATGTTTTAAGAAAGTTTACAAATTTGTGTTGGGCTGCATTCAAAACTGTCCTGGGCCACATGTGGCCCAGAGGCCGCAGGTTAGACAAGCTTGATTTAGAGGTTGCCACTGTTACCGTGAATATGTTTCTTTAATATACATGTCATTAGACAGTGTGCATGAGCATCCTCATATATTATTAAATATTTATTTATATCATTTAATGGTCATAGAGCATTCCATTGCAAGACATATGTAATTTATTTAATCAATATCTTTTGTTGGAAATGTTCACTACTTCCAGATTTTTACATTCATAAGTAAAACTGATGAATAACTTGTGTACACTTTCTTACTGTTTTTGAAGGAGAAATTCCTAAAAGCAGAATGACTGGGTCAAAGATTATGAATATCATTAAGTCTCTTAATATGGGTGGTTAAAATGCCCTCCAGAAATGTTGTACCAATGCATTCCTGAGGAATATTCTTGTAAACATACGTAATTTACAAGCACAAACCTACTCAGCATATTTGTCTCAAATGATTATGTCAGTGAAATATAGAACTACTCCGGCAAAGCCAGTCAAAACTAGAAGGCTGTTAGAAGAAAAAAAAAGTAGCAGTGAGGTACAGCTAAAATAGCCTCCCTTCAACAAATGACCAGCGTCAGGAGCTCTTAGGAGGTTTGCTCATACACTATGCTTCCTCAGTCAACTGTGCCATTTAAAAAGCTAAAGGGGACAGATATTTTTTGTGTTTTTTCTGCCCCCCACCTTCAAGCCAGATTTAAACATACTCAAAACATCTGGTCCCCAGGACCCATTTCAAAAATAAAAAATTCCAGATAGTGCAGAAGCATCAAGATCCAAAGACTGTTGGGAATGCAAATCTCATCCATAAATTATGTCCATTATCACAATACAGTACTGTATGAGGGAGAGAGGGAAAGGGCAGGAGGGAGGGAGGGAGGAAGGGAGGAAAGAGGAAGGAAAGGAGGAAGGAGGAACGAGGAAGGAGAGACAGAAAGAGAGAGAAAGAAAAGGAAGAAAGAAAGAAAGAAGAAAGAAAGAAAAGGAAGAAAGAAAGAAAGAAAGAAAGAAAGAAAGAAAAGGAAGAAAGAAAGAAAGAAAGAAAGAAAGAAAGAGAAAGAAAAGAAAGAAGAAAGAAAGGAAAAGGGAAGGAAGAAAGAAAGAAACTTTTGTTAAAAATTTTAACATGAGTGGCCGGGCATGGTGGCTCACGCCTGTAATGCCAGCACTTTGGGAGGCTGAGGCGGGTGGATCACAAGGTCAGGAGAGCCAAAGTGATGAAACCCCATCTCTACTAAAAACAATAAAAAAATTAGCTCGGCGTGGTGGTGCATGCCTGTAGTCCCAGCTACTTGGGAGGCTGAGGCAGGAGAATCGCTTGAACCCAGATGTCGGAGGTTGCAGTGAGCCAAGATCACACCACTGCACTGCAGCCTGGCAACAGAGCAAGACTCTGTCTCAAAAAAAAAAAAAAAAAAAAAAAAAAAAAAAAAAAAATTCTAACATAAGTCTGAGAGGTGGTTTTACCTTGTGAGCCTTCTAAATCACTTCTAAAGCAGCTTAAGTCCCTCATTGCTTTCTTAACTGCAGCCTGTGTCTGAGGATCACAGGATGTCAGCTACCCAGCAAGTCATGCATTGAGCAAATCAGCCAAATGTGAAAGAGAAAATGAAGCCTCCTTCAGCTAATTTGCTGGATTCAATTTTAAAGTATCAGAGCTAGAAATCCTTAGAGGCCACCAAGTCAAGCTCCCTCAGTTGGTGGAGGTTGGCCTCCTGATTAATGCTCAGCCTGGGTCCAAACTGACTCAGGAACCAGAAGATGCATAGAGCAAAAGTTAAGACAGGCCGGATCTGACATCCTCAAAAAGAGTGAAGGCTCAGTCCTTCCATCTGCCCAGCTGCTTAGGAAACCACAACAGCAAACAGCTACAAATACAAGTTATGACCTGGAGTTGTCTATGCTTTAAGTCCCACAGAATAAACACAGAAGAGAACAGAGAGTCACAAGGATTAGGTCACTGGCCTCTGTGGTCCATGTGTCCCTCCCTGCTGACCAGAGGGACCTGTGGAAACTGACCGTAGAATGCACTTTTTACTCTGCCCCAGTGCTAAGAAGCCAGCCCAGCCCAGGCCAGTTGGACAACCTCCAATATGTGAATGGATTCATCATACTCATTCAGTTCAAGGACTAGAGTCTCAAGTATATCACCAACTTGTCTTCCCCTCCTAAGCCTGTTCTTCGTCTTGGCTCTAACACTTTCATCTGTGTTTATGGAACTAAATTTATCCCTCAGGCCTGGTGTTTGACCCATGTTCTCTAGAACTGGCCTCCAAATTCCACCTTTACACCCACGCCTGAGTTAATGCCTGTCTCAAGGCACTGTCAAGAAACCTTCCACTCAACTGGGCCTGGTCTCCAAGACCTTACCCCAGAACAAGCCCATCATGGCTGTTGCAATAGTGAACTTCTCCCTTGGACCTAGTTAAGAGTGGGCTGGAATAGGTGATGGAAAGTAGTGCAGAATACAGTGGGATATTAGGTTAGAAAAGCAGTTTGGGACCAACTTGTGAAGAGCCTTGAATGCTAAGATGTTTAAGTTTACCCTAAAGACAACCAGGAGCTTTTAGAGGTTTTTGAGAAAAAGGTACCCTTGATTAGATCTGTCTGTACTTTTAAAAGACCTCTCTGGAAGCAATGTGGAGAATGGATATGAGTGAGACCAGAGAAATGTCAGATCAGTTCACAGGGTAGTAGAGTCACACAGGTGAATATTGCTCTAAGTCATGGCAGTGAGGATGAAGAAAAGTGAGCATAGTCCCCCCAACATCCCGCAAAAAATTCATGTCTACCCAGAAACTCAGAATGTGACCCTATGTGGAAATAGGACCTTTGCAGGTGAAGGATCACAAGATAATATCATATTGGATTTATTTCTTTTTTTTATTTGTTTTTTTGCTTGTTTGTTTTTGTTGAGATGGAGTCTCACCCTGCCACCTAGGCTGGAATGCAGTGGCATGATCTTGGCTCACTACAATCTCCACCTCCCGGGTTCAAGCGATTCTCATGACCCAGCCTCCCAGGTAGCTGGGATTACAGGTGCTCACCACCATGCTTGGCTAATTTTTTTCTTTTTTGTATTTTTAGTAGAGATGGGTTTTCACCATGTTGGCCAGGCTGGTCTCCAACTCCTGACCTCAAGTGATCCTCCTGCCTTGCCCTCCCAAAGTGCTGGGATTACAGGCATGAGCCACCATGCCTAGCCTCATACCAGATTTAGAATGCACTGTAAATCCAATAACTGGGGTCTTTACAAGAAGAGGAGAGGCCACAGCAACAAAAGAGAAGGCCATGTGGAGACAGACAAAGCTTGGGATTATGCTGCCACAAGCCAAGAACTGCCGGAAGCCCCAGAAGCTGGAGGAGGTAAGGATGAATTCTTCCCTAGAAACTTCAGAAGGAGCAGGGCCCTGATGACACTTTGATGTCAAATGTCTAGCCTCCAAAACAGTGAGGGAAAAAATTCTGTTGCTTTAAGCCACCCAATTGGTGATATTTTCTTATGGCAGCCCTGAGAAGCCAATACAGTAGGAAAGCAGGAGAGAGAAGATTGACATATTTGGCACAGATAATAGCTAGGAGCAGAGAGAAAAGATAAAAATAGTTAAAGAGATTTACTATATGAAAAGTATCTCTATTAAAAGCTTTACAAGATTGGTTTCATTTAATCTGTAAAATAACCCTATTAGGTAGTTATCACTATTATCTTCCTATTATCTCCTTTTTCCATATGAGGCAACTGAGAAATAATTATCTCATTACAGATTACATGGCTGGTAATCCAATTCAATATTTGAGTCCGTATGACTCTAAAATCTCATGTAATGCTTCCAGATAGAAGGAGATTGGAACTTGGGTTAATATGATTGTATCAGTGAGTCATCAAAGAATAATCATGAGATATAAAATCTGAGAGATGTTTCTAAGACATTGTTAAATGGAGGAAGCTTTGAAATAAATAGGCACTTGGGTTTAGTTTATTTAAAAAGATAGTCAAAAGCCACTGTCATTTCCCACTTACTATTCTGTTTACTTAGGTAGGATTAACAGGCTGCCTCAAGTCATTCTTCCTCATACAGAGCACACAACCTTCTCATCAAGGGTGGGCAGGTGGCCAGGGAAGCAGTGTTTGTAAATTCAACAGAAGACTGTGTCCTCTCCCCCACGTAAGCCCCAGGAAGTGGCTTCCAGGAAAAAGACCTCCACCAAGCCAAGAGGAACTACTCACATCTACAAACAACCCTCTTTGCCAAAATTCTGTTCAGTTTCTTGCTGCACACATACACACAAAAATAGATAAAGTGAAGCAAATAAATTTTAAAAGGTTACCTTAGGGTAAGGAAAAGGAGGCTGTGGATAGGAAAATTAGAGGAAAATGGAGTTAAGGGCCAGGCGTGGTGGCTCACACCTGTAATCCCAGCACTTTGGGAGGCCGAGGCAGGCGGTTCACAAGGTCAGGAGATTGAGACCATCCTGGCCAACATAGTGAAATCTTGTCTCCACTAAAAATACAAAAAATTAGCTGGGCATGGTGGCAGGCACATGTAATCCTAGCTACTCGGGAGGCAGAGGCAGGAGAATCACTTGAACCAGGGAGTCAGAGGCTGCAGTGAGCCGAGATCACGCCACTGCACTCCAGCCTGGTGACAGAACAAGACTCCATCTCAGAAAAAAAAAAAAAGAAAAAAGAAAAGAAAAAGGAGATAAGTTCTCTGATTGTCAACACACTACCTGCATGACACATGCACACAAAAATTCATGTATGCCCATTAAATGCACATATAAGAACCCCATGTGTGTGCACACATGAGCATGCATGGGGGCACACACACATGCACACACACACACACACACACCTGTCTCTTTCTTTCCTCCATGACTTATGGGATTGTTGTGGGTTTTTTTTTTTTTCCTGATGGACTTTTCTTCTTTGAAGGATGAAACACCTCTTATCTCAGAGCCCAAACTGTGAGACAGCTGTAGTGGGAGGGTGGGAAGCATGGAGGCTCAAGCTGAGTCCCTGAGAGCCTGGCAAGTGTGTCCTGAGGTTCAAAACTCAGCCTACTGGGGTTCTCAGCTTAACTTTCTCTGGGTTGGTATGTGCATTTTCTAGTAGGGATTGAGTGAAAGGCATGTTATTTTTAAGAAGCAGGAGGAAGGAGGAGGTTGCCTCTTTCTACTAAGTGCTGACCAACAGCTGTAATTTTAATGGTAGTAACTGACGAAGGAAGAGGAGGGAGGAGATTGCCTCTTTCCACTAAGGGGTGACCAACAGCTGTAATTTTAGTGGCAGTAACTGACAGGAACAGCTTGATGGCATCATGTTTAATGGGAAGAGACCAGCTCACCTCATGCCCTGGTTGCTATGTACAGAGATCTGAGGAGTCCATAACAAAGGCTGTAAGATTCACTGCTTAGAGTAGAAGGAAACAGGGGCTGTCCCAGAGAAGGGGGGCTTGCTTTTGTCCAGCCCTGTTGGAATTTATGAGGTCTGTAGAGTGGAGTTTATAGAAGTGACTTAGGAGGCAATGAAAGCCCCTATGAATTGCTCAGATATCCTTCACTCCAAGAAGCTTCCTAAGTAATTATTGAACTTGGGAGAACATAATTAAAGAACACATGTCTCCTGTGGCCATATTTAGACATAGTGGAAGACTTTTTGGCATTTTGAAAATAGCATCAGTTTCTATCTTATGCACTCTGGGAATTCTCTGACCCATCAGCAATTGGCCACTTCTTGGAGGAGGATGAGAAATGAGCCACATAATTTTAGATGTGAAAACCAAAGGGAAAATAGGTTTCATTAGCCCTCAGGGAAAAAAGAAGCATACATTTCAAGAATAAATATGCATAAGTTTAAGAAATAAGCAGACATATTTTCTTGGCTTCCCACTTCATATCCGCCCTGAGAAGAGAAAATTGAGGACACATGTTGCTGAGGCCCCACAGTGGATGTAGCTGACCATAATGTTGCCAGGTCCACTGCAGAAATCAATGTTGCTGACCACAGTGGAAGCCAAGTACCCAGGGCAGGGGGGCTGACAATCAAGTGACTCAGAGTCAAAGCTCTGTCCCCAAGAGCCCTCCAAGCAAGAGAGGAGGCAACAAGCGTTTGTTCTGTTGCAAGCAGGTATAGAGTGCTGGAGGGTGCTAATATTAACACAGATCATTTGGAACTAGAAAATGCAAGGCAAAGGTCCTGATCCTCCATCCTACAGTGAGGCATACTTTCCTTTAATGTCAAATCAGAATTTTCTATCTCCTATCTTGCTACTTTAGGAATCGCAGTCTTTTATCATATTCCCCACCCTAAGTATTTCTGAGAATCCCTGAGGCCTGTTGGGCTGCCCCACAGGTCCACTCTGTTTGTCAGCTCAGTCAGTCATCTGAGATTGGACCAGCTTTTTGTAGACTCTTCTTACTATGTCATGATCAAACTTCTCAAGACTCATCATCCCCAAAATGGACAGTTATATCTCTTAATTACCCAAGCACAAGAAAGCCACTCTGTAGTATGTAATGTTCCTTTATTGAAGGCATTGGGCTCTAACAGAAAAGAATTGAAACAGACAAGAAGGAAAGTAAATGCTGGATCTGAATATGGCTATTCCCAATATCCACAATGGTCACCCACACCATTCCTTCTGCTTTTGATCATGTTATAGGGGTCAGTTACTTCCCCTCATAAGACAGCTGTCAGCTACATCTCCATTTCCTGGAGCCCGGACCCCCAAATCCTCTGAGTGGTTATACATAGCCCCAAAGGGAAAATAAACAATCTCAGTGACGTTATCCTAAACACAGTAAAGATGACCTTTTATACTAAGAGCACAGCAACATTGCATCCCATTATCCAGAACATCCCATTGCTGAACAGAAAGGCAGGCTCAGCTCTAATTTTTCTGTTACAACAACAGTAACAAAAGCAATAATTATAATAGGAGCTATGGTTTATTGAATTTCTACTCTATGCCAATAACAGCACTAATGACTTATATGTTACTTCTAATATTTACATCAATATCAAGGTTAGGTATTAGTCCCGTTTTATTCTAAGAAAGCTAAGGGCCGGGCACGGTGGCTCACGCCTGTAATCCCAGCACTTTGGGAGGCCAAGGCAAGCGGATCACGAGGTCAGGAGTCTGAGACCAGCCTGGCTAACATGGTGAAACCCCGTCTCTACTAAAAATACAAAAAAATAGCCGGGCAGGGTAGCAGGCGCCTGTAGTCCCAGCTACTCGGGAGGCTGAGGCAGGAAAATGGCGTGAACCTGGGAGGCGGAGCTTGCAGTGAGCCGAGATCACGCCACTGCACTCCAGTCTGGGCAACAGAGCAAGACTCTGTCTCAAAAAAAAAAAAAGAAAAAGAAAAAGAAAAAAAAAATAAGGAGAAATAAAGTAAATTGTCCAAGATTAAACTTTTGGAAAAATTAGAAATAAGATTAAAATCAAGATATTCCAAGACACTGAACCAGTATGATGGCTGACTCCTTCCTCTGAAGTACTGAAGAGGGAAAATACCTAGAAATTTGTCAAGAGAGCTGGAGTTATACTGTTTAGGACTGGTGTATGAGTGAGGCTTTGACTTTGAATAGAAGTAATAATGGCATACATTGGGAGAGTACAATAAGATAGGAACTCTTGGTGTTTTCCTCTTGCTCTTCTCTGTTGCTGCCTCGGGCAAACAATTTCTGTCCTCATCCTTATGGCTCTCAGCTCTGGTCCAGGTGTGCAAGGTAATACAAACAAAGGAGTGCAGAAGATATGTATTTGTGAGGCATTAAGAAAAACAGGTGGAGACTAACCTTGAGCAGAGACTCCCCATTCGTCCCCTTCCAAACTCTTCAGATTGACTAGCTTTTACAATCTCAGGATGCTACTTCCTCTGGACAAAGAATGAGGCCTTGACCTAAGGGCCAGAAGTAACTAATTGGTTTTTCTGTACCTGGCCTTCTCCCATGGCCATATTTAGGCATAGTGGAAGACTCTCTGGCATTTTTAAAATAGCATCAATTTCTATCTTATAGCCCCTGGGAATTCTCTAACCCACCAGAAATTGGCCACTTCTTGGAGGAGGATGAGAAATGAGCCACATCATTTTATTAATAGATGTGAAAACCAAAAGGAAAGCAGGTTTAATTAGCCCTGGGGGGAGAAAAGAAGCATATACTTCAAGAATAAATACATGTGAGTTTAAGATATCAGCAGACATTGCCCCCCTCCCTCCCACCCCCCACCCCATCCCCCACCTACCATGCCCAAGGGCTTAGCTCCCTAACCTGAGCTAATTAGGGCTGCTGCAGCTTAAGATCTACCCTTCTCTGACAAAGTAGCCGGTATCTCCTGGGGAAAATGATCTCACAAGGCAAAATAAAAATACATTTGAAAAGCACAACTATTTTAAATAAAAACAACTTGCGGGTTACATATGGTGCCAAAGAAGAAACGTTAGAACCGAAAGAGATGATAAAAGTTACAAGAAATAATAGATATTTAAAAACCTAGTTAAAATAAAGAAAAAATCAAATAAATAGCATGAATTAGCTAAGGAATAGATTCAAAATGTGAAAAACTGGATTGAGAAAAATCTCTCAAAAGGAAGGATAAAAAGGCAAGAAAATATAAAACATAAAAGAAAATCTAAGAAGTGGAGGGAGAGCAAAATACGACTAGAATTAGTAATATGAGAATAATAGAAATCCCAGAAAGAGAAAGCAATAATAATAAAAGAAAACATTTGAAGAAGTAATGGAGATAAATTTTCCCAAATAAAAGAAAAGAAGGAAGAAGAGGACACTTTACAGTAAAAGAGTCAGATAATTCCAAAGAGGAGAATAAAGAAAAACCCACATTAGACATCTTATTAAAAAATGTAAGAATATCAAAGGCAAGGAGAAAGTTACAAAAGCTCCTAGAGAATAAAAAGCAGATCCTGCAATACTGATCAAGAATCGGATTAATTTCAGATGTTTCAACACCAACACTAGTAACAACCAACAGCAAAAAAAGAATTTCTAAAAATAGAGTAATATTTTTAAGTATTGGGGGAAAAATGTACTTAAAGCAAGAAGTTCATATTCAGCCAAACTGTCATTTAAGTATGAGAGGATGCTAAACATATTCTCAGGCATACAAATCCTCAGAGTGACACAAAAATATTCATACTGAAATAAATTTTGTATTAAGCATTTTAATTAGAATACAGAACATTCCAGGAGATGGCACAGATTTATATAAAGTAACGACCATCTAATACCTTGATAGATTTTGATGTTACCTTAAAAAGTAGCTATAGAGTGATATCAGCAAGATGGTGGAATACGAAGCCCAAGACCTCACTCCCCAACAAAAACCTTGACTCAACAACAATACATGCTCAAAAATGCCTTTATAAGAATGCCGGAAACCAGTTAGGAAGATGCAATATCCCAGGCAAACTGAAAGCCAATAACATCTCCACCGAAACAGGTAAGAAAAGCCATTTCATGTCAACTGCATCAGACCTTCCCCAAAGCTAGCACAGATCATGATCAAAAGGAAAACTCCAATATATAGCTTCTCTTTGGGAAATAAAAGAGAGGAGTGGAATGCACATTCAACATTTCAGCTTTTGAAGGGAATGCCTGGACTGGTTTTTGTCTTGCCTAGCACAGAGCATTGATGGGGAAACCTACATACTTTGGATTCCTGGTAGCCTCTGAGAACAAAAGAGAGCTCAACAACTTAGAAGCAGCACCAGAGAACTTGCAATACTGCAGACAGAGCCAACATAGCTCATCAAGATAGGGAGAAAGTACCAAGATCATGGCTTTTCCCATAGGAGGAAAAAAAGGAGAGAAATATGTGTCCAACCTTCTGGCTTTTGCTGGGGGCTTCCTAAGAAACTGATTTCTGTTTCACCTGGCTCAAAGCACTGATGGAAAACTGGCATATTTCAAAGTCCTGGGGGCCATTGAGAAGAGAGAGAGCTCAGTGGCTTGTGGAAGTGCCAGAAAATTGCAGTGCCATAAACATCCACCAGAGTGAGTAAGAGACTACAGCTCCTGAAAAACCAGCAAACCTATCTAATTGAGAAATAAACCCAGAGAAAATGCATCCCCAAGAAAGGTTTGAAAGACCTCTGGAACCTCCAACCAGGCTGATTGATGAATGTCTTCTTCTATGTGAAGCCAGTCCTTAAAGACTGGGAGAGGTGGTTATTTTTTTTCAAATGCAAAATCACAACAAAAATTACAAAGCACACAAACAAGGAAACATAACCCAATCAAAGAAACAAGAAAACTCCAGAGACTGACTCTCAAGAAATGGAAATCTATGAATTAGCCAACAAAGAATTCAAAATAATCTTCTTAAAGAAGTTTGATGCATTACAAGAGAACACAAATAACTAAACAAAGTCAGAAAAACAGTGCATGAACAAAATGAGAATATCAAAATAAGATAGAAACTATAAAAAAGAACAAAACATATTGGAGCTGCAGAATACAATAACTACATTGAAAATTTTACTACAGGGTATCAATAGCAGACTTGATCAAACAGAAAAAAGAATTAGGAAACTAAAAAACAGTTCATTTAAAATTATAAAGTCCGAGGAACAAAAAAAAAATAATGAAGAAAATAAAAGAAAGCCTAAGGGACTTATTGGACACTATCAAGCTGACCAATATATGAATTATAGAAGTCAAAAAGTGAGAAAAGAGAGAATGGAGCAGAGAGTTTACCTGAAGAAATAATCACCCAAAACTTCCCAAATCTGAGGAAGAAAGTGGATGTCCGAATTCAAGAAGTTCAAAGGACTCTAACTAGGATGGACCCAAAGAGGCCCATAGGGAGACACGTCATAATAACACCTTCAAAAGTCAAAGACAAAGACAATCTGGAAAACAACAAGAGGAAAGCAACTTGTCATTAAAAAGTGAGCTCTCATAAGGTTATCAGCAGATAACTCAGCAGAGACATTTTAAAACAGAATGGAGTGGCATGATATAGTCAAAGCACTAAAAGAAAACAAAATTACCAAAGAATTCTACATCTGGGGAAACTGTCCTTCAAAATGAAAGAATAAGACTTTCCCAAATCAATAAATGTTCAGGGAGGTCACCACTACACCTGCCATATAAGAATTGCTAAACAGAGACCTTCAAGTTGAAATAAAAGAATGCTAACACCAGCAGCACAAAAGTATATGAACATTTAAAGCTCTCTATAAAGGTAAATATATAAATAAATACAGAAACAAATTGTAATGCTGGTATATAAATCACCTTTAATTCAGGTATAGAATTAAAAGAAAGCATATAAATAACTAGCTATAAAACTATATTAATGAATATAAAATATTAAAATATGTAATTTATGACATCAATAGCATTAATGGGTGGTAGAGAATGAAAAGGAGTAGAGTTTTAAATTCTATTGAAGTTATAATCAGTTTAAAATATATTTTATAACCAGAAGATGTTTTATGTTATCTCTATGATAACCACAAGAAAACATCTATGGAATATACACAAAAGAAAATGAGAAAGAAATCAAAGCATGTCACTACAAAAAAATCAATGAATCACAAAGGAAGGCAGCAAGAAATAAAAATGGAGAGAAAACTGCAAGACATACCAAAAACAATAAAATGGCAATAGGAAGTCCTTCTTTATCAGTAATTGCTTTAAGTGTAAATGGATTAAACTGTCAAATTATAAGACATAGAATGACTGAATAGTTTCTTGTTTAAAAAAAAAGATCCAACTATATACCCTCTACAAGAAACTCACTTTAGGTATAAAGATATACGTTGGCTTAAAGAGAAAGGATAGCAAAGGTATTCCATGCAAATGGTAATCAAAAGAAAGCAGAAGTGGCCATATTTATATAAAAAATAGACTTCAGTCAAAAACTGTCTAACAAGAGACAAAGAATGACATTATATAATGATAAAGAGTACATTCACCAGGAAGATACAGCTCACAGTAGAGTACCCAAATATACGAAGCAAACATTGACAGAATTGAAGGGATAAATGGACAATAACACAATAATAGTAGGATAATTCAATATTCCACTTTTAATAAATGATAGATCAACCAGACAGAAGATCAACAAGGAAATAGAGGACTTGGACAAAATTATAGACCAAATGAACTTAACAGAAATATACAGAATATTCCATCCAACAGCAGCAGAATACACATTCTTCTCAAGAAGACATGGAACATTCTCCAAGTAGATCACATTTTGAGCCATAAAACTAGTCTTAACAAATTTAAGAAAATTGAAATCACACCAAGTATCTTTACTAACTACAATGGAATAAAACTAAAATTTAATAGCAAAAGGAAAACAGGAAAATTCATAAATATATGAAAATTAACACACTCTTGAATAATCAAAGAACAAATCAAAGGGAAATTTAAAAATATCTAGAGACAAGTGACAATGAAAACACATTATACCAAAACTTATGGGATGCAGCAAATGTACTCCTAAGAGGAAAGTTTATAATGTTAAACACCTATATTAAAAAAGCAGAAAGATCTCAAATCAACAACCTAACTTTTTAACTCAAGGAATGAAAAAAAGAAGAAAAAATTAAAACCAAAGAAGGGAAAAAATAGCAAACATTAGAGCATAAATAAATGAAATAGAAAAACATTAGAAAAATCAGTGAAAATAAGAATTAGTTCTTTGAAAAGATCAACAATATTGGCAAATCTTTAGGAAAACTAAGAAAAAAGAGAAAAGATTAAAATAACAAAAAGGAGAAGACATTACAACCAATGCTATAGAAATAAGAAAGATCATAAGACTACTATGAACAATTATACAGCAACAAATAACCTAGAAGAAATGTATAAATTTCTAGAAGGATGTAATCTACTAAGACTAAATAATAAAGGATTAAAAATCAGAACATACTTATAACAAGTAAGGAAATAAATCAGTAACCAAATCCTCCCAACAAAGAAAAGCCCAGGATCATAAGGTTTCATTGGAGAATTCTGCCATACATTTTAAAAATTAGCACCAATTCTTCTCTTAAAAACAAAAAGATGAGGGAACACTTCTATGAGGCATTCTGTGAGGCTAGTGTTAGTTACACTGACACCAAAATGAGACATAAATACTACAAGACAAGAAAACTACAGACCAATACCCCTGATTAATGTTCATGTAAAACCCTCAATAAAATACTAACAAAGAAAATTCAACAGCATATTTAAAAATTATAACTTATAATCAAGTGGCATTTATTACTGGAATGCAAGGATGGTTCAACATATGAGAATCAATCTAATAACCACATTAATAGAATGAAAAACAAAAACCACATAATTATATCAAATTGATGCAGAAAAAGTTTATGGCAAAATGCAGTACCCTTTTATGATGAAAAAAAAAAAGCAATTAACAAATTAGGACCAGAAGAAAAACTGAAAACTCCCCCTTTACAAAAAGGAACAAGTCAAGAATGCCCACTCTCAACACTTCTAGTCAAACTAGCACTGGAAGTCCTAGCCAAAAACAATTTTTTTTTTAAATCAGGCAAGAAAAGAAATGAATAGAATAGAAATAGATAATGAAAATGTAAAATTATCTGTATTCTCATAATCACAGATGACATGATATTATACATAGAAAACCTTATAGATTTCACAAAAGACTGTCAGAACTATTAAATAATAAACAAATTCAGAAAAGTTTCAGGACACAAAAATCAGTTGTGTTTCTATACACTAATAATGAGCAATCCAAAAAAAAATTAAGCAAACAACCCCATTAACAATAGCATCAACAAAAATGAAACACGTAGGAATAAACCTAAACAAGTAGGCAAAAGACTTGTACACTGAAAACTACAAAACATTGCTAAAAGAAATTCTAAAGACACAAATAAATGGAAAGACGTCCACTGTACATGGATTGAAAGACTTAGTATTTTTAAATGTCCATGTTACTCAAAGCAATCTATATATTTAATGCAATCTCTATCAAAATTGCAATGGTATTTTTGTAGAAATAGAAAACAAAAATTCTAAAACTCCTGTGGAATCTCAAAGGACTCTGAATAGAAGAAATAATCTTGAGAATAAAAACAAAGCTGAAGACCTCATACTTCCTAACTTCAAAACATATTACAAACCTACAGTAATCAAAACGGCATGGTACTGGCATAAGGGCAGACACATAGACCAACAGAACAGATAAGAGAACTCAGAAATAACCTTCACATATATGGTCAAATGATGTTCAGCAAAGGTGCCAAGGCTACACAATACAGAAAAGATAATCTCTTCAACAAATGATGTTGGGAAAACTGCATAACCATGTGTATGTCCTTGCCTTACACCATATATAAATACTAACATAAAATGTATTGAAGACCTAAACATAAGACCTGAACCTATACAACTTCTAGAAGAAAACATAGAGAAAAACCTTCATGACTTTGAATTTGGCAGTGGTTTCTTGGATATGACACCAAAAGTAGAGACAACAAAAGCAAAAATAGTCAAATAAGACTACATCAAACTTAAAAACTTCTGTGCAGCCATGGAAATAATCAGCAAAATGAAAAGGCAACCTATGAAATAAAAGAACATATTTATAGCCATATATCTGAGGCAGATTGAGTATATCTTATTTGAAATATTGAGATCAGAAATGTTTTGAATTTCAGATTTTTTGAGATTTGGGAATATTTGCATTTACATAATGACATATCTTGGGGATGGAAACCAAGTCTATATATGAAATTCATTTACATTTCATATGCACCTTATACACATAGCTGGCAGGTAATTTTATACAATATTGTTAATCATGCATGAATCAAAGTTTTGACTGCTTTTTGACAGTCACCAGTCACATGAGGTCAGGTGTGAACTTTTCCATGTGTGACACCATGTCAATACTCAAAAAGTTTCAGATTTTGGAGCATTTCAGATTTTGAGTTTTTGGATTAGGGATGCTCAACCTGCAATAGGTTAATATCTAAATATATTTAAAAACCCCTGCAACCCAACAACAACAAGAAATTTGATTAAAAAATAAGCACAGGGCTTGAAAGAAGATAAACAAATGAACAACAAGCATATGAAAAGATGTTCAACGTCACCAATCATTGGAGAAATGAAAATAGCACAATACTATATCACCTCATATTCGTTAGGATGGTCATTTGTTCTGTGGTGAACATGTCTATGCAAACCTACCTCCAAAAGTCTGAGGAAGCTGAGAGGCTGAAGAAAGAGGCTGACATATCCAGTTTCTCAGAAAGAAACATTTAATAGGGATTTACAATGCCATGTCTGTGTCTCAGGCAGCGAGACAAGATGGCGGATCCTGGCACCATCTCTTTTATGATCCAGGGCTTATGTACCATAAAAAATGGTATTCATGGTTCAGAAGAGATGTGTAGGGCAACTGAAGTATGATAACATCAAGGTTGTTTTAACCTAAGAGCAGGCTTTACAACAAGTACATGCTTTTACACAAGGAACAATAGATAAAATGAAAATCTTTGAGGCCTTCCCACAACTGGAGTTAATCAGAAGTCAACATGGCAGATTAGCATCCAAGATGCAGTTGCTTTTGCCCCCATGTCATTAACCACAAATAAGCAAACCAAACAAACAAACAGAAAAGAGAAAATAACAAGTTTTGGAGAAGATATCAAGAAACTGGAATCCTTGTGCATTATTGGTAGGAATTTAAATGGTCACTGGGCATGGTGGCTCACGCCTGTAATCCCAACACTTGGGAGGCTGACGCAGGTGGATCATTTGAGCACAGGAATTCAAAACTAGCCCAGGCAACATGGCTAAACCCCATCTCTACTAAAAATGTTAAAAAATTAGCTGGACCTGGTGGCATATGCCTTAATCCCATCTACTCAAGTGGCTGGGGTGAGAAGATCACCTGAGCCTGGGAAATCGAGGCTGCAGTTAAGCCATGATCATGCCTCTGCACTCCAGCCTGGGCAGCAGGAGTAAGACCCTGTCTCTAAATACATAAATAAAATGGTGAAGCCACTTTGAAAAACAGTATGGAGATTCCTCAAAAATTAAAAATAGAATTGCCATATGATCCAGCAACCCCACTCCTCAGTACAGATCCAAAGAAAATACTGAAAACATGATCTTGAGAGAATATTTTGCATACCCATGTTCATTATAGCATAATCACAATAGCCAAGAGTTGGAAGCCACCTACAATATACATCAACAGATAAATGGATGAAGAAAATGTGGTATATACAAGCAATGAAATATTATTTGCCTTAAAGTAGAATGAAATCCTGCCACATGCAAAAACAAAAGTGAACCTTGAGGACATTATGCTAAGTGAAATAAGCCAGTCACAAAAAGACAAATACACCAAAATTCCACTTACATGAGGTATCTAAAATATTCGAACTCTTAGAAACAGAAAGTTGAATGGTAGTTCCCAGGGCCTGAGGGGAGGAAGAAAAGGAGAGTTGTTGTTTCATAGATATAGATTTTCCGTTTTACAAGATAAAAAAAGTTCTAGAGAGCTGTTGCCCAAGATGAATAAAGTTAACACACTATACTGTACACTTTAAAATGGTTACAATATTAAATGTTATGTATTGTTGATCACAATTTTAAAAATAGCTACAATTGACTAACTGGGTGCAGTGGCTCACACCTGTAATCCCAGCACTTTGGGAGGCTGAGGCAGGAGGATCACTTGACATCAGGAGTTCGGGACCAGCCTGGCAGACATGGTGAAACCCTGTCTCTACTTTAAAAAATACAAAAATTAGCCGGGTATGGTGCCGCATGCCTGTAGTCCCAGCTACTCGAGAGGCTGAGGGAGAAGAATTGCTTGAACCTAGGAGGCGGAGGTTGCAGTGAGCCAAGATCATACCACTGCACTCCAGCCTGGGTGACAGAGCGAGACTCTGTCTCGGGAAAAAAAAAAAAAAAAAAGGAGTAGCTACAATCCAAGACAAAGAGAAATTACATCTGTAATAACCCAGAATTAAAGGTCTAGATCAGTGATTCTCAAAGTATAGTTCCTAAACCAGCTGCATTGGCATCACTTAGGAATTTACTAGAAATGAAAATCCTCAGGTTCCACCCCAGACCTACTGAATCAGAAACTCAGGTGGGGTCCCAGCAATCTGTGATTTAACAAGTCTTCCAGATGATTTGAATATACCATTAAAGCTTGAGAATCACTAGTCTTGGTCAGCTATTTTTAAAGTGTGGTTTGTGAGACCTTTTCAAGTCATCCATGAGAGCAAAACCATTTTCATAATGCCAAAATGTTATTTGCCTTTTTGCTCTCCCTCATGAGCGTGTAGTGGAGTTTTCTAGAGACTATCTAATTTATGAAATTATTAAAAAAAGGAATGTAATAGCAAATATGAGAATCCAGCTGTCTTCTCTAAAGCAGAATTTTTTTTTAATTGGCTGCAATGCAAAATGATGCCCCTCTTGTTTGGGAAAATATAGTTATTTTTAAATAAAAATATATTACTTATGCTCTCATGTAGTGGTTTTTTCAATGAATAAATGAATATTTTAAATTTTCTTAGTTTTACTTTTTAATATAAGTTTTCATAGATATAACTCTCATAAACAAAACGTTTTTGGAATTCCCAATACTTTTTAAGGGGATAAAGAGCTTCTGAGACTAAAACTTTGAACTATTGGTCTAAGTATTATCAACATAATGGACGATGGGAAACAGTGTATATGAGAGTAAGCTAACATCCTGTTATAAAGGGGTATAAAATAAGAAAGGATTAAAAAGAAACTTTAGTTAGATAAACTGAAATTTAAAAATTTGATGGCAAAACAGATACAAGTATATTAATAATTGCAACAAATGGACTAACTATTCCAATTAAAAGACAAAGACTTTCAGACTGGATAAACAAAAGATACAAATATGTGTTACTTATAAGAAACACAGATAATACCATTTAGAAATTAAGCAATTAATATTGAAAGTACAAGAATGGGGCCGGGCGCGGTGGCTCACGCCTGTAATCCCAGCACTTTGGGAGGCCAAGGTAGGCAGATCACGAGGTCAGGAGATCGAGACCATCCTGGCTAACATGGTGAAACCCCGTATCTACTAAAAAATACAAAAAAAATTAGCTGGGGGTAGTAGTGGGCGCCTGTAGTCCCAGCTACTCGGGAGGCTGAGGCAGAAGAATGGCTGAACCCAGGAGGCGGAGTTTGCAGTGAGCAGAGATCGCGCCACTGCATTCCAGCCTGGGTGACAGAGCGAGACTTCGTCTCAAAAAAAAAAAAAAAAAAAGTACAAGAATGGGAAAATACCGTGCAAACACTAACCAAGAAAAAGGTGACATGGCTATATTCTCGTCACTCTAATCAGACTTTAAGGTAAGAATAACTATTAGAGATAAAAACATTTCGATTAATGATAAAAGGTTCAATTCAACAGGAAGATATGCCAATTCTTAATCTGTATACACCTTATAGTTGAGCCTCGATATAAAGCAAAAAAAATGACAAGACTTGCATGCAGTATCTACAAATCTAAAATTATACTAGGAAATTTTAACACACATTTTGCAGTAAATGAGATCACAGGCAAAAATAAATGGGTAAGAATATAAGTGATTTGAAAAATGTAATTATCAAACTTGTCCCAATTTTTATGCATTGAGCAATTACTCCAAAATTTTCCAAGACCCATTCATTCTTCCCAGTTTTCTTGGGAATTTAACAAATATTGCCATATGCCAGTTTACAGAACAAGTTTCAAAAATTTCAAAGGATTGTAGTAATCTAGAGTATGTACTCTGGCCATAGTGGACTTAAGTTAGAAGTATGTAATAAAATCCCTATATGTTTGGAAATTAAGCAACTAATTTCTAAAAACTTAACGGAGCACAGTAGAAATCACAATAGAAATTAGAAAATATTTTGAAATTATACTAATGAAAATATGACATATCAGAATTTGTGAGATGAAGATAAGACCCTATTGAATAGAAATGTACAACATTACATGCACATATTCGAAAAGAAGAAAGGCTGAAAATCAAATAGCTAAGCATTAAGTTAGTTTTTAAGACTAGCAAATTAAACCCTCCCAAAATTTTTAGACACATTTTTTAAAAGAATAGAAATAATGAACTAGAAAACAAACAAACACTAAAGAGTTTCAACAAAGCCACAGGTTGATTCACTGAAAATACTTCTTAGTAAGATTGATAAATGCCTAGCTAGATCAATTTTTTGAAAGATTAAAAGCAACAGGAATGTTAAAATGGACATCGCTACATATCACACAGATATAAAACAATTATGAATAATTTTATACCAATATATTTGAAATTTTAAATAAAAGGAACAATCCTAAAAAAATTATATTGTGCAAGCTAGTATAAGAAGATATAGTTTCCAAAATAAATGCAAGAAAGATATAGAAAATACGTCTTCTGGACATTGGCCCAGTCAAAGAATTAATGACTAAGACCCCAGAAGCAAATGCAACAAAAACAAAAAATAAATAAATGGGACCTAATTAAACTAAAAAGCTTCTGCACAGCAAAAGAAATAATCAAAAGAGTAAACAGACAACTCACAGAGATGGAGAAAATATTTACAAACTGTGTATCTGACAAAGGTCTAATATCCAGAATCTACAAGGAACTCAAACAAAACAGCAAGAAGAAAAACAAATAATCCCATGAAAAAGTGGGAAAATGACATGAACAGACATTTCTCAAAAGAAGATATATGCAAATGACCAACAAACATGAAAAAATGCTCAACATCACTAATCATCAGAAAAATGCAAATTAAAACCACAATGAGATACCATCTTACCCCAGCCAGAATAGCTATTATTAAAAAGTCAAAAAACAAGAGATCTTGGTATGTATGTGGTGAAAAGAAAATGCTTATACACTGCCGGTGGGAATGTAAGTTAGTACAGCCACTACGAAAAACAGTATGGAGATTTCTCAAAGAACTAAAAGTAGGTCTACCATTTGATCCTGCAACCCCACTACTGAGTATCTACCCTAAGGAAAAGAAGTCATTATATCGAAAGACAACTACATGTATATGTTAATGGCAGCACAATTCACAATTGCAAAGATATGAAAGCAATCTAAGTGCCCATCAACCAATGAATGAATAAAGAAAATGCGGTATATATATACACCATGGACTACCATACAGCCATAAGAAAGAATGAAATGTCTTTTGCAGCAACTTGGATGGAGCTAGAGGCCATTATTTTAAGTGAAGTAACTCAGGAATGGAAAATCAAAGACTGTATGTTCTGACTTCTAAGTGGGAGCTAATCTATGGGTATGCAAAAGTATACAGAGTGGTATAATGGATATTAAATACTCAGAAGTAAGGAGAGTAGGAGGGGGATGAGAGATATAAACTTACATATTGAATACAGTGTACTGTCACTACTCGAGTGACGGGTGCACTAAAATCTCAGACTTCACCACTATACAATTCATCCATGTAACCAAAAAAACCACTTGTACCCCAAAAGGTATTGAAATAAACATATACATATATGTTTATATGTACAAATGTCCTGTACTCATTAAATAAGTTGAATACTAATTAATAAATGAAGAAAAACCTTAGGCCCTGGTATCTTCAGCAGTGAATTTTTCCAAACATTTAAGAAAGAAACAAAACTAGTCTTAGCCAAACTCTTCCAGAGAGTAGAAGAGAAAACAATTATAAACCCATTTTTAAGCCAATAGAATCTTGATATAATATTAAGCTAAATGCACCAAGGATTTATGAAGAAGAAAATGTATAGGCCAGTCTCTTACTCATGTACACAGATCCAAACATCCTCAACAGAGTATTAGTAAATCCAATTCTGCAATCTCCCAAAAAGAATAACCAAGTTGCGTTTATTCTGGGCGTGCCCTGTTGTTTCATACTAAAGTTAACCAATACGATTCCGCAAATTAAGAGAATAAAGAAAAATAAACTCATATAATCACCTTAATAGATGAAAAAGATATAAAACTTTTTAGTATTACATGAATAATTTTTAAATCCTTAGCAAACTAGAATACAAGGGAACTTCCTTAATCTGATAAAGGCTATCTAGAAAGAATGAGAGAGTGAGCATCTACCACACACGGGGACAGGAGAGAAAAATGGTTCACAATGCCAGCTATGCAGTTTGGAACCTTAGGGTGGGTGGGACTTATTCTCAGCCAACACTCAGTTTTTCTGGACTACCTTTTCATCTCATTAATTCATATCCCTTCAGAAAACTCAAGGCCACTTTGATGGAAGATCAAGTGACCTATTTCTCTCTATTCTTATACATACCTGACCCATGCTTTGCATATAGTCACATCATGTCTGTTAGAAACAGTAATTCAGTAGATCATAATCCCTAAAACATCACTACTAAGTTTTATTATTCTTCCCTACCCACTGTCATTGGAGTGGAATGTTTCTTTCTTTTTTTTTTTTTTTTTTGCAAGTGGGAGTTAAATCTCTCATCTGGACCATAGTGTGTTGACTTCGCTCTCCCCTGTACCCATTAAATTAACTAAGCAATAATTTCCTGACTGGGGAAGTAATCGGGATAGCTTCACTTTCCCAGGTTTCCTCCCTCCTTTTTGGTGTGTTAGGTTTGTGTTTTGCTCTTTTCCCTTCTCTCCTCTTGTCCCTCTATCTGATTTGGCTGAGGATTATTTTTACTTTTTCCCATCATTCTTTCAGCTTTATCTACTTGGAAATATCAGTCAACCAAAGTTTAAGTGGATGCAAGTCTTATCCTATGATTTTAAAGCTTTCATAAGCTAAAGTTCTATGTCCAACATTATTACATTTAAAGAAAATAACAAAGAGTTTGAAATTACAAGGGAGAGTGTAATCTTCACATTCCTAGCCACCATAACTCTGGAAAAACACACATCTTTTGTTCCTGATTCAAAATATTAATTTCCTACAGAGCTCTCAGCTTCATAAATACACAGCTTCCTTGGGAAAATCCCCATAACACTAGAAAGCCACTTTATCCTGTTTCAGTGAACATAGTTCTTAAGGAGGCTTGCATAGAAAAAAAGGAAACCAAAATATTTAAGGACTGGTTTTAGCATTAATTACATAATTTATAAATTATCTTACATAGTTATGAATTCTGAACAATTCTGAAGGGCCTAATCCACTTAGCCCTTAACTCTGCTAACATGCAGGTCTACTTATCTATAAAGAGAGGCAACAATTTGAACATTGCTATGGACATCTGTAGACATCTTTCAGTGGGAAGCTGAAAAATTTTCACTATAGGAAGACATTACCATTTCTGGCAATGGTCAGATCACCAGATTCCAGGGGGAGGTCAGGTAAGTGGACTTTTCTTTTTCTCTCCCTCTTACCCACTCCTTTTCTCTCTATCCCAACTCCACTAATTGAAAATGGTAGTAAGTAGATACCTTGAAGCCTCTAGCCCTCTGACTACAATAAGTCCTGAAATCATCTTTACATCACTAGAAAAGAGATATTTGCCTCCTGGTGGTTTAAAGCAACAGCATCAAGACTTCCTCTGCTTTCTTTGAGTTCTGTACAACTGGAGTCAGATTCCTTGAGGAGGAGGGGAGAGAGGACCATATAATGAGTAGATAGACCAAAGTCAGATCATAGGAAGGCAAGTTGGTGCAAATGCTTCCTCAGCCCTCTCTTCTTTTCTTCTGCATTTGGAGATTTTGTTACAACTCGAGTTCCCTTTCTCTCAAATGAAAGCCTAGTGTGGAGCATAGGTTTTTCAAGATACAAGGGCAAAAGCCTACTAATTAAGCCCAGCTGTTGGCCTCTGCTCTCCCTCCATGAATCTGGCCTTACATCAGAAGTCTTACATTTGGGGAAAGGAGGGCTGGTAACTCCAAGTGCACAGGGGAAGGGAAGTTTGATTTTCATGTAAAAAGCACAGAGGGATTTTTGAAGCCATAATCCTTTGTTTAGCTGCGTTGTAATAGATAGTACACTTGCTTTGCAGCAAAAGGATTTAGGGCTTTCCAAAGGGTTGAGAGGTCTTGGAACACGTCTCCACTGCAGGCTACAAAATCATGTTGTCAAGAAACTTGAAATAATATAAACAATGATTATAAAATCCACATGCCACTTGGAAAAGGGATGTGGTAAGAAGAAAATGAGATAATATCAGTTAAGTGACCTGTAATAGCAGCAGTAATTGTCCCTATTGTATAAATTTAATGTTTATTTTCCTATGCTGTTCTTCATTAGAGGTAACAAGTCTTGATGTTTTGTTAATACTAACCCTTCCAAAGTCATCAAGACACTGTACATAACTTATGTTACATCATCATCCTCATTTCCTTGGCCATATTCATGAATTCATTCAACAAATATTTACTGAATACCTATTACATACCAGGCTAAGTACTAAATGCTGGAGGTTCAAAGATGGGCAAGATCTGGTCCTTGCTCTTAAAAGGCTTACAACTGAGTTAGAGAAACAGACACATGAACAACTAACTCAAACATAAAGCAGAGAGAGGTAAACACACCAATAGTGAAGAGGTTAAGGTGAAGATTCTTGCAAAGCAGCGCTGGAGAGTTACAAAGCGGGCAGCCAATTCAAACTAGGAGGGGACAGGGAAGGGAGTTAGAAAAAACTTCCAGGAATAGAGGAAGTTTGCACTACCTTCCGAACTGAATGAGGCTTGGTGTCCACCAAATCAAAGAGAGAGAATTGGGTAAGAGAGTAGCCTAAACAAGGTAGGGAAAGCCACAGGACCATGGGTCACCAAGACGTCGTAGTACAATGGCAAATCATATCTGTGCCTCGAACCAGGGAATGGAAGGAATTCAGGCAGGAGTGGAGGAGTAGGCTGGAACCAGATCATAAAAGACCTTGTTTGTGCCTTGTCGTACTCCCACCTCTTCGTGGCCAAAGAGAGGCGGCCAGCCAGATACTAAGGAGCAGCTCGAGGCATGAGATCACAAGCACATAAGCACAGAAACCCCATTATACGAGCTTCCAGAGGGGACACCAAACAGTCCAGAGATACTGCAACTCACAAGTCCAGTTCCAAAACTCAGGAACTTGGACTTTTGTTTTTGCTGCAGGGCTGGATTCAGAGAGCACACAATGCCCAGTGTTGAAAGCCCCTTTTTGGAAGGAAGAACAGTTGCACATCTGGGAAAGGTTAGGGTCAAACATATAAATGAGGGGAGCGGAGCACATTACTCTGAGACACTCCGTCTGTGACGTCAATCACTGCTGGGTTTGGACAGAGGCTCTCTCTTGTGCAGCAGTCAGGGACCCATTAACTTTGCCCAGTGCCTGAGTGTTTATGTGGAAAATGTGAGGCCAGGAAGCCTCTCCTAATTATGATTTGGAGGTTGTCAAGCAGCTATTCTTTAGTAATTGGTTTCTGTCTTTTCTACCTTCCCAGCACCACTCAGTTTCTATTTTCTCTTTTGTTCTAGCCCTATTTCTCTCTTTCTCCTTCTCATCTACTCTTAAAAAAAAAAAAAAAAATCCATTAGAGACCTTGGTGATTGCCTCCACTCTTCTCCTCTCCATGGCTGCAGGCCCAGCTGGGAAGCGAATTTTCAGAGCACATAGTCACATATAACATAGTGAGTGTCTGCCTATCGATTACTTTCTTTTTCAAACTTCTGGGGGCAAGCCATACTCTACACAGGCACCAGCATGGCCACTCTCCACTGCCAAGTCATAAAGAGACAGGAAATTGGGCCAGCACCATCTCTTACCCTCTCTGGTATCAACCAAATCTAAAGAAAAGGATGGCAGATGCCAAAATCTGTATGTAGGAAAGTGTTCTCAGCCCGTATTTTTCCTCCCTATTCTTACCTCTATCCTATCCCAACACACCCAAGGCCATTATCACATACTCAAATAATAACTTGGAGAACTAAAAACCTGCATCTTGTCACTACCATTATTCTATGTTCTTCTGGGCCAGTGTGAGACACCCCAGTGCTCCACTGCCAACTCCAAGGGAAAAAATTGTTAACATCCCCTTATAACAAGTGATCATCTATATACAGATGACCCACTTTAAGAATGACTGATGATTGACAGGGCAGTTTAAGTTCAAGTCTACCTTTATGTTTGCTCAGCTACTTTCCCCACCACCTATTGATCAGCCTCCTCCTCACTAAGTGCTGCTGGGAAGCCTGAGAAAGGCGGAGAAGAGTAAAGACACTTGGAAAACACAAACAAAATTTAATGATAAAAATTTAATGGTGCCAGCATCAACCAAGCAAGAACTGAAAGGCAAATAAGAAAGAGAGAGAGAGAGAGAAATATGTATATATTATTATTCATATTTCTATATACATACAATATACATTCATATATACAATATACATATATATTATGTATATATACACATACATATACACACATGTATATATACACATACATATACACACACTATATATGTATATATACACACTATATATGTATATTTATATATATGCACACACACTATATATCAGAGAGAGTGAGAGGTCTATACAGATACCGATATGGTTTGGCTGTATCCCACCCAAATCTCATACTGAATTATAATCCCCATAATCCCCACATGTCAAAGGAGGGGCCTGGTGGGAGGTGATTGGATAATGGGAGCAGTTTCCCCCATGCTGTTCGCATGATAGTGAGTGAGTTCTCATGAGATCTGATGGTTTTATAAGGCAGTTTTCCCTGCTCTGGCTGGCTCTTCTCTCCTGCTGCCATGTGAAAAAGGTCCTTACTTCCCTTTCACCTTCCACCATGATTGTAAGTTTCCTGAGGCCTTCCCAGCCATGTGGAACTGAGTCAATTAAACCTATTTCCTTTATAAACTACTCAGTTTCAGGTAGCATCTTTACAGAAGTATGAAAACAGACTAATGCAGATATTTATTACCTAATTTTTAATTTATATTTTATTGATGTAAATGTTACATTTGATAATGTACACGTATCTTTAATAAACACCTAGGTAAATTTCCATGCATGTGCACACACATGTGTATGTGTGTATGAATTAAACAAAGCTGTTTATCTATCTGTCTATCTAACTATAAAGCTTCCTTCATAACCTTCTCAATCAATACCCACCACTGGAGGGAACCACTATGCTGACTTCTGTCATCATAGATTAGTTTTGTCTGTCTTTGTCATCATATACATTGAATCATACAGTATGTACTCTTTTTGCCATCTGGCATCTTTTGGCCAATATAATATTTGTGAGATTTCCACTTTGTTACATTTAACAAGATTCTCTTTCATTGCTGTGTAGTATTCCATTATATGAATATACCACAATTTATCCATTCCACTGTTCAATCACTTAATTTTGAAAATATTATTAGTTCTTTAGGACAACCTGGCCTACTCATCTCCTTCAGTCGGGTACTAACTACACTACAGTAGACTCTACACCAGTGGTTTACAACCTCAGTTGTATGTTGGCATCATTTGAATACATTTTTACATTACTGTGGCTTTTAACTGTAGCTAGATGCTCATGGGGATCACGGAAACCTCTGTGAGAAGACATAGCTCCCAAGAATTCCTAAAATAATTCAAAGATTTATTTATTTTGATTTGGATTAGATAATTTAAAATGTAATTATTTTATTTACATTTTATATAAATATATTTTATAGAAAATGTATTTATTTTATTTGTAATTATTGAATTATTCTGTGCTTATGTAGCATGATGTAGAGATGATGATGATGATGATGACATACATTACATGTTCATGCTTCCTGTATACCAGGCACTGTGCTAAGCACCATACACTTGCACTCTCTAGGTGGCTCACTATTGAAATCCCAGTACCTTGCACTATGGCTGGCACATAGCAGGTGTTCAAAATTTACTATGTAAGCAAATTTAAGTTGATCTCCACAACAACCTTTTGAAATGAGTTTCATTCTCTCTATTTTAAGAAGAAAATTAAATGTCAGAAATTTAAAAACTTACCTGAAGTTACTGAGCACAAACATGGGGAAAAGTAGGAATCAAATCCAGGTTTTCACCATTCTACTAGTGTATCCTTGCATAAGGCCTAAAGACATGGCCTTTCTGGTAAGGTAGGAATAGGAGGAGAGCAGTGTTGATCCCAGATCAGAATTTGGATGACCTGGGTGGAATCTGAAAGAAATTTAGATACGAGGAAAAAGTGGGGTGCTTGTTTTCAATAACAATTGACTATGGGCAAGGCACCTTGCTCACTGGAGTGGGAAGGGTGAGGATATCTATTAATTTTCAACAACCTCTATAAGTTTGTTTTATTATCTCCACTATATAGGTGAGGAAACTAAGGCTTCAGGACATTAAATATTATACAATACAAGGCCATGAGTTCACAAAAGTTGTGTAAGCACAGTTCTGAACTAGGTCTATCACATTTCCAGGTCCATGCTCTTTCTACTGCATCCTGCTGACAAGAAGGGAAAGTGTGGGAACTGATGGAGGTTCGGCAGGCTCTGTTGTCAGCCCAACAAAAGCACCAAAGAAGGTAGGAGGAAAATAGAAATTGAAATAATACATAAAGTTACAGCTTTTGTTTACTGAACACTTATGATATGCTAGAGAATGTACTAGGATTTTTCATGCGTTATCTAATTAATCTTCACAACAATCTCTGAGGAAGGAAGTATTTTTATTCCCGCATTACAGATGAGTCACTGAGAGTTAGAGAGGTCAAATCACTTACACAATCACTGTTCCTAAACAGCCAAGCCAAGATTAGAAGTCAACCATTTGGCACCCAATTGCACACTCTTAACCCCTATGCTACCTGGACTCTTGAGGCAGAGATTGGGTAGAAGCAAAGCACCTACCCATGTGGGCAGAAGCAAAGCACCAGGAGAAGTTCCAGGAAGCTGTGGTATACCAGATCTAAGAAAACTCTAGGTCCAAGGCCAATCCATGGCATGGAGGTTAAATCTGTAGACCTGTGGTCATGACCTAAAGGTGATAGGTGAACCTAGGGACCAAACAGTGTATTTCCAGGGATCGAGATGGTTGAAAATGAAATATAAACAGTATGAATACATTTTCAAGAATAGATAATGACCTTAAAAGTTGCAATTAGGTGAGGTTCCAGCTCCCTGGTTCTCCCAAACAAAAGAAAATCAGGAATAAGTTAAAGAATGTTTTAAGCCTAAACCAATATATTGATTGTTATGAGATGCTGAACTGAGGACACTCCTTTAGGCCACCTAATAGAAGTGGTGAGATATCCTTGTGTTCATCACCTGTGCTTCTCAGACTTAACAATTTGCACTTAAAAATGTCAACCTTACCTCAGCTCGACTATCTACTAAGACATGTGTATTTGTAATAGGCAACCTTAAATAGCTACATTCCAGACACTTCGTGGGGTTTGTAATCTTGGAGAAGATAGTCTTGTGGAGTACTCTGCTGCCAAATACCTACCAAAAGCCTATCAGAGCAAAACAAAATTTGAGAATTATTTTTAGAAATAAAAACAGAATCTTTAATTAATCTGATTATAAAAATAACACATTTACTGCATGCATACAATCCCCGTGCCAGCTGTGGTCTCCTGTATTTTAAGATTAAAAAAAGATTGTATGAACCCCTTCTTTTTGCCTTGAGGTAAAATCCATTATCTTCCCCGTGATTTCAATGAAATACTACAAGGTTTACGTGCCTGTAATCACCAATGGCTCTGTCTTCTGGCTTTCTCTGAATCTTGGTTCTTTACTGTGCCTTACTCTAATTCCAGTCTGGTGTTGATCTACATGCAAAAATCAGTTACATTCTTCTTGTACAAGTTCTTGGTGTGTGCAACAGACTATAATAAACAGACATGGCAGCAATGCAAATAACTAAAATCCACCACATCACTGAGTCACACTCATTTCTCCTTTCTCTTGCTCCCACTCTTTTCTCTACTCTTCTTCCACCCTCAAATTCCTTTGCATTTCCAATGCACAGTGAGTTAGTTGTCTCTTGCGCGATTTTGTATCTTGCTAACCCAAGTCCTCGGTGCCACACCTTCTTCTCCTAGCAGCTTATAAAGGTATTTTATGAAAGAAATACAACACTTTTTTAAAGATGAAATCTTGTGCCTGCCAGTATGATTTTTTAACCTCACTGTTAGAGCTATGCATTGTTAATCTCCAAGAAAGGAATCACATGTGGCTATTTGCAAATATTTGAACTTTTGTTTCCTTAGCACATCCTTCAGGCCTAATGATGTACCATGGAAAACACTGGAAAATGCTGGATGAATCCCATTAGTAAATAAAACAAAAACCCTAGAAAGAAAGTTTTATAACAGTGGTATCCTATATCTCATGACCAGTCCCTTAGACAATAGGAAATTTGTTCACACTCAGTAGCATAGCCAAGGGACAAAAGCATTGAGAAAAATCAAAGGCACTATCACCTCTCTAAAAGTAAAATACTTAGAAAGGAAACATTCTTCCAAGCCATAATACAATGAGTATGACCTAGGTAAAATATCCTTTTCCTACTGGCTGTGATCTACTCAGTCTTAAAATTCTGGGAAGATGATTTTCTTAATGAAGTCATCATAGAATTCTCTACTTCAGAAAGGTTAAGTGCTATAATTTCTTACCTCTACACTCCTGTAATGCGTTACTCATACAGCTAGCAGGGCCCTTAATGAATTGCAGTATTGTTCATTATCTGTTCCTCTTCTGTGCTCCTAACTAGATGGAGAGTTCCCTGATGTCAGGGAATGTGGTACTGCACTTCTCAATTGACATGAATGAAAATGAAATTATTATTTGGATTGTCCAGTTAAATGAAAGTATAGAAACTACTTTTACAGGCCGGGCGCAGTGGTTCACACCTGTAATCCCAGTCTTTGGGAGGCTGAGGCAGGTGGATCACCTGAGGTTAGGAGTTCAAGACCATCCTGGCCAAAATAGTGAAACCCCATCTCTACTAAAAATACAAAAAATAAAATAAATTAGCTGGGCATGGTGGCACATGCCTGTAGTCCCATCTACTCATGAGGCTGAGGCAGCAGAATCGCTTGAACCCAGGAGGCAGAGATTGCAGTGAGCCAAGATCATGCCACTGCACTCCAGCCTGGGTGACCGAGCAAGATTCTGAGAAAGAAAGAAAGAGAGAAAGTGAGAAAGGGAGGAAGGAAGGAAGGAAGGAAGGAAGGGAATTTTACAATAAGTAAAAAAATGTTTAAAACTTTCAGTTGCCTAGAAATCTCCACATCTTTTCAGTTTCCCATAAACTTTCAGTAAGCTTTTTTGAGGACTCAAAAAATTCAGCAATTAACTTCTTTAGCTTAGAAATGACAAGATAAAGTCCAAGTGGAAATAAAAAAGAAAAACTTGAACTTTCAAACATTCAACTATAAGCCAAAGGAAATATAGTTAGCAACAGATCAAATAAAAATAAGAGCAAGAGGAAGAAGTTGGAAATGCTAAATTATACCATTTTTAATTATTTCAAAGTTTAATTTTGCTAAATGCATACAGATATCATAGGTATAAATTTAGTAAACTAATAGGAGAAATTGAACAGACATTTTGAATAGAGGAATATTAATAATTAATGTAAAACACCTATAACCAATAGCATATATTTTTTCATTGTTTAGAGAAGATAAATTATTTTCAGACTTCCAGAAAAAGTTTGGATTACACAAACTAAAATATTTTAAAATAAAGAAAAAATTATGAAACAATAGTTAAAAGAACAAATGAATGGAGTGTTAAGATTATGTAAAGGATTTATCATAAAAATTAGTAGTAGTCATATATTAAGAATTAAACACAAGCTCCAAATCAGTAAAATGCCCATATTAATAAGAGAAAAAATGAAATACCCATATACCCATAGCAAAAATGACAAAAACAAAGTCATTTACTTAAAATATGTGGGGAAATCTCAGCTCTCTACATTTACTGGAGATGCAAATCAAACTTGTAAAAAGGTATCACTTTCAAAATTGTTGGATGGAGCAATGAAATGACAGTTTCATAGTCATAATAGTAAGTCACAATAAATAGTTTAATGTGGCTGTTGTACAGAGGGCAGAGTGGCGGAAATGGGACTAATACTTTCTGTTTTTCCTCTCTTCCTAAGTTTCCTGGCTGACATTTTACTACATCATCATGTACGGCGAACTGGATTGTGAATGCCCTTAGATGCCACTGGAAGGGATTTAGATTTCACTTTCTAAGTAGGCAATGCGAGTCCCTTCAGAGATTGTGAAGTGGAAGAATATCATGATCAAATCTGTGTGGCTGGTGAATAGAGACAAATCTGATGTCTGGGGTTATATTATTGAGATTCAATAAATGCTAATTCTATACTTACTTATTGAGTGCCTAATATGTGCAAAACTTCATGCTGAGGAATAAAGCATAAAGAAAATAGATGAAGTTCCAATCCTCATGAATCTTCTTGTCCAGTGGGGACATTACTGTAGTCCATAAAAAAGATTAATTAAATCAGATGAGAAACCCGAGAATCAAAGAATACTTGGCCTAACCATAGTGCCAGTGATTATTTTATGCAATCCTCTCACATTTACAGAAAATAAAGACGCAGCTAAGAAAGAATCACAGTTCTAACTTGAGTTTAGCGGCTGCATATTTGGATATGGGCTATAATTTCAGATAATTTCAGATTTGGGAATCTGTGATACAGAAATTTAGTCATGAACCTTAAACAAAGTATTCCTATGAATTATAGTTGCTCAGTGGTATTTATCTTATCAGAATTTCTCATCAGTGGAGGAATAATATGCAAGATACAACAAAGAGCAATTCTGAAAAGGCACCCAATGGTGCTACTTTTTACCTTAAATTTACATAAAAATACACAGGCTGGGCACAGTGGCTCATACCTGTAATCCCAGCACTTTGGGAGGCCGAGGCAAGTGGATCACTTGAGGTCAGGAGTTCAAGAACAGCCTGGCCAACATGGTGAAATCCTATATCTACTAAAAATATAAAAATTAGCCAGGGGTGGTGGTGTGCACCTGTAATCCCAGCTATTTGGGAGGCTGAGGCAGGAGAATCACTTGAACCTGGAGGCAGAGGTTGCAGTGAGCTGAGATCGCACCACTGCACTCCAGCATGGGCAACAGAGCAAGACCCTGTTTCAAAAAAAAAAGGACAGATAAATGTAGATATAGATATAACTAGACTTTCCATTTGCATGGTAACATGATGATTGTAGAAGGCTATGCACAGAGATGCTGTGTCAGCCAGGAAGCTTAGGAAGAGAGGAAATACAAAAAGAGCACTGGAACATCAATAATATGTAGCACTGTAACAAACCGTCAACTGCACACACATGAGTATCAGCAAAAGCACACCCTGAGGTCTGAAAGTTCCATGTGAATTTTAAATTCTGTTTTCACTTCAATGATAATACATCACTGAACTTAATCTAAAAACATTCTGCCTGTTCTAGATGACCACTGGATAACAGAGTTTTTCCATACAATTTCAGGGCCCTTGCTTTTGTGATGCTAATTGCATTAGCACTAAGTAAAGGCCAAATGACCCCACAGAGCACTTTTTAATTGAAGGTTTACAGTTGTGCAGAGAAAGGAATTGAAAGAACTGAAACATCACGTAGAAGAACATCACATAGATACCTTAAATGCAAAACTCCTTGTGCTGTGTCTGCCAGTAGTCTGTTAAGTTGTGAGTGGATGCTATGATATCCACTTCTCAGTATAAGTAAGAGTAATAGATTCACGTGAAGAAATGTCATTCAGTTTTTTGGGCTGTAATGCCTATAATAATTATTAAAAACAATTATAGGTTGGGTGCAGTGGCTTACGCCTATAATCCCAACACTTTGGGAGGTCAAGGCAGACCAATTGCTTGAGGTCAGGAGTTTGATACCAGCCTGGTCAACATGGCAAAGCCCTGTCTCTACTAAAATTACAAAAATTAGCAGGGTAGGATGGCACATGCCTGTAAACCCAGCTACGTTAAGAGGCTGAGGCATGAGAATCGCTTGAACCCAGGAGGCAGAGGTTACGGTGAGCCAAGATGGCGCCACTGCGCTCCAGCCGGGGTGATAGAGTGAGACTCTGTCTCAAACAAACAAACAAGAAATTATAAATATATATTTATATATTTAACCCAGTTAGAATTTCTCCTGGTTTTGTATATATACATATATATACGTATATATATGTATATATATAAATTATATATATAAACCAGGAAAACACACATATATATAATTATATATATATAATCGCATATACATATAATCTTGTTATTTCAATAGCTTTTGGGGTACAAGTGGTTTTTGGTCATATGGATGAATTGTATAGTGGTGAAGTCAGATTTTAGTGCACTGGTCACCAAGGAGTGTACATTGTACCCAATATGTGATTTTTTATCCCTCACCCCCGCTCACTCCCCCCACTTCTGAGTATCCAGTGTCCATTATACCTCTCTGTATGCTTTTGTGTACCCATAGCTTAGCTCCCACTTAGAAGTCAGAATATATATTTGGTTTTCCATTTCTGAGTTACTTCACTTAGAATGATAGCCTCTAACTCCATCCAAGTTGCTGCAAAAGACATCATTTTGTTCATTTTTTATGCCTGAGTAGTATTCCATGGTGTATATATAACACATTTTCATTATCCACTTATCAATTGATGGTCCATTATCTTTGCAATTGTGAGTTGTGCTGCCATAAACATATACATGCAGGCGTCTTTTCAATATCACTACTTCTTTTCCTTAGGGTAGATACCCAGTAGTAGGACTGCTGGATTGAATGGTAGATTTACTTTTAGTTCTTTGAGAAATCGCCATAATGCTTTTCCTAGAGGGCTGTGCTAATGATGGTGCCTGCAGCCCATCTGGGGCAGCCGCTACCATTACGCTGGCTGCAACAGCGAAGTTCAGCCAGGGCTGCACACTCCGTGGAGCTGGCAACAAGTGGGAATCACAACACTTCCGAGCTGATGGGGAGGGAATTCCCCATGTGCAGCTACAACAGCCCAAGTCATGGCTGCAGACTCGGGCCTCCCACTCCACAGAGCAGGAAGGAGCCCCACCCCCTCGGGCACAGCTGCAGCCACCCAACCCAGGCTGCACAGTCAGGCATCTCTGCACTATCGGGGCATGGGAAGGCCTCCCCTGAGAGGAGGAGAATCTCTTGAACCCGGAGGCAGAGGTTGCGGTGGGCCGAGATCGCGCCACTGCACTCCAGCCTGGGCAACAAAGGCGAAACACCGTCTCAAAAAAAAAAAAAAAAAAAAAAAATTTTTGAAGTAGGGACTATTATTCCTATTTTACAGATGATGAAACTGAAGTCTTCAAGGAGATTATATAATTTGCCTATGTTTACACAGCTACCACGTAGAAAATCTGGGATGCTACGCAGTCTAACAGCTTTCATTTTCAACCGCATGTGATACTGATTACTGCTATGAAAGAAATAATGGTAATTTCTTGGAGTTACAGTTCAGGGAACTATAACAGTGGGCCCTGACACAGTATGGGGCGGGGAGAGGGTCCAAGAAGGCTTTTCCTGAGAAAATGAGGTTTCAGCAGAGAAATGAAGGGGAAAAAAGGAGTTAACTAGGCATGTGGAAGTTGGAGGAGCTTTGTATGTAGAGGAAACCGCATGCAGGGCGGGCCTGGGTTGGAAAGCAGCATTATGCTCTTGAAGAAGTGAAAGTTCATTCCATGGGCTGTTGTTCACTTTATGGTGGCGAGGCTGGAAGCGATGATGACTGTGTGTGTCATGGGGAGAGAAATGAACTGATGTGGGTCAGTGCATTTCTGCTCTGACTACCCGGGGGCCCATCACTACAGCAGTGGCCTTATTTTTCCTATTAAGTCTCTTTCAGTTTGAGTTCAAGATCACTAGCATATTATCCTTTTCTCAGCCCTGTGTCTGCCTTCTCATTAGTATTTGGATGAAGATGAAACTCCTTAAAATCCCTCCGAGTGCTGCGTGGGCTGGAGGCTTCTGCTCTCCGCTGTCCTTTTCACCCTGCTCCCTCCTACTCTCTGTGCTCCCAGCTTCTCACTACGCTGAATTTTTTTTTCAGTCCTTTATGTTCCTTTTGTCTCTTTTTGTCTGAGTGATTGTCCTTTCCCTCTTTGCTTGTTCATGTATTCAAAAACTATTTTCTAGAACCTGCTATGTGTTAAGCACTGTTGTAGGCACTGGAGTTACAACTAAAATTCAAGACATGTATGGAGGGGTTGGGTTGGGAAGGGCAGACAGAGAAAAAAGAGGAAGTAAACAAGAAGAAATAGCAGCTCATGATGATATCATGCAGAGAATTAAAGTCAAAAGATCTGATGGAGAGAAACTAGGTGTAGGTTGGATGGGTGGTTAGGGAAGACCTTTCTAAAGATGTAATATTTAAGCTTGAGATCTGGATAACGAAAGGAGACAGACAGGCAAAAGTAACAAGGAAAAATATGTCAGAAAGAGAGAACTACAAGCTCAAAGGCCATAAGCTGGGAATAAGCATGGAATGTTTGAAGAACTGAAAGAAGGATTGTGTGACCAGAGTGGAGTTAGGGGTGGGGCTCGGGGTGGGAGTGGAAATAGTAACAGTTGAGTCAAAAGTTACGAATGTCGGGTGTCGTAGGGCTGTGTGAGTCAGTGGGAGGAGTTTAGATTTTATTCCAATTACCACTGGAGGGATTTTAGAAGAGCGACAGGATAGGATTTACCTTTTAGCTGAGATTTACCTTTTGGCTGCTAAGTGGAGAATGAAGTCTTGATGCAAACATCGAAATAGTTCACGAGAGAGGGGATGTTGATGTCTTGGCCCTGGGTAGTGGTGTGAAAGTGGTGGATTTTGCATACTATAAGGGAGGAGCAGGCAGTGTTAATTGACAAACTGCTTTGGGGTAGGGAAAGAGTGAGGGAAAGAGAAAAATCGGAAAGAATTCCTAAACCTTTGTTTTGATCAATTGGAGGGACGGTGGTGCCACTTACTAAAACAGAAAGGCTATGAGAAGGGTTGATGTTTGGTGTGAGCAGGACTGAGAATTCTGCTTTGAACATGCCAAGGTGAGATGCCTGTGTGCCATCCAAGTGAACTCTCAGGTCTGAAGTTTTGAGGAGAGAAAGGACTAAATGTGTACGTGTGAGAGAAATCGTCACATACATGGTGCTTAAAGCCATGGAGAGATGTGTGGGTAGGGAAGAAATGAGGGCCCATCTGGTTCACTGCTGCCCAATGTTCCCCAGTGTTTCCCCCTCTGGTGTCTCCTTCCTCACTGGTGCCTTCCTGATCCCCTGCTTAGAAAAATCCCTGTTGTAAACGCTTATAACCATTGTGTACCCTCCTTCACAACTCTCAACACAGTTGAAATCTCCATGTATTTGTGTAATCGGTAATGCAATGATAATGTGACTAGGTGATAGATCCTTGAGCGTAGAGACTCTGCTTTTGTTCATCATGTGAAGAAAGATCACCCAAAACTTAGAAATAAGGAAAGAAGGATGACTGCGTGTTCTGTCCATGTCATAGAGCATTGGGTAATAAGCCTGTCCATGGGTCAACTGGTTTTCATTTGACGTACTTTTTACTTTAATAAAGGGCCAGACTCTGTAAAGTTAAGGTCGAACTTGTAGGAAACTGATAATATGTAAATGATTTTTGTCTAGTAGACAGAATTATTACCCCCAAAGTTACGATTTTACTATACTGTAGAAATTGACCGTTTTTTAATCCAATTTAGAAATCTTATTCCAGCACTTTTTTTGGTTACACTGACTCTCTTCTTCTATCTCTCTCTCTCCTTTTCTACGTGTACATATGTATTCATATATGTATATATAGCATATTTTTTTTACCCCATATCTTTCTTTGAATCGGCTTGATTATCTTGATGAATCCCTCATGAATGACTCAAATACAACTTTGACATTTGCTCTCTGTGTTTTTCATGAGAATTATGTTTTTAACATTTTGAAAATTGTACACTGACAGGTATTCTCATGGTCTCCCAGCATTTTACACAGTAAAGCCCCTGATGCAGAGTCTATACTCAATATATACTTCCTAAATGAAAGAATAAACTGGCCTAGGACCTAATGAATATAACTAAGGTTTATGAGGCCAACTCTTATCTCTACTAAGTGTTTGGAAAAATACATGGTAATAAGGCTCTGAGAAAGGGCCCATGCAGGTCACCCATCAAGTACCTCTGCAATGTCTAACTCATCCAAGAGTGATTATCCTTGTCAAGGCAACAATCTTCAGGGGGCACTGCTTAGCTTAGCAACAGAATCTTCAATATAATTTTTTATAGTGCCTATTGCAAACAAGTGACCCAGGTATGGATTTGATCTGGGACTCCTTAAAGACCACAAAATTATTAGTTAAGAATGACTTAATCCACAATATGGGAGAAACAACATTCACTTTACTAAGTTGTTAACCTAAGCATAAATCTATACATATGATATAAAAGAAATATATAGTGTTCCAGTATTAAATTTCATTTCCTCGTTTTTAAGAAATTAGTGAATTCTTATTCAGGTGTAGCTCAGGGCAAAACCTCTGTCTTGGTATGTCCTAGAGTCTCTTTTTTCTCTCCTCTTTCCTTTTCCCTCTCATCTCTCTCACCTTGTTCATGTTTTGAATATTCTCCCCTCTTTCCTTTTCCCTCTTATCTCTCTCACCTTGTTCATGTTTTTAATAGTCCATTGATCCCATTCTTTGTTTTAATTATTGATCCATATATTACTTGTTGTCTTAATATATATGGATCCATATATTACTTATTGTTTTAATATATGGATCCATATATTACTATTGCTTTTTTTTCTTTTTTTGAGAGTGAGTCTCGCTCTGTCGCCCAGGCCGGAGCACGATCTCGGCTCACTGCAACCTCCGCCTCCCGGGTTCAAACAATTCTCTGCCTCAGCCTCCTGAGTAGCTGGGATTACAAGCGCCCACCACCACACCTGGCTAATTTTTGTATTTTGAGTAGAGATGGGGTTACACCATCCTGGTCAGGCTGGTCTTGAACTCCTGACCTCGTGATCCACCCACCTCAGCTTCCTAAAGTGCTGGGATTAAAGGTGTGAGCCACTGTGCCTGGCCACTATTACTTTATTCTATCGGTGGTTTTATACAAAATGCAGAAAATTCTTTATCTATTTGCAACTGCTGAAAGTACTGAATTTAAGTGTATCAACATCATTTCTGTAGTTTCAACCGCTATGCTCTTGCTAAAAGTCTGAAATTCTAAAGGAAGAGTTCACCTTCAAATAGCAGAACACAAGCTGCAGCTGTTGCTTATTTCTCTCTCTTTTTAAACAACTGGAAGAACTACCTCCTCTAATTTTCATTTTGTATTCACCACTTCTACTTGTCATTCGTAAACCACTTCAGAAACAACGTGTCCTAGTGTTGCCTCTCTGCTAAACCTGCTCCTCCTCTTGCCCTTCTCTGTTCTGTACTGTAGAAAGAAGAGGTTGTTGGTTACCTCCATGGCTTTTGTTGACAGAGAATGACATTCAGGTGAGTTCAGCTTGAAAATGCATCTCTCATTGCTTAAAGATGTGAATTCTTACAGAAAATTCATTTTCTATACCTTCTAGTGATAGCGGTTCAGGGACTTGCTATTTAATCATCTATGCCCATGTGAGATGCCCTTAGTCATGGTCATTCATTTGATTGTGTGGGAGCCTTTTTCATTTATCTCAGAATCTTTGGCTGTTTTATCAGCTCATTTACCTCTGTGCAGCTGAAGCAGTATGTTATATATTTCTGGATGATAGAGCATAAGGGCATGGACAAGAGGAGAGTTGCCTAGAGAGGATAAGTTAATAAACTGGGTTGTAAATGAAGACGGTATAAGAAGGAATGTTGGTGCAGAAGAATGAGGAGCATTTAAAAAAATTATAGTCTAGGCAAAGATGCAAGGACAACATGTCTTTATTCCTCATTGGTTCAACACATATGGATTGACCACTTCCTACAAGTTTGGCATCTGTTCAAGGTAATGGGGAATAAAGATCAATAATGTACCATTCTAGGCAAATTCATAAGGATAGAAAGTAGATTAGAGATTACCAGGGTGTTGGGGAAGAGGGGAATAGGGAATTATTGCTTAATGGTTACAGAGTTTTTGTTTGGGGTCATGAAAAAGTTTGGAAATAGATAGAGAAGGTGGTTGCACAACATTGTAAATGGAATTAACGTCACGGAATTGTACACTTAAAATGAACAAACGACAAATTTTATTATATATAATCACAATTTATAAAAAGTAATAATGTTACATGCACAAAACCACTGAATTATACAAATGAGTGCTTTATAGGGTATGTGAATTTTACCTCAATTAAAGTTGTTAAAAAATTAAGACACTATTTTTGCTTTACAAGAGTTCATGTCTAATGGAGAAAATCAATCTATACACAAATTATAGGTATTACTAAAGGACAAGCTATCAAAAATTGATGGTTAAGAGAACATATAGAGAGTCATATTGTTTCAGTTGAATCCCTTCTCTGTGTCACTAACCCTATAACCTTGAACAATTCACTTTTTATCTTTGAGCCTCACCTTGCTTACCAATAAAATGGGTCCAGTATTAGTGTATACTTCATAGAGCTATTGTTATAGTTCCATGATGTAATCTGCATATGTATATGAAACATAGTAGAAATGTAGTATATTTTAGATAAAATTTTGATAAATGCAGTTATAGCGAATATGCATTTCAAAGCTAAAAGCATTGCGTAGATAGACTCATACATGTTATGCATATGCACTGTGCATTTGGAGGGGAGAGCTTCGAAGTGATTATTGTTCAAATGACAGTCATTAATATGTAGTGCCAGTCAGTATATCATCGATGAGTAATTTTGATATAGAAAAATTAAAATAATATTGTCATCACAAAATTCAGTAACAAATAGTCTCCCATAAAGAGGAGAAAAAAGTTTCACAGACACTAGTGTAAATCACTAGTGTAAAAAACTGGTGTTGATTTACAGTATTTTATTTTTATCATAAGGTTACTTAAATATCTACAAATATAAAATAAGCATAAGCTCTTTATACTTATACAACAATATAACGTACACCAATTTATAAAATAAATGTCAAACTCTACTCAGCTAATAAAGTTCAAATCAGAGGCATTACTTTAATGTGATGGATAATATTGTTTTGCTGATATTAAACTACTAATCTTTTTTTTTTTTTTTTTTTTGAGACAGAGTCTCACTCTGTCACCCAGGCTGGAGTGCGGAGGTGTGATCTTGGCTGATTGCAAGCTCCGCCTCCCGGGTTCGTGCCATCCTCCTGCCTCAGCCTCCCAAGTAGCTGGGACTACAGGTGAACACAGCCACGCCCGGCTAATTTTTTGTATTTTCAGTAGAGACGGGGTTTCCCCGTGTTAGCCAGGATGGTCTGGATCTCCTGACCTTGTGATCCGCCCGCCTTAGGCTCCCAAAGTGCTGGGTAAACTACTAATCTTAAAGTTAAGAGTGGAAAAATAAATTTTGAGTTTTATATTTTAATTGTGGCATTGGTTCTCTTATATTTGAGCATGATGGGCCATAGGATTAATCATCATTACATCATTCACCGACTTTCTGTTTCAAAAATATACTAGCTTTTCTCTTCTGGACATTGGCGTAGGCAAAGAATTTATGACTAAGACCTCAAAAGCAAATGCAACAAAATCAAAAGTAAATAAATGGGACCTAATTAAACTAAAAAGCTTCTGCACAGCAAAAGAAATAATCAAAAGAGCAAACAGACAACTCATGGAGAGGGAGAAAATACTTACAAACTATGTATCTGACAAAGGTCTAATATCCAGCTTCTACAAGGAACTCAAACAAATCAGCCAGAAAAAAAAATAATAATCCCATCAAAAAGTGGGCAAATGGCATGAATAGACATTTCTCAAAAGAAGATACATACAAATGACAAAGAAACATGAAAAAAATGCTCATCAGGGAAATGCAAATTAAAACCACAAGATACCACCACCTTATCCCAGCCAGAATGGCCATTATTAAAAAGTCAAAAAACAAGAGATCTTGGCATGGATATGGTGAAAAGGGAATGCTTATGCATTGCTGGTGGGAATGTAAATTACTGTTACGAGATCTTTGGGGTGTCACTTTTCTGGCTAGAAACCTGTGGCCAGTGACGCCTTTGCCCGAGTTTTACTCAGGCCTGCTGGGCTTGTTCCTCTGTTTTGGCCTGGCAGGCTGCACTCAGCTCATGCTACCAGCCTGGATCCCATGTCTCCAAGGGAGACTGAGTCAGGCATGGAGCAGCGAGGGGTGTGTGAGTGAACGAGGGGTGTGTGAGGGAGCGTGGGGTCCAGTCACTGTGTAGTCAGACACGCCTGCTGCTACCACAGGGTAGGCAGCTCCAGGTGCCAGCATGGGCACCGGCTCTCTGTGAGGCTATGGCTGACCAGGCACACCGGAAGCAGCTTCTCCAGCTGGCACCAGGGAATGCAGTGGCGCCTGGAAGCTTGGAGATGCCAGGAACTGCAGGGCCCCGAAGAGGGAGTCATAACCCTGACTCAGGGAGCTCCCAGGTCTGGGCTTCCTGAAGGGCTGCAGCTTTTCTCTCCTTCTCTTCACCCACAACGTGGTGAGCAAGGGGCATGTTTCAGCCATGTTTGTTTTACAGCTCTTTTAGCCTCACCATTTGGTGGGTCCTGAGTTCTTGTCCTGCAACCAGGAAGAATGAGGTATGCAAACATGTGGAAGGTGAGCAAGATGAAGAGAAGCTTTATTGAGCAATAGAACAGCTCAGAGAAGACCCACACTGGGCAGCTCCTCTCTATAGTCAGGGTGTCCTGACAAGAGTTCAGCTCCTAGCAGAGACAGTAGCTCCTCTCTGCAGGCAGGTCATCCCAACAAGCGTTCAGTTCAGTGTTCTTGTATTTTTAGTAGAGACAGAGTTTCTCCATGTTGGTCAGGCTGGTCTCAAACTCCCGACCTCAGGTGATCCACCCGCCTCAGCCTCCCAAAGTGCTGGGATTACAGGCGCAAGTCACCACACCCGGCTACCTGGCTACTTCAATTTTAAGAATATTAAATAGCACGTGCAAAATGCTTAGCACAATCCCTAGCAGGCAGTTATGCATTCAGTAAATGTTAGCTGCCATCATCATTATATTATGATTTGTAATGATATATTTATTCATTTGACTAAGTAATGATGCCTCTCACTTCCACCAGACTGGAGTCTCCATTAGGGAAGGAACAATGAAGTCCTTACTCCAGCAGGGTAGAGTGCCTGGCTCAAGTAAGATCTCAATTAATATTAGTTGAATGAACAGATTTACAGTCTCTTCTTGAATGCAAAATTAATTGCCATGTAATATTCCTTTGCTGGGCTGTATCCAGCAACACTGAAGTCTGGCATGGCAAGATGCATATTGCAGTTGTGACTTAAGATGACAATTGTCTGAGGCTGTTCCAGCTGCTATAAAATTACAAGAAATTTAGAAGGCCCGGCACGGTGGCTCACGCCTGTAATCCCAGCAGTTTGGGAGATTGAACCAGGAGGATTGCTTGAAGCCAAGAGTTGGAGACCAGCCTAGGCAACAAAGCAAGATGCCACGTCTACAAAAAATGTTTGAAAAATTAGCCAAATGTGGTGATATGCACCAGGAGCATGGTATGCACCAGCTTACTCAGGAAGCTGAGGAGGGAGGATTGCTTGAGTCCAGGAGTTTGGAGGCTGCACTGAGCTATGATAACACCACTGCACTCCAGCCTGGGTGACAGAGAGAGATATCTGTAAAAAATAGTAAGTAAATAAATAAATAAAATTTAGAAAATATTTCTAACAAGTATTACTATGAAAGAAGATTTGGTGCTGGAATAGATGTGTTCATTCAAATTAATTTTATTGAGTGTCTAATACGTTCAGTATGCCTAGGAAGAATACTAGGCACTGGGGATGCAGCAAGAAATTAAACAAATCAAAACCCCTAACCGAATAGAGTTTTAATTCTAGTGGATAAGACTCTTGTATAATTGTTTCTTAAGTGTCAGATACATAGATTATTTTGTACCCCATGCTTTTCCTTTTAATTTGCAGTCATCTGAACACCTTTGTGAGTCTAAACTAAGCCATTTGTAAATCAATCCATGTGTCCTTCTTCTGTTAGCCCACAGATCAAGACTTCAATTCTTTCCACAGTCACCCAGCAGTACCCAGCTCACTACTTAGAGCCCTCAGCACGCACAGGCAATCTGAACCTCAAACAATATGCTGCGCAGGCTCCATGACAAAAGAAAAAGAGAGCTCATGTTCCACCAAGTTGGATCTAGGACTAAGAAATCTAGAGGCCATTTGGACCAAGTGAGGAAACCCTGTGGAGAAACCAGTCTCCAGCAAACATGGGAAATTTACATTACTACCCCTTCTTATTCTTTTTTTTTTTTTTTTTTTTTGAGACAGGGTCTCAGTCTGTCTCTCAGGCTTAAGTGCAGTGGTGCAATCATGATCACTGCAGCCTCAACCTCCCAGGTTCAGGCAATCCTCTGACCTTAGCCTCCCAAGTAGCTGGGACTACACATGTGTGTCGCCACCCCCGGCCCCTTCTTATTCTTTTAACCTCCTCAGCAGGGCTCTCGTTGAAGTGACAGATGTCCATCTTTGCCTTTGCATAGCTGTCTCTGCTTTGGAATTGCCCCTAGTTTTGTTCTTAGGCTCTGATGAGGACTCTGGGTGAGAACATTGGCCTTATTTTTTCAGGTCCATGGATCTCTCAGCTTGAAGTCAAGGTCTCACTTTCTTCTTACAGACCTGCCCCTTCCACTTTCCAGCTGGCAAAGAAGCAGGCTGCTCCTGCCAGGTTTCAGAAACCATGGTCATTTGATGGTGCAAGAAGTCAGACTGTTTTGCTACAAGCGGCAGAAAACTCTGGGGATCCTGCCTAGGGGGAGCTCAGCCAAAATATTGGGTTAGGAGGGGGTGGGAGGGGTAATCCATTTGATCCAACGTCAGATCCCACCACTGACTCCCTTGAACAAGGACTATCAAATGAGGCCTTCTCCCAGCGAGCTGTATGAAATTGGAGACTCCACTTACCTTCTGCCTCTTAAAATTAGACAAGCCCTCCACACAGCAAGAGAATAAGTGGCAAGCATGTGGACAGGTCTTTCTGAGCTGGATGATTTAGTGAAGCAGCTGTGGGGGACACAGGAGGGGAGATTTGGAAGAAGGACGCAGTGGGCTGAGGGAGGACTATTCACCCCCTATTTGCAATGCTGGTAAGAGCAATATTGGTTGGGAGGTGGAGAGAGGAGAGCTTGCTGTTTGGGTTTTGCCATGGAGTCAGTGGGGAGCCTTTGAAGACAGGTTCCCCCACCCCATTTCCCACTTGGGGCCTGGGGAGGGACTTAGGTTAATACAGTGATCTGGGAACAGCCAAAATCCAGTTGCTGTTTGGCTCTGCACTTCCAGGGAAATGTGAGCTGTCTGTTTCTCATTACTTTGCCCTTATCACATCAGGCTGTTCTTGTGGGGAAGCAGTTTCATTTCCAAGAAACCTGTTTTGCTTCTCCTCCCTTGAAGTCCTCCAGGCTCTTGCCTCCTCCCTCTTCCCTACCCCTCCCTCATCATCTCACCCCTTACTCCATCTGCTTGTGACCAACTTCTTTCCCATCTAGGAACTAAGCTACTACCTGCCCCCCACTAACGCTAGACCTAGAAAATAAAAAAGATTAAAGCTTGGTCAGTGACTGCAGCAGATGGCAAAATATAATTCCTCTTCCTTTGTGTTTCTAGGTTATTACTTTCTTGCCTATGGTGTTAAAGGGACTGTGAACCTCAGCCCATTTTGTGGTCATAAATCATCAACTTGGAGGAAGTACCTGGTATGTTTGCAGGTAGGACTCCTTGTAAAAAAACACCTGGTGGCCCACAGTCTGAAAGGCAGGACAAAGCAAATCATGTGGGTAAGTCCAGCCACCATGCTCCAACACCATCTCCTTCAGGACACTAATGAGTATGGACAGTGAAGTCCTCTATTGTCGCACATGCTCCATGAGGACCTGGGGATGTTCTCAGCCAGCAAGGACCAGCGGGATGGCTGCTTCTTCCTCAAGCATCCCTCAGTGAGACCTCGGGGAGCCCCAAGTGCCTCTCTCCAAGTTCCTATGACATGCATTTGCCTTTATTCTTACTTCCTTCTTTCTGTCTCCCTCACATTATATCTACCCCTGTCTTTCTTCTATCATCCCCATATTGTACAAAAAAAAATGAAAGAATGAATAAGACCTACTATTTGATAGCACAATAGGGTGACTATAGTCAATAATAACAATTGTACCTTTTAAAATAATTTAAAGAGTGTAACTGGATTGTTTGTAACTCAAAGGATAAATGCTTGAGGGGACTGACTATAGTCAATAACAACAATTGTACTTTTCAAAATAACTTAAAGAGTTAATTGGATTGTTTGTAACTCAAAGGATAAATACTTGAGGGGATGGATACCCCATTCTCAATGATGTGATTTTTTCGCATTGCATGCCTCTATCAAAACATCTCATGTACCCTATAAATATATATACCTACTATGTATCCACAAATTTTTTTTAATGAAAATACCTTCCCTATCTTTTCCTAGAGTTTCACTTATGACTGTCATTGAAGGGTTTACTGAGTCCCGCATCACCCAGGATCCAATGAGATCTCCCTGCTCTTCAGCTTTGGGGAAGATGGCCTCAATTTCACTCACGCTTAAGACCTGCCCTGTGAAAATCCAAAGTCTTCCTCAAGTTGTCTGTGAATTCCTCAAGAGGTAGATCCTTTTGGTCTACTCTGACTCTCAACTACCGCTTCCACTGAGCTAACCAACCGTGTAGGTTATTGATTCTGTGCCTGCTATGCTATTTCTTTCTGTGCCAGAATCACCAAGGATAAGAACCTGACACTTCCCTCAGTTTAAAAAACAACTCTTACCAGGCCCTTGTATGTGAGTAGATGAAGAGGTTCACATTAGAGAATCTCACACAACTTCCAATTGCGTATAGATATCCCTTTTTGTGAAATGGTCCAACCACACTTGCAGATTTTTCATAGACTCCATGACCCCAGGAGCCCTAGCCTCACCCTCTTCTCTGCCCGCTCTTCCTCCTTCCATCTCTCTTCTTCACCAGCTTTGTGGAAAAGCCTTTGTAATGACAAAAGGTCCATCCATTTTAATGGGTCTATCTTCCTTACAAGGCTGTTGTAAATTTTAATTTTTTTAATTGTGAATTGACAAATTATGGTTGTATACATTTATTGGGTACAATTTTACTTTAATTTTTTTTTAGACAGTTTCACTTTTTCTTTTTTCTTTTTTTTTTTTTTTTTAGACAGAATCTCACTCTGTCACCCAGGCTGGAGTGCAGTGGTATGATCCCGGCTCACTGCAACCTCCACCTCCTGGGTTCAAGCAATTCTCCTGACTCAGCCTCCCAAGTAGCTGGGATCACAGGCATGCACCACCACGCATGGCTAATTTTGTATTTTTAGTAGACATGGGGTTTCACCATGTTGGCCATGCTGGTCTTGAACTCCTGACCTCTGGTAATCTGCCCACCTCAGCTTCCCAAAGTGCTGGGATTACAGGTGTGAGCCACAGCGCCTGGCCTTTTTTACTTTAATTTTTGATTATAAAATATTTCAGGCATTTAGAAAAGTGCACTGGTATATTTTAAGATTTAACACATTTAAATAAGATATAATGGATGATAAAATGTTGCTATTTTTATTTCATGTCTCTCTCTCTTCCCCACCCCCACTACCCCTCCTCCTCCAAAATAAAATGCTTTTCATACAGCTAAAGCCTGGAGCCATCCCTTTCCTTCCCTCCCACTCCCTTTAGGATTAACCAGTATCCAAAAGTTGTTGCATTATTCTCATGCATATTTTTGTACTTTCATTATATATGAATGTTTCCATAAACAACATACAGTATTGTTTGGGGTATTTTTAAATATTTGCTTAAATGGTATATCGTAGTGGATGCTGAGAATGAGCTTTATGAACAAGAACAACATTATCTTATTCTGGTTTCTATTTCTTCCAATCTCAGCCTTGAGCCCAGTGGCCCAGCATCTTCTAGGTACCCAATACATACCTTCTGAATAAATTGCATTACAAAATAGCCTCCAAACCATCAATAATAATAAAGCATGCCAAGTTAAGAAGTGACCCAAGATAGGTGGTCATTTATACACTTTTTAATTTTTGGCCTAAGAAATTTCAATAACTATGAATAACTGTTCCAACGTCGGTACATTCTTCCTGAGATTAAGCGGGGGCTTTATAAATGCCTCACTAAGGAGCCTTCTATCACCAAGGTGCAATGTGTCTCCCTTTACATGACCCTAATTCAATGAGATCCCCTGAGACTGAAGTTCTTAGCCCATATCCTCCTATTCCCCAAACTGCTGACTTCATGGATGAGTAAAGCCCCTCCTCTTCTCCTACCCACAGTTCATCCCCTCAAATGCCAAGAAGACTACTTGATGTTACTATCTCTGGATAGCAGTCAAGGACACCCACAGTCATTCAGTAATGGGTAAGGCTCACATCCCTATGGCATTATTTATTCATCCAGACTGTGAAGAAGCAGAATCCTTCAGATTCTTGGCTGCAACTCCCTGTGAGACAGAAACCTCACCCAAGGCAACGGTGCTGGCAGCTGCTCTAACCTCTCATTACTCTGACCTTCAGTAGGGAAACCATATAATTCATCTTCTAAACTCTTACAACTTGGGAGTAAAGATGGTTTCATTAATAATTATGCCAGGCTAATAGGCATAAATAAAGACCCCTTTTGGCAAACCAGGTTGTATGATCACCCTAAATCAGCAATCCTGTGTAAAGCCAAGCACAGTATCCCTTCTTATAAGGTGCTTCAAGTGATATACTATCCAGAGCCTCAGGAAATAATCCCCTCAGTCCCTCTTCCAGGATATGTCTAATGATGGATGAGTCCGTTCTCTTACAGCATCATGTGAAGACCTAATCTTAATATTGTTAAGTTTGGGGAGAAGAGACAGCTTTTTCGCAGAGAGTAATTAAACTCATTTTCCATTTCTTTTTTTTTCTCCCCAGGATGAAATTAGAACCTACTCTTCCCTCCTAGTCCTCTGAAAGTTTGCAGAGAAATGACAACGTATGTCAGACATGTATAAATCAGAGGAGAAAAAAAATAAGACCAGTGGATCAAAACTGTGGCTCTAAAGCAGAGTTTATTTGGCATCAACAGTAATGTTTACTGGGTGACCATATGGTTTCATGAATAAGAATTTTAGCATTAGATAAATTTGTGTTTGAGTTTCAGTTTCACCAGTATCTTCATAAGGCCCTAGACAAGTTACTTCTCTAAATAACTAGACTGCAAGAGTGGTGTTATTCCCACCCCCATTTTACAGATAAATTGATAACTGATTTTACAGGTAGATCTATCTGTAAAATGAGGGTGGGGATAATATCAATCTCACAGTCTAGTTAGAAATTTTTCAGTGAGATAATAAGTTTAAAGCCCCAAGGACAGTGCCTGGCACATTTTAGGTGCCTGGCAAATATGAGCTATAATTATTACTCATACTATTTAAATCTGCATTGTATTTTTTTCAGCATTTTCTCTACTTCCACACATACTCTTTCTGTCCCATCAAACTGGCCATTTAACTTTTCCAAAAACTGCCTTGTGTTTGCCACCTCTTCATTTTTGTTGCTGGCCTGCCTCTCACCTGGAACACTCGCCTCTTTCCTCTCTATTCTTATTCTTTTGGTGCAGTATAGCCCCATCTTACCCCTTTTTCACAGCCTACTTCAACTGCCACATCCTCCAGGCAGCCTTCTGAAAGGTGAATTCTCCATCCCTGAATTCATTGTTTTCTTATCACTTTCCACCATGCATTATAGGAGATTAGTACTTTCCCAGTACACTGTGAATTTGTCAAGGATATATACTATGTCTGATTAAGATTTCTCTTCCCCATGGTGTTTATCATATTACCTTGAAAAATGTGCTCAAAGGATATCTCTTGACCATAGTAGAGCTTAGAACATAGTGGTTAACAGCTGGAGTCAGACAGACCTGAGTCTCAATCATAACTTCTTTTTTTTTTTTTTTTTTTGACACAGAGTTTCACCCTGTTGTCCAGGCTGGAATGCAATGGCAAGATCTCGGCTCACTGCAACTTCTGCTTCCCGGGTTCAAGCGATTCTCCTGCCTCAGCCTCCTGAGTACCTGAAATTACAGGCATGCACCATCACATCAGGCTAACTTTGTGTATCTTTAGTAGAGGCAGGGTTTCACCATGTTGGCCAGGCTGGTCTCAAACTCCTGACCTCGTGATCCGCCCTCCTCAGCGTCCCAAAGTGCTGGAATTACAGGCGTGAGCCACCACGCCTGGCCAATCATAACTTCTAATTGCATAATGTAAAGCAAATATTTAACCTCTTCAAATCTTGATGCTCCCCTCTACAAAATGGGCACACGGCTGCACAGGTAGAGTTGAGACCCTTGGTTTACACTTGAGCAACTAGTGAACATTCAGGAGATCAGAGCCTTCTGCTGCATTTGTTAGTTTAGTCACTGTTATCATGAAGTTTCATTATCGTCAGTAATACCCTTTCAGAATGATGCATACCTATTCCCAAAGTGTTTTTAGATCTTTTATTTTGTTGTTCAAGTCAGTTGCAGTAAATGCCAGAGACTTGCATAACAAAGACCTCTCCTACATCTTTCACTCAGGGCCAAATCTGACATCTCACAAGCTCTCACTGCATCTCACAAGTTGCAACAACTGCAGAATTCATGTGTTTTCATGTTTTTCACAATGAGCACTATGACCATTAATCTCACCCATTGTGTTAGCTCTTAAACTCAAGAACACATAGAGATTTTCTCTTATCTGTCACAATACATACAAAAACTGAATCCTGATCTTGGCCATTCACAAATATCTCCCTTCTGGATCCACATTATGAATCATTTCTTTTGTGACCGATTGGTTCATTTCTTCGCCCCTGACTGCTGGTTCCCATGCATAACTCACTCATTCCTACCTCTGAGCTGTTTAACAGGCCATCCATCCACCTTTACCACTCAAACTTAACAGTGTGCTGTAGTGCTTGAGGATGGGCTCTAGAGCTTAACAGAACCAGATTCCACTCCTGGCTGCATCGTTGACTGGATGGAAATGTTGGACAATGCACTTACCCTTTCTGAGCTTTAATTTTCTCATCTGTCAAATGTAACTGGATAAGAGTGACTTCAGACTTCACGTGACGCCGGTGCTGGGCGAACATGGCGGTGGCCACTGGACCTTCCTTTTGGCTGGGGAAGGAAACCCTGAAGGTGCCTCTGGCGCTCTTTGCCTTGAACCGGCAGCGCCGGTGTGAGGGGCTGCGGAAGAACCCTGCTGTGCAGGCCGGCTCAGTAGTGGTCCTGCAGGGCTAAGAGGAGACTCAGCGCTACTGCACCTACACCTGGTTCCTCTTCCGCCAGGAGTCCTTCTTTCACTGCGCATTCGGTGTCACCGAGCCAGGCTGCTACGGCTTCATCGACGCTGACACTGGGAAGTCGGCCCTGTTTGTGCCCAGGCTTCCTGCCAGCCATGCCACCTGGATGGGAAAGATCCATTCCAAGGAGCACTTCAAGGAGAAGTATGCCGTGGACGACGTCCAGGACGCAGATGAGATTGCCATTGTCCTGACGTCACAGAAGCCCTCTGTCCTCCTCACTTTGCGTGGCGTCAACACAGACAGCAGCAGCGTCTGCAGGGAGGCTTCCTTCGAGGGCATCAGCAAGTTCAAAGTCAACAACACCATTCTTCACCCAGAGATCGTTGAGTGCCGAGTGTTTAAGACGGACATAGAGCTGGAGGTTCTGCACTACACCAGTAAAATCTCCAGTGAGGCCCACTGTGAGGTAATAATGAAGACTGTAAACGTGGGAATGAAAGAATATGAGTTGGAAAGGAAATTTCAATATCCAAAATAATAGAAAGTATAATGAACCCTAAGTCCCCATCAGGTTTTTGTGTTTTGTTTTGTTTGCTAGAGCATTTTATTATTATTATTATTATTATTGTACTTTAAGTTTTAGGGTACATGTGCACAATGTGCAGGTTTGTTACATATGTATACATGTGCCATGTTGGTGTGCTGCACCCATTAACTCGTCATTTAGCATTAGTTATGTCTCCTAATGCTATCCCTCACCCCTCCCCCCACCCCACAACAGTCCCTGGTGTGTGGTGTTCCCCTTCCTGTGTCCATATGTTCTCATTGTTCAATTCCCACCTATGAGTGAGAACATGCGGTGTTTGGTTTTTTGTCCTTGCGACAGTTTGCTGAGAATGATGGTTTCCAGCTTCATCCATGTTCCTACAAAGGACATGAACTCATCATTTTTTATGGCTGCATAGTATTCCATGGTGTATATGTGCCACATTTTCTTAATCTAGTCTATCATTGTTGGACATTTGGGTTGGTTCCAAGTCTTTGCTATTGTGAATAGTGCTGCAATAAACATACGTGTGCATGTGTCTTTACAGCAGCATGATTTATAATCCTTTGAGTATATACCCAGTAATGGGATGGCTGGGTCAAATGGTATTTCTAGTTCTAGATCCCTGAGGAATTGCCACACCGACTTCCACAATTGCTGAACTAGTTTACCGTCCCACCCACAGTGTAAAAGTGTTCCTATTTCTCCACATCCTCTCCAGCACCTGTTGTTTCCTGACTTTTTAATGATCACCATTGTAACTGGTGTGAGATGGTATCTCATTGTGGTTTTGATTTGCATTTCTCTGATGGCCAGTGATGATGAGCATTTTTTCATGTCTTGTTTGGCTGCATAAATGTCTTCTTTTGAGAAGTGTCTGTTCATATCCTTCGCCCACTTTTTGATGGGGTTGTTTGTTTTTTTCTTGTAAATTTGTTTGAGTTCATTGTAGATTCTGGATATTAGCCCTTTGTCAGATGAGTAGGTTGCAAAAATTTTCTCCCATTCTGTAGGTTGCCTGTTCACTCTGGTGGTGGTTTCTTTTGCGTGCAGAAGCTCTTTAGCTTCATTAGATCCCATTTGTCAATTTTGGCTTTTGTTGCCATTGCTTTTGGTGTTTTAGACATGAAGTCCTTGCCCATGCCTATGTCCTGAATGGTATTGCCTAGGTTTTCTTCTAGGGTTTTTATGGTTTTAGGTCTAACATGTAAGTCTTTAATCCATCTTGAATTAATTTTTGTATAACGTGTAAGGAAGGGATCCAGTTTCAGCTTTCTACACATGGCTAGCCAGTTTTCCCAGCACCATTTATTAAATAGGGAATCCTTTCCCCATTGCTTGTTTTTGTCAGGTTTGTCAAAGATAAGATAGTTGTAGATATGCGGCATTATTTCTGAGGGCTCTGTTCTGTTCCGTTGATCTATATCTCTGTTTTGGTACCAGTATCATGCTGTTTTGGTTACTGTAGCCTTGTAGTATAGTTTGAAGTCAGGTAGCGTGATGCCTCCAGCTTTGTTCTTTTGGCTTAGGATTGACTTGGTGATGCGGGCTCTTTTTTGGTTCCATATGAACTTTAAAGTAGGTTTTTCCAATTCTGTGAAGAAAGTCATTGGTAGCTTGATGGGGATGGCATTGAATCTGTAAATTACCTTGGGCAGTATGGCCATTTTCACGATATTGATTTTTCCTACCCATGAGCATGGAATGTTCTTCCATTTTTTTTAATCCTCTTTTATTTCATTGAGCAGTGGTTTGTAGTTCTCCTTGAAGAGGTCCTTCACATCACTTGTAAGTTGGATTCCTAGGTATTTTATTCTCTTTGAAGCAATTGTGAATGGGAGTTCACTCATGATTTGGCTCTCTGTTTGAGAGTCAAGACCCATCAGTGTGCTGTATTCAGGAAACCCATCTCACGCGCAGAGACACACATAGGCTCAAAATAAAGGGATGGAGGAAGATCTACCAAGCAAATGGAAAACAAAAAAAGGCAGGGGTTGCAATCCTAGTCTTGGATAAAACAGACTTTAAACCAACAAAGATCAAAAGAGACGAAGAAGGCCATTACATAGTGGTAAAGGGATCAATTCAACGAGAAGAACCAACTATCCTAAGTATATATGCACCCAATACAGGAGCACCCAGATTCATAAAGCAAGTCCTTGGTGACCTACAAAGAGACTTAGACTCCCACACAATAATAATGGGAGACTTTAACACCCCACTGTCAACATTAGACAGATCAACAAGTCAGAAAGTTAACAAGGATATCCAGGAATTGAACTCAGCTCTGCCCCAAGCAGACCTAATAGACATCTATAGAACTCTCCACCCCAAATCAACAGAATATACATTTTTTTCAGCACCACACCACCACCTGTTCCAAAATTGACCACATAGTTGCAAGTAAAGCACTCCTCAGCAAATGTAAAAGAACAGAAATTATAACAAACTGTCTCTCAGACCACAGTGCAATCAAACTAGAACTCAGGATTCAGAAACTCACTCAAGGCTGGGCGCGGTGGCTCACGCCTGTAATCCCAGCAATTTGGGAGGCTGAGGGTGGGCACATCACAAGGTCAGGAGATCGAGACCATCCTGGCTAACATGGTGAAACCCCGTCTCTACTAAAAATACAAAAAATTAGCTGGGCATAGTGGCGGGCACCTGTAGTCCCAGCAACTCAGGAGGCTGAGGCAGGAGAATGGCGTGAACCCAGGAGGCAGAGCTTGCAGTGAGCCGAGATTGTGCCACTGCACTCCAGCCTGGGTGACAGAGCCAGACTCCATCTCAAAAAAAAAAAAGAAACTCACTCAAAACCGCTCAACTACATGGAAACTGAACAACCTGCTCTTGAATGACTACTGGGTACATAACGAAATGAAGGCAGAAATAAAGGTGTTCTTTGAAACCAACGAGAACAAAGACACAACATACCAGAATCTCTGGGACACATTCAAAGCAGTGTGTAGAGGGAAATTTATAGCACTAAATGCCCACAAGAGAAAGCAGGAAAGATCTAAAATTGACACCCTAACATCACAATTAAAAGAACTAGAGAAGCAAGAGCAAACACATTCAAAAGCTAGCAGAAGGCAAGAAATAACTAAGATCAGAGCAGAACTGAAGGAAATAGAGGCACAAAAAACCCTTCAAAAAATCGATGAATCCAGGAGCTGGTTTTTTAAAAGATCAACAAAATTGATAGACCGCTAGCAAGACTAATAAAGAAGAAAAGAGAGAAGAATCAAATAGACACAATAAAAAATGACAAAGGGGATATCACCACCGATCCCACAGAAATACAAACTACCATCAGAGAATACTATAAACACCTCTACACAAATAAACTAGAAAATCTAGAAGAAATGGATAAAGTCCTTGACACATACACTCTCCCAAGACTAAACCAGGAAGAAGTTGAATCTCTGAATAGACCAATAACAGGCTCTGAAATTGAGGCAATAATTAATAGCTTACCAACCAAAAAAAGTCCAGGACCAGATGGATTCACAGCCAAATTCTACCAGAGGTACAAGGAGGAGCTGGTACCATTCCTTCTGAAACTATTCCAATCAATAGAAAAAGAGGGAATCCTCCCTAACTCATTTGATGAGGCCAGCATCATCCTTATACCAAAGCCTGGCAGAGACACAACAAAAAAAGAGAATTTTAGACCAATATCCTTGATGAACGTTGATGCAAAAATCCTCAATAAAATACTTGCAAACCGAATCCAGCAACACGTCAAAAAGCTTATCCACCATGGTCAAGTGGGCTTCATCCCTGGGATGCAAGGCTGGTTCAACATACGAAAATCAATAAACATAACCCAGCATATAAACAGAACCAAAGACAAAAACCACATGATTATCTCAATAGATGCAGAAAAGGCCTTTGACAAAATACAACAACCTTCATGCTAAAAACTCTCAATCAATTAGGTATTGATGGGACGTATCTCAAAATAATAAGAGCTATCTATGACAAACCCACAGCCAATATCATACTGAATGGACAAAAACTGGGAGCATTCCCTTTGAAAACTGGCACAAGACAGGGATGCCCTCTCTTACCACTCCTATTCAACATAGTGTTGGAAGTTCTGACCAGGGCAATCAGGCAGGAGAAGGAAATAAAGGGCATTCAATTAGGAAAAGAGGAAGTCAAATTTGTCCCTGTTTTGCAGATGACATGATTGTATATCTAGAAAACCCCATCTTCTCAGCCCAAAATCTCCTTAAGCTGATAAGCAACTTCAGCAAAGTCTCAGGATACAAAATCAATGTACAAAAATCACAAGCATTCTTATACACCAATAACAGACAAACAGAGAATTTGCTAGAGCATTTTAAAGTCAAATCCCAGATATCATGTCATTGTACCTGTAAATACCTCAGTAGATATTTCAGTTGAAGAGAACTACTTTTACTTTTACATAACCACCATGCCAATATCACAACCATTATCACAAATGAATCGTAACTCCTTAATGTCATGCATATCTAGTCCATATTGATCCTAACCTCTTTTTAGCATTGGTTTGTTCAAGTCGGGATCCACACAGAGTCCATACCTTGCACTTGGCTGCAACTGGAAGCAGCATGTCGTGAAGCTGAGCTCTGGGGAGATCTCACCCCTGTCTACAAACTGCTCGACCTTCCCTCCACCCCCATCCTAAGACCCTGGATTGGCCTTGCTGCCGCCTCCTGTGTGGACCAGGGTAGCTCTTGGAGGGATAAGCTAGAAGCCAGAGGCCACAGCCCAGTGCACCAGGAAGCTCTCAGCCAGGAGCAGCCACCCACACGAGTGTGCTAGGAAGCTTTCAGCCAGGAGCAGCCACCCGCAGGGTGCTGAGTGGCACCGGGTCAGTGTGTGTGCCTGCTGTGCTCATGCTGTGCACCTGCCGTGCATGCCCACCTGTGGCTGCCCACAGGACATACAGAGGGGAGACAGTGCCCGCCGGGGAAGCCATCTGATCTGTGGGCCCCTGAGAGCTTAGAGCAGGGGGGTGGGGATGAGGACTGAGATAGCAAGAACGAGAGATGGAATCTGTTCCTGAAGGGACCGAGTGGGGAGAGAGGGGTCACGCCCTCTGAAGATGGTGGGAAGATGGGTGTCTAGGGAAAGTGTCACATCATAGGGTATCCCTGTCAGATTTGAGGAGGGCGCCCCCGATTGCCGGTGCCCAGGCTGACACCCCTGGGGACATCTGCAGCCAGAGAGATGGACTAACACTTCTTCCTCCTGGAGCTCCCTCTCCAGGGCGGGATCACTCTGTGTTGCAGTTTTGTGATCCTTGTCCTGGAGAGCCTGGAGGCGCCTTCTTGGGGACCACGTCTCATTTATCTGCGCGGTGTCAGACCCACCGTGGGTGTCAGGAAACGTGTGTGGTTGGGTGCGATAGATGGATGGAAAAGAGAAGAAAAGGTTTTAAGCTATTTTTCTGCCATCTTTTGTGTCACTGGGAACTTGAGAATTCTTAACTAGTCGGGGAATAAAAATCTCTTCTAAAGCCAGAAAAAAAAAAAGCGACTTCTGATAATCTGGCAAGCTTAGCTAATGTGGAAAGGCTGTCCTTCCATATGATAAACATAGAAACACTGGAGAAAATATAACAAAAAGAAAAAATTAAATATGTAACCAAACTATTCAATAATAATAAAAGGAGCCAGGCGCGGTGGCTCACATCTGTAATCCTAGCACTTTGGGAGGCTGAGGCAGACAGATGGCTTGAAACTATTAGTTTGAGACCAGCCTGCTCAACATGGTCAGACCCCATCTCTACAAAAAATACAAAAAATAAAATAAAATTAGCCAAGTGTGGTGGTATGTGCTTGTAGTCCCAACTACTTGAGAGGCAGAGGTGGGAGGATCACCTCAGCCTGGGGAGGTCAAGGTTGCAGTGAGCCATGATCACACCACTGCACTCCAGCCTGGGCAATAGAGTGAGACCTTGTCTCAAAAATAATAATAATAACAATAATAAAAGAAAATTCTCGGGTCCAGGAATAGAGCAGGAAATGAAAGGCAGGGTGAGGAACAGCAGACAAAGCCAAAGAACTCCCAGAAGGATCAGAAACTGGCAAAAACCGTAGGGACAAGAGGCATTCCTGTACTTCAGGTTCCTGCAAGGCAAGGTGCTGAACTTGAATCCCTACTAAAAGCTAGTGATGAAAAATGCCATCATACCATAAAATTGGACTTGAAATACTCTTCTGTTGGCCTGGATACATGGTAAGAAAGCTACCCATCAGGTGTCATGGCTAAAAGTTTAGACTCATAAGAAATCGTTGGCCTTAAATTGACACAATCCAATTGATGGGACACTTGAAGCCAAGAAATTATCACAAAAACAGATCCAGAATTGGTAAAAATCCACTGAGCTTTAGAAGAAACAAACTCAGATCATCCTATAAAGAAGAAGATATATCTCAAGTCATGCAGACTCAACTTTCACTAAGAATGAGTTTACTACGGAAAATAATTTTGAACCACATGAGTTAAGCCACATAAAAGAAAGTCAGAAGATGCAATAAATAGTAGGAATTCGCAATAGAAAATGGCAAATAAAACAGTATAAAAATGTTAAATAAATGTTTTTATATTTAAAGAGAGAAGGAGCATAAACACAATGCATTATTAAAATATTTTAAATAATCGTTTTAATTTTTTTAAGAATTAAAAACATTTTTTAACCAAATAGAAATCTTGATAATGAACACATAGTCACTGAAATAAGTACATACGAACCTTCATATTTAATGGTTGGGCCAAAAGCAGATTATTCATAGCTGAGGAAATAATTAATGAATTAGAAAACGGAGCTGATGAAGATGTTGGAATGCATCATATGTGGCAACAGAATGGAAAATACAAAAGTTAAGGCCTGGCATGGTGGCTCATGCCTATAATCCTATCACTTTGGGAGGCCAAGGCAGGAGGATTGCTTGAGTTTAGGAGGTTGAGACCAACCTGAGCAACGTAACAAGATCCCATCTCTACAACACAATTTTAAAACTTAGCTGGGCATGATGACAAGTACCTATAGTCCCAGCTACTCAGGAGGCTGAGGGGGGAGGATCTGTTGAGCCCGGGATACTGAGGTTGCAGTGAGTTGTGATCATGCCACTACACTCCAACCTGGATGATGGAGCAAGACCTTGTCTAAAAAAAATAAAGAAAGAAAGAAAAAAAAAGAAAACAGAAAAAAAGAGTTAAGAGAACTGAAGCGGAGAGAAAGACGGGCCCACTTGGGTCTAAAAAAAAATTGTAGGAGAACACAGAGAGTGAGGGGAAAAGCAATATTGAAATAGAAATCGAATAATAACTTTTTCAGAACTTAAGAATGACTTAAATTCTCACATCAAAAGATCATTCCTAGCAATGAAAAAAACAACAAAATTCTCCTACATATACTGTAGGGAAGTAACAAAATAGGAAATGCAAGAGAAAATATCCATATCACCTAGAGAAACGAGATTACTCACAAAAGAATGACCATTACATCGAAAAGTCTCCCCATTCATTATAATAGATGCCAGAAAACAATGGAACGATTTCTGCAAAGAGCTAAGGAAAAATATTTGTCCATCTATATTCCCACACTCAACTAAATTCTCATGAGAAAAAATGAGGGCAAAGTAAATATATCTTCGGGCAAAAAAAAAACTGAGTTTCTAAGTTCTCACTTAAACTGCTTCTAAAGAATATAGTTCAGCTAAAAGAACCCAAAACCCAGATGTAAAGAGGTGCATTAAAGAAGCAAGGAAAAGAAAAGAAATTGGCAAACTTGTGAGTAAAGCTAATGTATTGATATTTAAAAAATAATATTGACCAGTGTTGGTGGAGGTGATTAAAAACAGTTCAAACTAAGGAACCAAAACTTGGAAATAGAGATGGAATGAAGCTAAGAATCTTTTATTGTTTAAAAAGAGATTAAAGAAATTGATTTATTTTAGACTTTGGACTGTATATATGTTAAAGTGTAAAGGCAACTACTAAAAGGATAGAAATAGAATGTAGAACTTCTACAGAGAAGCAAAATAGGAAATAAGTAAAATGCAATTAATCATATAGATGGCAGAAATGGAGGAAGAAAAAAAGGGGAGGGGAGAAGGCAAAAAATAGAAAACACAAAGTAAAATGATTTTTTAAAGCAGCACAAATATACCCCAATAAATGTAAATAAACGTAACTTTCCTCTGAAAAGATAAACTATTAGATTGTTCTGCTTTCTATCCCAATAGATTTTGTTTACAAAGGACAGGCCTGAAAGTAAGGACACAGAAAGATTTAAAATGAAGGGATTAAAACATTGTATATCACATAAATGTTAGTCCAAAGATTTTCTTCACGGCATTAACAGGCTACTTCAAAAATTCACATAGAAGAATAAGGGAACAAGAAGAAACATGAATATTGGGAAGAAGATGAACAAGGAAAGGATTTGCCTGACTAAGCATCAAGACTTCTTTTAAATCACAATAACTAGAACACTGTCATATTGGCATGGCAATAGACAAATGAACCAATATCCAAACTACACACATATGGAGATTTAGCAGTGTTACAAATCAGTGGGAAAAGGAAAGACTAGTCAGTCAATGGTGTGGGACACTTGGCTATCCATTTGGAAGTTAATAAAAGTGGATACATCCTTGTATCAAGCCATATGCAAAAAAAAGTGAATTCCATATGAATTTAAAACATTAATCTGAAAAGCAAACTTTTTAAACATTTAGAAAAGATTCTAAATTAGGGGAAATATCTTTGTGACATTGGGAGAGGAAGACATAAAAAACCAAAACCCATAAAGAAAAAGTTTTTGAATAGAATATGCCTAAAAATATTAAACAAAAGGTTTGATATATTTGAGTACATGACAAAAAGAAAATGTTAGAATGACAAAATAAAACATAAAGTTAACACTTCACAAATTTGCATATCATCCTTGCACAGACAGGGTCCATGCTAATCTTCTCTGTATCGTTCCAATTTTAGTGTATGTGCTGCAAAAGTGAGCACAAAACATAAAGTTAACACATGAGTGAGAGACCAGAAAAGATGTTTGCAATGTGTATGACAAATAATAGGTTAGTATCCAAAATATGTAAATAACCATGACGTTTGTTTGAGTGCAGAGTCTCAATTCACAGGGAAGGAATATGAAGCTGTCTACCTAATACCCAATAAGGGAGCAGTTGGTAAGGCGTATAAGAAGGATGCAAAACTGGTGATGGAGTATCTCGCCATTTGTGATGAATGTTACATTACAGAAATCAAGATGCAATTGAATGAGAAAGGGGAATTTACAATTGAGCCCGAAGGGAAAACATTTCGGCTAACAAAAGATGTGGCCAAACGTGATGAGATTCCAGAAAACACTCTATGTGGAAGAAGTTGTTCTGAATGTAACTGAACCCTCCTTCAGCCTGTGCAGGATCATGTATATGGTATTTGAACATATATTCCATGTAAGAGAAGGAGATGAACAGAGAACATTCCTCAGTTTCCCTGCTATAGTCACTCTATTCAAATGTTATACCCTCTCACTGAGCCAAAACCATTCATGCCATTTATCAAGGAATTATCGGAAGCCCTGACCAGGCACAGGTTGTCTCACAAAGTAGATGATTCCTCTGGGTCAATTGGGAGACACTATGCCAGGACTGATGAGATTGGTGTGGCTTTCAGTGTCACCATTGACTTTAACACAATGAACAAGACCCCCCACACTGCAACTCTGAGAGACTGAGATGCAATGTGACAGATAACAGCAGAGGTCTCTGAGCTGCCTAGCATAGTCCGAAATCTGACCAGTGGCAGCACCATATGGGCCAATGTGGTGGCCAGGTATCCTCTCTTTGCAGAGCAATGATACAGGAGGTAGAAAGAAATTATTTAGGCAGATTTAGTTAGAAAGAAATTATTTAGACAGATAGTGAGGGCAAACGAGTCCTTAGCAGAGCTTCCCTTCAAACAAAAAGCAGCCCAAAAAATCATTTCTTTTCCAACAAAGAGCAGCCTGAAAAATCAAGCTGCAAATATAGATAAGCAAGCTGGAAGCTTGCACAGGGGAATGCCAGCAGCTGTACCAATAGGAAAGGGCTACCTGGGGGCTAGGCGTGTGCACCATGGAAGCTCCATCTTCCATTTTTTGTTAGCACGTGTACATTAAGAAAAAAATGGGCAACATGGCACAGCTCAGGCAGGGAACCCACTTGCATAATAGAAGATTGGCGCGGGGGCGGCCAGAGATTTGTGCCATAGGCAAATGGCACACCTGGTCCTAACCAGTTTTTTGCACTCTATGTAAATCAGACACCACCTCCCCACCAGCTCATCTATAAAAACCCCTGCATTTTGCTGTGGACCAGCAACCTATTGTTTCAGGACAACTCTGTGTAGCAGAGAGCTATTCTCTTTCTTTTCCCAATTAAATTTCCGCTGTTAACCTCACTCATTGTGTGTCCACATCCTTGATCTCCGTGGCTGTGAGACAACAAACCTCAAGTATTTTCCCAGACAATGAGGCCACTTCAACAAGAGACTGGTAAAAAAAAAAGAGACAATCAAGGAATAAGGACAATTTTTGGTGATGTGCATTAATTGAATAAATAACACATCATATCCACTTTATAAAAGAGAACAGCATTGTGATTACTCCCAGTAACTGTATTCTATCTTCAGTGGCTGTCTGATTTTATCCCCACAATCAAAATTGAAGGAATTCTGAAAAGAAAAAAATCTTAACCTTGGGGGTTAAGATTTCAACATAGGAATTTGGAGGGGGACAAAAATGTTCTATCTGTAGCAAGATCTAAAAGCACAATTGCCCACTTAATCTCTAATTGATAGAGTAATATTAATATTTAATATACAGTTTACTTGTTAAATGCAGTTCCAAGCACTTTACATGTTTGGATGGTGGCACTCTTGTGTACTGGATTATTTCCTTCGGCTCATACAAACACCTCCTAGTATCTCTCATTAAAAACAAAACCACACCCCTTTTAAACTCTCATAAACCTCCAGATGCTTCTCCATTTCTCTGTACTTTTTCATTTGTTTAGGGTTGTCTACAAACATTACGTCCACTTATTCATTTTCCACTTACTCTTTACTCACTACAAGCTGAGTTTCACCTCCACTACTACACAGCAATTACTCTTGTCTACGTCACCTGTAATCTCCATGTTACCAAATCCTATGAGCACATTTCTGCCCTCGTTTCAGTTGATTCCATAGTAGCACTCCACATAGTCAATCACTCCTACCATTTTGGAACTGCCTCCTATATTGGCTTTTGTGACACTCTTTAGTCTTGGTTTTCATTATATACCATTGCCTACTCCTTGCCTGTCTCCTTTACTCCTCTTCTACCCAATCTTTAAATGTTGGCATTTCTCAAACCCCAGTGGCAGCACTCCTTCTTTTTCTATACTCGTTCTCCTGATATAACCCAGTCGTTCTCAACAGGGTGTGATTTTGCCCCCTAGAGGACATTTGCCAATGACTAGAGACGTGTTTTACTGTGACAACTGGGAGTATGTCACTGGCATCTAAAGGACAGAGGCTGGAAATACTGCTAAACATTGATAGTGAGTATACAATCCTAAAATGCACAGCACAGCCTCCCACAACTAAGAATTATCTGTTCCAAAGTGCTGCTGGTACATTGAGAAACCCTGCCCATCCAGGCTTTGCCTTTTTACTGTCTGTAGCAGACAGTATGTCTTGTCTTCTGGTATCCATTCTCCCCTTCTTTTTAGTAATGGAATTGACATTTCATCAGGTAGCATATGGCCATCCAGTTTATAGAGTCTATGTTACAGCCTCTCTTGCAGCTAAATAACATGTGTTACCCCTGGGTCATTTCCTTAAAAAGAAGGTGCACCTTTTTCCCTATTTCTGAATGATAGGATGTGGTCTTGGTGCTAATGAACAAATTTCCACCATACAGAGAAAAATAATATTCAAGGGATGACAAATAAAAGTGCCGTGAATCCATGAATGACCTTGTGGAGTGGAGCTGTCTAACTAGATCACCCACCTATCTCTGAACTATGACATGAATGATAAAGAAACTTGTGCCTTGTTTGATCCACTATATTTGGGTGCCTCATTTTAAAAATCTTAATTGATCTCCCACTGACATACCATCTATATAATACCTGATGGAGCTATAATTTGTAATCACTACCTTGAGTTCCTCTCTAAACTTCAGATTTATAAATTAACTACCTACTTGATATGTATTCTTGCATATCTCCCAGAATCTCAAACTTAACATTTTCAAAATGAAGCTATTGATTTCACCACCAAACCACCCCTCTTTGGCCTTTCCTCCACTCAATAAATGGCTAGAAATTGTAAGTCATCCTTCATCACCCTCTTTCAACCCCAAATATATGCCTTCATTTTTGCTTCCAAAATAAGCATGATATATGCTCATTTTCTTATAGCTATTTCTACCATCTTGGTTCACGCCACTACCATCTCTCTCCTGGACCATTGTGATAGCCTCTGCACTGGGCTTCCTGTATTTTGCTTTGCTCCTCCGATTCATTTTCCACAGAGAAGCTAGAGGAAATCTTTCTAAAATAACAATCAGATAATCACATGCTTTTCACAAGACTTTTCAAAGTCTACCTAATGCACTTAAAATAGAACTCATAATTCTTACCCAGAGTCTACAAAGATCAGCATAATCTAATCCTTGTATAGCTTCATCTTGGGCCACTCTTGCCTTTTACACCTGATGCCCAAGCCACACTGGTCTCCTTTCAGTTCATCACACAAAGCTCTTTCCTGCCTCAGGACCTTCACTCATACTGTTCCTTCTGTCTTAAGTGCATTGATCCCTCCTTTCTGCATGGTTGACCCACCTCCTTCTGCAATTTCCTATCTTCACAGATGCCTCCAGGGCCAAGCCAAATAAGCTTCTTCCCTCTCCCCTTGTTATTCTCTGTTAATGTGCCCTGTTTATTTCCTTTATGAAACTTATCACCATTTCTTATTATATACATATACGTATGTGTGTGTTTTGTCTGCCTCTCCCACAAATACATGGATTCTGGTTGTTTTATTCACCAATATGTATTTGGTATTAACATTGCCAGGCACACAGTAGGTACTCAAGATTATGTGTGTATGACTGTGTGTGGTCAGTTGTTCATTTGTATTATTGAATGAAATAATGTTTCAGCAAAGCATGGTTTACCCTGGATATCACCCCATAAATTCTATCCAGTTGAAAGCAGGGTACAATGAACATTAAGGGCAACCTGAAAGGGGAAAGGAGTTGCACTCAGATGACATGAAACTTAATGAGAGATGATTACACACAGCAGTGGGTTGTGTGGGAGGGAAGAACATGATGCTGACTTGGGAACATAGATCTCTGCTCAAATCATCATTCACTTCCAGTAAGAGGAAAATGTAAAACAGGTCCAACTCTTAGAGGCTAATTGTTTAAGATAGAAGTTAGGAAGAAAAAGAAAGAAGGAAGGACAGGAATGGGAAAAGAAGAAAAGAGAAGAGAAAGCACAGAATGTTCTTAATGGTTTTATTCTCATTCAAGAGCAATGTATAACCAGGGAAGAGGGAAATCTGATGAAATACTTGGAAAACTTCATTGCCGGAACTAAAGTGATCTGTACTGGTCTTTGAGAAAGATCTTACTGAATAGTTGGCTGCCAGTCTCAGCAGTCCCTGATGATAAACACTGTCTGTGTATAAATTATTCATGTCTTCTTTTTTTTGTTGTTTTTTTTTTTGGAGACAGGGTGGTGCCCTGTCTCTGCTGCCCAAGCTGGAGTGCAGTGGTGCGATCATGGCTCAGTGAAGCCTTGACCTCCCAGGCTCAGGCAACCCTCCCACCTCAGGCTCCCAAATAGCTGGGACTATAGGTGCATGCCACCTCTCCTGGTTAATTTTTTAAATTATTTGTAGAGACAGGATCTCACTATGCTTCTTAGGCTGGTCTCAAATACCTGGGCTCAAGCAATCCTCCTGCCTAATCCTCCCAAAGTGCTGGAATTACAGGCGTGAGCCACCGCATCTGGCCTCATGTCTTTTTTTCAGCAAGAACTGGTCATACCACTTCCTTCTCCTTTTTCTGACACTGACTCTAGAAGATCCATCCTACTCACAGTCTCACCACCCACACACACCCACCCATTGTGCAGGACTTCTCCAACCTGTGGCTGGTTTTACAACTTGCCAACACTGATCTGAGATGCCAGTGTTGGCTGTGTTTTTCTGGTTTTCTTCTGAAGGGCAACAGCACCTTGAGAATGAGTACCATCAGAAACTAGCATTATTCCCAGGTCTGTTATGTACAAGGTGTTTTACTGAAGTAAGCCAGTCAATCCCTTAGAAAATCCAATAAGAAATGTATTGCTCTCCCCACTTTACACATGAGGAAAGTAAGACTCAGAGAAGTTATGTGCTTTTTGTCAGTCACACAGCTAGTGAGAATCTGTGTCTGCTCTGTTTGATCCCCAGCACATGATCTCTTCTCTGCATATGGTACCTCTCAGCTACAAGGCAGAAGTTTTTAGACAAATAAAACTACCTCACTACAGCCAGAGCGATCTTTTTAAAAATGTAGAACTAATTATATCCCTCTCCAGCTAAAAATACTTCCTAAAATAGTTCCTTACTACCTAGAGCTTATGCCGCTCCCTCTCCTGGAAATACTAACCCTTCAGCATTAAATCCACACCCAAACCCACATTCACACATGTGTGCACTCACACACACACACACTCACATCATTCAGTTTCATTTAAATAACTACAGTCATGTGTCGCTTAATGACAGGGATATATTCTGAGAAATGCATCATTAGGGGATTTCACTGTTGTGCAAACAGCATAGATTGAACTTACACAAACCTAGATGGCATAGCCTCCTACACACCTAGACCATATCGTATAGTCTATTGCTCCTACGCTACAAACCTGTAGCAAATACTGTAGGCAAATGTAACACAATAGTATTTGTGTATCTAAACATAGGAAAGGTACAGTAAAAATACGATATCATAATCTTACAGGACCACTATATACGCTGTTGATCGTTGGCCAAAAGGTCATTACGCAGCTTATGACTAAATTTCCTTTCAACCTTTACTATACCCTAAACCAGTGGTTCACCAACCACAGAGTCGGCACAAATTATCTGGGAATATTGCTAAAATTTTTAATTTTCAGGCCTCACCCTCAGAAATTCAGTATCCATAAATCTGAGGAAGGGGTCAAAAATCTGTATGTTAACCACTTGAAATGAAAGAAAATAAAGTCCTTATTCTCACGGAGCTTACGATTTCCCTGGAGAAAAACCAAAAAATAAACTGATGGACATATGGTATATCAGGTGGCAAAGAATAATAAATAATGTAAAAAAGTACTGATAGGGAGCTATCGTATTATTTATTTATTATTATTATTTTTTTTTTTTTTTTTGAGACGGAGCCTCACTCTGTCGCCCAAGCTGGAGTGCAGTGGTGCGATCTCGGCTCACTACAACCTCCGCCTCCCGTGTTCTAGCAATTCTCCTGCCTCAGCCTCCTGAGTAGCTGGGACTCTAAGTACATGCCACCATGCCTGGCTAATTTTTTGTATTTTTAGTAGAGATGGGGTTTCACCATGTTGGTCAGGCTGGTCTCGAACTCCTGACCTTGTGATGCGCCCACCTCAGCCTCCCAAAGTACTGGGATTACAGGCATGAGCCACTGCACCCGGCCCGTATTATTTATTTAAATTTTTCTTTTTAAAGGAAAGGGTTTTATCTATCTTCTTCACCGCTTCATCCCAAGTATCAGGGATCTAGCACTCATCAAATATCTGTTGAGGTAGGAATGGGACTGCTTTACACATGCTAGAAATAAGGATCCTCATAATAGCTTTTGTAAAGTTAGGAATGATGACATGATGCCTAATGCTGCCACCTAAAGCAGCCTATGTAAGCATTCCGAAGTAGAAGTCAGTGGTTCAGAGCCAAGGAACTTAAATTGTGTTTTGCTTTGTTTTGTTTTGTTTTGTTTTGTTTTTGAGACAGCGTCTCACTCTGTTGCCCAGGCTGGAGTGTAGTGGCACAATCTCAGCTCACTGCAACCTCTGCCTCCCAGGTTAAAGCAATTCTCCTGCATCAGCCTCCCGAGTGGCTGGGCTTACAAGCACACACCACCATGCCTGGCTAATTTTTGTATTTTTAGTAGAGATGGGGTTTGGCCATGTTGGCCAGTCTGGTCTCAAACTCCTGGCCTCAAAGTCATCTACCCGTCTCGGCCTCCCAAAGTGCTGGGATTACGGGTATGAGCCCGGGCCACCACACGTGGCCTGGAACTTAAGTTTTATCACAAAAATAGAACAACAGGAGTTTTACATATAACCAAGATGGAGTAACAAGTGATTGGATTTACTCTTTCACTAAACAACCAAAAAAAACAAACATGTAACAGTGGTTTTCAAGCAGTAGACATCAGGCACTATAGGACAGAGATACTTGAAACTCAGAGAAACAAATAAGGTAATCACTGTTGCCCTAGTTTACTGCCCAGACAGATATTTCTGTCCAGGCAACACTGCAGGGGTGCAGCACCCACGCAGAGCCCAGCCGTCACCCTAAATTGAGGAGAGAGAGCTGGGTGTCTGAGAAGGCAAAGGTGGCTAGAATTTGCAAGACAGGTCCCTGGAGAGAAATTATGCATGCAGAGAAAAAGATTGAGCTCCAGAATTATTCAAAAGGTCCCCCTCAAATGTTCAGCTGCGTATTGACAGGTGCATGCATGTGAGAAAACTGTATGAGACTATGGAAGGAACATCCAAAAAAGAGCACAAGTAACCACTGCTAGGGCTCACAAATCCAAGAATAGTCCGTGTTCTCACCAGGCAGAGTAGAACACCTTGTAATTCATAGTCCATTAGGTGGAGCACTCAGAAAGGTATTGCCTCAGTAAAGGGAAAATTTAGTTCAGGATCAAAGGCCAGTCTAGTCCTACCTTAAAATGCTTAAAAGCAAGACTCAAAAAGATCAAACTACTTGCTAATAATGTAACTGTGTTCCAAAACGAGGTAAAAATATTTACTAGAATATAAAAATATAAGATACAAGATATAGAATATAAAGATAACCAGCACCCAACAATTACACAATGTCTGGTATACAATCAAAAATTACCAGGCATGCAAAGAAGCAAGAAAAAATGGCCTATGCTAAGGACAAAAATTAAACCATCATTCTCAGCAAACTGTCACAAGAACAGAAAACCAAACACTGCATGTTCTCACTCATAAGTGGGAGTTGAACAATGAGAACACATGGACATAGGGAGGGAAACATCACACACCGGGGCCTGTCAGGGGGTGGGGGGGCTAGGGGAAGGATAACATTAGGAGAAATACCTAACGTAGGTGATGGGTTGATGGGTGCAGCAAATCACCATGCCACGTGTATACCTATGTAACAAAACTGCACGTTCTGCCCATGTACCCCAGAGCTTTAAGTATAATTTTAAAAAAGAAAAAAAATTAATCAATAGAAACAGACCCAGAAAAGAAAAAGGTAATAAAATTAGTATAAAAAGACATTAGAATAATAATTGTTAATGATATTTCATGTGTTCAAGATGGTAGGTGTAAAACTAATCAGGTTTTGTAGATATATAAAAAATATTTTCCAAAAGACCCAAATTAATCTTCTAGAGATGAAAACAACAATTTCTGAGATTAAAAATGTACTATATGGAATTAATAACAGATTACACATTGTGAAAGAAAATACCAGTAAACTGAAGATACAACAATAGCAACTATCCAAAATGAAGTACACACACACACAAACACACACGCGCGCGTGCATGCACGGCAGACAAAAAATAAACAGAGCATTAGCGAGCTGTGGGACAACTTCAAGAGGCCTAATAAGATGTAATTGGAATTGCTGAAGGAGAAGAGAGAGAGGAATAAGTAGGAAAAAAATTTTTGAAGTAAAAAAGTGTAATTTTTTTCCAAATGTAATGAACACTATAAAACCACAGATTTAAGGAGCTCAATGAATCCAAAGCACAAAAAAAGTAAACCATAAAACATCATAAACATCAGGCTTAAAACCAGTGATAGAAAATCTTTTTTTTTTTTTTATTTTTTTGAGATGGTCTAGCTCTGTCACCCAGGCTGGAGGGCAGTGGCGGGATCTCGGCTCACTGCAACCTCCGCCTCCCTTGTTCAAGCGATTCTCCTGCCTCAGCCTCCTGAGTAGCTGGGATTACAGGTGCCTGCCGCCATGCCCAGCTAATTTTTGTATTTTACTAGAGATGGGGGTTTCACTGTTTTGGCCAGGCTGGTCTTGAACTCCTGACCTCATGATCTGCCTGCCTCGGCCTCCCAAATTGCTGGGATTACAAGCATGAGCCACCGCGCCTGGCGGTGATAAAAAAAAAATCTTAAAAGCAGCCAGAGAGAAAAAGACATGTTATATATAAAGTAATATAAATAATAATAGCTGACTCCTGTTCAGTAACAATGCAAGCTAGAATACAGTGGAACAACATCTTTAGAATACCGAAAGAAGAAAACCCTCACATCTTAAAATTCTAAACCTGAAAAAGTACCATTCACAAAAATGTATAATAAAGACTTTCTCAGACTTATAAAAGAGGCCTGACACAGTGGCTCACACCTGTAATCCCAGCACTTTGGGAGGCTGAGGCAGGTGGATCACCTTAGGTCGGGAGTTTGACACTAGCCTGGCCAACATGGGGAAACCTTCTCTCTACCAAAAAATACAAAAATTAGCTGGGCATGGTGTTGCACACCTGTAATCCCAGCTACTCAGGAGGCTGAGGCAGGAGAATCGCTTGAAACCAAGAGGCAGAGGTTGCAGTGAGCCGAGATCCCATCATTGCACTCGAGCCTGGGCAACAAGATCAAAACTCTGTCTAAAAAAAAAAAAAAAAAAAAAAAAAATATATATATATATATATATATATATATATATATATGATTAATCACCAGAAGATTGGTTTAAGTCAAAATAAGAAGAATGCAGTATGACATATATAACTTAGGTAGAAGTAATATATGTGGCAAAAATAGCACAAAGATAAGGCAAGGAGGAATGAAAATACACTTGTAATAACCCAAAAGAAGGCACAAAATAGGAATAAAAAAATAGATGATACAAATACAAAACAAACAGCAAGATGGCATATTTAAACTGAAGCATAACAATCATTAATCATCAATTACTAAATGTAATTAGTCTAAACATCTCAATTAAAGGTAAGAGATCATCAAATTAGAAAAACAAAAGAATTTTATGTGTATACATATGTCTAAATTTGTCAAATTGTACACTTTATATTCTTGGTTTATCATATGTCGGTTATAGCTTAATAAAGATTTTAAAACAAATAGTCTAGTGTTTGGTAGCAGAATAGGGTGATTATAGTCAACAATAATGTATTGTATATTTCAAAATAACTAAAATAGTAGAATCAAAATGTTCCTAACACAAAGAAATAATAAATGCTTGAGGTGATGGATATTCCGATTACCCTGACTTGATTATTACACATTGTATGCTTGTATCAAAATATCACATGTAGCCCCATAAATATGTACAATTATTATGTATCCATAATAATTACAAATAATAACTACAAACAATATTTTTAAATATATAAAATTATATTTAAAATTTAAAAATAAATTAAAAATAAAAATTAAATAGAATAACATAAAAGAAAAGTAGACAGGAGAAAAGGGCAGAGAATAAAAAATGTGATAGGGAAGGTCTTCACTGAGGGACTCACTATCGAAAGCTGTAGACCAAAAGTCAATCACATCATTCATGAATTCAAGGTGACTGTAAGGAATCTGTTGAAGACAAAGTAACCACGTGTTTTCTAAATTAAGCCAAGTCACAGGAAGCCAAAAATGTTTTCAAAGGCACTTTTCCAACAAGTTATTCATTAAAAGGATGTTGACAGATGATTCAAGTGTCTGGTTCAAAACCTCGCCTCAAAGAGGAATCTTTTCAAGAGTCTGTCTTCCTAAGAATTCATATCTAACAGGAGAGCTCCCGTTAGATATGAATCACTAAATTCATCTTATTTTTGACCTTTAGAATGAGACTAAATTAATCTGCTCCCTCTCCCACTTGATACCCCTTCAAATATTTTAGATCATATTATCCCTTCTCCAGGCTGTCTATGGTAAAATTAATCATTCCCCATGGGACCTGCTTCCAGAAATTGTCACCATCCTAAACACTTTTATTTGGATATACTTCTGCTGAAAATCTCCCTTTTAAAAATAGAGTACTATACTGAGAATGAGCACAAAATTCTAGGTGTGGTCTGATCTTTTAAAACTTAAATTATATACTTATACATTGCAACTTATAAATACATTTGTTTTCTTAATAACATTGGCAAAATGTGTGTCACATATACCCTTTAAACTCTCAACTTGTTTTCATGTGAACAGCTAACTATGATAGGAGTCTTCATCCTATCTTCTATAATCAGCATTTTGAACCTCAGTGCAATATTTTATATTTGGTGAGATTATATGCTTTCTCATACGTGCAGGTTTACTTCACATCTTTTCATTTTAATTGTGTTTTTGTTGTTTGTTTTTTGTTGTTGTTGTTGTTTTTGAGAGGGAGTCTCACTCTGTTGCTGAGGCTGGAGTGCAGTGGCACAGTCTCGGCTCACTGCAACCTCCGCCTCCTGGGTTCAAGTGATTCTCCTGCCTCAGCCTCCCAAGTAGCTGGGGTAACAGGTGCCTGCCACCACGCCTGGCTAATTTTTTGTATTTTTAGTAGAGACGGGGTTTCACCATGTTGGCTAGGCTGGTCTCGATCTCCTGACCTCATGATCCGCCCGCCTCAGCCTCCCAAGGCGCTGGGATTATACTTTCAATGTATTATCTATTTCTACTAATTTTGCATCTTTTTTTTACTATGACTTGCAAGAAATAAGAGAAATTAGAAAGAATTCTAATCAGAAAAGCAAGTTAAGCAGCCAGGTACAATATTTCTCTCAATAGCTATTTGATATTACAATGTGGAGAAAACATTAGAGATTAGCCTGCCAAAACAAATCATTGAAATCAAAAATATAAGAACTGAGTCAAGTAGTCAGCATAGTAGGGTCAAGTCCTGATTCCCCTAAAGAATAAATATGGTAGAAGAACATATCTATTTATCTGTCTTTCCATCAATCTTCCAAAAAGGAAGAAAATAAAAGAACTAAATAGATATAAATTAAAATTATATAAATACACAGGAATAAAAAGAATGATAGAGATGATAATAGTATATAAAAGGTGTCAGCAAAATATTGGAACTTGAAAAGAATGATTAAGTAGTAATTGGCTTAATAGATTTGATAGAAATCTAGGTTACAGAAGAGAAAGCCAAGAAGATCCAAGCAACTCATTTCAAAGAACCTCAGAGAGGCTCAGAATATTGTGTCACTAGCTGTCTCAAAACATCAAGATGAAGGATGGGATTTCAGGATTATATAAGAAGGAGTTATACTCCCCAACTTCCTCCACCATTCAGCAAACTGGTTACCTATCCCTTCTTCAGTCTAGCAAAAACAACCAAACAAACAAACAAACAAAAACACACACAGGAAGTTTGTCATTTGGAGAATAACCAATCGGCTCTCTTCTTCCACTTGGTTTCTCAACATTGGTAGCCAGGCTTATAACACCTAGTCAGGAAATTGAAGAGTTCCTCTATGGGGAAACTGAGAGGCTCAGGAGTTTTGAGAATTCCCCCAACAAATCAGCCAGGTCCATTCCTAGTCTCTCTAAAATGAAGTCAACAAGCCCTAACCCACCCATAGAGATTCAGGTTTTCTTGGAGGAAAGAAGTTTAAGAAATAACTCAAGAAAAAATGCTCTGGTACTGAAAGATAGAGATTTATAGATTATATGGAACCAGCCCAAATGCCCATCAATCAATGAGTGTATAAAGAAAATGTGATATATACACACACCATGGAATACTACTCAACCAAAAAAAGAAACAAAATAATGGCATTTGTAGTAACCTGGATGGAATTGGAGACCATTGATTCTAAGTGAACTATCTCAGGAATGGAAAACCGAATATTGTATGTTCTCACTCAGAAGTGGGAGCTAAGCTATGAAGATGCAGAGACATAGGAATAATACAATGGACTTTGGGGATTTGGGGAGAAAGAGTGGAAGAGGGGGTGAGGGATAAAAGACTATACATTGAGTACAATGTATACTGGTTGGGTGATGGGTGCACCGAAATCTCAGAAATTACCACTATTCATGCAACCAAACACCACTTGTTCCCCAAAAACCTATTGAAATAGAAAAGAGACAGAAATCTACAGATTAAAATATTGCACTGAGTATCCAGCACAATGAATTTTTTACAAACCCACATTAACATACATCATTGTGAAAATTCAAATTCAGGGAAAAAAATAGTATATATAAAATATTGTGAATAATACTAGCTTTCTTTACAGGAACTCTTGAAGCTTAAAGACAAAGAAGTAATGTCTTCAAGATTCGGAGAAATAATCGGTTTCCACATAGAATTCTCTACACAAGCACATATGCATGTGCACACATGCTATTAATCACATAAGAGGGTAGAATAAAAATGTTTTCAGATATGTGAGATACTGTCTCAAGAAATTTAATGGTCAAGCACCCCCTCTTAACAAGTGCCTGGAAAATAAAATCTACAAAATGAGAAAGTAGCCCAAGACAGAGGATCCAGGAAATAGAGGATCTCACACAGGAAGGGGAAGAAATTCCAGTATGAAGTTAGGGAAGTCGCAGGATGTTCGCTGGTCATCAAGCCTAGAGACCTGTCAAGATTGGCAGAAGAGAATAGAAAGTTCCAACAGGGTGACTCCATAAAAAAAAAAAAAAAAAAGAACTGATAGACTATCTGAAATGTTGATTGTGCTGAAAAAACATATTCAACTGGTGGAATATAGAATGAATTAGTGACAGAAATATGGGAAAAAGGGCTAATCAAAAATTTAGGCAATGATTAATGCTGGGAAAAACAAAAAGTTGTTCAAAAGAGAAACATGTAATTGTGTATTTCTTTGATTTAAAATATACATTTTAATTGAAAACAAATATATTCATCAAGGAGCAGAATCTGCCCAGTGATTCCATTCCTTTTCTTTCTTTTAAATGCTTGATCATTGTTTTCTTATTTTAGATATTATTTCATCCATTGATGATGGAAAAAAAGGATTTAGCTGAGCATGGTGGTGCACGCATGTAGTCCCAGCTGCTTAGGAGGCTGAGGCAGAAAGATCACGTGAGCCCAGGAGTTCGAGGCTGCAGTGAGCTATGATTGCACCACGGCACTTCAGCCTGAATGCGAGTAAGACCCTGTCTCAAAAAACAAAACAAAACAAAAATGTAGATCCATGTATACCAAAGTCCCTTACTTGGCCGGGTGCGGTGGCTCACACCTGTAATCCCAGCACTTTGGGAGGCTGAGGCGGGCGGATCACGAGGTCAGGAGATCGAGACCATCCTGGCCAACATGGTGAAACGCCGTCTCTACTAAAAATACAAAAACAAAATTAGCCAGGCGTGATGGCGGGCGCCTGTAGCTCCAGCTACTCTGGAGGCTGAGGCGGGAGAATGGCGTGAACCCGGGAGGCGGAGCTTGCAGTGAGCTGAGATCACGCGGCTGCACTCCAGCCTGGGCGACAGAGCGAGACTCTGTCTCAAAAAAAAAAAAAAAAGAAAATCCCTTATATACACACATACACATACTTCTGCTAACCCCATCTTCTTGATATTATAATTTTTGGATAAGTAAAAATTCATCATTCATAATATTATGACTATGCAAATACTGCGACAGCTGTAGCTCAGGGAGTTGAAAAACTGTGTACAGAAAGTCAATCAATAAAATAATGTCTACGACTGAAAAAAAATTAATACATTTTTAGCACATTTAGAAATATGGGGTTAAAATTCAGAAGAGTCAGCTAAGAGTTGAAAGTTTATGTTTCTGGGGAACATGACTCAATGTTAGGGAGCAGGACCCCTGTAGTTCTTTTTTTTTTTTTTTTTACAATATGATTCTGTTGTTCTTTGATAATAATTTTTATTAATTTTTTAATTATAATCACCAAGGATCTTACTTAAAATTATAATAAAAGCTCTTTTTTATTGTTTAGAAACTTGTTCTTGAAATTAAAAATATTCATTTGAGAATCAAATAATTTATTCTGTAGAATTGAAAAAGCAAATTAATGTTATATACATTTAAAAATCAGATAAATTACAATCCAGGAATTCAGAACTCTAACCCCGGACCATTTGGCCAAGGAAGGTTGGCACATTACACTTACATTTTTTTTTTCATTTTCCTGTTTATCATCATGCTTCATTTCCCAAATTATTTGGAATTCAGAATGCATATTGGAATTTAGCATCTTTGGATCAGTAAAATCTCTTTAGTCATATTTCCTCTGTTCGTTATGAACAATGAAAACAGAAAGATTGAAAGAGCACTGTGCACATATAAATCTATGAGCCAGTTTTTAACTTCTAATCTAAAGCCCAGTTCTTCTTTGAGTCTGTCTTGATGGAGTGGGGAAAACAAGGATAAAAGGCATTTAAGATAAAGTATTTTTATAGTTGCAACACACAAAATTATAATATGGAAATTTGTCCTTATAGATATCTGAACAATTTGTAGTGAAGAACAAATTTACTCCAAACTAAAATGCTATTTGTTTGCTGTTTTTTTCTTCTGTAATTAAGAAAATTTAAACCTAGTCCTTTGCCAAAATAATAGTTAGGAAATTTTTTTCTTTATTATCTAATCGTCTATGCTGCTGAGTATTGCTACAGGTAAGTTAAATTAGCCAAAAAATTACCCAAAGAATTTATACTCAGGGCCTGAAAAAATATTATACTGAATAAGTAAAGTCCAGATGTTGGGAAAAAAAGCAATTTAAAAACTAGTGAAAATAGGCTGGGTGCAGTGGCTCATGGGCACAGTGGCTCATCCCAGCACTTTGGGAGGCCAAGATAGGGTGGATCACTTGAGGCCAGGAATTCGAAACCAGCCTGGCCAACATGGCAAAACTGCCTTTCTACAAAAAATACAAAAATTAGCCAGGCGTGGTGGTGCACACCTGTAGTCCCAGCAACTTGGGAGGCTGAGGCAGAGAATCACTTGAACCCAGAAGGCAGAGGTTGCAGTGAGCTGAGATGGTGCCACTGCACTCCAGCCTGGGTGACAGAGTGAGACTCTGTCTCAAACAACAACACCACCAACAAAACTAGTGAAAATGTAACTACCCAGCAGTACTATCATATGTTTTGTGAATCCTAGTTTTTATAATAGGACATAATAAAAGACTGGAATCTAGGATTTTAGTCCTGGATCTGTTACTCATCTGTCATTTGACAACAAGGCTAGTCACTTCTCCTCTCTCCACTTCATTTTCCATCTGTAAAATGAGGGGATCAGACCAGATGATCCATCAAGTTTCTTTCAAGTCATAGGAGAATACAAAATTTACACTAAGAACATAACAAGAAATTCCTTTTTCTCTTTTTGTGCATCCCCTAGATTGATTTCTATAATTATATGGAAGCATGTGAAAACCCTACCATTTCCAAGGATCTGACCAACAATTACAGCAGGAAATGTGGTCAACTAATTTAACTCTTAAACATCGTCAGCAAGACTAAAAGCTTGGATGCATCCCAATTATCCCCACAAATTAATGGTGTGGTATCAAGAATAATCCAAAACACTTCCACTTAGCTTTGGGATTCATTATATTTTTTGGTTTGCCGTAGATTCCAATTAACATTTTGGTTTATTCAGGCTGATTTTAAAATATGTTGCCTTAATTACATACTCAAGCCATCTAGTCTACAAATATGCCTAGTTAGATAAAAGAGATAATATTCTTGAATTTGACACAGTCGTTGAATTTCTAAGGGCTGTTTTACACTGAGACCTAGTTACATGGTCATATGGTTTAGCTGTGTCCCCACCCAAATCTCATCTTGAATTATAGCTCCCATAATCCCCACATGTTGTGGGAGGGACCTGGTGGGAGGTAATTGAATCATGGGGGTGGGTTTTCCTGTGCTGTTCTTGTGATAGTGAATAAGTCTCACGATATCTGATGGTTTTATAAAGAGGAGTTCCCCCACACGAGCTCTCTTGCCCTGTAAGACGCCTGTAGTCCCAGCTACTTGGGAAGCCATTGCTCCTCCTTTGCCTTCTGCCATGATTGTGAAACCTCCCCAGCCATGTGGAACTGTGACTCCATTTTTCTTTATAAATTACACAGTCTTGGGTATTTCTTCATAGGAATATGAAAATGGACTACTATGCATGGTAACAACAGAGAGCTCTGTGGTGTCTGCCCAGCTTATAATTCCTTCTCCTCTAAGAACAGCTCTCCATTCTAGCCCCTGGGTGACAAGAATGGTACCCTAGAAGCCATGTTTTAGTCACATAACACCATTGCCTAGAACTCAGCTAAGTGCACAATGGCTGAGCACCAGAACCAAATTGAGCCAATCAGAGCCCCTTCTTAGGAATTTACAGTTGTGACTGAAAGTAAAATCTCAATGACAGTTCACTTATACAGACACTATATTAACTTGAGAACTGAGGCTCAGCCCTTGTCTTAGGAGTAGATGAGTAATAGAGATATATTTGCAAAGACATTTGAAGAGAAAAATGGAGGACAAAATAAAGAAAGCCTGTTTTCTGGGCTCCTCATGGCTCTCCATCTCTAGTCCCTTTTGAGTCACGGCTCCATCTCTGCTGCTGGCTTCCAGAATACATTCATGTCTTCTTTCATTATCTTAAATTCTCCCTTCCTGCTTAGACTAATTAAAATTGATTTCCGTTATTATCAACAAAAAGAATCCGCTAAATAGGCTTTTTTTGTAACTGAATTGAAAACTATAGCTTGCTTTTTTTTTTTTTTTGCATTAACTTGTAGCTTAACTATACAGAGAAGTGGCTTGGCACCAGAGACTTCAGATAACTAAAACATGATTCATATTGAGGACATTTTATCTTATTTTCTGCACCAGTCTCTAGTTCTATAAAGCTTAAGCTTTACTGTATAATGAGAATGATACACTGAATTTATGAGGTTAAATGGAGGGACACAGCAGTGGAACTTTTTATTGTAATGTACAACTGCATTCCTGAATCAGGCACAGGTTAATACATAATAATTATTCTCTGGAAACAATGGCAAAGCATTCCTAGCAACAGACAAATCAAATAGCTACTGGAGTATTATGGCTGCCATTTGTTAATTACTCCCAGATAGCTGCAAAACACACATGCTCTTTGGCAAAAACTGAAACCCCAAACCCCTTAGAGAAAAAAGGAGGATCAGGTGCTACAATGCAAAGAGCACCAAAATGGGTGTCCGCTGATGTGAACCCGTCTTTGCAACTATCTTCACTTCTGTGAATTTTAGCTTCTTCATCTCATTTGAAATACAGAAAATTCAGCATGAGATCCAAAGGCCAAAAGTAGCTCAATAGACCATGTGCTAAGTCCTTCTTTTTCTGAACATGTTGTTAAACATTTTATGCCCCCATTTCCTCAACTGTATAAGGGAAATGCTACTTGTACCTACCTCATATGGTGGTTGTGGGGTAGTTATTACATAGTAAGTGCTTGGAAGAGTAGCACATAGGAGTACTCAATTAATGACAGCTATATTGGTTTTTTATTTTTTTATTATTCCTGAGGATTTTTTTTAAACAGGCTAACTAGTTATGAGCATCTCATTGGTATATTTACTTTGACCATTGCCAACTATATATTTCATGTAGCTTGTTAAACAAATTTATAACTGTAACCAAAGCTAAATATATGTAATGATGGTATTTTAAGACATTCAAGTTAAATTCCACTAAAAGTAAATCACTAAACTGGGGTGACATAAAGCATGATTGGATAAGGAAGAATGGGTCTGAAGAAAGCCTGCCGATAGCATCTGATTCATTTTTGAATCATGGCCAATTTTTATGCTACAAGAATAGCTTTCCATGTTGCCTTTACACTTCTGGATTTCATATCATGAGGGTAAATTGCTGAAAATGTATACACAAAAGAAAAAGAACATAAAAAACATATACATATTCTATTTGTTTGAGTTTTAATGTTTTCAGGTCAGACATTCTGGATTTTCATGGTTTTGGCTTCAGAAAATTCTAAGTCTAGAAAGCAGCTATTTCTATGGGTGTCCCAAAGAAGAAAACTGCTACATGAAACAAGAGCAAACTGTGGTCTCATCTGCACATTTACAGAGTAGCATCAGATCCATGGAGATGCTGCTCACTGAAAAAGTAACATCCATTGTGTTGGACCTCACCTATGTGACCTTTCCAGGGCATAGTCTGGAAGGACATGGAAAATTAAAAGAGAAGTTAAACACTGCACAATTAAGTGAGAAGAACTTTGAATCTCAGTGAATAACTCAGGCAAGACAATAGGAAGAGAATGGAGATAAGGAGAAGGTATGAGCTACAAGAAGGAAGGTCAGCCCTCCACCAAACCAGCAAGATATTCCCTGTGGTGAAGAATGGCTGATGAATTTCAGCACAAAGCTATCTAATGTTCAGTTTCAAGTTGCTATCTACATGATGCTATGCCATCATCCCTCCATTACTGCAAAGCTTCAGTAAAAGAGAAAAAGAAAGTTAACAGCAGAAATGAGGAGCAATATTTAGGAAGCATAACGGGGCATAAAGACATGTAAACTCTACAAAATTACACAGGTGAGACTTTTTGATAGCAATATCTTACTTCAATTTTAAAATTCAGGCTCAGACCAGAAAGTGAGGGTACTTGGGGTCACCCACACAACTGACACTTGGGTGACATATGTATTCCTACACAATGGAGAAATACCTCTTCTACATGATGGCAAATATCCCTGTGAGTGTTATCTCCTTATCTTTCACTTTATCTTACCATTGTCTGGTTTGTTTAGCTCCTACTTGGGGCCTATTCCGTACTATTGTGTCCTCCTCATTTATTATGGTTACATTCTGCTTCTTAAACAATTATGTCTACTATAGCTCCATGTTTATGTAAAACAGTGACTGTGTACTGATGTTTAGTCACAATAAAAGTAGCCCATACAAAGTAAAAAAGAGTTGGATTTCAAAGGACAAACACAATTTAAGACTTTTTCCCTTTGACATTGATTTCTTTCGGTACGTCAGCCAATACATAAAAACATGTCCACCTTATCAAGGCCAAAGGTTAACTACCAAGAGCTTCATTGATTCCACAAATATTTATTGTTCATCAGTCCTATGACTGACACTACTAGGGGGTAGGGCCACAGTAGGAATAACAAATGGTCACAATGTAGTTAGGGAAAGAGAAATGAAAACAAAACTGGAAGCCGGTATATACACCAGGCTAAGACAATATAAGGAGGTTATCAAAAGCCTCTGGCATGGGAAGATACAAAAACTTCAAAAGAAGGTGACAATTGGAGCCAGTTTTGAAGAATCCATGAGGGTTCACCAAGCCAAAAGTAGGGCAAGGGCATGAACTTACAAGTAACTGCCACATTATTGAGGGAAGTTTGGTCATGTGGGGAGGTCAGCGGAAGAAAAGGGAAAGGCAGGCAGCGTTGGGGTTGTGGAGATGTTTGCATGCTTGAGATGTTTGGCCTTTAATAACCATGGAGAGCCACTGAAAGTTGGTAATGATAGGAGTGATTAAGAAGATATCTTGCTTTAGAAGGATGGCTTGGAAGGAGATAGAAATGGAATCTGAAAGTCCACAAAATCCACAACTTTTGTCATGACTGTGGGGAGGAAAAGGGAAATTAAATCATTATTATTAGGTAGGCTTAAATAGGAAATTTTATTTATTTCCCTGTGCCTGGCTGCCTGAATCTAATAGTTGAACTTGCCTAAGGGAAGAGGGTCAAAAAAAAAACCTGTCACTTATTTCTTCCTCATTCCCCCCAGACAATTCCCAAATGAGAATTTCTACATCCAAGCAATTCCTTCTGCTTTCCTGCATTTTTTTTTTTTTGAGGCGGAGTCTAGCTCTGTCACCCAGGCTGGAGTACAGTGGCACGATCTCGGCTCACTACACCCTCCGCCTCCTGGGTTCAAGTGATTCTCCTGCCTCAGCCTCCTGAGAAGCTGGGATTACAGGTGCCCGCCACCATGCCTAGCTAATTTTTGTATTTTTAGTAGAGATGGGGTTTCACTGTGCTGGCCAGGCTGGTCTCAAACTCCTGACCTTTTGATCCGCCCACCTTGGCCTCCCAAAGTGCTGGGATTACAAGCGTGAGCCACCGCGCCCAGCCTCTCCTGCATTTTTAACTGCGTCTGGGGCAGTCTGTATTAATTAGCTCTACAATCTCTTACATTCCCATCCCAGTTGCTAAAAGGGAAACCTTCTGCCTCCACCAATATTTCAATTGCCAAAGGAGGACCATAGGGCGTAGTGTGTAAATGGCAGAGAGGAAGGTGAAGTCCACATCATTCTGAGTTCCTAGAGCAGCACTAACTGTTTTCACATCCCTGGGCTGGATTGATTTGTAATCCTCCTCTCTCCTACCCTCGACCTTTACCACCTCAGTCAATCTCTGGAAGCCAAATTGGGTTCCTATCCTGGCTACATACAATCCATTCCAAATGACCTTTTGCCAAATCCCCATGGAGTTTAGAGATCCTTCTGGGGATTTTTAAAGCTTTGTTGTTTTCAGATCAAACTTTCTCTTTTATTTCTCTTTCCTCACTAGGGCTTAGGAGGAGAACTCAGCTTCCAGTTTGATGATGAAATATTAGTTAAACACATCATCCCCAAAGGGATTTATTTGCATCTTCTATGAACGTTGATGGAAACAGTCTCAGTTTATCAGCAAGATGGCTGAGGATGCACTTACCTAAATGAGCAATGAAGATTCATCTGCTACAACTGAGCTGTATTTGCATAGGCTAACTTATTGAGAAGGAAAAGTTAGGTTTCAGTATTATATAAAATGTGTTTGTTTTGTTTGTTTGTTTGTTTTTCGGACAGGGTCTGGGTCCATCACCCAGGCTGGAGTGCAGTGGTGCCATTGCAGCTCACCACAGCCTCGACCTCTGGGCTCAAGTGATCCTCCCTCCTCAGCCTGCCAAGTAGATGGGACTACAAGCACGTGCCACCACATCTGGATACTGTGTGTGTGTGTGTGTGTGTGTGTGTGTGTGTGTATTTTTAGTAGAGATGGGGTTTCACTGTGTTAGCCAGGATGGTCTCAATCTCCTGACCTTGTGATCCGCCCGCCTCAGCCTCCCAAAGTGCTGGGATTACAGGCGTGAGCCACCGTGCCAGGCTCACATCTGGATACTTTTGTATTTTTTGTATAGAGGGCGTTTCACCATGTCACCCAAGCTGTTCTTGAACTCCTAGACTCAAGTGATCCACACATCTCAGCCTCCCAAAGTGTTGGGATTACAGGCATGAGCCACTGCTCCCAGCCTGGATATATAGTATGAAATATTTTTAATGGTAAATTAATTATGAGTTGTTGGGCAAAATTTGGCTGCTTATTTGTAAAACAAACTAGCATTTTTTTAACCATATTCTGCTTTGTATTGTCTCTGTATGAATATCTCTTTTATACTGCAGCAAGAGGAAACCTGAGAAGGATAGTTCTGTCACCTCCATTTTTTCTTCAGAATAAATGTCAACATCTATGAGTTCTTCTTTACACAAGTTTAAATAGTTGGTGCTAGACAGACCCAGAGCAAACATCTGAAGGAATCCCCTGAAAATATGAGGTCACTAATATAAGTGACTTATCCAATGTCACACAGGCAGTTTGTGGCAGAGCTTCAATTCTACCCAGATTTCCTGGTTCTTCATCCAGAGCTCTTTAGCTACTTTTCTGTATATGCAAATTGCATTTTCTTCCAACTGTCTTAGCAGAAAGAGTAAAAACAATTACGTTATAGGTTTAAGACTTCCTTGAGGCTGGTGCAGTGGCTCACGCCTGTAATTCCAGCCCTTTGGGAGGCCTAGATGGTCAGATCATCTGAGGTTAGGAGTTCGAGACCAGCGTGGCCAACATGGTAAGACCCCTGTCTCTACTAAAAATACAAAAATTAGCCAGGTGTGGTGGGAGGTATCTGTAATCCCAGCTACTCAGGAGGCTGAGGCAGAACTGCTTGAACCCGGGAGACAGAGACTGCAGTGAGCTGAGATCGTGCCACTGCACTCCAGCCTGGACAACAAAAGCGAGACTCCATCTCAAAAAAAAAAAAAAAAAGAAAAGAAAAGAAAAAAAAGACTTCCTTGAATAGCTGTGCTTGTGCTTGGTGGTGTGCGCCTATAATCCAAGCGACTTGGGAGGCTGGGGCTGGAGGATCACTGGAGACCAGGAGCTTGAAGCTGCAGTGAGCTATAATCGCACCACTGCACTCAGGCCTGGGTGACAGAGTAAGTCCCTATCTTTAAATATATATATTATATAAAATTGAAAAAAAAGAACTTCCTTGAATAATCCCACCCACCTGTGATGTTATCCCGGTTAGTAAATAATCGTGAGCAATGGTATTGATTTATGTGTTCACATAGGCAACAAGCATTTGTCAGGCATTTATTATTGTGCCTCACATGAGGTTAGGCAGTTGGAGAACAATGAGATAACACAATGTAGATTTTTAAGGGCTTCATATTGCAAACAGTAAGACAGACTAAAATAATGGGTAATATGTGCTCTAATCCTGGCATGTGAAAAGTTCTGGAATATAAAGGAGAGAAGGCTGAAAAGTGAAGGGTGCAACCTAAGACTCTGACCAGTGACTAGGAGTTTTCCAGAGGAGGAAGAACGGGAAAGGCATTTCAGGAAAAGGCCAGCATGAACACGCATATGATGCTGCACGCAGGTGCAGAAAAAGGGGTAGGTGTTAGTCTTCTGGGGCTAAGTAGGCAGACCCTGATTTCTGCCACCCCTGCTAAGTTTAATGCTTTCTGACGACAGACACAAGGTGTTCAAACCTAAGTTGATAGTTCTCTTCTCCCCTGATCTGTAGAGTGGCAGCCTATTTTTTCTGACTGTAAAATGGACTACAAGAGAAAATTCCTGCTCAGAGGGTGCCCTCTCTTGGTAAGCATGCACATGCAGTGTTTCTCTCCAAGAAGGAAAAAGATACTTCAAATTGCCTATAGTGTCACCCTCATGCAAACCTATAAAAAGAAGGAAAAAGATACTTCAAATTGCCTATAGTGTCACCCTCATGCAAACCTATAAAGAAAACACAGTTTCCCTGACAGGTCACTTTAGTTGACAATAAGAGTAGATGTGAGGGAAAGAGCCACAGACTGAGAAAAACTGGATCCCACAGGCCTAGCGACCTGATCATAAAATCAGTGGATTGCGCCAAATGTTCTTAGTCCCTCCTTTCTCTGATGTACCCTGACTTCTAGAAGCTATGGCTCACTAGATCTTGGCTAAATTTAAAATTCTTGCTACTTAAACCATATTCTCAGAAGTTAAGGACTCTGAGGAAACCAGAGAATCCCCACCAGGAGAGAAATATTGTTTCTGGCTGTGGCAGCTTTCATCTCTGAATGTTCCTTAGCAGCCAGAGATAATTGGTCCATATAACTTTTCCTTTCTCTTTTTCTCACATTCTAGCAGTAAAAATCCTTTTCGAAGATGGTCAATAACATGAGGACGTAGAGCAGAATCACATTCTGTTTCTACAAAACACCCCCACCACCATTTTAAACTACAAATCTGCCAAACAAAAGATCATCCAAAAGACACTTTTTGAGTGCATTGCAGAACTGGGAGGGTATCTTCTTCCGAAGTAATTTCATTTTTCAGGCTTGCAATAATAAAATGATCTTAAGAGTGCTGAGAGCCAACAGCTGAGGGGAGTAGAGCCACCGTTGAGCCCTGAGGCTTGGTGGTATCCTGGGATTTGGACATTCCCCACAGATAATTCCAGCAAATGCATTATTATAGGGGAAAACAGTTCCTGGAAGTGGGGAAGGAGACTGAGAGTGTGGGGAGGGGAAAGAAATGAGCCAGAGGCAAACTGTGTGTGGTCATGTGGGAAAAAATTAGCTTATTTTTTCTGTTGTTGCCCAAAGAATGTCACTGGTGATATAAAGAAGTGGAAAATGAGAAAACTCCATGATCATCCAAAAGCCATTATTGTCCATTTCCTGATCCTGATGGGAAGGAAAATTGGACCATAAATCTTAGACTTACACATGGTCGTGGTCTCTTAATGCCCTCTGCTGGCGAGGAGGCAGACTGCAGCTGCCTGCACTGTGTTATAGTGGACAAACTGCATACTACCTCTAGGCTTCATTTCCCTCATCTATAACATGGGGATAATAATAGTCTTTCTCGGCCGGGCGCGGTGGCTCACACCTGTAATCCCAGCACTTTGGGAGGTCGAGACGGGTGGATCACCTGAGCTCAGGAGTTCAAGACCAGTCTGGCCAACATGGTGAAACACCATCTCTACTGAAAATACAAAATAAATAAATAAATAAATAACCAGATGTGGTGGCGCACACCTGTAATCCCAGGTACTTGGGAGGCTGAGGCGAGAGGATCGCTTGAAGCCGGGAGGTGGAGGTTGCAGTGAGCCGAGATCGCACCACTGCACTCCAGCCTGGAGGACAGAGTGAGATTCCATCTCAAATAATAATCATAATTAATAATAATAATAGTAGTATTGCTCTTAGAGAAACGTTGTAAAGATTAAAGGAGCTAACATATATAATTCATTCAAAATGGTGCTAGCTATAAATTAGAATGGCCTTGTTGGCCACATTTGTTTCCTTTCTCTATCTCCAGTTTTTTGTTTGTTTTCCCAAATCAAAACAAATCAATTACAGCTCTGTAATTGGTGTGGCGGCTCACGCCTGTAATCCCAGCAGTTTGAGAAGTCGAGGCAGGCGGATCGCTTGAGCACAAAAGTTCAAGACCAGTCTGGCCAACATGGAGAAACCCCATCTCTACTAAAAATACAAAAATTAGCCAGGCATGGTGGCGCCTGCCTGTAGTCCCATCTACTCGGGAGGCTGAGGCTGGAGAATCACTTGAACCCAGGAGGCAGAGGTTGCAGTGAGCCGATATCACACCACTGCACTCCAGCCTGGATGACAGAATGAAATCCTGTCTTTAAAAAAAAAAATCAATAAATGTCTATTACACTTTCATTATGTACAAAGTATCATATATAGTAGATATTTTGTCCCTATCCTCAGTGAATTAAATCTATTTTGAAGACACAACACAAAACTGGTGAAAAGTTAAATCTTAGGAAGATTTGTATAGAATATTCAGTCATCAAAAGAATTTTAATAGGGAAGTACATTATTAATTCTAAATTAGTTGTGCATACAATGAAATTTTCAGAGGAGAAGGGTAATGTAAAATGTTATGGGGGAGGTAGGATTTGGACTTGGTATTAAAGATGGATTTTAGGTAAGGATGAGCAAAGAAGGCATAAGAAACTAGAACAGCAATCAATCGATCAATTAATCAATGAGGCAAGGTAATGGGAAGGAGAGTTAAGGAAAAGTGGAGAGACAAGGGATGACACAGTTTTTCCAAATATATGTGAATAATGAAAATAAAGCTGAAAAGTAGGTTGGTGCTAACAGAAGGCTAAGCTAAGAACTAGCACATCTCAATGTTACAGAAAAAGCCTTCTGTAGACAGGGGAACATATATAAAAGGAGGTACAGTATAGAAGTTACAGGTGCAGGCTCCATTGCCACTGCCTAGATTCAAGCCTTGGCTCTGCCACATAAAAACATACGACCTTGGGCAACTTCCTCAACCTGTCTGTGCCTCAGTTTTCTCATCTGTAAAATGGAGGGATAAACTTCCATAGAGTTGCTGGGAGGATCAGATGGCTCAGTGCATGTAAAGCAGTTAGAAGAGAACTTAGCACATAGTAAGCTCTCAGTCTATGTGAATTATGATGATGACAATGTAATGATAGCCCACCTCTTAGGTGATCCTTCACTATTCCAGGATTGAAGTCAATCCTAGCTTTATACAATTGCTACTAGTAATAGGGCATCTTTTTCGCTAGCTTTATACAATTGTTACTAGTAATAGAATACCATTTTCTCTTAGTAATAATGGACTTTCTGAAACTACTGGACCCTTAGAAACTTTTAGTGAACTAGAGAAATGCAAATCAAAACCACGATGAGATACCATCTCATACCAGTCAGAATGGTTACTACCAAAAAGTCAAAAAATAACAGATGCTGGCCAGGTTGCAGAGAAAAGAAAACGCCTATACACTGTTGGTAGGAGTGTAAATTAGTTCACCTATTGCGGAAAGCAGTGTGGTGATTCCTCAAAGAGCTAAAAAACAAATACCATTCAACCCAGCAATCTCATTACTGGGTATATAACCAAAGGAATAGAAATTTTTCTACCATGAAGACACATGCTGTGTATGATCATTGCAGCATTATTCAAAATGGCAAAGACGTGGAATCATCCTAATGTCCATCGATGACAGATTACATAAAGAAAATGTGGTGCATATACACCACAGAATGCTGCATAGCCATAAAAAAGAATGAGATCATATCTTTTGCAGAAACATGGATGGGGCTGGAGGTCATTATCCTTAGCAAACTAACGCAGAAACAGAAAACCAAATAATGCATGTTCTCACTTATAAATGGGAGCTGAATGATGAGAATTTATGGACGCAAAGGGGAACAACAGACACTGGGGCCTACCTGAGGGTGGAGAGTGGGAGGAGGGAGAAGACCAGAAAAAATAACTATTAGGTACTAAGGTTAGTACCTGGGTGACAAAATAATCTGTACAGCAAACCTCTGTAACATGAGTTCACCTATGTAACAAACCTGCACGTGTACCCCTGAACCTAAAATAAAAGTTAAAAAAAAGAAAAGAAAAAGAAAAACTTTCTTAGGAGGTTAGATATTAATATGTTATCCTCAAAACTTGAAACAATTTTTCTGAAAAAAGAAACTTTTAATGAGCTTATGTTTTCCATTCGGCTTCATATAAATAGAGCCAGGCAATTTGAAAGCCCAACTCAAAATATTACTTTTCCCTGAAGCTGGATGTATTAGTCGGCCAAGACTGCCATAACAAAATACCAGATATTAGGTGCCCTAAACAGCAGAAACCTATTTTCTCACAGTTCTGGAGGCTCTGGAAAGTCCAAGATCAAGATGTCTGCAGGTCTGGTTTCTTCTGAGGCCTCTCTCCTTGGCTTGTCTATAGCTGCTTCCTTGCTTTGTCCTCACATTTTTTTTTTTTTTTTTTTTTGAGACGGAGTCTCACTCTGTCGCCCAAGCTGGAGTGCAATGGCACAATCTCAGCTCACTGCAACCTCTGCCTCCCAGGTTCAAGCAATTCTCCTGCCTCAGCCTCCCAAGTAGCTGGGACTACAGGTGCGTGCCACCATGCCCAACTAATTTTTGTATTTTTAGTAGAGACAGGGTTTCACCATGTTGTCCAGGAAGGTCTCGATCTCCCGACATCATGATCTGCCCACCTCAGCCTCCCAAAGTACTGGGATTACAGGCATGAGCCACCACACCCAGCCCCTCACGTGGTGTTTTTGCTGAGCATGCACATCCCTGCTGTCTCCCTGTGTGGTCTAATTTCCTCTTCTTCAAAGGACACCTTAATGGCCTCATGGTAACTTAATCATGTCTTTAAAGGCCCTATCTCCAAATACAGTCACATTCTGAGGTTAGGGATTCAATATATGAATTCTGGAGAACACAATTCAGCCCACAGCATTAAACTAGGACCTCTTTCCTCATTACAATATTTCTCTAATCCCCTGCCAAGATCTTTTTTTATCACCATTATTTCCTAATATTGGAAGAGATGTGTTTGTGAATGGCTTATTCATCCATTCATTCCCCAAATATATATTCAATGCTTAGAATGTGCCTGCCATGCTCTGGGCCCGTGTACAGGGATACAATGAATACAACAAACTTCCTGCCTTCATGGAACTTACTTTCTAGTGGGGAGAGTCATATCACAAACAAAATGCATGACAACACTAAGAACATGTCAGATGGGGACAAGTGCCATAGAAAATAAGCAGAATAAAGGAGAAAAGGAGTGGCCCAGGGATGGAGGTGACATGATTTGGCTGTGTCCCCACCCAAATCTCACCTCAAATTGTAATAATCCCCACATGTCAAGAGCAGGGCCAGGTGGAGATAATCGAATCACAGGGGCAGTTTGCCCCATACTGTTTTCATGGTACTGATTAAGTCTCATGAGATCTGATGGTTTTATAAGTGGGAGTTCCCCTGCACAAACTCTCTTGCCTGCCTATATGTAAGATGTGAATTTGTTCCCCATTCACCTTCTGCCATGATTGTGAGGCCTCCCCAGCCACGTGGAACTGTGAGTCCATCAAACCTCTTTCCTTTATAAGTTACCCAGTCTCAGGTGTGTTTTTATTAGCGATGTGAGAACACACTAATACAGGAGGTTTTTCTTTTATAAGGAATGGTCATGGAAAGCCGTAAAAGTCATGGTTGAGCAATGATCTGAAGGAAGCAGGGAACCAGCTATGCAGATAATCGGAGGAGAACATCTCATGTAGATAGAACAGGTACTATGCAAGTACTATGATCCTGAAATGGTAGTGGCTTAGAGTGTCCAAAAAACACCGAAGTGGCTAGAGTAGAACAGGTGAGGGAGAAAGTATTTGAAAATGAGAGGACAGAGGTAGGTTAGCCAGCTTGTGCAGTGCCTTACTGCCCTTGTAAGAATGCTGGCTTTTGATGGAGTGAAATGGGGAGTTATTAGAAGGTTTTGAGCAAAGGAATAACATGGTTTGACATGTGTTAAAATGCTCACTCAGGTTATTGTGTTGAAAATAGACTAAGTGAGGGGCGGTGGAGAAATCTAAGCAGGTATGCTAGTTGCATTAATCAAGTTGGGAGGTAAGAGTGGGTTGGCAAAAAAAAAAAAAAAAGTCAAAGCGGTGAACATGGTAAGAGAAGTTTGCATTCCCAATATATTTTAAATGTAGAGCCCCCAGGATTTTCTGCTATTCCATATGGTGCTTGTACCTCCCTCTCCGGATTGCTTTCAGCATCCTGACAATTAACACTGTCAAAGTTTTAGTTGCATCTGAGCATTCTCTACATCTTGGAGGCAAGGATACATCTAAAATCCACGCATGTCCTCCCAAGTCCAATCTACACATCAAATAAATGAACACTAACATTATATAAATCCTACATAGGAAACTAGAGAAAGATAAAGTAGACATCTTTATTCATCTATACCCTAATCACAGGTTATAAAAAGTCCAAAGCCAAAAGGAATGCAGAATGCCTCCAGATGGTATGATATTCAGATAAGGAAATACAGAATGTCATCATGGGTGTGAAACATTTCTAACCAGAAAAGGGAACAAGAGCAGCAGAAAGGAAAGCAGACCAGGGAAGTGATCACATTTGTTATCCCTAAAACAGGGTAGCTAGCATGATGCAATTATTTTTTCTAAGGGTTCTTGTCAATACTTTCAAAAGCAAGCTACAAAACTCTTCTCTCTAATTGCTGAAGTTAAGAGGAATTGGTGTCATTTTTGTTTTCCTTATTTAAGACAAAGAAGTTAGCCTAGCTCTACTCATCTTTTCCTTCCTTGCTTTTCTTTCATACATTCTGAGATGTTAGGTCAAGATTTTTTTTTTTTTTTTTGAGATGGAATCTTGCTCTGTCACAAGACTCCAGTCAAGCTGGAGTGCAGTGGCACAATCTCAGCTCACTGCAGCCTCCACCTCCTGGATTCAAGAGCTTCTCCTGCCTCAGCCTCCCAGTGGCTGAGACCACAAGCGTGCACCACCACGCCTGGCTAATTTTTGTATTTTTAGTAGAGACAGGGTTTCACCATATTCTCCAGGTTGGTCTCAGGCCTCAGGTGATCCACCCGCCTTGGCCTCCCAAAATGCTGGGATTACAGGTGTGAGCCACAGCACCTGCCGGTCAAGATAATTTTTGTTAAGTAAAAGTTATTATTACTACTATTGCAGTGGCTTCCCTCTTATCCACAGTTTCACTTTCCACAGCTTCAGTGAACCTCTGCCAACCACAATCTGAAAATATTAAGTGAAAAATTCCAGAAATAAACTATTCATAAGTTTTCAATTGTGTGCTGTTCTGAGCATCCTGATGCAATCTCATGCCGTCCCACTCCGTCCTACCTGGGACCTGAATTATCCCTTCGTCCATTGTATCCACGCTGTACATGCTACCTGCCCATTAGTCACTCAGTGACCATCTCAGTTTTCAGACTAACTGTTGCTTTATCACTGTGCTTGTGTTCAAGTAGCCCTTATTTTACTTAGCCCCAAAGTGCAAGAGTAGTGATGCCAGCAATTCGGATATGCCAAACAGAAGCCATAAATTGCTTCCTTTAAATGAAAGTGTGAAAGTTCTCTATTTAATAAGAAAACAAATTTATGCTAGAGGTTGCTAAGATTGGTGGTTAGAATGAATTTTCTATCCATGAAATTGTGAAGGATAAAAAAGAAATTTGTGCCTACTACATACTTGAGATGAAGAGATTCTACTAGATTTTCTGGGTGGGCTCAAAATGCCATCACATGTTTCCTTATAAGAGGGAAACAAAAGGAGATTTTACACACACAGAGGAGAAGGCAATGTGAAGACGGAACAGAGAGAGATTTGAAGATGCTGGCTTTGACGATTGGAGTGATACGACCACAATACCAGTATCCATGAGAAGCTGAAAACAGCAAGGACCAGAACTTCTCCCTCTTGATCCCCTGAGGGGAGTACAGCCTCACCAACACCTTGTTTTTGGCCCAGTAGTACTGATTTCAGACTCCTGGCCTCTAGAATCATGAAAGAATAAATAGCCAATTTTTTAAGCCACGAAATTTGTTACAGCAACCACAAAAAATTTACATACCCACGTACTTCAGGACCTACAATTTAAGTAGGTGATTTACAACCCTGAACAGCTGCTTCTAAACATTTCTTCACCTTTCTCCATCAAAATCCTGAGCTGGCGTGGTGTCCATACATCAGTGAAGGACATGTTGTCAGACTTACTCACCAAATGCCTCTTCTTTTCATATGGTGAGCAACAACAATTGTCTAGCAACCTCCTGACCACCATTGTCTTACCAAGGACTTGAGCACTTAGCTCACCTCATTCTCTTCCCTCTTACACTTTTGTTCTTCTAGACAATTTCAGCAATGCTCTGCCCCTGCAGATTTTTTATTATCTCAACTCCAAAGATATGCCGTTCTGCTATACACTCTAATGGTCTTCCCTACATCTTGTCATTGCAAATAATTTCAGAATCTCAATTCCGGTCATACTCCTCTTGAAGCACCACTGCCAGTCCTCCCAGTGTGCCAACTCCTCTTCTCTGCTCCAACTCTCTTTGACCACACAGGGACCACCATTGCACTCACTCCACCATTTATCACAATTTCCCGCCACATTCCACCCACACACCACATGCCCTCATATCCCTCCTTACCCAGTGTACAGGTTTTGGTGTAGTAACAGAACTATTTCCTTCCTAACACCCTCTTGCGCCAACCTTCTATTTTGCTCACTGACTAACCTCCAATCTGCTTAACCAAACTATCTGCCTACTTTGAACTACTATCTCAATTTAAATTCATGACAACCCATGTCAAAGGGGAATTCAACACTGCCCAGCACTCCTACCCTACTTCTCTAGGATATTTGTCTTCCTTTTTGTCAAAATAACTATTTCAAAAATTCACCTCTTTTAAAATACACAGTACATTTCCTCCACTCAAATTCTGCTAATGATCTTAACTCATTCCTAGGTGAGAGAAAAAAAAAACACCCCAAATATCAGATGAAACAAACCTCATATTCTCACCACCAAAGCTGTTCTAAACCTACTTATTTTTCCTCTCTTTTGATAAATGGAAGCATTGTCCCTACCTCTAGTTCCACGTTTCCTCTGGATTTCATCGCTGTTCAAGGAACTTTTCCTTTTCTCTCTCATATTATCCTTTTCTGTCTCATACAACTTTTCCTTTTCTCTCTCATATTATCAATTGCCCTTTCACAACTCACAACCCATGGGCTCACATGATGCTTTCATATCACTTATCTAAAACAAAAACGAAACAACTTTGTTTCACTGACACCCTGCTTTCCAGCTATTTCCCATTTCTCTTCAATATTTCGCAACCAAACTCCTCAAAATTATTTTTACTCACGGTCCACTTTTTTACCTTCTTTTCTCCACCTATTTTTAGGGGTTTTCTTTCTCATCCCACCCTATGAAAACCCCTTCTAATTTTAGCAAAATCTCAAAACTAACAGTCAACTGTCTATTCTCATTTTACTTGATCGATCACTCAGCAGCTTTAAACCTAGTTGGTCACTGCCTTTGTTGAACCCAGTGCTATAGTTTGAATAGTGTTCCCCAAAGTTCGTGTATCGGTAACTTAATCCCCAATTCAACAGTGCTGAGAAGTGGAAACTTTAACAGGAAATTTGGCCATGAGGGTTCTGTCTTTATGAATGGATTAATCCTTTTATTGTGGGAGTGGGTTAGTTATCAAGAGAGTAGACTCTTGATGAAATGACAAATTCAGCCCTCTTCACCCTGTCGTGCTCTGCTCTCATGCTCTCTCTTGTCCTTTTACCTTCTACCATGGGATGACACAGCAACAAGGCCCTCGCCAGATGGTGGCCCCTCAATCTTAGATCTCCCATTTTCCAGAACTGTAAGCCAAGTTATCCAGTCTCAAGTATTCTATTATAGCAGCACAAAATGGACTAAGACACATACTTCTCCCTGGATTTCCATGACACTAAGTGCTTCTGATTTTCCTCTTATCTCTCTGTTCACTCCTCTTTATTATTTGTTGATTTCTTCTTCTCTGTTTAACATTTAGATGTTGGGATACTCTAGGCTCTGTCCTTATCCCTCTTCTCTTCCTAATGTACACCTTCTTTTAATGTCATCTCATTCAGTTCTATGACTGTAAATATTACCTATATATTGATAAGTCTAAAATCTATATTTGCAACACTGACTTTTCCACTAAGATCTGAACTCAAATATCCAGCTGTCTTCTCATCATCTCCAATTTAATCCTAAGGATAACTCTTGATTCACCTCCCAAATTTACTTTCCCTCAGTCATCCACATCACTAAATGATACCTCCATATACCCGAGTTGTTCACTCTGTGACCTTGGTAATAAGAACCATGAAGTCTTTTCAATCAGGCATCTCTCAACTTGTTGTTGTTGTGGTTGTAACAGAGTCTCACTCTGTCGCTCAGGCTAAAGTGCAGTGGCACGATCTCAGCTCACTGCAGCCTTCACCTCCCAGGTTCAAGCAATTCTCCTGCCTCAGCCTCCCGAGCTGGGACTCCCTCAGCTGGGACTACAGGTGTGCACCACCATGCCTGGCCAATTTTTGTATTTTCAGTAGAGATGGGATTTCACCATGTTGGCCAGGCTGGTCTCGAACTCCTGACCTCAGATGATCCACCCTCCTTGGCCTCCCAAAGTGCTGGGATTACAGGTGTGAGCCACCATGCCAGGCCCATCTCTTACCTTTTGCATCTCAATCCTATTTCAGAGTCTTAGAAACTCTCCATTATTTTCTTTGCACCATCTTAGTATACCTTCAATAGTAAGGTAGCCCTGGTTTCTCTAGTTAGCTACCTTTCCTGGACATTGTTCTCTACTATTCCAGCATATTGCCATTCAGTGTTATATAGGGCATGAGACTTCTCCAGGAACCTGGCAGTCTTCCAAGAATATACTATGTAATCAAAGCTGAACCCTTTCTGCCTTGGAGTGCCCATCTAGGTGATTATATAGTCTTTCTTCTAAAAGATGGTATAGGGAGTGTTGGGGAGAAGCGTCTTCTCAGGGATACACTAACATCTAATCTCTTGTCACCTCCCCTTAGAATTCCTTTTTCAAATCTTCCTCAAGAATAGGAAGGCTGGCCAGTTGCAGTGGCTCATGCCTGTAATCCCAGCACTTTAGGAGGCCGAGGCAGGTGGATCACCTGAGGTCAGGAGTTTGAGACCAGCCTGGCCAACATGGTGAAACCCCATCTCTGCTAAAACTACAAAAAAATAGCCGGGCGTGGTGGCAGGTGCCTGTAACCCCAGCTACTTAGGGGGCTGAGGCAGGAGAATTGCTTGAAACCGGGAGGCAGAGGTTGCAGTGAGCCAAGGTTGTGCCATTGCACTCCAGCCTGGGTGACAGAGTGAGACTGTCTCAAAAAAAAAAAAAAAAAAAAAGGAAGACTGTTCACATTCCTCACTTTCTCTTTCCTACATTTTGGCCTGTTATATAAACTTTATGCTTTTGGTCTCTTGATACACAAAGCCAATATTTTGTAGTTCTAAAAATGGCCTTTGCTTTCCCCCACAATGCCTGGCTCAGAGTCTATGGACTTTGGTATAAGTGTACAGAATTTTACAAAGGAGCTCAAGAATGATGAATGTGACTCTTCTAGGCTGTGTCTCTCCTGAGAGTCAATACCCTTAGAAATCTTGGATGATGAAGGAGAAGAGAAATTGGTTCAAATAAGTCTTGGGAAGGAGAGGGAGAACCAACACCATAGCATCTTAAAAATATTATCCCTAGCTACATTGTTTTTCATTGTTTTGTAGGTTTTTATATCTTTTTTCTGTGTCTTCTGAGGAATTTTACTGGGAAGATATAAAAGGCTACATCAGGGGCTTCCAGCCAAGTGCTATTTTAAACTGAAGGTCTTTATTTTTTATAGAAGTAAATTTTACATACAGTAATTTTCTTTCATCCCATGCGTTTTCTTCATGGAGCCATACCTGAGAAGAAAGAGCCAGGAACCAAGCTCAAGTCTATAAGGGGCAAGCACCAAAATAAAATAGAAGAGGATCTAAAAGAGCTTGGTATACCTCATGGTTTGCTGCAAGCCACATCTGGTTTTATTCACACATTAGATAGGTAGTATGTTAGTTTCCTAGGACTGCTATACCAAAATGCCACAAAATGAATGACTTAAAATAATGGAATTTATTCTCCCACAGTTGTGGAGACTGAAAGTCTGGAATCAAGACGTCAGCAGGGTTGTTTACTTCTGGAGGCTCTGAGGGAGGGTCTGTCCCAGGCCTGTCTTCCAGTTTCTGGTGGTGGCCTGCAGTCCTTGGCATTCCATGGCTTGCAAGATGCCTCGCTCCGATCTCTCTCTATCTTTCCATAGCATCTCCTCCCTGTGTGTCTCTGTGCCCTCACACAGCCTGCTTATAAGGACACCAGTCATTGGATTAAGGGCACATTACTTCTCCAGTGAAATCTCACCCTTAACTAATTATATCTGCCAAGACCCTATTTCCAAATAAGGCCACATTCTGAGATTCCAGGTGGATGAATTTGAGGGGAGACATTATTCAACCCAGTATAGATGGAAGGAAAGACTTTGAAGTTGCGACAAAATATGGCAGTATTTCTCCACAGGCTCCCAGGTGAGGCTCCCAAGTGAGCCACCTGCTTGATTACAAGTAGGAGGCTGAGAAGGGTGGTAGGTTGAAAGTTAGGTTATGGTCCTCTTAGCACAAATTTGAGGGACAAGTGGACTTTTGAAAATCTAGATGGCTAGTATTTGGTTTTGTTCATTATTACCTTTCTCACTTTTCTAGCATCTACAGCATCTTTCCCTCTTTCACTTTCCCTTCTATGTAGTCAATAGTTCCAGCGCAAAAAAAAAAAAAAAAAAAAAAAAAACAACACTAGACTAGAATTCAAAAACATTGCTTTAATGTCTTGCTTCTGTCATTTACTATCTGTTTGGACTCGAGAAAGTCACGTCCCTGTGCCTGAATGTCCTCAACTGTGAAATAATCAAACTCCCAATGCTTTTTTAAATAAGTTTATAACATTTTTACCTCTGAAGTTGGCACTTCTCTAAGGCACTAAGACTTTTGGGATACCATATTTTATCAAGGAAGCAAGGCACTCTGAAATACCAGAGATAAATTTTCATCCAGAATAGTTGATATACAAAAATATGTTTGTTTTAAGTAATAAACTCTACTTACTTAAAAATGTATTTATATGGGACACATATTTATCTGGTATTATTAAGTAATATTCCAGGCCAGCCATCAAAATGAACTACACTGCAAATAAATATGTAAACAACTGAAGACCCATGGAATACCTGCCCAATGGGTCTTGAATACTCCATAGAATAAGTTATGCATGTACCTGTTTTATTCATATTTTATGCAGTAGAAAAGAGAGATGAGAGGGTGAGAGGGAAAAAGGGAATGAGAATAAGCTCATTCAATTCCACTGCCTCTTTAAGCTTCAATTTTCTCATTTTAAAAAATTGGGTTGATAATTCCTTTTTTCCTCTGAGCTCTACATTTGTTTTACAGTGTGGTTTCAGTATCACATTATCAAGCTCTAAAGTGCTTAGTACCTTGCTAGCATATGGTAAGTGCACAATTCATATTTGGAATAAACGAAGGAATTAGTATGTCCGGACTACCTCAAGGGGTTCTTCTGAAATGCCGCTTGTTATTGTTTTTACCTATGTCACCCTGTCATCCGTCCCAGTTTGTGTATTGCCAAGTTTTTTTCTTTATTTAGCAGCCCCTGCTTTGGCCACTAGATGGCACAAGAGGAAAGTTCCTTAAAGACAGCAAAAGAAGGAAAGATGGGTGAGGTTAGCCCCAGTATGAATAAAGGAGCCACCCAGGTTAATTAAGTAAAACAAGCACCCAGCATTTCACCGAAGACATTGCAAGGAAGTGAAGCCTTCATGAGACTGGACTTCAAATGAACTTTGAGCACTGGTGGAAACAGAAACAAAAAACTCTCTGCTAATAGAAATAAGATACTGGAACCAAAGACAATAGCCTTGAACAAAACATTCTGGGACACCACGGGTATCAGCAGAATGGGGGCAATCCAAGAAGACAGGCCAGACCAGATCACTCACCATGATTAATGATTATCACCATTACACAGAGAAACCTAGATCTGATATGAAAACTCCACTCAATAGAGCAGATCTGTTGCATATATTTCAGTTTAATTTAATGTGGACTAAACTGTATGTAGTTCTTATTTCAGAGTCAATTTTAACCAATCCTTGTGTCATCTATTTAAAGTCACCAAATAACTCCCCTAAATATTGTTACATGGAGGCACCTGGGCTATCCAGACTCAGTTTACTATAGAAGTCACGAATCTAGAGTCCCGAGTGGGCAAAAGAAAGTAGGCATCTGGTACATAATGCTGCCTTTTAAAGCCTCGCTTCTGTCTGGTGCATTGCACGTGACTTACAGATGCAACAGACAACTCTACTTGCTGTGTGATTCTGTGCTTACCAGAAACTTTCCAATTATAAATGGACTTTTCCTGTAGATCTGCCTTCAGGAAGAAAAAGCTATGTCCTTGCAAGCACAAAATTAATTCTCTGAATCTGTCAGACTTAAAACCTTGGACAGTGTTGAATTCTGTGTCTGAATGCCCCCTGGAATAGCTCTTCACAGATCACCAAAGCCCTGGTGACTGCATATTGGCCCATTTTCTTCACGTCCTTTTTTTCTACTTTTATAGCCATGATTCTCCATCCTGGTTGCAGATCAAAATTATCCATGAAGATTTGTATTAATACAGATCCCCAGACTCTAGTCCCAAAGATTCTAACTCAGTAGATCTAGGGTTGATCCAGGTATCTGTATTCAAAAGAGACCCAATAGATTCCAATAAGGCTGACCCTAAATCTATGGTGTTTCAGAATCATGCATCTTCTGGATTATAATTCCATAAGTTAGTCCAGGACCATAGAATCATGGACAATATTATTTGGAAAAACGTCTCCAGATGCATAAGAACCCCATACTACAACATCTTCAAATGCTCAGGTTCCCATGGAAGCTCAGTATAAAGGAGGCTGACAGGAAGACACTAGCCCATTGAAGCTTAACACTAAGAAACCAGCAGACCTTTGGGAACTTCAGCTTTTAACTAGGAGTACCCAAAAAGTCCTATTAGCTATTGGAGAAAAGGCTACTGATGCCCTAGCTGGCCAAAAATACATATATGAGACCAAGACCAGATACGTAATTTGTGGGTCCCAGTGCAAAGTTGAAAAGAAGAATTTCAAGATGGCAACAGCAGAGCATTAAACCAAGTGTGAGCTCTTTCTGAGAATGGAACGTTGTGCAGCTGCGCAGGGCACATGCCCATGAAGTAGCCTATGCGGGACTATTGGGACCAGGCTACAACTGAGGCAGGACAGTGATTTGTACATCAAGGAATAACTGTAATCTGATCAGTATCTGATCTTCCTCTCAATTTGCTTGTTTTTCTGCATCCTTGAGGCAGCATACGGGAATCTCTTTAAAATGCAAATTCAGTAGTGTCATTCCCCTGTGCAAAAGCATTCAATGGCATCCCATTGCTCTAGGATCATATCTAAAGTCCTGAGTATGGCCCACAAGTGCCTGTGCCTTCTGGCCCCTGTCTACCTCTCCCACCTTGTGCTCCCATTCTCTTTATGCTCCAGTCACACTGCCCTTGTTTCAGTGCTTGCAATTTTCCAGGCTCCCTTCTCTTCGGGTCTTCACATATGCAGTTCTTTGTGGCTATAAGAATCTTCCCTGTCTCTTCTCACTTAGCTAAATTCTACTTATCCTTCAGGTCATAGGTTAAATGTCGCTTCTGCATGGAAGCTTTTTTGACCCACACTGGGACACGCTGTCCTCTTACCCTCTATTTGTCCCTTATAAACTGATTTCCACTGTTCTTAAATGGTGAATTGTGCAATTATCTCTTTAAAGGCTATCTTTCCTGCTAGACTACTTGCTTCTCTGTCTTATCACTGCCATATCCCCTTTGCTTAGTGAAGTGTCTGAAACACAGGAAGTAAGTACTCAAAAAGTAGTTTTGAATTAACTAATGAGAAACATGGCAACAAATGAAGAAAGGGTGAAAATATCAGGCACTAGTATCTTCTTCTTGTTGAAGAATCACATCTACTTCCAAAGCCTACTGACCTAATCTTCCAAATCACTCCATACATGGCACTAAACATCCCTTATACAAAGACAGCACAGTTGTCCAGGACAATCCAATTTTTAGCTGTCATCTTGGAGTGCTTATTAACAACACTTACTTTTGCTCACCAAACTGCCTGTGTGGATGCTGAATTATGTGAATGCTCTACTTATATACCATGATCCAGTAACTCATGAGCCATCTCTCTCTCTCTCTTTCTCTCTCTGTGTAGGCGAACTGATGAGAGACAGCTTCTGTGTTTTGGTGGCTGTGGTATTAACAGCAAGCTTAAGTTATTAAACCGAGCAGCTTTAATCCTCGAGGTCTCCTGGAGCAGTAGGGATTAATGTATTTTTACTCCAGAGCCAATGTAGCTATTCCGATGCTCTAAGATCTGCTCTCTGCAATGCCCAAACTGACCCCAATTGCCTTTCTCTAGACCCACTTCTCCACCGTGGGAGAAGTGATGGAATTCTACTTGGAGATCGACCCTGTTACCTTGAACCTGATCATCCTAGTTGCGAGCTACGTCATCTTGCTCCTGGTCTTCCTCATCTCCTGCGTGCTATACGACTGCCGAGGCAAGGATCCCAGTAAGGAGTACGCGCCCGAGGCCACTCTCGAGGCCCAGCCCTCCATCCGGTTGGTGGTGATGCACCCAAGTGTCGCTGGGCCCCACTGGCCAAAGGGGCCTGGCCTTTCTTTGGGGGATCCTGCTCCACTAGGAAAGAAAAGCACCATGGTATGAGGCTGGCTAAGGGACACAGGGGAGAGACCACTAGACTTTCCATAGAGACAAACTGCTCCCTATCGTGGCTCCAATTCTCTCAGCACATGTATCCTGCTTGATGAAGGAAGTGAGAGCTCTGCCTTACTTGCTGTTTTCTCGTCACCTTCTTTGTGACAAAAGTAACTGTTTAAGGTAAGAAGCCCAAAGTGGTCTTTAGTCAAATTCTCCAAATGCAAACTGTCAGCAATGCTGTAGTATAGTGAAGTTGGTTACTGGTACATTTCTGATGTTGCTGTCCTTGCAACTCACAGGAGAGAATGACTTTTGAGAAAGGATGCAATATTGTGTGTGTGTGTGTGTGTGTGTGTGCACGTGCACGTGCGTGTATGTGATAAGGAATGAGACTAACTCCAGTCTAGTCTATTCTTTGCAAATTCTTTCTTTCCAAGGCAACCAGTTTTTTGTTGTTATTTTTCTTTTCTTTAAGAGACAGAGTCTTGCTCTGTTGCCCATGCTTAAGTGCAGCAGCGTGATCATAGCTCACTGCAGCCTTGAACTGGGCTCAAGCAACCTCTCACTTCAGCCTCCCATGTAGCTAGGACTCTAACGTCATGCCACCACGCCTGTCTTTTTTTTGTAGAGATGGGGTTTCACTATGTTGCCCAGGCTGGTATTGAACTCCTGGCCTCAAGCAATCCTCCTGCCTCAGTCTCACAAAATGCTGGGATTATAGATGTGAGCTGCTGCACCCAGTCAAGGCAACCCCATTGAACTTGTTCAGACTTCAGAACATTATTATTTCTGTACCTACCAGCTCTTCACGTTCTATTCCCAACTCCAAGACAGAATAAGGAATGCATACAACTAAAACAACAAAGCTTGGAGCCTGGGTTCAAATCCTGCCTCTTCTACTTGCTAGCTGTGTGGCCATGGTTAAGTTGAGCCACCTCTGTGCCTCAGGGATAGTGATTGGACCACTAAGCTTTTGGGGCTATTTAAATGAGTTAATTCACCCAAAGCACTTGAGACAGTTCTTGACACACAGGGTTAGCTATGATGATGATCACTGATAATATTTCCTTCCATATGCCTCATAAAAAATTTAATCTCCAATCCTCAAATCCGGCCTGATCCAATACAAAGTTATTGAAAACTCATTGAAAGAATTCTGAGACCCCACAGCTTGGTGTATCTGTCCCCAGACACTGCCTGCTCTCCCTTCACTCTCTTTGTTGATGTTGAATTGTATGTTTTTTCCCCTGTTCATTAGTCTATTTCCAAAATTTTTGAATTATTATCTCCATTGTGTGTATTTTTATTAACCCTCCCTTCCCTGAGCTCAGAGAAACGTATGTATTTACTTTGAGATTTACTGAACCTCTTCTTTCCATCAGGACCTGTGTGGAAATAAAGAGAAATGAGTGTCATGACCCTGCCATATGATCTTTGCCGCCCAACAGAAGGAAGCAGGGTCAGGCATGACTTAGACAATGAAAGATAAGAAAGCTTTGCAGATGCTCTGCTAGAAGTCTGCATAGGATGCAGGAGTCAACAGAGACACGAGTGTCTGGCACACAGAAGACACTCAAGAAATATTCGAATAATGTTGAATGGCCAATTTCATCTTAGACTCAGGTACCAAAGATAAGATGATTTGTCTTAAAAGATAAGTAGTTATTTTTCCAGAAGAACCAAAGTATGTTGGAATCTTGAAGGGTAGGACAGGAGATGGCCTTTTAGACAGAAGAAATAACAAAAACAAAGCTTGAAAGCAAAATAATTATAGAGGCCATTGGTTGTGAAGGTCTGATGGTGTCCAACATGTGAAGAAAACGTGAGAAATTCAATTTCAGTTTCTCCTGTAGAAAACTGAAGAGGAGGGCCTGGTCAGCCTGCCCTGCCAGCTTTGACAATGAGCACTGTTTTGCCTTTGGATTGTTAAGTATCTGTAACAAACGTGAAGATAATCCCAGTTACTTTGTTTTCAGGTTTTGATGTTTATTTTTAATTTAATTTGTTTCTTATTTTATCAGAAGATTATATTTTCTCTTAAGTATGTGATTTAAAAACTATATTGAAAACCCTTCAGAGGAAATTTGTTTCCTTTATGAGCAAGAAGCCATCTTTACTTTTGTTGTTGTTGTTGTTGTTCTGAGACAGAGCCTTGCCCTTATCACCCAGGCTGAAGTGCAATGGCACGATCTCGGCTCACTGCAACCTCTGCCTCCCGGGTTCAAGCAATGCTCCTGCCTCAGCCTCCCGAATAGCTGGGATTACAGGCATCTGCCACCACACGCAGCTAATTTTTGTATTTTTAGTAGACACGGGGTTTCACCATGTTAGCCAGGCTGGTCTCGAACTCCCGACCTCAGGTAATCCGCCCACTTCGGCCTCCCAAAGTGCTGGGTTTACAGGCGTGAGCCACCGCGCTCAGCCACCATCTTCACTTTTATAATGAAAATATAAAGTGAATGAGGAAACACCATAAATTCACAGGCAGTTTCCAAGAACCTACCCTTTATATATTATATACTTATATTCCCATGAAAGGGAAAGAAATAAGGTTAGTTCAGATGAAGCTCACATTAAGAAAAGGGCAGGTTCATATATATATATATATATATATATATATTCCTATGAATATATATATATATATTCCTATGAATATATATATATATATTCCTATGAATATATATATAAAATATGTATATATTTTATGGGAATATAGAGAGAGAATATATATATTGAATGTATGTATTTCATGGGACTATATATAAACACCCATAAAATATATATATTATATATTCAATATATATTAAATGTCTCATTATATATATTCAGTGATTAATATATATTCACTGATTTTATATATAACCAGTGAATATATAATTATTATGTATATAATGATATATATAATATTGTATATAATTATATACAATATTATATAATACATAATATATTATATTATATTATATATAATAATTATAAAATATAATACATAATCATATATAATAATTATAAAATATAATACATAATCATATATCATATATTATAAAATATAATACATAATCATATATCATATATTATAAAATATAATACATAATCATATATCATATATTATAAAATATACTACATAATCATATATCATATATTATAAAATATACTACATAATCATATATCATATATTATAAAATATACTACATAATCATATATCATATATTATAAAATATACTACATAATCATATATCATATATTATAAAATATACTACATAATCATATATCATATATTATAAAATATACTACATAATCATATATCATATATTATAAAATATACTACATAATCATATATCATATATTATAAAATATACTACATAATCATATATCATATATTATAAAATATACTACATAATCATATATCATATATTATAAAATATACTACATAATCATATATCATATATTATAAAATATACTACATAATCATATATCATATATTATAAAATATACTACATAATCATATATCATATATTATAAAATATACTACATAATCATATATCATATATTATAAAATATACTACATAATCATATATCATATATTATAAAATATACTACATAATCATATATCATATATTATAAAATATGATACATAATCATATATCATATATTATAAAATATGATACATAATCATATATCATATATTATAAAATATACTACATAATCATATATCATATATTATAAAATATACTACATAATCATATATCATATATTATAAAATATACTACATAATCATATATCATATATTATAAAATATACTACATAATCATATATCATATATTATAAAATATACTACATAATCATATATCATATATTATAAAATATACTACATAATCATATATCATATATTATAAAATATACTACATAATCATATATCATATATTATAAAATATAATACATAATCATATATCATATATTATAAAATATACTACATAATCATATATCATATATTATAAAATATACTACATAATCATATATCATATATTATAAAATATAATACATAATCATATATCATATATTATAAAATATACTACATAATCATATATCATATATTATAAAATATACTACATAATCATATATCATATATTATAAAATATACTACATAATCATATATCATATATTATAAAATATACTACATAATCATATATCATATATTATAAAATATAATACATAATCATATATCATATATTATAAAATATAATACATAATCATATATCATATATTATAAAATATAATACATAATCATGTATCATATATTATAAAATATAATACATAATCATATATCATATATTATAAAATATAATACATAATCATATATCATATATTATAAAATATAATACATAATCATGTATCATATATTATAAAATATAATACATAATCATATATCATATATTATAAAATATAATACATAATCATATATCATATATTATAAAATATAATATATAATAATATATTATATAATATAATATATTATATAATATATAATAATATATTATATAATATAATATATAATATAATATATAATAATATATTATATATTATAAAATATAAAACATAAGTGAAATACTTTTAAATGAATGTTTACTTCATATTCTTTTAAAATTTTTGAAAATTTTATTTTTAATAGGAATCCAAGAGAGAAGAATATTTTATTTTCTTAACTTCAATATCAGATGCATTGAACATTTTATATTTCTCTCTCGGAAAAAACTAAAAATACTCTAAAGAGAGTGTTGGAATAGACGGCATTGAGTTATTCCAAGCCTCTGGTTCATTTGATTTGTGATTCATTCAATTTGTTCTTCAAGAAGGAACCAACTTCTCAGTCTTTAAAACAATCTTTTCAATATAAAATGAAGCCTTAGAATCTTGTAAAGACTAGAACTAAGAATTTTACAGACCAGGAGCAGTGACTCATGCCTGTAATCTCAGCACTATGGGAAGCTGAGGCAAGAGGATCACTTGAGACCAAGAGTTTGAGACCAGCCTGGGCAACATAGCAAGAGCCCATCTCTATAAGAAGTGAAAGAATTAGCTGAGTATGGTGGCTGGCACCTGTAGTCCCAGCTACTCAGCAGGGTAAGGCAGAAAGATCGCTTGAGCCAAGGAATTTGAGGCTGCAGTGAGCCATGATCACATTACTCTCTACCTTCCAGCCTGGGTAACAGAGCACGGCCCTGTGTCTAAAAAAAAATTTTTTTTAAATTACCAGCAAGGAAATAAGCCCAGAAGAAATTGCGATTTCTTCCCAAGAATATTTGGCCTCAGAGCTAACAGAAAAAAAAGAGGAGAACAAAAAAAGAAAAAAAAAACAACAACCCAGGAACTGAGGTCCTATTATCACCTTTTTCCTATTTGCCCCTGCCACTTACCTTCCTACAGCATGATCTGTTTACTTGCTTTTATTTTAAACCTTCATTAATTGTGTCTTATTTTTAAATATAGCTTTATTTTTTAATGGAATTATAAGTTGCACAACTGCAAGGTTCCACCTAATGTTTTAATATTTTGCTATTAAGACCTGGTGGAATGGCTTGCCAGCTAGAACCAAGAGGTTTATGTGACATTCAAATACTGCCTTATTTTTGTTTCCTTATGGAATTAGGACTCCCTTTTTCCAGTATATTTTAATTCATTACTCTTCTATCATGCACATTTGCATTAAAGCAAATGTAGTGTTTTGGCTTAATTTGGATGATAGCTTTGGGAAGGACCCAAACTAAACACTTCCAAGGCAAGGAAAGGGAGGGAGATAAATGGAGATTTATCAAGAATTTGCTACGTGCCAGATACTTTTTATTCATGATATCATTTAATCCTCATGCTCCCTGTGAGATAGTCACATCTAAAACTAGTTCAAAGATTAAGAAGTAGAGGCTCATAGAACAGCTCGAGTTTGCACAAGGCCATGCAGTTTATCCATGTAAGAAGCAGGATTTGAACTCAATTCTAGATGGGTCACCTCCTACCATCTGTTTTTTCACAGCTATTAAAGAGCAGGAATAAACCCATGGTTGTTCCACCAACCCCGTCTCTCTCCTCTGCTAGAATTGCATGCCTAGGAAGTTGCTCCAAAAGCATCTGTTTAATCCAAAGGACTTTCAGATTTTCTCCTGTGAATAAGATGCCCTATCAGAGGAAAAATAAATTATTGTAATTTGGCTGGAACATCTCCTAATATTCCAAAAGACACCAGGACAGAGTTGGACTAAGCCTGAACTTTATACTGGAAAAGCCTCGCTCAATTTCCCCTCTGTCACTATCTGCTGTTTACTATTTTGTGTTTTTTGTTCGTTTATTTTTGCTTTTTTTTTTTTTTTTTTTTGGTGACAGAGTCTCACTCTGTCACCCAGGCTAGAGTGCAGCAGCCAGATCTCAGCTCACTGCAACCTCTGCCTCCCAGGTTCAAGTGGTTATCCTGCCTCAGTCTCCCCATTAACTGGGATTACAAGTGCATGCCACCATGCAGGCTAATTTTTTGTGTTTTTAGGAGAGACGGGGTTTTGTCATGTTGGACAGGCTGATCTTGAACTCCTGACCTCAAGTGATCCACCCGCCTCGGCCTCCCAGAGTGCTGGGATTACAGGTGTGAGCCACCACGCCCGACCTGTTTAACATTTTGTGCATCAATTAACTTCCTGAGCCTTTTTCCTCAACTAAAAAAATGATATATACCTTGAGCCCAGGAGTCTGAGACGAGGCTAGGCGACATAGCAAGACCTCATCTCTAAAAAAAAAAAAGGGATATAATCTTAAGATGGACAAGGTTTAGAATCACACACATAAAGTATCTGGCATATTGTGATATTTCAAAAAAAGTGAAGCCACTACCAGCAAATAAGATGAAAATAAGTAGAGGACTTCATGACCTGCTGGCTAGAGACGGCTCAGGATAGTTTAGACACATTTATGGGGGTGTTGAGGGGAAGGGGCATGAAAGGTTAGACAGCTGTCACGTGCTGTAGAAATTTGGAAAGAAAACATAGTGTCTGTTATGGGTTGAATTTTGTCCCCCCAGAATTCATATGTTGAAGTCCTTACCCTGTACCTCAGGATGTAATCTTATTTTGAAATAGTGTCATTACCGGTATAATTAGTTAAGATGAGGTCACACTAGAGTATGGTGGGCCCCTAATCCAATAGGACTGTGTCGTTATAAAAAGGGAATTTTGGACACAGATATGCATGCATATGAAGAATGGAGTTATGCAATCACAAGCCAAGGAACTACCAAAAGGTAGAAGAGAGCTTGGAATACATCCTTCCCTGGTACCTTCAAAAGGAACATGGCCTGGCTGATGCCTTGACCTCAGACTTTCCAAAAGTGTGACGCAATCAATTTCCATTATTTAAGCCACATGGTTTGCAGTACTTTGTTAGGACAGCCCTAACAAACTAATTCAGTATCTAAAAGGAATGGTTAGGATGTGCAATGAGTTGTTTAACATGTCAAAGCTCTTTAGGGTCAGTTACATGATTCTATTGGGTGTGACATTATGCTGAGTTAGAGTCTGGGGGGAGAAACTTGAAGGCCAAACTTAATAGAGGCTGCCTAGGAAATAGATGCTGCACAAGCTGAGTAACCATTTGTTGTGGGGGTTTTGTTTTGCTTGTTTGTTCGTTTGTTTTAGAGACAGGGTTTCACTATGTTGGCCAGGCTGGTCTTGAACTCCTGGGTTCAAGCAATCCTCCTGCCTCAGCCTCCCAAGTAGCTGGAATTACAGGAGCACACCACCAGGTTGTGTTTTTTTAAGAGGGTAGGCTGGGCATAGTGGTTCACGCCTGTAATCCCAGCATTTTGGGAGGCCGAGGAGGGCAGATCACCTGAGGTAGGAGTTTGAGACCAGCCTGACCAACATGGAGAAACCCCATCTCTACTAAAAATACAAATAATTAGCCAGGCGTGGTGGCGCATGCCTGTAATTTCAGCTACTCAGGATACTAAGGCAGGAGAATCGCTTGAACCCAGGAGGCAGAAGTTGCGGTGAGCCAAGGTCACGCCATTGCACTCCAGCCTGGGCAACAAGAGCAAGACTCTGTCTCAAAAAATAAATAAATAAATAAGAGGGTAGAATACAGAAGAAAAAATCCTTAGTAGAAAAATGTGCTTGTGGTTTTGCCAGATGGAATGTAAGGTATAATTGAGAGGAATAGAGGTAAAATCTCTCTGTTCCATAGAGAAGGACTAGGGACAAATCACAAAGGGAAGATATTATGGGGTTCAAGCACAAAACTATTAGAGTGAAGCAAAGACAGTTCGGAATTATCCCTAAAGTATCCAAGTCTCTTCCGATACCCCATATACACTTCAAAAGCCACTTAGTGAGTGCCAGACACCTCATTTAATCTTCCTGAAGATTTGTAAGAGGAGGAACTGTTATTTTTATTTTAGAAACAAGGGAGTTTGAGACTGTCATGCAAACACCTTTAGGTTGAAAGGGTGGGATCAGCAGAATCCAGGGATCCTGACTTTTAGTCCTGAGTTTACACTATAACTTTATAGCTGCCCAGAATCCATGCAGAGCAACACGATGATTCAGCAAGGTGGGTGCAGAAAAGTCACACTTTTGAGATCTGTCTCTCCCTGCCATCACTTTTGGGGAGTGCAAAATAACATAATCTCTTTGATTAGAACAATTCCTGAGAACTAGAGGGCAGACACAGACAAGTATTGCCCAAGAGGAGCAAGAACAGTCTCTTTCTCATCACGTCATCTTCCCTGAAGACACTAGTGATTGAGATACAGAAAGTATGAGATCACTTATTATCTACCTCTGTTGTACAGTTATTTCGACTTTGACTTTCTTGGGCTGCCAGTGTTCCAGATAAGGGTTTTGTAACACCAGGATTGAGAAAGATTTTAGCTATTTCACATCCTCCCAAGATAGTAGGAAGTTGTCTGCGCATATTTTTTTTTTCTCAAGGCTTCTCTGTACTCAGCCATTATTTAATTAAACACCAGCCATATGCTGGGATCTGCTGGTTCTCTGCTTGACGCATTGCCAGCCTGGTGGCCTCAACTGCAATTTGAAGTTGACAGGGGTACAATACAAAGCTCAGGAGACACTAGGAAGAAAAGTACTTGGCTTGGAGGAATCAGGAAGACCCAGGGAGAGAAAAGTGTGCCGCTCCAAGGGAGGGTTTGCTCAAGAGTGGCTCAGCGGAAACGTGGCAGTGGAATTTGGAATCTGGATTGTTTGTCAGAATTGATAAAGACATTCTTATATGGAAATGTGTCTGTGAAAAGTTGTTTGCCATTGGGGGAGGGAGAAAAATGATTATAGAATTTTGGAGACAAAAATGTATACGCAGCAGTCATTATACACATGATCAGGAGGAAAACCAGAAGATCCAGGGGCCAAAGGGGAATAATTGATTTCTTAAATGGCAGCAAGACTGGATTTGACAACTCTCACGATCAAGAATATTTCTCTGTATTTAACCTACATCTCTTCTGCTCTTAGACTTTATATTCATTTTCTCTTTTTTACCCATAATTGGTCTTTTTCAAAAACAAAAATTTGAGGCAGGGTCTTGCTCTTACAGCCCAGGCTGGAAAGCAGTGGTACAATCATAATTCACAGCAGCCTTGAACTTCTGGGGTCAAGTGACCCTCCCAAGTAGCTGGGACTACTTGGGTGCTTGCCACTACCCCCTCATAATTTCCTTTGTAAAAAAAAAAAAAAAAAAAATTTATAGAGACAGGGTTCTCACTATGTTGCCCAGGCTTGTCTCAAACTCCTGTCCTCAACCGATCCTTACCTAGGCCACCCAAAGTGCTGGGATTACAGGCATGAGCCACCATGCCCAGTCCATTATTGGTTTTATAAATAAGCACTGTTTATACAGAGATTTTTATAAGTGTGTCTCATGAACGAATCCCATCAGATTAGATCACAAAGTGTAATAAGTTATGGTTATAGCAGTGGTTCAAATCCATGGGTTTGTAGCATGCTGGTGAATCACCATCAGCCGTCAGGTGTGTTGTAAATAGTTTGTTTCTAATAATAAATTACCCAAGTTTGTGAATGATTTACCTATTAATATACAGAGGGTGAGTTGAAGGTCGTTTCCATCATAATGTTATTCTCAGTTCTGTGTACTCCAATTTTGTTGCTTATATAGCACAGATACAGGTGGAGGTCCGGTAAACGTGCAAAGAATTGGATATACCTACAGACCACTTATCTATTTGACAAATATTTGTAAAGCACCTACTTTGTGCAGATGCTATGCCTGGCCTGAAGGATACAATCAATGCACACAACAGACATGAGTTCTGTCTTTGTAAATCTTAGCAAGTGGCAGAAAAAGACTATACCAAGCGCTTTGCATACATTGCCTGAATTTTCACTGTAACCCTGAGAGGTAAAGTCATCTTCCCAACTTTATATATTTTAGGCAACTGGAACTCTGAAGCTCATTCTCTAAACCAGTGGCTTTCAAATGCCTTTGATCATGCATTCCTGTCAGTGAAGATAATTTTAGTACTTGTGTGTGCGTGTGTGCCTGTGTGTGTGTGTTCAAACAAAATATACAAAAGTATGCATTTGTATATACTTATCTATACTTATATTTGTATATACTTATATACTTATAATTTTAGCACTCGTGTGTGTACGTGTGTGTGTGTTCAAACAAAACATACAAAAGTATACATTTGTATATACTTACATATTACATATACACATACGCATATTCTTATAAATTATATGTACATTATTTGAATCTTCTTGTATCCCTCACTTGGAAGACCGGCTCTGCACCACTCCACCATATCACCTTGGAGTTTGTCTATGTGTAATGGGAATAATCCACCTCCAATCTTCCCCCATCTAACCCCAGGTTTTGGTCTAGATTGGTAGGGGTGGGAACTTTGCCAAGAACTTGATCCAGGAAGTTTTTTTAAAAAATTAAAAAACAGTACATTTCAAATTTGGTTTTTGTATTGCTAAGGTTGCTTTGCAGAGTTCCTTGGTGAGTTTTTTAATACACAAAGGAAAGTTCTTCTGTTAGTTTGTAAATCCTAGTCCTTTCCCCTGTGTTCTTTTTCCTGGCTGGATCTTAAGCACCTCAAAAAAGGAGTGTGTGTCTCGTACATCTATTTCACCTCCCTGCAGCACCCAATAAACAAATGAACATGTCAGGAATTCTCCATCCTTTGGAGATGACTTTGTTTCTCATGGGAAAAAGGAGAGAGGATTTTTACATCCACTGTAGCATAAGAATACTATCCTATGGAAACAAACTGTTCCTAGACACAGGAGAGAATAAGTTGGGCTGTTTTGATGTCCCCAGGCATAGAGGGCTGGGAAAGCGCAGCAGGTAGTCTTGTGATGAATGAGGCCACGGAGAGAAAGCCAGGATTCACACTTAATTCCACAAGCACAGGGAAGGTGAGGGTTGAGAAAGTGATTCAACAGATTAGTCCTTCTGTCTCTCTGCCCACTTTGGCTCCAAATTACCCAAGCTGCTGCTGCTTTTTTTTTTTTTTTTTTTTTTTTTGAGAGAGAGAGAGAGAGCTCTGCTGCCCACGCTGGAGTGCAGTGGCGCGATCTCGGGTTACTGGAGCCTTGACCTCCCAGGCTCAAGGGATCCTCCCACCTCAGCCTCCTAAGTAGCTGGGGCTACAGGTGTGCTCCACCACACCCGGCTAATTTTTGTATTTTTTGTAGAGATGGGGTTTCACCACGTTGCCCAGGCTGGCGTCAAACTCCTGGACTCAAGCAATCTTCCTGCCTTGGCTTCCCAAAGTGCTAGGATTACAGGCTTGAGCCACCACATCCAGCCCAAACTTCTTTTCCTCAGTGGAGGTGCCTTTACTGAACTATCAGGAAAATAGGTGCGACCCTTGACTTGATATTACCAACACCTCTGCTTCAGTTGACCCTGTGCTTGGTTCTCATCCATATTCCTGATTCTACAGACTACACCTTGGAGCAGCAGCCTGGGGTTATGGGGTTCTAATTCTTAGCCCAGCCACTAACTTCCTAGGAGGCACTAGCTTCACTTACTCAGCTACACAAAAGTAGGAGTGGAGTTAATTAACAACATGCCAAGGACCTTTTGGCTATGGCATGTTTGACCCTGCCTATTTCTTTGTTTCTGATCTTTCCTCTCATTTCTAACCTGACCTCCCTGAATGAGGAAACTAGTGACAGGAGGATTTGTCCTGAAAAACTGCCCGTGGCTACAGCATTGTTGTTGATGAGGGAGCTGCAGCAGGAAGCTTAACAGGGGGCTGAGGCCTTTCCTTTCACAGGATGCATGCACACACCCCATTTGCTAACATGTTTTCCATCTGACATTTCAAGTAACTGTCCCCGCGTTGGTGATTCTACAAGTCAAGGTCTGTTCTGCACTCTTTAGAAAGAACGTAAACCGTGACAAATGTTCTCAGTTCAGGCATATGGTGATGCATTGACTTCCTAGTTGCTGGCGTGTATTAACAAACTTATTGTCCCCAAATGTAAAAAATAATGAATTTGCCACCGTGCATGGAACTTTAACAATGTGAAACATATTAGATGTGTTGGATCTTCAGGGACCATCCTTAATTTTTAGTAGAACATTGCCTTTTATTTCCTTAATTTTAAGTGAATTTCAATTGCATTGCCCCTAAAACCTTTTTATAAGATGTTCGCAATAGTTAGGAATTGATGTGTGTGTGTTTTTCTTTTTTTTTTTTTAAGTGGGTGTATTTGTTAGAAATTGTGCTCAGCTATGACTAACAGCTACAGTGATTGAAATATCAAGGGGAGGCCGGGCGCAGTGGCTCATGCCTGTAATCCCAGCAATTCGGGAGGCTGAGGAGGGCAGATCACGAGAAAGAACGTATGAGGTCAAGAGATCGTGACCATCCCGGCCAACATGGTGAAACCCCGTCTCTACTAAAATATTATAAAAAATTAGCCAGTCTTGGTGGCGCACGCCTGTAGTCCCAGCTACTCAGGAGGCTGAGGCGGGAATTGCTTGAACCTGGTAGGCAGAGGTTGCAGTGAGCCAAGGTCGCGCCATTGCAATCCAGCCTGGTGACAGAATAAGACTCTGTCTCAAAAAAAAAAAAAAAAGAAAGAAAAGAAAAGAAAAAAGAAATATCAATATCAAGAGGAGTTTGCTCTCTTTATTTTAATTTTTTCTTTTTTTTTGAGATGGTGTCTCACTCTGTTGCCCAGGCTGGAGTGCAGTGACAGCATCTCAGCTCACTGCAAGCTCTGCCTCCCTGGTTCTCGCCATTCTCCTGCCTCAGCCTCCCGAGTAGCTGGGACTACAGGTGCCTGCCACCACGCCCGGCTAATTTTTTGTGTTTTTAGTAGAGATGAGGTTTCACTGTGTTAACCAGGATGGTCTCGATCTGCTGACCTCGTGATTCCCCCGCCTCGGCCTCCGGAAGTGCTGGGAATACAGGTGTGAGCCACCGCGCCCCGCCGAGTTTGCTCTCTTTCTTTCACTCTGATGTTGAAGAAAAGTGGCTGAGCCAGATGCAGTGGCTCCAACATGCCACTAATATTGCAGGCACCTTTATTTCTGTTCTATCAGCTTTACTTCATCTTTGAGGTTGTCTTCTCATTAAAGGCTGGCCACTGCAGTTCCAAACTTTACGTCTGAGTTCGAGGCCAGGAGGGGAGAAAGAGGGAATAGGCAAACAGGCACAAGCCCATTTAGTTAGCTGAGAGGCCCAACTAGCAATGTATGCTTATATTTCATTAGCTAGAACTTAATTAAATGTTTACTTCTATCTACAAGGAAGACTGAAAGGTATAGATTTTTGTTAGTTACATTGCCATTTCCAACAAAATCAGGGTTCCAGTAAAAAGAAAGAGGGAGAGAATGAATTTGGAGTAGCAGCTGCCCTAGTGGGGTTGTTTCTCTTTCTAAAATTAATACACATTTGTTAAGGCAAACTTAAAAAATGGAGCGAAGGAAAAGAAAGAGAAGATAATGATGATATTAACTCCTCAAAGTGATCTCTAGTAGCATTTGTGTGATTATTTTCTTTTTTTAATTAATATTTGAAGATTTATTTTCTGACCGCCCTTTTTTTTTTTTTTTTTTTTTGGTGAGGAGACAGAGTCTTGCTCTGTCACCTGAGCGAAAGTGCAATGGTGCAATCATGGCTCACTGCAGCCTCAACCTCCCAGGCTCAAGTAATCCTCCCACTTCGGTCTCCCGAGTAGCTGAAACTACAGCACCACCACATCAGGCTAATGTTTTGTAGAGATGGGGTCTTACTATGTTGCCCAGGCTGGTCTTAAACTCCTGGGCTCAAGAGATCCTCCTGTCTCAGGCTCCCAAAGTGCTGAGATTACAGGTGGGACCCACAGCACCCAGCCTGATTGTATTTTTCTGATTCTAAAAGTAATGCCTATTCACTTGGGAAACTTTGAGAAAATACAGCAAAGTGTAGAGAAAAAAAAAAATGGAAATCACCCATAATCCCATTACCCACATTATACTATACCGTTTTGTTGTATTTTCTGCTGTTCTAAGTATATATTTTACATACTTATGATCATAGTGTATGTACAAGTTGACACCTTTTTCTCACTTTATAAATAAAATAAGTAAATTTACATATGACCCTACTTCGAGTATTCCTGGGTCCTCATAACACAGCATTTCGAATCTCAGTTGCAAATCTGTTTGGAAAGTGCTTGAAGTAGGAAAGAACAAATAGCATGGACTGATTTTCCCCTGCACTGTTTCTGGGAGACCATACGGCAGATTTGGCTCACTTCTCACTCTCACTCTGAGACCATATCATATGCTCTCCTTTCTTTATTTTTCTATCTCAAAAAATGTCAAGTGTACAAACCAAGAGTTAAAATTATTCTTTAGAACATGAGCTGTCAGGCCCATTCTTACCGTATGGCTCACAAAAGTGGGTTTTGCTCTGGCTTATAAATTCATGAGATGTCAAAGCTAGAAAAAGCCCCCATGGCTGTCAGTCCAAACCACTAATGTAACAGCGAAAAGAAGCAGACAGGAAAAGCGCCCTGCTCAGGATACCACCTGGCAGAATCAGTGCCAGAACCCAGGACCCCAAGTGCCTTTCTAGTGATTTTCCACCCTACTTTAGATGCTTTTGATGATGCAACTAACTGGTAAACTTCAAAGGTGTTATGACTCCCACAAAAATACTCATCGATGGCCAGGCGCAGTGGCTCATGCCTGTAATCCGAGCACTTTGGGAGGTCGAGGCAGGCAGATTACGAGGTCAGGAGATCAAGACCATCCTGGCTAACATGGTGAAACCCTGTCTCTACAAAAAATACAAAAAAAAAAAAATTGCCAGGCGCAGTGGCAGGCGCCTATAGTCCCAGCCACTCAGGAGGCTGAGGCAGGAGAATGGCATGAACCCAGGAGGCAGAGGTTGCAGTGAGCCGAGATTGTGCCACTGCACTCCAGCCGGGGCGACAGAGCGAGACTCTGTAAAAAAAACAAAAAAAAAACTGAGCCATGAGATTCCCCAAGATCCCCCAACCCAACTGCAGCCAGTTGCTAATGGTATTAACTAAAACCTAGAGATTTATAACGCCCAAGGTAGATTGTCTCCAACTGGCAGTTCCATTTAATGCACTTGGGTTTTTGGTGAAAACATACACTCTAGAGAAAATAACTTTTTCCATTCAGTGTTCACTTGCTATGAGCTCAGACTTTTGATAAGAGCCATAGGATTATGCTATAGATGTGCAAAATTTACAGCCTGGTTGGGAAGATGAGGGAGACACATGAACCAATATGGTATATTCATACAGTGGAATGCCGTGCACCTGCAAATGAGGTAATCTGCATGAACTGCCATGGGAAGATGGCCATGACATATTGTTAGAAGAAAAATCCGGATTGCAGAGGAGTGTGTTGGTCTATGTAGTATGATCTCTTTTGTAGTTTAAAAGCAAAAGAGTACATTCACACACTTATATGTTTTTATATGCATAGAAAACATTCAGACAAATACAAAACTTTTAAAAGTGGCTGCTTCACAGATAATGCGGTTTGAAGATGGAGAAATTACTTTTTCTTCCTTTTTTCCTTTTTTCTTACACATTTCTCTTTTCTTGTTTTTTTTTTTTTTTTTTTTTTTTTTTTTTTTGTTTTTGGAGACAGGGTTTTGTTCTATCCAGGCAGGAGTGCAGTGGAGTGATCTCGGCTCACTGCAACCTCCACCTCCCAGGTTCAAGCGATTCTCCTGCCTCAGCCTCCCAAGTAACTGGGATTACAGGCATGCGCCACCACGCTTAGCTAATTTTTGTATTTTTAGTACATACAAGGTTTCACTACATTGGCCAGGCTTGTCTTCAACTCCTGACCTCAGGTGATTTGCCTGCCTCGGACTCCCAACGTGCTGGGATTACAGGCATGAGTCATTGTGCCCGGCCTTACATTTCTGTTTTCTAAATATAATTATGTACTGCAGTTTCCCTATTGTACATGTTGAATAACCATGGTATCTACCACAGAGTTGTGACAATTAAATGAATTGTTCTGAAAAAAATGCTTGGATATTTGCCAGACCCACACTAAGTGCTCATTAAATATTAGCAATGATGATGATGATGGAAAATGAGTACTCTTATACTGCTACCAGGTGTACGCATTCATACAAGTTATAGGGCCATTTGATCAGATGTATATGTGTAAAGCCTTTAAAATGTGAAGACATTTGACCCAGCAGGTCCACTTGCAAAAATGTCCTCTATGGAAAAAGTTGAGTAAGTGTATAAGAAGTGTATACAAAGATGAATAAAGAAAAAAACATCGGCGACAAGCTAAATGTTCAAAAATGAAAATAGTTTAATAACATATGGTGCATCTTTACAATGGGATAGTATGTCCTCATTGCAGCAACAAATATACTGATATTGTAGTAGGCTAATAATCACATAATAGTAAATGAGAAAAGCAAACTTCTGAACAGCATATACAATATGATCCCATGACTACAAAAAGTATAATGTACATATGTATGCTAGAAGCACACATCCTAAAATTGCATGCACAGTATTAAACCCTGGGAAATTGTAAAAATTTTCTTCTTTATGCTTGGGTATAATTTCCAATTTTTCTACAATGAATCTCTATTAGTTGTGTAAGTGTTTGAAAGAAAGGCAAAGGGACTTTGGGAGAGAATTTCATAATGCAGCCTCCACGCTAACAGACTGCAATAGGGATGCCTCTGCCTGGAGCCAGAGAAGATGCAAGTGCTTCCAGCCTGCAGGGACCAAGTGGGCACATTTTTCCAGTCTCTACTGCAGAATCAGCAGACGTGGGACTACTGTCCTGGCCTGACTCAGGAGACTGACTTTGAGATGTTGGCTGAAGGCCAAAGAAGTAAATAGTAAGGAAAACTGGGCCATGTCATTGCCATCAGCCAACCTGAAAAAGGTTTAATTTTCCAAGAATTGAAGGTTCAATTTCCAAGGATCAAGGGGAGACAAAGACAGCTACTCACCTCGCCTCTTACTGGGGTTTTCAGAAATTTCCAGCAGCTTCCCATCAGACTCAGCTAGCAGCCTTGTTTGAGGCTGGTCTGGAATCCCCACTCCGTGTAGGCTCCTTTTAGCCATTTGCCACGGAACAGCAAAGGCTGTTAGCACTCCTCCAAGTAGTCAGCTGCAAGGGGTCTCAGCCTTGCATCTCCAAATTTCTCAAGGAAGAAAGGAACTGGAATTTTACTTAAGCCACTCTCTCCTTTCTGTGATGTTTTTCTGGGCTCCCCAAGGGTGATACTGCTGGAGGGAAGAGAAGGAAAAGCCCCAAGTGAGCTGAACTTCCCATTTACTCACAAGGACTGACCCAGGCATCCCTCAGTTCCTACAAAGGCCCCCACCCATATATTCAAGCTTCATTTGTTGCTATCCTCCCCCATCTCACTCTGTTCTGGTGTTTCTTGAGTATTCTGTTTCTTACATAAACCCTCCCCTTTTTTAGCCTCTGGAATTTTTGCTGGCAACTTCAGAGATCAGCCGATGTGCCTCCTTCTCAGTGCAGTCTTTCCTGATCCCTTGCCTTCTCCACCACTCTGGATTAGGAAACCCTGTTCTGTGACCCCATAGAACCCTGTCCTAAACTCCACAGGGACACTTTTTTATTTATTTATTTTTTATTATACTCTAAGTTCTAGGGTACATGTGCACAACGTGCAGGTTTATTACACAGGTATACATGTGACATGTTGTTTTGCTGCACCCATTAATTCGTCATTTACATTAGGTATTTCTCCTAATGCTATCCCTCCCCCTACCCCCCACCCCATGACAGGCCCCAGGGTGTGATGTTCCCCGCCCTGTGTCCAAGTGTTCTCATTGTTCAATTCCCACCTATGAGTGAGAACATGCGGTGTTTGGTTTTCTGTTCCATAGGGACACGTTTCCATTATGTTAGAATCATTTGTTCCTGGTCTCTCTTCCCAACTCTAGCATAAGCAACTCGCAGCCAGAGGCCATGCCTTATTCTCCTTTGTATTCTCAGTGCCCAGCACATGGTCTGCGCTCAACACACATTTGTCAAATAATTAAATGAATGAGTTCATTCATCCATCAATTGATCTTTAAATTGGTTGCAAATTATCTTCTTTTTAGGAAAATGCAAACAATTCTGGGAATTTTGAGGGAGCTGATATTAGTTATTCTCATTTTAGTGTGAATTCATTTGTCTGATTCCATTTCTTTCCTTTCATGTTAAAGTAAGGAATAGGGAATTGAAATTTGACTTGGAGATGAAATTCTTAGAATGGAGAACAGTAGTTCACTTTGGATAGAATATAAGGTAGGGTATGATGCACGCTTATGGGTAGTGAAACACCAGCCCTGTTTCTAAAAGTGTGACAAGTTACATCAAAATCACCTGAGTGCTTATTAGAAATGCAACATCCAAGGCCCCAACCCAGACCCACACTACCTAGAATCTAGTGAAATGGGCATGTGGAGCTTCATTCATCGTCAGCCAGTTCTGATCAGAGGAATTAGAAAGGCCTAAAGTTACTAGACATTTGGGGTCATGAGGAGAGATGCAGATGGAGGTAGGAGCACCCAGGGATAGAGAGAGGAACATGCCAAGGTAAACCTCATCTGTTCTGAAATTTTGTCTAAGATTCCCCATAAAAGAAAGCTCTTACTGGGCGGGGAGCCATGGCTCACGCCTGTAATCCTAGCACTTTGGGAGGCAGAGGTGTGTGGATCACGAGGTCAAGAGATCGAGACCATCCTGGCCAACATGGTGAAACCCTGTCTCTAATAAAAATACAAAAAAAAAATTAGCTGTGTATGGTGGCATGGGCCTGTAGTTCCAGCTACTTGGGAGGCTGAGGCAGGAGAATCACTTGAACCTGGGAGGCGAGGTTGCATTGAGTGGAGATCACGCCATTGCACTCCAGCCTGCGCAACAGAGCAAGACTCCGTCTCAAAAAAAAAAAAAAAAGAATAAAGGAAAAAAAAAAAAGAAAGCTCTTTCTTTCTTTTCTTCATCTCAATTCATTGTTTTATGTCACATAAGAATTAATACTACTCTATTCTTGGAAATTAACATTAAGCATAAAATAGTAGAATGGATAAGAATACATATGGATGCTAATGATATACTGCCTAGTTCAAACTCTAGCTTTAAACTCACTTGACATATAACCTTGGGTAGCTAATTTCTCAGTGCCTCCGTTTCCTCATACGTAAAATGGGAATGATAACAGTAGATACCTGCCTTCCAGGGCTTATGGAATTAAATTAACTATAACATATAAAGTACTTAGAACTTCATTAGCAAGTACAATGTATATTAGATATTAACATTATTCTATAAACTATAAATAGGCAAATAGTTGTGTTCTTAGACCCAACAACCATAGACCATGTTGGTTTTTAAGAAATGCTTTTTTCTGCTGGACACAGTGGCTCACGCCTATAATCCCAGCATTTTGAGAGGCCGAGGTGGGGGGAACAATTAAACTCAGGAGTTCAACTCCAGCCAGGGCAACATAGGGAGACTTCGTCTGTACAGAAAAAAAAAAAAAATCAGCAGGGTGTGGTGGAACACACCTGTGGTCCCAGCTACTTAGGAGGCTGAGGTGGGACTGCTTGAGTCTGGAAGGTTGAGGCTGCAGTAAGCTGTGATCACACCACTGCACTCCAGCCTGAGCAACAGAGCAAGAAGGCCTTGTCTCAAAACAAAAGAGAGAAAATGTTTCTTTTCAGATTTAGATTTTTATTTTGATTATGAACATTTTCAGATATACTAAGACATAGAGAAAATGGTAGACAGTCTCCATAAAATTATCACCAGTAATTATCAAGATTTTGCCATATTAGCCTAATCTATCCTTTAATAAAATATTTTAAAGAAAATCATATATATCATGTCATTTTACTCCTCTATATTTCATTATGCATCTCTAAAAAATATGGATAGTCTCTCACATTACCTCAATTTTCTTACAGTATCTGTGACATAAGGATTTCTTGGTATCAGCTAAACCCAGTCAATGGCAGCATATTTCCCTAATAGTTGAAATCAGAATCCAAACCAGGTCCATCATCACATTTGGTCCTAATATTTCTTAACTCTCCTTTAATCTAGAACAAGCTTTCTTGCCTTTGCCTCATGCCATTGACTTCTTGCAGAAGCCAGGTCAGTCATCTTTTAGAATGTACCACATGCTTACAGTGACCACGCCTCAAGTTTTGCATGAGACAGCCCCAGTTTATACCTTTTGTCCCAGTACAATTATGAGTAACACTCCTCTACTCTTAGTTGCCTACCCATTGGGAGTTTGTCTTTTTGTTTTACTGTCTGCTCTAATTTGTTCTATCTGCCATATTTCCTATACATTGACATTAGCGAAAGGCCTGATGCAGCCTCATCTTTTTTGATAAGAATTCTTCCCAGATGGTTCTGTTTGCTGCAAATATCCTTGTACTGGGAGGTTTATAATGTGTGATTGTCCCACTTTTAGTGGTACTCAAATTGATGAGTGAATTCTGGGAATATAAGCATGATCAAGCCATTGTAAAGTTCTTCATCTACCTTTCATCTCACGGTTTCATTCCTTGTTGATAATTGCTTGAATCAATTATTACATTCGATGTTAGAAAACAGCTCTAGCTCTATCAGTCCTTCCATATTTATTGGCTAGAATTTTTTTGTAAAGAACTTTCCCTTCTCAGTTAGGGCTTGGTTATCCTGCAGTGCAATGTATACAGAATCAGTGCTTAACTCTTTCCTTTTAATGGTCAATTTTCAGAACGGGAAGTTGAAACCTTAGTTACTTCAAGTGGTGTCCAATTTATTAATTTTTTTGAGGTTTTTTTGGTTGTTTGTTTTTTGCTATGGTGATTTTTTTCTGTTTAAAAAATTTTGTATCATTATAAATTCATGGGCTCTTATATGCTAAGCTTAAATACATTTATAAAATAAATTATCCTCATAAATTAGGAGCAGTCTATATTAGTCAGGGTTCCCTGGAGAAACAAAGCTAATAGAATGTGTAGAGAGAGAGAGAAAGAAAAAGAGAGAGATTTATTTTAAGAAATTAGTTGACACAGGCTGAGCACGGTGGCTCATGCCTGTAATTCCAGCACTTTGGGAGGCCAAGGCAGGCAGATCACTTGAGGTAAGGAGTTTAAGACCAACCAGCCTGGCCAGTGTGGTGAAACCCATCTCTACTCAAAATACAAAAATTAGCGGGTACACACACATCATCCCAGCTATTCAGGAGGCTGAGGCTTGAGAATCACTGGAATCCAGAGGCAGAGGTTGCAGTGAGCCGAGATTGTGCCACTGTACAGAGCAAGACTCCATCTCAAAAAAAGAAATTAGTTCACACAGTTTTGGGGGCTGGCATTTCTGAAATCTGTAGGGCAGGCAGGCAGACTAGAAACCCAGAGGAGAGTTACTGTTGCAGCTCAAGTCCGAAGGCAGTCTGGACCTCAGTCCTCGTCTCTTAAGCTTTTCAACTGACTAGAGGAGGCCCACCCACATGATGGAGGGTCATCTGCTTTACTGTTCTACTGATTTAAATGTTAATCTCTTTTCAAAAGTACCTTCCTAGCAACATCTAGACTGGTGTTTGACCAAATATCTGGGTACTGTGGCCTAGCTAAGTTGATGCATAAAATAAACTATTACACTGTCTCCATATTTTAAAATAACAATAGCATCTCAGGGTAGAAAATGCAAAAAGTGGTAGAATCAATGCTTACTGTGAGTGTTCATATGTGGGATAGAGCACTCAGGCCAAACCAAACAAGAAACATTTGAATTTGTAATTTCTGAATGTTCTGCTGGTTTTCACGTTAGACAGAGCTGACAAAAAATCCCCCTGGTTCTGCTGCTTCCTATGTAAACTTGAGGAACTCACATTAGTTCAATGAGCCTCAGAATCTTCATCAAAAAAGCAAGGATAATAGCATCTATTTGGCCTGCCATTTGACAGCCAAGAGTTTGTGCACATTGTGAAATCTCTGTATGTTACACAAATATGTTATTAGACTACTTTTGTTAAGACCCAATGAACCAGAGTGTCAAACAAATGTAACTTGAAGCTATAGTCGTAAGTATAATGCTGCATTACAATGTTCAATGACTTTCTCTCTATTTGACAGATGCCTTTACTCTCAGGTCTCACATTTTAAGAAAAGGGAAAGTTGTTATTCTTCTAAGGGAAAGTTGTTATTCTTCTGAGGGAAAAAGAGTAAGAGCACTAATTTTCCATATGAATGCCTCTATCAGTAAGTACATGTTTTCCCTGTAGTCTCTAATTCTCTATGTCAGCAATGTAACAATGACAAATGCAAAGGATAAAGGTAGTTATCAATGTAATAATGACAAATATGAAAGCTGTCTCTTTGTTATCCGTTCAACAAACACTTATAAAACGCCCACTAAATGTGAAAGACTATGCCAGGTGCTATTGAAGACACAGAAATGAATCAATCCAGATTCTGTCCTCAAGCAAATTATAGGCTATTAAGAGGAAGAAACCAAAATTAAAAAGGAAAAATCTATAAGATTTGAATTGAAAAGTACAATGAGAGTGCTTGGTAGCAGCCTGTGGAAGCCTGGAGAAGGAGAGATGAGTTTCAGTTGTAGGTTCCAGACAACTTCTTGGACAAGGTGGCACTGAAGCTAGGCTAAAGAATAGGAATAGATTTGGACCCATGAGATAGGCAGGGTAGGGCAGATGAAAGGTGGGGAGGATGTTGTGGATGCGGTGGGAGTATAAGATAATTGAAGGGCCTAAGAAGTAGGAAAAAAGTATGGACACGTGCTATGTGTGGCAACCAACAAGTTCTTTCCTTTACCTCTAACTTCTTTCTCTGCAATTTTAGAAAGGGTCTTAGGATTCGTCTAATACTAGGATGGCAAAAAGTCTTCCTCTGTCTAGCTCACCAACTTCAATTGATGGGTAACAGAAGGTCACACCTGGTTGGTCAGCTCAATGGAGAGGGTTATCGTCCTATACCACTTCATAAATTAAAGTTTTATTAAAATCATGATGCTTGGCTGGACACGGTGACACATGCCTGTAATCCCAGCACTTTGGGAGGTCGATGCAGGAGAATCGCTTGAGTCTACAGGTTTGAAACAAGCCTGGGCAACATAGTGGAACCTCATTTCTACAAAAAAAATAAACAAAATTAGCTGGGCATAGTGGCATAAGCCTGTAGTCTCAGCTAGTTGGGAGGCTGAAGTGGGAGACTCACATAAGCCCAGGAGGTTGAGGCTGCAGTGAGCCAAGATTGCACCACTGCACTCCAGCCTGGGCAACAGAGTGAGACCCTGTCTCAAAATAATAATAATAATTATAATGCTTTCCAACTTTAAAACTCTATGATTCCCAGAAGCCAAATCTTGTCTGGAAGTTTAAACATTTTAGATATAAATTTTTCTTAGCTAGAACACTTACACCCGTGCTTCCTAAACATAAAATACAGAACTTAATCTAGCCTTCTTGATGATTCAGATTTGTCATGACCGAAAACAGGAGGGATTGTACCGTGCAATATCACAGCATTGCCAGGATCCATGGAGGCACAGAGGATTATTTACTCTTAAATTTAGTGACTCCAAAATTCTCTCTACCTGGTATATATAATTTTTTATTTTTCTTCTGCCTGGTTATTGGGCATTTAGCTCTCAGATTTTGGTGCTTTCAGTATATCTACCTATTTTGCCCACTTTTGTTCTGTCTGTTTGCTGAACCTATTCTACTTGAAGCTTGGAAGTTACATAAGAAGTTCTGTTAGAATTAGGCATAAAATAAGAGTAAATAAGCTCTGAGTATGAGTCTAAGAGGATTGCCTACATGTAAAGTATCTTAAGTCTTAGTGCCATCTGGTCTGGCTGTTTAATTAAAAGGGTGTGTGTGTGTGAGAGAGAGAGATAAAGAGAGAGAGAGGGAGAGAGAGAGAGACAGAGACAGGGAGACAGAGACAGAAAGAGACAGAGAGAGAGAATAAAGAGAATGTATATATGTATGTGTGTGCACATAAATGTATTTTTCCCTTCTAGTTTTTTACTATGACTGTAAGACAGCTAAATTCAAGATAAGTAAAGTATGACAGTTTATAATATGCCTAGAAAAATTGAGAAGCATAGAAAAATCTAAGATAACAAGAAATTTTGTCACACTGCATAGAAGAGATAATCATGGTTGCCCCTGCTGTTGTACAGACCCTGTGATAATCATGAGGCAATGCAAAGAGCAACCATTATCTCTGAGAGACAGCAGCTACAGGATTAGGCCAAGCTCCTATGGGGAAACTGAAAGAAAATTATTATTAAACTTGAGGTTTCCTGATCCCAAACCAGACTTCCTTCAACTTCTATGAAATTCTGCCCATATGATCATTATTATTAGACATCAAAAGAAATCCTGCACTTCTGCACTACATTGAAAGAGCATGTATCCCAGGGATGTGGGTTTGGAGTAAGTCAATGCATCCCCCCAAAAAATCAACCAGTGAGTGGCTGAACAGAATCACCTGGAGAGCTTGTTTAGAATATGGATGCTTGGATCTCATTATCTAGAGTCTGTTTAGCAGCCTGGAGATTGAAACCAGAAGTTTGAGAGAGGTTTTCATCCTTAAACACTTAAGCATTCAACTCCATCATAACTGTAGTACAATGATCACACCCAGGTTTGATTTTAGAGAAACTCAAATTGTCTTTGCGCTTCCAAACATTTAGCATTTAATATTCAGGCCTGGGGCTTTAGGTAATCAAAAGGTCATTGCTTTTTTTTTTTCTTTTTAGAACGCTCCATTTTTTCTGCCTCTGCCTTTCCTGTCCAGCTCACTATGTACTTCTCAGCCCTTTCACCCATGCCTGTGCCAAAATAACAGGCTATCTAGGTATGCTTGACATCCCAACCAACTTCTTTCTGTTCTACCGCTGCTCCTGGTGCTGAACTGGAAGTGGTGGCAAGGTTACTATAGGACATCCTAAGAGCCTTTCCCTGCTACACAGAGGGAGTGGGGGAGTAGGGGGAGGCTTTTTGCAGCAAAGATGATGTTTCTGAAGAAAAGGTCAAGTGGTCAAAAGTAATGTTCACAGCAAAAATTGTGACATGTCCCAGCTAGGAAGTAAACGTGTTCTCCAGTGTTGAAGGCACATCTGTCTTCTGCAACAGCAGCGACAGGGGTTCTTACTGAGAATATACACAAGGAAAAGTGTTTTTGCTCATATCACCTCACTTAATACTCACAACGGCTCTAAGATGAAAATATTGTTGTCCTTACTTTATATATAATAAAACTAAGGTTGAGAAGTAATTGGGTCAAGCTTGTACAATAAGAAAGAGGCAAAGCTGGGTTCAAAATCATCACAACAGATGCAAAACCTGAGTCTCAGCCACTGGGCTATATTAGCACACAACCAGATTTATTTGTTTATTTTTTATTTTTTTATTTTTTGAGATGGAGTCTCACTCTGTTGCCCAGGCTGGAGCGTAATGGTGCAATCTCAGCTCACTGCAACCTCTGCCTACTGGTTCAAGCAATTCTCCTGCCTCAGCCTCCCGAGTAGCTGGGATTACAGGCGTGTACCACTACACCCGCCTACTTTTTGTACTTTTAGTAGAGACAGGGTTTCTCCATATTGGCCAGGCTGCTCTCAAAATCCTGACCTCAGGTAATCTGCCTGCCTCAGCCTCCCAAAGTGCTAGGATGATAGGTGTGAGCCACCACACCCGGCTGCACAACTAGATTTAAATACATATTCAGATGTTACAAGAATCCTGACACCTGCCTGTGGTCCTAAGCAATGCTATGGAGGATACATTCCATTCCTATACTTTGAGGTCATTGTAGCAATACTGAATCCTATGGGAGCAAGAGCTAGACGCTTTGCATGAACCAAAAGGCTGAGAAATCCTCTGTCCTTGGAAGTCAGTGTCAGGATCTGCAGCTGACTCAATGCCTGGGAGAAACTTGTGGGTGACGCTATCCTATTGGGAATGCAGACAGCCCTCTCCATCAGAAAGATAGAGCACTATAGAGCTCACGAGACACCACAGGAAAACAGCCTTCCCATGGGTCTACAGGACTTTGGGATCCCTGCTGCTGCAAAGGGGTTTCATTCTCCTTTCCCAGATTCAAAATCAAACACCAATATGACAGATCTGGGTATAAATAGCATCTTCACCAATGAACATTTAACCCAGTGTTTTTTTTTTTAACTCTCAAGGTGGCTGAGGAGCTCCACAAAGGTGTCTTAAGAGACACTGCAAAGAAACAAGGTAAGTGCAATATGCCTGAGTTTTCCCAACCCACCCCATTTCAACCAGAATAGGGCTGCTGAAATGTGTTTTATATGTTAGGCTTCCTTGTAAGCTTCTGTTTGAAGGAAGGATTCCATGTCAAGAACCATGTTTGTAAATGACAGTTTCTATCCTCTTGAGTTTGACTACTATTATTCCTAAATCCTACCAGATGGTTGGAGATCTAAGACTAAATAAAATCTAAGGAATAGGCCAGGTGTGATGGCTCACTCCTGCATTCCCAGCTCTCTAGGAAGTCAAGGCGGGCAGATCACTTGAGCCCAGGAGTTCGAGATCAGCCTGGGCAACAAGGCAAGATCCTGTCTCTACTAAAAATATGAAAATTAGCTGGATATTGTGGCACCTGTAGTCCCAGCTACTCGGGAGGCTGAGGCAGGAGGATCACTTGAGCCTGGGAAGTCAAGGCTACCGTAAGCCAAGATCACACCACTGAACTCCAGCCTGGGCAACAGAGTGAGACCTTGTCTGAAAAAAAAAAAAAGGAATAACCTCCCCACAACGTAACAACAGGTACTTTTTTTTGGGGTGGGGGGAGGAGGGACAAAGTCTCACTTTGTCTCCCAGGCTGGAATGCAATGGTGCAGTCTCGGCTCACTGCAACCTCAACCTCTGAGATTCAAGTGGTTCTCTCACCTCAGCCTCCCTACAGGTGCATACCATCACACCCAGCTAATTTTTGTATTTTTTTGTAGAGACAGGATCTCCCCATGTTGCCCATGCTGTCAGAGCCTTATCTCCCTTTGTTTAGGCTGGAAATGTCAAATATTCAGTTTCCCAGCTTCCTTGGTAACTAGGACATGGGAATATGTCCCGTTTCTCCAAAAGTCTTCTGGGAAGAGCTTTTCTCTCTCTTAAAAAAAAAAAAAAAAAGTAATAGGTTCGTGAAAATGCCCCTCTTCTTCACTTGCCAGGCCCTTGGAAAACATTATCCCTTTTTATCCTCATAGCAACCCTATGAGGTAATTAATAATATCATTCCAAGTTTAAAAGTGGAGAAACTGAGGCTCAGAAAGGTGAATAACTTGACCAAGATCATATCTAATAAATGGTAGGGCCAAGATTTGAACCCAGATCTGTGTGACTCCTGTTATGGGTTGAATTGTGTCCCCCTAAAAAGATATGTTGAGGTCCTAATCCCCAGTACACAGAATGGGGCCTCATCCAGAAATAGGATCTCTACAGAGGTAATCAAGTTAAAATAGGGTCATTAGAGCAGGCCCTAATCTAATATGACTAGCCTAATTGTAAAAAGGGGGAAATTTGTGCACAGAGACAGACACATGTAGAAGACAGTCTAAGGCATGCAGGGAGAAGACAGCCATGTGTCTGGAATGATGCATCTCTGAGCCAGGGAACTCAAGAATTGAATGCAAACACTGGAAGCCAGAGAAGGCAAGGAAAGATTCTCTTCCCATAGAGCTATCAGAAAGCATGACTCTGCCATTACCTTCATTTCAGATTTCTAGCCTCCATAACTATGAAACAATACATTTCTGTTGTTTGAAGCCACCTATTTTTTGTTTGTTCGTTTGTTTTTTCTCTTTGACAGAGTCTAGCTCCATCGCCCAAGCTGGAGTGCAATGGTATAATCATAGCTCACTGCAGCCTCAACCCTCTGGGCTCAAGCAATCCTCCTGTCTCAGCCTCCCAAGTAGCTAGAACTACAGGTGAGCTACCGCATGAGGTCCCATTTTTTGGTACTTTGTTGTGGCAGCCCTAGGGAACTAAAGCAACTCCCAAACTGTTAAAGAGATTATTATTAGAATGCCTCCCTGAAAATGTGCAAATTTAGATATGTTTGCCTGGGAATGGCACTGCAGTAGCAGAGACAATCCTAAGAAATAGTGATCATCTTGGCCGGGCATGGTGGCTCACACCTGTAATCCCAGCACTTTGGGAGGTGGAGATAGGTGGATCACTTAAGGTCAGGAGTTCAAGACCAGCCTGGCCAACATGGTGAAGCCCCATCTCTATTAAAAATACCAAAAATTAGCCAAGCGTGGTGGCATGTGCCTGCAGTCACCTAGTCAGGAGGCTGAGGTGGGAGAATTATTTGAACCCGGGAGGTGGAGGTTGCAGTGAGCCGATTTCATGCCACTGCACTCCACCTGGGTGACAGAGCGAGACTCTGTCTAAACAACAACAACAAAAAAATAGTGACTATCTTCATGAAGGCACAAAGGCAGAGCCAGGCAAATCTGTATTGGCCTATTATGCGCGTCCGTGTAAAGAGACCACCAAACAGGCTTTATGTGAGCAATAAAGCTTTTTAATCACCTGGGTGCAGGTGGACCGAGTCCAAAAAAGGAGTCAGCAAAGGGAGATGGGGTGGGGCAGTTTTATAGGATTTGGGTAGGTAGTGGAAAATTACAGTTAAAGGGGGTTTTTCCTTTTGTGGGCAGGGGTAGGGGTCACAAGGCCCTCGGTGGGGAGCTCCTGAGACTCACTGTCCAGGAGAAGGAATGTCACAAAGTCAGTTGATCAGTTAGGGTGAAGCGGGAACAAATCACAATGGTGGGATTTCATCAGTTAAGGCAGGAACTGACCATTTTCACTTCTTTTGTGATTCTTCACTTGCTTCAGGCCATCTGGATGTATACATGCAGGTCACAGGGGATATGATGGCTTAGCTTGGGCTCAGAGGCCTGACATTCCTGTCTTCTTATATTAATAAGAAAAACAAAACAAAATAGTGGTGAAATGTTGGGGTGGCGAAAATTTTTGAGGGTGGTATGGAGAGATAATGGGTGATGTTTCTCAGGGCTGCTTCGAGCGGGATTAGGGGCAGCATGGGAACCTACAGTGGGAGAGATTAAGCTGAAGAAAGATTTTGGGGTAAGGGGTGATATTGTGGGGTTGTTAGAGAAGGAGCATTTGTCGTATAGAATGATTAGTGATGGTCTGGATGCGGTTTTGTATGAATTGAGAAACTAAACAGAAGACACAAGGTCCAAATAAGAGAGGGAGGAAAACAGTTAGTAAAGGACTAAGAATTGGGAGGACCCAGGACATCCAATTAGAGAGTGCCCAAGGGGGTTCAGTGTAATTATTTGCTTGGTTGGCGAGTTTTTGAGCTCTATCCTTGAGTTTTTTATGTTGTCATATACCAAGCCAGACTGATTTAGGTAAAAACAACACTCTACATTTAAAAATATATACAGTCCTCTTTCTTCAGCAGTGAGTAAGTCAAGGCCTTGGAGATTTTGGAGGAAAGAGAAATGCAAAGCCAGCAATTGTTTGTTAAAGAAGGATTAGAAATGGCTAGGAGAGAGTGAGTGAGATTGACAGTGTGGTGAAGATAGATGGGGAGAGTTAGAGGGTGGCATAAGAACGGGAATGAGAATAAGAGTGAGTATAAAAGTAAATAATATGACTTCATCAGGGTGAAAGCATTGGAGGGTGCCCTGTCAGCAAACATCATCTATCCTCTCCAAGAGGGAGTCAAGAGTGGTGGATTGGGGATAGTACCAGGAGATATCCGCTACGATGGTTTGGAGAAAAAGTGTAAACCGGCAGTGTAAACAGGGGCAGGGCATTTATGAGTAGTTGAGAATGGTGAATAGGAGTATGACGAGACAGAAGATAGTAGGGATGACAAGTTTTGGGGTGCAGTCCAAGTAGTGGGGGTGACTGCAGTACTAGTACTGCTGCTGCCTGTCCTCTTAAACACTGTGGGGGGGGTCCAAAACTAGCTGTAACCAAGAATCTATATACGGAACTGATCTGGGTGCCCTGGCTTACAGTTTACCCTGTGCCATACCTTTGAAACAAGGGACCTGTCCAGGCTTCCTTCTGATGGCCAACCTATCTCTAATGCTGGCCAGTCTGTCTCACACTAAGTTCTAAGTTTTCCGGGTGTCATAGTAACTCCATAGTCTCCCTTAAATCCCTTTTCAAAATTTTTCAACATAGTTCCTAGTGGGGTGGGCTTACTTTGTGCTTGACCCATGTTTCCTTGAGACAAAACACCATGCTTACACCACACGCACACCACAAAACAAAGAATGGGTAAAAAGGGCACACACGCACTGTTTCAGCTTACACCAAACCAGAATCAGACCCAAAATCAGAGTATCAGGAAATCCAAGCCAGGTCAAAAGCAAAACCAAAGTATCAAGCAATCCAAGTCAAGTCAAAAACAAAAACCAAAGTGCCGATACGGGCATGCCGTGGGTGATCAGGCCACGCTTCCACTCAAATGGAGTAGGCAAGTTCCAAAGACCAGACTTACCAAGTTACAGATGTCCGGACTCCAAGTGCCAGTTCCTTCCTGGTGTTCAGCCACTGCGTTGATCCTCCACGGGGGCCTGCCACGTGCTGCTCTGAGGGTGCATTCCACTGGGGCAATTGCCTACCTGGGAGCACTCTCAGGATCCGCGTCACTCAAGCAGGCTGGAGTCCCCCGCAGGGATGCTCCACAAGACAGGCCTAAGCCACCTAAAAGGCTGTCTCGACAGTCCGTTAATCACCTTGCTTCCCAATCAGGGAACCAAGAAATGTAGCAGGACAAGCCACAGACAAAACCCCTCAGACACCAAGTTAAAGAAGGAAGGGCTTTATTCGGCCGGGAGCTTTGGCAAGACTCACGTCTCCAACAACCAAGCTCCCTGAGTGAGCAATTCCTATCCCTTTTAAGGGCTCACAACTCTAAGGAGGTCCGCGTGAGAGGGTCGTGATTGATTGAGCAAGCAGGGGATACGTGACTGGGGGCTGCATGCACCAGTAATTAGAACTGAACAGAACAGGACAGGGATCTTCACAGTGCTCTTCTCATGCAAATAGCTGATTAGGTCAGGGGCCGATCTTTAAACTACCAGGCCCAGGGTGACACGCCGGGCTGTCTGCTTGTGGATTTCATTTCTGCCTTTAGTTTTTACTTCTTCTTTCTTTGGAGGCAGAAATTGGGCATAAGACAATATGAGGGGTGGTCTCCCGCCTTATCTGGAACAAGGTTGGGGCCGAGCAAGAAAGTGCATCCATATAAAAGTTTAAATGGACTGTACCCTGCAGCACCTCGAGGACAGGCTCTAATTTTGAGAAAGGCAAGAGGTAAAAGTACTGTCTAGTCCTTTTTAAGTTGGAGGCTGAGTTTGGTGAGGCGTGTTTTTAAAAGACCATTAGTCTGTTCTACCTTTCCTGAGGATTGAGGACGGTAAGGAGTAGGAAGGTTCCACTGAATACCAAGAGCCTGAAAAACTGCTTAGGTGATTTGACTAATAAAGGCCGGACCACTGTCAGATTGAATAGAAGTAGGGGGGACAAATCAGGGAATTATACCTGTTAGAAGGGAAGAAATGACCGCAGTAGCCTTTTCAGAGCTAGTGGGAAAGGCCTCGACCCATCTGGTGAAGGTGTCGATCCAAACAAGCAGATATTTAAATTTACGGAAAGTCAATCTGCCAACCTTGTGTTGGAGTAAATCCACAAGCCTGATGCATAGGAAAAGGAGAAGGCCTGAGAAAGCCTTGGGGGCTGGTGGCATGGCAGACAGAGCATTGAGAGGTGATGGTCTTAAGGATGAATTTCCATGAAGGGAAGGAGATGAGGGGCTGCAGGAGGCAAGCCAGAGGCTGGTATCCCACATAGAAGTGGTCATGAAGGGAAGAAAGAATGGACTGAGCTTGTGAGGCAGGAAGAGTGAATTTTCCATGATCTAAGAACCACTTGCCCTGAGTTGGAAAAGACTGGTAGAGCAGGTTGTCAGAAGAAGAGCAGGTGAGAGTGATAGAGGAGAAAGAAAAATACTAGCCTTCTGGAGTAGGGGCTGGAATATTAGCGGGTGTGGAGGCATTGGCTATTTCTTTTGCTATCCTGTCGGCAGAGGCATTTTCTTTTTTCTTTTCTTTTTTTTTTTTTTTTTAAGACAGAGTCTCGCTCTGTCTCCCAGGCTGGAGTACAGTGGCCGATCTCGGCTCACTGCAACCTCCGCCTCCCGGTTTCAAGCAATTCTCCTGCCTCAGCCTCCCGAGTAGCTGGGACAGTTGTCCGCCACCACACCTGGCTAATTTTTGTATTTTTAGTAGATTCGGGGTTTCACCATATTGGCCAGGTTGGTCTCGAACTCCTGGGCTTGTGATCCGCCCGCCTCAGCCTCCCAAAGTGCTGGGATGACAGGCGTGAGCCACCAAGCCCGGCCAGCATAGGCATTTTCTTTTGCAATAAGATCAGTAGGTTTCTGGTGTCCTTTACAATGAATGACTCCTGCCTTGGCCGGCAGCAGAGCAGCCTTAAGGAGGGCCCTTATTAGGAAGGCATTGATACTGGAAGAGCCTTGTGTGATAAGGAAGCCTCTTTCAGCCCAGATGGCAGCATGGTTATGGAGGATGTGGAAAGCATATTTGAAGTCAGTATAAATGTTAATATGCATTCCTTTAGCGAGAGAGAGCACACGAGTTAAAGCAATCAGTTTGGCTTGTTGGGAAGTAGTGGAGGGAGGAAGTGCAGCAGCTTCGATAATGGAGGTGTGGGACATGACAGCATATCCAGCTTTAGCTGGTGAAAATTGATTGGGTTTAGAAGAACTGCCATCGATAAACCAAGTGTGGTCTAGGTTTGGAATTGGAAGAATAGAAATATGAGGAAAAGGGGAAGATGCTATGTGTATTAGTGAAATACAGTCATGTGGTTCAGGAGTTGTGTTGGGTACTAAGTGAGAAGCTGGGTTGAAATCAGGCCCATGGGTAATAGTTACTGTTGGAGTTTCAACAAAAAGTGAATAGAGCTGGAGGAGTCGAGGGGCAGACAATAAATATGACAGGTGCGAGGAGGATATTAATGCTTGAAGGTTGTGAGAACTGTAGAGGGTAAGTGGAGCATAGCCTGTGATTTTGAAGGCCTCTAGAAGTATTAAAGAGGCGGCTGCTGCCTCACGCAGACACAGAGGCCAGCCCAGAACTGTGAGGTCAAGTTCTTTTGACAGAAAGGCAGCAGGTCATGGGCCTGGCTCCTGTGTGAGGACTCCAGCAGCACAGCCTTGTATTTCAGCTGTGTGTAAGGAAAAAGGATGGGACGAGTCAAGGAGTGCTAGTGTAGGAGCTGTCTCCAGGGCCTTTTCGAAAGAGTGAAAGGAAGAATTGGGAAAAGACTTAGGGTCTATGGGATCATTTAAGTCACCCTTTGTGAGCTTGTAAAGTGGTTTGGTTAGGATAGAAAAGCCTGGTATCTAGACTAGGAAATATCCAACAATGCCTAAGAAGGAAAGCAGTTGCTGTTTGGTGGTGGGGATTGGGGTCTGGGAGATTAACTGAACGTGGTCTGCAGGAAGGGCATGTGTATGTTGATGGAGGATTATACTGAGATAGGTAACGCTAGGGGAAGAAATTTGTGCCTTGGAGGGGGATACTCAGTACCCCTTTGAGTAGAGATGTTGAAGAAGCAGGACAGTGTCCTGCTAGGAAGATTGGTAAGAGGGGCTGCAAAGAAGAAGATCATCAAAATATTGAATAAGGTGGGAGGCAGACAGGCGAAAAGAAAGCAGATCATGAGAAAGGGCCTGGCCAAAGTAGTGTGGGCTGTCCCTGAAGCCTTGGGGCAGAACAGTCCAGGTGAGTTGTTGGGATTGGTGGGTGTCAGGGTCAGTCCAAGTAAAGGCGAAAAGAGGCTGGGAGGAGAGATGCAAGGGGATAGTAAAGAAGACGTCTTTGAGGTCAATAACAGAATACTGAGTTGTGGGAGGGGGTATTGAAGATAGGAGTGTGTACGGATTTGGCACTATAGGATGGATGGGAAGAACGATTTGATTAATAAGGTGAAGATCCTGAACCAACCTGTAAGACTTGTCCAGTTTCTGGACGGGTAGGATGGGGGAGTTGTAAGGAGAATTTGTAGGCTTTAAGAGGCCATGTTGTAACAGGCCAGTGGTAACAGGCTTTAACCCTTTTAAAGCCTGCTGTGGGATGGGATATTGGTGTTGAGCAGGGTAAGAGTGATTAGGTTTTAATGGGATGATAAGGGGTGCATGATCGGTCACCAAGGAGGGAATAGAGGTGTCCCATACTTGCGGATTAAGGTAGGGAGACACAAGGGGAGGATGCAAAATAGGCTTTGAACTGGGGAAAAGGGCAGCAATGTGGTGTGGCTGTAGTCCAGGAGTAGTCAGGGAAGCAGATAATTTAGTTAAAATGTCTCAACCTAATAAGGGAGCTGGGCAAGTGGGGATAATTAAAAAGGAGCACATAAAAGATGTTTTTCAAGTTGGCACCAGAGTTGGGGAGTTTTAAGAGGTTTAGAAGCCTGGCCATCAATATCCACAATAGTTATGGAGGCAAGGGAAGCAGGCCCTTGAAAAGAAAGTAATGTGGAGTAGGCAGCCTCTGTATCGATTAAGAAGGGGACAGAGTTACCCTCCCACCGTAAGAGTTACCCGAAGCTCAGCATCTATGATGGTCCAGGGGGCTTCCAAGGCAATCAGGCAGTGTCAGTCTTCAGCCACTAAGCAGAGAAGATCTGGGAAGGAGTCAATCAGAGAGCCTTTGGGGTCGGTGGGGAAGGAGTCAGTCAGAGAGTCTTGGGCCAGAGTTCCAGGGGCTCTGGGAGTGGCTGCCGGGCAAGATGGACAGTCCGATTTCCAGTGGGGACCTGCACAGATGGGACATGGCTTAGGAGGAATCCTGGGCTGCGGGCATTCCTTGGTCCAGTGGCCAGATTTCCGGCACTTGAAGCAAGATCCTGGGGGAGGAGGTCCTGGAGGAACGCCTGGCCGCTGCAGTTTAGGTGTTTTGAAGTTTTTTGGTTTGTTTTTGTTTTTGTTTTTGTTTTTGTTTTTAGATGGAGTTTCACTCCAGTCGCCCAGGCTGGAGTACAGTGGCACAATCTCAGTTCATCGCAACCTCTGCCTCCCAGGTTCAAGTGATTCTCCTGCCTCATCCTCCCAAGCTGGGACTTGGGACTACAGGCATGTGCCACCATGCCTGGCTAATTTTTGTATTTTTAGTAGAGATGGGGTTTCACCATCTTGGACAGGCTTGTCTCGAACTCCTGACCTCATGATCCGCCTACCTCGGCCTCCCAAAGTGCTGGGATCACAGGTGTGAGCCACTGCGCTTGGCCTTTGAAGTTCTTGTGTGCTGGAGATGTGGCTGGGGTTTTTCTCACAGTGGAGGCAAGTAATTGCAACTCAGAAATACATTGTTGCTTGGCTGTCTCTTCTCTATTATTGTACACCTTAAAGGCTAGGTTAATTAAGTACTGCTGTGGGGATCGAAAGCTGGAATCTAATTTTTGGAGCTTTTTCTAATGTCAGGAGTGGACTGGGTGATAAAATTCATATTGAGAATAAGATGGTCTTCTGGCCCCTCTGGGTCTACGGTGGTAAAGCACCTAAGGGTTGTTGCCAAATGGGTCATGAACTGGGCTGGCTTTTTATATTTGATGAAAAAGAGCCTAAATGCTGATTTGGGAGAGGTTGGATAAAGAAAAAGCAGCATTAACCTTCACTATGCCTTCAGCTCCAGCCACCTCTGTCAGAGGCAATTTTTGGGCAAGTGGGGAAGAGCTAGTCGCGGAACGAAACTGTAAGCCAAACTGGGTGTAAGGAGGGGAGGTGATAGAAGGATTATAGGGTGGGGGAGTGGAGGCTGAGGAAGAATTGGGCCTGGTGAGGAGCAGCCTGGGGAGGAGGGGAGAGGTCAGATTTGTCTATAGAAAAGGAGGATTCAAAGGACTCAGAACTTGGGGTGGAGACTGAAGGAACAGACAGGAGAGAAAGAAGAAAGATTTGGGACGAGTCTCATTGGGAGCAGAGACTAGGGAGGGACTGACGTGTAAAGAATGCCTGGACGTCAGGCACCTCAGACCATTTGCCCATTTTACGACATACATTATCTAGATCTTGTAGGATGGACAAATCAAAAGTGCCATTCTCTGGCCACTTGGAACTATTGCCCAGTTTGTATTGGGGCCAAGCGGTATTACAGAAAAAAATAAGACATTAAGGTTTTAGGTCAGGTGTTAGTCGAAGGGGTTTTAGGTTTTTAAGAACACAGGCTAAGGGAGAAGAAGGGGGAATGGAGGGCGGAAGGTTGCCCATAGTAAGGAGGTAAGTTTAAAGAGAAAGGTAGAGACACGGAGAAGGGGGCGGGTGAGCCACCCTGGGCTGTAATGTGAGTGAGCATCCAAAGCAGGCATCCCAGCAATTGACTTGCCACCAAGGGAATGTGGTGAGTGGGTGAATGACCAAGGCAGGCGTCCCCACGGTGATCAGACACCAGTGAAATGTGGGTGAATGATCAAGGCAGGCGTCCCCGCTATAATCAGACACCAACGGAAGGCTGTCTTCCCAAATCCGTGACCGACGTCGGAGTTTTTAAGTTGACGGATAAAATGTGTCTCCTTTGTCTCTACTAGAGAGGAAAAAAGAACTGGAATTGGAAGGACAGTGAGATTGAAGGGTAGCGAGAGAGGCTGGAGAAGAGAGTGAAGAGACTGCTTACCCGATTTGAAATCAGTGAGATGTTCCTTGGGCTGGTCTGAGGACCTGAGGTCATAGGTGGATCTCCTCACGGAGTGAGGGCGAAGACAGGGGACCGGTCTCCCGAAGGAGTCCTTCTGTCCCAGGTCTTTGGCACCAAATGTTACACGCGTCCGTGTGAAGAGGCTTTGTGTGAGCAATAAAGCTTTTTAATCACCTGGGTGCAGGTGGACTGAGTCCAAAAAAGGAGTCAGCAAAGGGAGATAGGAGTGGGACAGTTTTATAGGATTTGGGTAGTTAGTGAAAAATTACAGTCAAAGGGGCTTTTTCTCTTGTGGGCAGGGGCGGGGGTCACAAGGTGCTCAGTGGGGAGCTCCTGAGACTCACTGTCCAGGAGAAGGAGTGTCACAAGGTCAATTGATCAGTTAGGGTGGGGCGGGAACAAATCACAACAGTGGAATGTCATCAGTTAAGGCAGGAACTGGCTATTTTCACTTCTTTTGTGGTTCTTCAGTTGCAGGTCACAGGGGATATGATGGCTTAGCTTGGGCTCAGAGGCCTGACATGGCCCAGCAGGAAAGCCAGGTTGCAGCAGAGACAATCGCAAACTCAACCTGCATTTATCAAACTAAAAATATGGTTGGCCGAGTGCGGTGGCTCATGCCTGCAATCCCTGCACTTTGGGAGGCCGTGGCAGGCGGATCACGAGGTCAGGAGATCGAGACCATCCTGGCTAACACAGTGAAACCCCGTCTCTACTAAAAATACAAAAAATTAGCTGGGCATGGTGGCCGGCGCCTGTAGTCCCAGCTACTTGGGAGGCTGAGGCAGGAGAATGGCATGAACCTGGGAGGCGGAGCTGGCAGGGAGCCGAGATTGCGCCACTGCACTAGAGCCTGGGTGACAGAGCGAGACTCCGTCTCAAAAAAAAAAAATATGGTCAAAAGTGCTTCCTATATAAGGCTCCAACACGCTTTGAGGTTGGTGTCTCTGTTTTCATTCTATAGGTGATGGAACTGACTGGCCCCAATAGAAATTAGACTGACAGCTAATAAAAAGAAGCTTTTGAATCTATAGCTCTTAACAAGGCCCACTGCTCTTTCTGCCTGCTGTGGCTTACTGTCATGGGAAACCATCCTTAGGGACATTTCGTGGCCTCTGGATGTGGGCAGACATTGTAACAAACACTGTGTAAGTATATTTGCCTCATCCTTTGTGTTTCTATTTGGAGCAAGTTTTGGTTTTATTGTTGTTGTTGTTGTTGTTGTTTCTTTTTTCGGACTTAATTGGTGAGTGTAACGAATTGCAGTTCCTCTGTGTCTTGTCTCAGAACACTCAACTGCATCTCCCTGATGGCCTCATTTCCCCCTTCTGTTACTATGCATTCCACTGCAGCAGAGCTAGTAACTGCAACTAATTAACTTAAGAATAGCCTTGAGATAAAAACAAAAGCACTTACACGGAGCAAGTCAGCAGGTTGGACTTACGCAAAAGAACTTGCTGCTTAAGAGGAAACTGAACTTTGGCTTCCAGCCCTTGGCACCTCTGATACCACCAAGTCCATGAACTGTGGCTTTTCTGTTGAGCAGACCCAGGGTGCTTCCTATACAGCTGAGAGAATCACTTCAATAAAAGCTCCTCCTCCTGCCCACTCCCTCAGCCTGGAAAGGAACAGGAACGTTGTGGATCATCACCACTCAGGGTGCGATGAAGAGCGGCTCCGAAATGAAGAAAATGGAAGATGACAACTCAAGCTACAGGTTCTGTGCTTGAGAACTCCAAGAGGAAAGGAATATGATGTCTGGACTTGTCTTTATTCATCATTTAGTTCAACTTTTCAGAATGTGATTATTTGTAACTTCTTTTGTCCTACATTTATCATGGACCCCTGCTTGGTAACCTGCAAACTCCCATACGTAGCATCTAAATTTCTCCATACGCTGGCCCTAACTTCTCATTCAAACCAGACTCCAGCCGCTCCCAAACTTGAAGCCTCCCTTCTAACCAAATGACTCCAAAATATGTGTGGCACTTTCTTTTTTTTTTTTTTGAGATGGAGTCTTGATCTTGTTGCCCAGGCTGGAGTACAGTAGTGCAATCTCAGCTCACTGCAACCTCTGCCTCCCGGGTTCAAGCGATTCTCCTACCTCAGCCTCCCTAGTAGCTGGGATTACAGGCACCCGCCACCACGCCCGGCTGATTTTGCATTTTTAGTAGAGACAGGGTTTTACCATGTTGGTCAGGCTGGTCTTGAACTCCCAACCTCAGGTGATCCGCCCACCTTGGCCTCCCAAAGTGCTGAGATTACAGGCGTGGTGAGCCACCATGCCCTGCCAGCACTTTCTTATCTTCCTGTCTCCTGGCTCAAAGCACTGCCCTACTGGAATCCCATTATAACAAAATATAGGTGAAAGGGCACCCATCCTGCAGTCCAGTGGATCTAAATCACCTATGCAGAGACTGGCTTCATCAAAACCATCTAAGGACCTTATTAGAGACTCTGAGCTCTACTGCTAGATGGTTCTCCTGCACAGCCAAGTTTGGGAACCCCTAATAGCCCAAACTCACTTGGCCAGTGCAGAACTCTCCTCTATACCACTCTAAGACACAGAAACCAGTCTCTGCTTGAACATTCACTGTGGTCTGGAAATCACCACCTGATGAAAGAACTGAATTCCATTTTTAAACAAAGCTAATTGTCAAAAATTTATGCCATGTGTTGAGGCAATGTCATCTTCTCTGCATATCCCACTATTTGACCTAATTCTGTCATATGCATCTACCCAACATAAGCACAATAACTCCTCCAACAGCAATTGTTCAAATATCTAAAGATAGACATAATATCCCATACACACCACACCCCAACTCCTAAGTCTTCAAATCTTCTGGCTAAACCACTCTAATTCCTCCAAATGTAAATGATAATTGCTCATCATGATCATAGTCCTTGGCATAATCCATGAAATAGATACTATTATTATTTCCATTACATAGACAAGTAAACTGAGGCTGTGAGAAGTTAAGTAACTTCCCCAAGGTGACATAGTAAGTGTCAGAACTTGGGTCTGAATAAGCCTGTCTGACTCCAAAATGATGTTATTACACTTTACTGTGCTGTCCCTAATTTGTTCATTTTGTTTGAACAATCTCCAATTTTAATATCGCTCATTCAATGTCGTACTCAGAATGGAACAGATTGTTTATGAACTTGTCTGCCCAACACAGAGCATAGAGCTCTCTTGCTGCCCACTGTACACTTCTATTCATGTAGCCCGAGATGATCTTGGTATTTCCTGGCAGCTCCATCACACAGTCGACTGATATCAATTAAAATGCTTCAATTTATTTTCAGGTGAACTGCTATAAAGTCAGGTATTATTTCCATTTTATCAATTGCCTATTGTTTGCAAATCCAAGAACTATGGACTAAAGATACTGGAATGGATACAATGTTAGACAAGGCACACCTGCTCTCAAAGGAGCGAATGAAAGAAAAGGGAAGGAAAAGATTGAGTGGAAAAGATTAGGGAACTGGTTCCCATCTTTATCAATAGCATTTGTATAACTGTCAGGTGGAGAGAGCTTAGGGAGGCCCAATCCTTTTTCAACTCTGTGATAATTGTTACTTTGTGACTATGTAATCCCTATAACTAGAGCCTGAACAGAAGAACAGATCAGATGCTTAAAGCTACCATTCTATGTTTCTTATCCTGTGCCTTTTAAACCTGAGTTGAAGACTTTCCTTCTATGTGTACTGAGTTATACCTTATGTATTTATCTTGTGAGCCTTGGCCCATCTTTCCAAACTCTAGAAATTTTTTTTGTCTGTTTGTTTTTTAACCTGATTCTGTCATACAATGTCTTGGTCAACACTACCAGATCTGAACATCCTACAAGTGGAATTAACATGCCCTCTATGTTCCAGATGAAAGCACTGAATGGGAACTGACCCTAGACAAGTAGCACTGCAATAGATACAAGCTCAATTCAGGAAAGGCCTAGGTCGAGCTTGTTCATTAACTGTCCATCACATGGCATAGGGCTCCACGTGGAATCAATACCATATTGAGCCTTGTATAAATAAATCAATTAATTAATTAAGCTCCTTCTCCAGTTTCAAGCCATAGAATAGTAGAATATCCTAGGTGGACATGACCTGGAAAGTCATTTAACATCCTCTTTTTTGTTTTGTTTTGTTTCATTTTTTTGAGACAGGGCCTTGCTTTGTCACCCAGGCTGGAGTGCAGTGGCGCGATCTCAGATCACTGCAACTTCTGCCTCCTGGGTTCAGGCAATTCTCATGCCTCAGCCTCTCGAGTAGCTAGGATACAGGAACACGCCTCCACACCAGGCTAATTTTTGTATTTTTAGTAGAGTCTGGGTTTTGCCATGTTGATCAGGCTAGTCTTGAACTCCTGGCCTCAAGTGATCCCCCTGTTCTTAGCCTCCCAAAGTGCTGAGATTACAGGTGCCCAGCCTTCAACATCCTCTTTTCTTATAGTCAGAAAATGAAACCCCAAAAGGAGCAACTAGTGACCTCAAGTACCTACTTTGGGGAGAAAAAAAAACACAGATTACCCAGGCTTCCTGTTTCTGAATGCAGAGCACTTTCCACCATACCAACCCACGGACTTACTAATCAACATTCTCCTATTATATTTGTCTACCCTTTAACTGTACTACAGTAGTCCCCTCTTATTCTCAGTACAGTATAATAAGAGACCACATTTACGTAACTTTCATTACAGAATATTGTTATATTATTATTATTTAGAAACAGGGTCTCGCTCTTGTCACCCAGGCAGGAATGCAGTGGCAAAGTCATAACTCTGCTGCCTCAAACTCCTGGGCTCCAGCAATCCTCTTGCCTCAGCCAAGTAACTGAGTTACAGGCTTGTGCCACCATGGCTGACAATTTTTTTTTTTCTTTTTTTAGGGATGGGTTCTCACTATGTTGCCCAGGCTGGCTTTGAATTCCTAGGCTCAAGCAATCTTCCCACCTCAGCCTCCCAAAGTGCTGGGATTACAGGTGTGAGCCACCGTATCCGGCCTTATTATTAGTTATTGTTATTAGTCTCTTACTGTGCCTAATTTATAAATTAAGCTTTATCATAGACATTATGTATAGGAAAAATAATAGTATATATTGAATTCAGAACTACATAAAGTTTAAGGTATCCACTGGAGGTCTTAGAACATACCCCTGAGGATAAGGGGTGGGGGGCAGTTATGTATTATTATATAGCCTGGAGGATCATGTGGAACTCCAATTAGAAAAGAAAAAATACCTTTTCCTTCTGACTCAGAGGCCAAATGTTCTTGGGTAAATGAAGATAAATCCCCAGCTTAGATATTAAATTTATCATCATATGGGAAAGGCCTTTAACAGAGAGTTTTCCAGCTTTCTGGGGGTTGGGAGGAGTCTTCTATCATTCCTCAGACACAGTAATTGGCCTTCAAAGGACCTCTCCACATCTGAGGCTCATAACCCCATAGGCCTGAGTATTCTGTCTCTGGGCCTGACTATTTTAGATTGTGCATTCTAACCCACAGTAAATATCAAAGTGTTATGAATTGTTGAGCACCTAACAAGTGCCAGTCCCTTAAAAAACTAAAGTGTGGCTTTAGTTCTTTATTTCAAATCCTCATGACAACGCTGCATGCCAGATTTTTAAAAATTTGTATTTATTTATTTATTTTTATTTATTTATTTAGAGACATAATCTCACTCTGTTGCCCAGGCTGGAGTGCAGTGGTTCTATCATAGCTCACTGCAACTTCAAATTCCTAGGCTCAAATGATCCTCCCACTTCAGCCTCCTGAGTTACTAAGACTACAGGCACATGCCACCTGGCTAATTTTTTAAATTTTTGTAGGGATGAGGTCTTGCTACGTTGCTAAGGCTGGTCTTGAATTCCTGGCCTCAAATGATCCTCCTGCCTTGGCCTCCCAAAGTACTGAGATTACAGGCATAAGCCACCATGCCCCGCACATGGCAGCTTTTATTAGCCCATTTTTCAGATGAGGAAATGAACAGCCAGAGGTTAATTAACTTAATGCTTATATTAAGTTTATATACTTCTTATTAAGTATTAATAAGTATTAATTAACTTAATACTTATATTAACTTCATACTTTTAAGTATTAAGTGGAGAAGTCAATATTCAAACCCAAGTCTATCCATCTAAATCCAAGATTTAATCCAAGGCCATACACTTTCCACAACATCAAACTGCTTGCCCTAAAATCTGTCCAAAATTATTTCAAGCTAGACCTTTAACTATCTTCTTAACAAGTTACCCAGAAAAATATGAATTTGCCTATCACCATATCTACAATCTTTCCCATTTGTTACTCCAGATCAGTGGCTCAGTGGATCCCTAACGTAACCTACATTTGCAGCCTTCTTCCATAAGAATTCTCTGCCCTGAATTGTTCTATTGACTAACCACATTACAGAATCAAAAACAGTATGATTTCAAGGAGACATTTGACTCATTCAATACCACCACTGGTGGGAGTCTGTACTTTCTGGTTTTTGGTTTTTGTTTTTGCTTTTTTGCCTCATTAAAGAAATGAAGATCATAAAAATGAATTATGTTTTTCTGGACATTCATAGAAATGTGTTTGCTTTCTGTGTTTAAATATATAGTATACTTTATACATAAATAAATTATTTACTTATGTTTTTTCTTTGTTTTTGTACTTGTTTTTGTTTTTTTGAGACAGGGTTTCACTCTGTTGTCCAGGCTGAAGTGCAGTGGCATGATCACAGCTCACTACAGCCTGGCACTCCAGGACTCAAGCAACTCTCCTGCTTCTCTATAATCAGTCCTCTTCCCCACCACAGTCCCTGGCAATCACTGATCTGATTTCTGTCCCTATAGTTTCACCTTTTCCAGAATGTCCTGTAAATGGGATTGTACAGTACATAGCCTGTTGACTATGGCTTTTCCATTTAGTATTATGTGTTGAGATTTATCCATGTTGTTGCATGGATAATCATTTCTTTTTAGCAAGGTTATTTTGAGAGTGTATAAGCAAGAGAAAAGACAGAAGGAAGAAGAATAGGACAATGCTTTCGGGGAGTAAGGTGATGTTGAGTCAAGAATCAGGATCAGGTGTTTGGAAAATTGAATGCACTCAAAATATGGTGCAAATAATTATTGTAGATTTTTCCCCAAAGTCTAATGTACACAAATCTCTCCCTTCTACCTCTCCTGGGCTTTAGGTTAGAGTTAATTATACTTCTCAGTTCCCAATATCTTATTACCTTCAGTCTGTGCAAGGCCACACTCCTGCTTAATTTTATTATGTTTCTTAAGTTATTCTCTACACAAGTACAAATCTCCTTCTCCCAGATTTTCTCTTTAGCTCACGTGTTCACTATATGTGCTTAGGTGCACATGGATTCTTAAATCCTACATAGTGCTAATTCATGTATTTATGTTTTTGTTTTGTTTTGTTTTTGTTTTTTTGAGACAGGGTCTCACTCTGTCACCCAGGCTGCAGTGCAGTGGCGCAATCTCGGCTCACTGGAAGCTCCGCCTCCTGGGTTCACGCCATTCTCCTGCCTCAGCCTCCCGAGTAGCTGGGACTACAGGCGCCCACCACCACGCCCAGCTAATTTTTTTGTATTTTTTAGTAGAGATGGGTTTCACCGTGTTAGCCAGGATGGTCTCGATCTCCTGACCTCGTGATCTGCCCGCCTCGGCCTCCCAAAGTGCTGGGATTACAGGCGTGAGCCACTGCGCCCAGCCTATCTATGTGTTTTAAATTTACGTAAATGGTATTTTATGCCATTACATAAATGGCATCAAGCTTGTGCTCTTTTGTTTTCACTTAGCATTATAGCTTTTTTGTTGTTGTTGTTGTTGTTCTTTTTTGTTTTTTGTTTTTTGTTTGTTTCCAGACAGAGTCTCACTCTTGTCGCCCAGGCTGGAATGCAGTGGCACAATCTAGGGTCACTGCATCCTCTGCTGCCCAGATTCAAGAGATTCTCCTGCCTCAGCCTCCCAAGTAACTGGGATTACAGGCACCTGCCACCGCGCCTGGCTAATTTTTGTAGTTTTAGTAGAGACAGGGTTTCACCATCGTGGCCAGGCTGGTCTTGAACTCCTGACCTCGTGATCCACCTGCCTCAGCCTCCCAAAGTGCTGGGGTTACAGGCGTGAGCCACCATGCCTGGCCAGCATTATGTTTTTAAGATCTATGGATGATAAGTTAACAACATATAGGAATTTGAAAACTGCAAAGACCTCTACAAACTGCAAGACCACTACTACGACTAGTGATAATAATACATAGTAACAATTTGTTCAATAAATATTTTTATGTTATTTATTCATTTATTTATTTGAGAGACAGGGTCTCACTCTGTTGCCCAGGCTGAGTGTAGTGGTGCTATCATAGCTTACTACAGCCACCAACTCCTAGGCACAATCCCCCTGCCTTAGCCTCCAAAGTCGCTGGGATTATAGGCACATGCCACCATGCCTAGCTTTTTATTTTATTTTTTGTAGAGACAGGGTCTTGCCATACTGCCAAAGCTGGTCTCGAATTTCTGGGCTCAAGCGCGCCTCCTGCCTTGGCTTCCCAAAGTGCTCAGATTACAGTTGTGACCATGCCCAGCCAAGAAATCATTTTTAGCATCTATTCTAGGCATGTTGCTAAACCTTTGGGGTAGAGAAATCATTTTAAAGGACATAGTTCCTTACGAAGGAATACAGTAAACAAATAATTGCATAATCAACTATATAAATATGATAGCAATAAGTCTAAAATTGTAAAGAACCGAACAGTATGAGGATTTCTAACAGTAGACCTACCCTCACCTTGAGATTCAGGGACAACTTCCCTGAGGCAAGGATAGTTATGCCAACTTTTGTCCCTTAAATTCAAATTCATAAAAGACCCATATATGCCACACATATTGGACATATACCAAGTAGGTTTTGCCATATTTTCAGAAGGATAAATTTGAACAACAACAACAAAAATCTAGGACCTAGCTGCAGAAAATTTGATCCAATGACTCTCTGGAGAGATGACTCAAGCCCAGGTCACCTAGAGATGACTTAGAACAACACAGAACATTCAAAACCGAATTAATCAATGGTGTGAGTCAACTTCTCATTCTGAAATGGGAATCCCCCTCTCAGGGCGTGTGATGGGGGTGGAGCTCGCATCTTCAGTGCCCCGCTGCTCAAACCTCTGGGGGAGCATACACACGGACAGGCTGTGGGGCTCCGACCCCATGGCAGTGTCTAGGGATGAATGTTAGTAGTGTATAGGGGTGAATGTTGACAGCTCCTGAGGCCCCAGTGGGCGTGTGTTACAGGGTGCTCTCAGTTTGCCATCTACAGACCGCTTGAATTAACCAGCTCAATTAGACCCTCTTCCTTATCACAAGGACAGAGGGATTTCTGTACCCTGGGGTTTCTTGCCTTGGTGTACTGGAAGAACCAAATCACACGTGGGCTTGGAGAATGAGTGTAAAATTTTATTGCGTGGAGGTAGCTCTCAGCCGACGGAGGATCCACAAGGCAGGTAGTCTTCCCCTGCAGTTGGGCCTCTCAGCAGCCAGGCTGTCCTCCCACCGCCCCCTCCCACTGCCCTGGCCAGACTGCCCTGGCCAAACTCCACTGCCTGCGGGCATGCTCTTCGGCCGCAGAGGGGGCATGCTCTTCTGCGAGCTCTTCTCAACGACCAGCGGCTTGTGTCTTCTTCAGCCGATGTGCTCCTTTTGATGTGTGGTTGCCCGCTAGGATGTGTGTGTGGTATGGGGCGGGGGGTGGGGGTGGAGAACGGTTATTATAGGTACAGGATGGGGCGTGGCAGGCCAGGGTGGTGTCGGGAAATGCAACAGCTGGGCAGGAAATGTCTGTCCTCACCTAGGTCCGTGGGGTGGAGCCCTAACCAGGGACCACGCCCTCCTCTACCCTGCACTTCCCTTCCCCGGTTTCCTATTATTTAAAGAGACCAGGGTCTTCCCTTCCCCAGCACTCCCATATTAATTCCACGCAAGTGGAAGTCACCAACAGCTACACCAGCATTGTCAGAAGGAATATTAATTAAACTGCTGTCGCTGCAGATTGTGACTGGGGGCCTGTTTGTTTGCTTGGATGTAGGAACAATTGAAGAAAGTGAGTAATAGAACATCCAGATAGCGGATCATGTCATTATTCTTGGTTTTACTGCTGAACTACACCAAATAATTGGTTCTAAAGAGAGAAAAATAATCCAGGTTCACAATACAGAATTTATACCCCCAAACTAAGTCGTATATATTGCATTAATCTCCCTTTAATGTAAAGTAGGAAGGAGAAACAAAAGAGAAAAGACACACTCTAAAAGCGGGGAGCACATACTCACATGAAAATGTTCAGCTAGCAGGCAAATCCCAATTCTGTACCTCCACTAATCTCAAGAACAGGCATCATCCTTTGGATTAATGACATAGTCAAGTATTTTTCCCTTTAGTGAGATAGCCAGATAAAGATCTCTACAGATGTCAACTTTTTTTATTTTTTTAATTAAAAAAAGGCTGGCGCGGTGGCTCACGTCTTTAATCCCAGCACTTTGGGAGGCTGAGGTGGGGGGATTGCCTGAGGCCAGGCGTTCGAGACCAGCCTGGCCAATATAGTGAATCCCGTCTCTACTAAAAATACAAAAATTAGCTGGGCATGGTTGTGGGCGCCTGTAATCCCAGCTACTCGGGAGGCTGAAGCAGGATAATGGCTTGAACCCGGGAGGCGGAGGTTGCAGTGAGCCAAGATCGCACCATTGCACTCCAGTCTGGACAACGAGAGCAAAATTCCGTCTCAAAAAAAAATAAATAAATAAAAATAAATTTTTAAAAAGATCTCGAGAGCTGTCAATTTTATTTTATTCTATTCTTTTTTTTTTTTTTTTTTTTTGAGACGGCGTTTCACTCTTGTCACCCAGGCTGGAGTGCAATAGTGAGATCTCAGCTTACTGCAACCTCTGCATCCTGGGTTCAAGCAATTATCCTGCCTCAGCCTCCTGAGTAGCTAGGACTACGGGTGCACACCACCATGCCCAGCTAATTTTTTTTGTATTTTTAGTAGAGAGGGGGTTTCACCATATTGGCCAGGATGGTCTTGGTCTCCTGACCTCGTGATCCGCCCGTCTCAGCCTCCCAAAGTGCTGGGATCACAGGCATGAGCCACCACAACTGGCCCATTTATGTATTTTCTAATAAGGCAGATTTATTTGAAAACTGCCTGGTTTATCCTTTTATCCTTGCCCAATCTACTCTTATGACCATGAATTAATCTCACAAAAATCTGTGTCCTCATGTTTGAGGAAAAACATTACATTATAACTGCTTACCCATTCGCAATCCTCTCACACAGGAAATCTGAAATCACTAACTGCTATGTAGGATTTATCAAAATGCTGGATGTTTAATGGTGCCTAAAAGACTAAAGGGCATGGCCTATTTTGAATGTACTTTGAAAGCCTCTCAATTTGCCTTTTTAATGTGTTGACATGAGTGGAGATTTAACACCAAGGGTGACCTGAAAGTAATGAAACTTATACTTAAGTCCCAAGAGCAAACCCACATAATTATTTTTTAGTATTCACCTTCCTGTTTGAATATGATTCACATTGAAAAATATTTATTGAACCTTCCTACTATATTCACGAGAAACACAAACAAACACAGACTTAAACAGCCAAATTCTTAATCTTGGGCCCTTAAACAGACTGTTTAACAATCACATTGTCCTTGAATGCCCATATCTCTAAATTTATTTGGGGAAAATTAGGGCTCAGGGCTTTCATCAGATTCTCAAAGGCATCTGTGGCTTTAAGAAATTTAGGGATCACTGTCCTAGTTGTGCAATAAGTCATATGTAAGAATTGATGGATAGGTTTGTCTACTGTGGGAAAAAAGATGGAATGATAAATTGTTAAAGGTGAATTGGTACTTAAAAATCATCTAATCTGAATCAGACTTCTTTGCTTTACAGATGAGAAAACTGAGGCACAGCAGGGAAAGGTGACTTGCCCCTAGTACAGGAGACAATTAAGAATGGGCCATAGCCCTCATTCTGGAACTAACTATGGATGTGACTTGTATAGGGAAAATTAACTGCCATAAAACAATTACAGGAGAAGAGGGGAAAGAGTCCCTTTGCTTGGGAGGAACAAGAAAAGACCTGATGAGGGATATGGCCTTTGAAACAGTCTCAAATGATCCTTTTTTTTTTTTTTTTTTTTTTTTTTGAGACAGTTTTGCGCTTGTTGCCCAGGCTGGAGTGCAATGGTGCGGTCTTGGCTCACTGCAACCTCCGCCTCCTGGGGTCAAGCTATTCTCCCACCTCAGCCTCCCAGGTAGCTGGGATTACAGGTGCATGCTACCACACCCAGCTAATTTTTGTATTTTTAGTAGAAACAGGGTTTCACCATGTTGGCCAGGCTGGTCTCAAACTCTTGACCTCAAATGATCCATGTGCCTTGGCCTCCCAAAGTGCTGGGATTACAGGTGTGAGCCACCGCACCCAGCATGTTTTTTTTGTTTTTGTTTGTTTGTTTGTTTGTTTTTGTTTTTGAAACAGCTCTCCCTCTGTCACCCAGGCTGGAGTGCAGTGGCATGATCACAGCTCACTGCAGCCCGAACCTCCCGAATTCAAGCAATCCTCCCACTTCAGCCTTCCTGGAGTTGCTGAAACCACAGGCATGCTCCACCATGACCGGCTAATTTTTTTGATTTTTCGTAGAGACGAGGTCTCACTATGTTGCCCAGGCAGGTCCCAAACTCCTGGGCTCAACTGATCCTCCCACCTTGGCCTCCCAAGTTGCTGAGATTATAGGCATGAGCCACTGCACCCAGTCTCAAATGATATTAATAGATTTTAAGCAATTACGGAAGGCTAAGGTGACAGTGGATGGAATATGAGTGTCATCTAGGGAGAAAAAGCACAAAGCTAAGAATGTATGAATCCTATTTGAACAACAGTGTGGGGAGGGGGGCAGCGTGGGGGTGGTGGGAGAGGAATAGAAGGAGATGAAATGAGGCCAGAGAGATAGGTGGCAATCCTGTTGCGAAAGGCATCGGAGACCAGATGAGGATTTACACTCTATGCACAACACGGGTTAAAGAATCCACAAACTACCATGTATTCCCTATCATATTTCCAAAGCCTTCTTTAAATGCTTGCACTTACTCAGCATTGGCAAACACTCATAAACACTGCTGGTGGGCTGTAAATCAGTCCAACCTCTCCAGAGGGAAATTTGGGAATCAGTATCAAAATGCTTTGAAAAGGGCATAGCTTTTGACTGAGCAATTTCTCTTCCAGGAATTTATTCTAAGTAAACAATAATGAATGTGCACAGATAGTTCTCTCTAAGACTATCCATTGCAGTGTTTGTTCTAGTAATGAATAATGCAAAATTGCCTAATGCCCACACATAGGGAATACATTAAATTATGGTATCTCTTCATGATGAAAAAAAATATGGTCATTAAATCTCATGTTGTAGAACAGTAGTCACTGGCATGGGAAAATATTTATGATGCATCGTGAAGATTTTAAGTTTGTTTTGATTATTTTACCTTCTGTATTATGTTTTCCTCAAATAAGAAGCCAGAGGTTTTAAACTTGCCTGTGCAAGTTTATCTTGCTTTATTTCACTAAAAATGTATTGTAAGCATAGAAAGCCCATAACACACTTTTTTAAAACAAGTTTCACAGCAGTACGTATACTATCATCATTAATGTAAAAGGCGTGTAAATACATGTATATAGACTCAAAGGATACTCATTAAAATGTTAATGAGTGGTTATCCCCAGTTGTTAAATTAACATTAAAAATTTTTACTTTCTGTTGATCTATGTTTTCTAGGTCTTAAAAAATAACGTGTGATCCTTTTAAAAGCAAAACAATACAGGTATTTGTTTTGTGAGTTTTTTAACGGTAATCCCTGCAGCTTTTTTATTTTTTAGTGAGGAGGTAAATCCAGCCAGGATGATTGCTGACCTCAGCGGTTCTTTCTCTTTTGTAATGCACATCAAAATGCTACAGGACACTTTGCTTTCTCAGTTTTTCCTATCTTATTTTGAAAGCTTGTTTTGTCTGAGATAATTTATTTGGGGGCTTCATTTATCTCTTAACATTTCCTCCTTTTTAATAAACATCTTTCTAAACCCACTTTTTAAATATGAATATTCCAAAGACTCACACCAAACACCTACTTAAAACCAACTTCCTAGGAAAGTTACTTCTGGTTTTGTCAACAGTTCCATCGCTGCCCAGCTGACACTGGTGGTCAGCTGCTAATGACCCTTCTGCTAGAGAGAAGAGGAAGTGGGCTTGGCTCTAACTTGCCCTGATCCCCTTCCAGCCTGACATTTCTATGCACAGAGAACTAATGGAGTCAGACCAGACTGCAAATTCCCATGCTGCCATGCAGATAGATATTTCCTAGAGAATCAGAGAGTTCTGCTACTAATCCTCAAAAGGGGAAAACACTAAGTTATTTCAGACATCACCCAATGAAGATCTATCCCACTGCCCTACTTAGTCTTGACCCAACTACTCTAAATATCTATTTTACTGTTAAAACCTGGGAATCTCCCATTAATAGTAGAACTAATAAATAAATTGTGGTGTATTCCTACCTGCAGGGGTGGGAGGGAACAGTAGGGGCTTCCAGGGGATCTGGTAATGTTCTGATTCTTGTTCTCAGTGCTAGTTATTGGCGTGGGTTCAACTTCTAAGAATCCACTCTATGTACACCAATGATATGTGCACTTTTGGCATATATGTTATACTTGAATAAAAAGTTTAAAAACACACTATTATTTTTAAAAACAACCTGGAGATCGTTACTGCCATTCCCAGAACAAAGATCCTGGTATATTTTATTTGGATCAGTGCTGAACTTGCCAAGAAACCTATGGGATGATTTATATGGTTTGCAGGCCTTTAAACGTGAAAGGAAGGCAGAAGAGTAGAAAACAGGAGTAACCTAAATGCTTCAAAACCTAACTGCATGGGTTCACTTTTATTTATTTATTTATTTACTTATTTATGTAGACAAGGTCTTACTCTGTCACCCAGGCTGGGGTACAGCGGCTTGATCATAGCTCACTGCAGCCTCAAACTCCTGGGCTCAAGCCATCTTCCCGCCTCAGTCTTGCAAGTGGCTTGGGACTACAGGTGCTTACCACCAGGCCTGTCTAATTTAAAAATTTTGTTGTGTGTTGGGGATAGAGTGTCATTATGTTGTCCAGGCTGGCCTTGAACTCCTGGGCTCAAGTGATCTTTCTGCCTCAGCCTCCCTAAGTGCTGGGATTATGGGCATGAGCCAACCACACCCAGCCCATGGTCTCACATTCTAAGGAACTGCCCAGGTGGTGTACTTCAGAGAAAAGGATGTGGTAAGTGTGTCCAAACACAGCCACCCATTCCTAGCCCTCCCCATGGAGACTTAGATCACTGAGCATCTTACTTCCCTCTCTATCAAAGTGTTGGGTTTTTTAAAAATTTATTTAGTGAGTGTTGACCTAATGGCTTTGTTGTCACTGGAATTATATGTCTAAGGAAAGACACAATTTACAGAGGAGGAGAGTACCCAAAATATACAGCAACGACTGACAGCATTATTTTTTCTATTAGAAAGCAAAGTCAAACATTTATAGGTCACTCTCAGGTCACCCAGAGACAGGATGTGAGCCAAGTGATGACAAAGCCCATTTTCTGGAACAGGACGGCCACTGTGTGAGCGGAGCACGTGGAGGCAGCAGAGCTGGATCTTTCTGTGTGCTGTTCATGGCAAGCTCTTGATTTGTCCAGACTCACAGTCAAACTCCCCTTGAGAAGCTGAGAACTTGCTCCACTCTAAGTTACCTCCAGACAGAATTTGAAATCCATGGCCGAGGTCATAATCCCCCACCTCTCCAGCCCTATGAGTTTTCCTCCCCTATCACTATCACTACCCCAGCTCTGTTAGCAACTTCACTCTGCTGTTTATATACACGAAACTGTGTGTATGCACACACACTGCTGCCTGGAGTCAACTGGATATTTTCAAATGAACTGGTGGTTTAACTGGATTCAGCTGTTACCAGTTTCTACACCAAGAGTTCTCTAACTGTTCTGGGGAACATCTATATTCTTCCTGAATTTACACAAATTCCTGAACAATAGGATGTATGGCCAAATACACTCGGGCTTATTAAAACCATACGGGGGTCAAATATGCCAGGCTTATTAAAAGTGTTTTCCTTTTTTTTTTTTTTTTTTTTTTTGTGGAGATTGAGTCTTATGCTGTCACCCAGGCTGGAGTACAGTGGCCCAATCATAGCTTACTGCAGCCTCAAACTCCTGGGCTCAAGTGATCCTCCCTCCTCAGCCTCCCAAGTTGCTGAGGGCACCCACTACCTTGCCTGTATAATTTTTAAAATCTTTTTATTTTTTGTAGCGACAAGGTCTCACTATGCTGCCCAGACTGGTCTCGAACTCCTGGCCTCAAGTGGTCCTCCCGCCTTGGCCTCCCAAAATGCTAGGATTACAGGCATCAGCCACTGCATACAGTCTAAATTTAGTTTTCTTTAGAATTTTTCAGAGCCTTTGATATGCATTGTTCAGGAGGAAAGAAAGAGTCTTAAATCTTTTTGTGCAGGAAATATATAGTAAATTCCTTAGGTAGCCCAGTTTAGGAAAACTGGTAAATTCTTTCATTCAACAGATATTTATTAAGTACCTACAGTGTCAGGCACTGTGCCAGGTACAAAGAGGGTGTATCTTTCTCAAGAATTTTCATAGCATTTTTAATCTAGTGACAAGAGAAGACACTCAACAAATAAACAAGACTGTTTCAGCCTATGATAAGAAACATATGGAGGAAACAGCCACTTCAAAGCCTCTGTGGGGAGCTATGTGAGCTGGAACTTGAAGATAAAACATAAGTCAGCCACAGGAAGAGCCACGGGGAAAGTATTCCAGGCAGACAAGAGCAAGTGCAAAGACACAAAGACAAGAAAGATCTTGGCCTGTTTCAAGGGCAACCCAAGGTCAGCCAGCTGGAGGTGCTGAAGGAGGGTGATGGATGGAGACACTGGTAGAAAATGAGGTTGGAGAAGGTGCCAGTATTGGATCATATAGGGTCCTGTTATGCCACCATCTGGAATTAGGGTCTTAGTCTATGGATGATAAGAAGCCATTAGGGGCTGGGCACAGTGGCTCACACCTGTAATCCCAGCACTTTGGGAGGCTGAGGAGAGCGGATTATGAGGTCAGGAGTTCGAGACCAGCCTGACCAACATGGTGAAACCCCATATCTACTAAAAATACAAAAATTAGCCAGGCGTGGTGGCGCATGCCTGTAATTCCAGCTACTCAAGAGGCTGAGGCAGGAGAATCGCTTGAACTCGGGAGGCGGAGGTTGCAGTGAGCCATGATCGTGCCATTGCGCTTCAGCCTCGGTGACAGAGTGAGACTCCGTCTCAAAAAAAAAAGAAGCCACTATGGATCTTTAAGCAGAGAGTTGCTGGCAAAGGAGATGGAAAGAAGTGGGCAGATTAGAGATGTCTTCTTGGAGGTAAAGTTGGTGGACTCTCCAGTGTTACTGTGTAGACTCACGGGTGCCTAAACCTGTTATCTACGCTCTGCCAGTATTGCCTTGTGCTTGTGAGCCTCTGTCTCCTAACTCAGCTGCAAGTTCCCTCTCTCTAGGCTGTAAGCAGAAAGCAAAGAGTACTATCTGGGTATTGCACCCGGGTTCCACGTCTGGGCTCACACTCAGCAACTATGTAAATGTGGGCAAGTCGCTTCACTTCTCTGAGCCTCCACCATGTTCTCTGTGAAATGAAACCAAAGGAGACTAAGTGATCTACTTGCAACACTGTGAGATCTATGCTTCTGATGGCAGCAGAACTAGATAGAAAAGAATAAGGAATTTGCCCCACACCCCTTGAGAGAAAGCAACGAGGAAATGTAAAAGGTCAAAGATTAGATATGCTGTTAGTTTTCACTTGACTGCTGTAACAATTTACCACACAATGAGTGTCTTAAAACAATAGAAATTTTTTTTTCTTTCACATTCTAGAAGCCAGGAGTATGAAATCAAGGTGTCAGAGGCGCTGTACTCCCTCCGAAGGCTGCAGGAGAAAATCTATTGCTTGCCTCTTCTACCTTTTGGTGGTTCCAGGAGTTCCTTGGCTTGTGACCACATCACTGAAATCTTAACCTGCCTGGTCATACTGCTGCCTCTTCTTCTCTCTCAAAACTTCTCCTGCCTCTCTTCATACTTGTGATTGCATTTAGGGTCCATCTGGGTACTCCAGGAAAAACTCTACTGTCAAGATTTAACTTAATCATATCTTATGTCATATAAAGTAATGTTCAATATTTTACAACATAAAATAATAGTCACAGTTTCTGGAGATAAGGACATGGGTATATCTTTTGGGGGAACATCCTTCAATCCATTGCATCTATCTATCAGTGATCACCCCAACCCATATAAACCCTCATAATATTTTCAGGTATCCATTTTTCCTTTTTCCAGGGTCCCTATTCCATGACTTTTGTTTCTTTCATTTCTCCTTCATAGTGCTCAATATTGGGCTTTGCACACAGTAGGTGGTTACTCAATGAGTGCTGCTCCCAAAAGAAACTTCCAGAAACCCTTTAGTAAGAGTATCCTGGGCCAGGCGCAGTGCCTCACTCCTGTAATCCCAGCATTTTGGGAGACCAAGGCAGGCAGGTCACTGGAGGTCAGGAGTTCCAGACCAGCCTAGCCAACATGGCGAAACCCCCTCTCTACTAAAGATACAAAAAAATGAGCTGGGCGTGGCAGCATGATTCTGTAGTCCCAGCTATTTGGGAGGCCGAAGCACGAGAATCACTTGAACCGGGGAGGTGGAGGTTGCAGTGAGCCTAGATCGCGCCACTGCACTCCAGCCTGGGCGTCAGAGCAAGACTCTGTCTCAAAATAATAAAAATAATCTTAAAAAAGAGTATCCTATCCATTTCCCTTAAAACTCGAAGTTTGGAAAATCAGCTTTACACCAGTTGATCTGTAAAGCACAAAAGAACATACTCAGCTAGATGTAAAGTGATCAAGATTTTAGTTCCTACTCTAAACCAACCTGTTTATGACCCTGGATAGACAGGTCCCTCCAGCTGTCTAGACATTTGCTTTCTAAAGAGAGGGACTTACTACAGTTGGCTTCCCCAGAAGCCCTTATACCACTTACATTCCACAAGAATTCAAGAGTAAATATGTTCTTTCTCAGGATCCTTTGAAATACATTATTTCCTTTAAGTTACAGAAGAAAAACCCAACCTTTTGCCCTATCCTACTGCATATTGACGTGAAGTAGCTGCCCTAGAAGAAGAAAAGGATGAAGTGAGGTAAAACATCTTCATTTTCCAGTCCTGATGGCCCAGATCTGAACACTTGGGGCTTTTGCAATAAGGAGGGTCAAGTTTCAAAGATCGCTATCTCTGCAGTAAGCACTATTACTGTTTTGGAAAAAGTTAACAGATCCTTCAGCCAGTAAATATTCTTAGGCTTAGCAACATATAACTAACTGGATGTCTGTTTCTGTCTTCTACCCTCATCCTGCCCATCTCCCCCACCTCCCCCTCCCAACACCCGACCATATCCTCTGGAATACTTCCTCCTGTAAATAATTTGAAGAGCCAAGCATTAATTAGAGAAGTTATAACAGAGAAATCAAAAGAGGCACAGAAATAGGAAAAGAATTATCCTGTCCCTTTCATCACACTCCTTTACTTGGGCCTTGAAGGAAATATAAGAACTTTTGGCCGGGCGTGGTGGCTCAAGCCTGTAATCCCAGCACTTTGGGAGGCTGAGGCGGGTGTATCACGAGATCAGGAGATCGAGACCATCCTGGCTAACACGGTGAAACCCCGTCTCTACTAAAAATACAAAAAAATTAGCTGGGTGTGGTGGCGGGCACCTGTAGTCCCAGCTACTTGGGAGGCTGAGGCAGGAGAATGGCGTGAACCCAGGAGGTGGAGCTTGCAGTGAGCCGAGATTGCCCCACTGCACTCCAGCCTGGGCAATAGAGCAAGACTCCATCTCAAAAATAAATAAAATAAAATAAATAAATAAATAACTTTTATGCCAGGGAGAAAAAAAACATAGCATTAACTGAGCACCTACTATATACCAGGCCTTTTCCTGGTTATCTTACCCTCACAACAATCTGTGAAATAGATATTACATCCCCTTTAACAGATATGAACATAATAGCCAAAAGGTGGAAACAACTGAAATGTCCATTGATAGATGAACAGATAAAGAAAATGTGGTGTGTATATATATATACACACAATGAAAGATTATTCAGTCTTAGAAAGGAATGAAATTCTGATACATGCTGCAACATGGATGAACCTTAAGACATTATGCTAAGTGAAATGAACGATATACAAAAGGAGAAATATTATATGATTCCACTTACATGAGGTACCTAGAATAGGCAAGTTTTATAGAGACAGAAAGTAGAGTAGTGATTACCAGGGGCCACATGGAGGGGAATGGAAGTTATCATTCAATGGGCACAGAGTTTCTGCTTGGGATGATGAACCAGTTCTGGAAATGGATAGTGATGATGGTTGTACAACATTGCGAATGTTCTTAATGCTACTGAACTGTACACTTAAAAATGGTTAAAATGGGCCGGGTGCGGTGGCTCAAGCCTGTAATCCCAGCACTTTGGGAGGCCGAGGCGGGTGGATCACGAGGTCAGGAGATTGAGACCATCCTGGCTAACACGGTGAAACCCCGTCTCTACTAAAAATACAAAAAAATTAGCTGGGCGTGGTGGCGGACACCTGTAGTCCCAGCTACTCGGGAGGCTGAGGCAGGAGAATGGTGTGAACCCGGGAGGCGGAGCTTGCAGTGAGCTGAGATCGCGCCACTGCACTCCAGCCTGGGCGACAGAGCAAGACTCCATCTCAAAGAAAAAAAAATGGTTAAAATGATAAATTTTATGTTATGTATATTTTACTATAATAAAATAAAAGGATATGGAAACTGAGAGACGGATTGTCTCAAGCCTCATTAGGGGAAGCCAGGGTTTGAGCCCATCTGTGTGACATGTGATAAATTATCATATAGGAGGAAAAAATTAGTAGTGATAATACTGATCTCCAGACAAAGCAAAAACCTCCTATGAAGAAACCTTAGCTTCTCATGTCTATCCTGAGCTAATTTCCTGACCTGAGGTTGTTTTTCAGATGACAACTGGATGGGTGGAAAGAATGTTAACACATCACTCATTGAATATTATCTAGCCACATCCTCGTAAGTCCCTTCTGTAGATGGCCTTATCTGCTGTTTTATCCTGTGGATCTACCTCTGTTTGAACTTTGAGAATAATTAAAGAACTAAAAGAAAAATAAATAAAGCTCTGGAAGCTTACAAATAACAGCAATAATGAGAGTAAATAGAGTGATTCCCTTCAGCCAGTGTCATGGAATTTTCCAGGTCACTAGACTGTAGTGTGTAAGCTCACCATCCTTGTCTCCCATTCCTGGGTATTTGGCACAATACCTGTCCAATAGCCATATTTGGCAATGTTTTAATGAATTGAATTACAATTTGAAACTTTAACCCCAAACCTGATAGGAGAGACACTCCTTCTTTCCAGTCTCGGTACTGAATAATCTGGTCTCCAACAGAAATCACTGATCTGAGATTTTCTTGTGGTTGTTGTTTCCCTGTCTATCACCATTACATACAGAGACTAACCGTCCTTTTTCTTACCATGTCCTGGGGATCTTTATCAAAAGACCACTTAAGAAAGTTTAAGTACTGCAACCTTTCTTGGTAATAATAACAGCTAATCTTTACAGAGTGTGTACTAGTGCCAGGCAGGGCTGTTAAGACATTATATTAGCAACTCATTTAATCTCCACAGCTCTATGAGATAGTCAGTAATATTCTTCTCACTTCAGTGATGAAGAAACTGAAAAGCTTGCCCTGCATCAGACAGTAGTTGAAGCAAGCTGTCATTCCTAGTCACTTTGCCTTGCTACTCAAAATATTCCATTATATAATGGAGATTTCTCAAGCAGAGAACATGGGACCATGTCAAGAGCAATTTTTTTTTTTTTTTTTGAGACAGAGTCTCATTCTGTTGCCCAGGCTGGAGTCCAGTGGTGCAATCTTGGCTCACTGCAACTTCTGCTTTCTGAGTTCAAGCAATTCTCCTGCTTCAGCCTCCCAAGTAGCTGGAATTACAAGTGCACACCATCACGCCTGCTAATTTTTGTATTTTTTAGTAGAGATGAGGTTTTGCCCTGTTTGCCGGGCTGATCTCGAACTCCTGACCTCAGGTGATCCACCTGCCTCGGCCTCCCAAAGTGCTGGGATTAGAGGCATCAGCCACCGCGCCCGGCCCCAAGACCAATTCTTGACAAGCCTGCAGTGAATTACTTCATTTCCAAGAAATGCCAAAAACAGACCTGATGCAAGCTTATAATCAAAAACCCCTACCTGAATTCTAGATTATTTAGTGCTTTCGTGGTTCACACAATTCAAGCCTTCCCTTTATTACTTCTTAAATATTCATTAATGCAGTTACTGCTATTGCTGAAACTCCACCTTTTAGGAAGTTGTATAATAATAAAATGATGTCATTCCTGCCAGAATATACCTCAGTTTTTGATTGAGGGGTCAGTTCATTTTGTTTTGATGGTAGGAAGGGGAAGCAGTCAAGTGGTCTGAGTATATCTAGACATTTGTTCAATCCTCTGCAATTAATGACTGTGGGGCCTAAGAGACATAATTTTTACCTCTCTGGGCCCTTGTCTTGTGAAATTAAGAGTTTCACAAAATTATAAGATCTTTTCCAACTTAGACTTGCTGTAACCAGCACTCAAAATAATCGGTTTCACAACCAATCTGTTCTATTTTATTCAATTATGAATTTTTTAAAGAAAGTCTCTCGAGGCTGGGCAAATCACTTTCCTTCTAAAGTTTTATATGGTCTTACTTTAAAAGTATCCCCCATAGCTGCTCCCTGCCTTCCTTCCACCCTAGGAGTCTGTTCATCTGGTAACCAAGTGCTGAGACCCCTTGTGATCTGAGGCAGGACGTTCAGGGTTGGAGCAGGGGGACATCTGGGGAAACTTTAAAGGGTGAGTCATCCCTCAGGCCAGAAATGGTCAGGATTGGCATGCTAAGTTCAAGTCTCAACCTTCACTTCCTGAATTTCATTTTCCACCAAGAGTAGGAAATACACTCTGTAAATCTTCAACTACCTACATGTTAGCAAAAGTGAGATTGGTGAGGGGGGTGCACAAGAATTCTGCTTAAATCTGTTCAGTCTCCAAAATCATACCCAACAAAGAGTCTTTCCATCCTAAGATTAGCAAGAGTGACCAGGCCAGCACCTTTCCATGGTTAAGAGGCAGGAGAATAGGGTCTGGAGACGGGGAACTTAAGGCCAATTCGTGTTGAATGAAGGAAAAACACCAAGGTTTGGGGGCAGGGAATCTGAGGCCAATTTGTGCTGACTTTCTAAAAGAGAAAACACCAAGGTCTGGGGGCAGGGAGTCTAAGGTCAATCCATGCTGACTTCCCAAAGGTGGATCAAAAGGAAAACACCTGGGTCTGGGGGCTGGGAACCTAAGGCTAATTAATGCAAACTTCAGAAAGCTAAACCAAAAGGTAAAACCCCATCTCCCCAAGCCCCAGTAGCAAAGGGTCAAAAGTTACTCTCCCTACAACCCTCCTTCTTCCACCACGTCTCAGACGTAAAGGGAGAGTGCCTTGGATTGGCCTCAGGCCAAGCAGGGACAATCCCTTCATCTGCACAGAGAACCAATTCACCTCAGCCTTTAATTAGCCACGGACCAAATCCTTCATCCAGATAAGGGGTAATGGATAAGAACCTCAAAAGGCACACTTAAAACCCAGAAAACTTTGTAAGCAGGCCCTTGAGCCGCTTGCTCCGGCCCACCCCCACCCTGTGGAGTGCTTTCTCGCTTTAATAAATTCCTGTTTTTGCCTCTTCGTTCCTGTGTCGTCTTCGTTACTTTGCTTTGCATTTTGTCCAATTCTTTGTTCAAAACGCCAAGAACCTGGACAACGTACACTCAAGTCCATCCTTCTGGTAACAGAGTTGACATGGATTCTAATCCTCTACCAGAATTGTTGAAAGTGAGCCCTTGGTTTGATTTCCACAAGTTCCGGGCAGGCCTGGATTACCCTACATTTCAGGTGGAAGTTTGCCTGGAGGCAAATTGCGGTGCAGGCGACCTGCAGACCTGGGTAATAAGCCCAGCCGCAGAGCAGAAGGCTGTACTCCCATCTGCCTGCCCACCCTCTGCCCGTCCTCAGCATTTTCTCGCTAAATAAAAGGTTTTTAGCAAAAGCAACTTTGCATTGTGATTGATTTTTCATCTTTATTTTACAGACAAACTAACCTAAAATAAAACACTAAAAAATATTCCCAATGGAGGCATCTCCAACCTTCTTTAGAGGGGATTTAAAGTTGCCGGTATTGTTTGTTGTCATTGTAAGTTTTTAAAATATATACAGTATACATGTCAACTTCAAGATGTAGCACTAAAACCAGAGCCTCTGGTGCAGAGGGAGTCCCTGAGCAACCCCCATCCAGAACAGCAGCTATGGGAAATGGGGACCTGGCCACGGCAAAGCTTGGATGGGGATGTGGAAAGGCCTCCTTATACCAGCATGATAGTGCAAGGCTTGCTCAGAGGCTGACCCGCTTCTCTATCCCCATCCTCCAACCAGGACATCCTGCACTGGTTATTTCTAAATCAGGACCAAAGGCAACAAAGTGTAAACTCTACATTCCATTCCTTATGTAAGAAAGCCCTGTGAAAGTTCCCTTCCTGGCAAGAGAGAAAGTGGAGGAGCGTCAAGGAGTTGTCAGACTCCTTAAGGACTGCACATTTTAAAGGAAAATTATCCCATCTTCAATTTTCCCATGGAAAGAGCCTTCAGAAGGAGACTGATCAGGGCCATGCATCATGTCCCAGTGCGTCATCAGCTGCAACAAACCAATTCTGTTTTAAATGAGGTTGGGGAGTAATGCACATTAATATCTCTCTTGCAGAGTCACGCTGTGTGTTAGCATGTTAAGGGTTCTGAGAAAAACTACTGTAAGGCAACCTGTTTATGTTTAACGCAAGATTTCCAAAAGCCTTTTGACAGTCTTTCTTCTCTCTTTTATGTAACACCTATTAACATCTGTTCTGAGGAATACACATTGGGAAATGCTGGTGTAATGGAAAATCAGAAAACCTTTGAAGTCAGAAAACCAAGGTTGGAATCACCGCTTGATCTCTTACTTGCTGTGGGGCCTTAGGAAATTGTCTTAACCTCCCTGAGTCTCTGTTTTGTCATCTCCAGAATTAAGCTAATAACTCCAACCTCATAAGGCTACTGTGAGGATGAAATAAGCAAGCTTATTGCTTAGCATCTGATAAATGGTAACTTATTATTAACAAAAGTGACACCTTATGGAGTGGAGGTTGTAAGGCACTTCCCAGATCACGCTGCTGGAATAAAGGAAGGATTTGTTTCCCAAGCTGCTGGGAATGCTGCACGGGAAGACAGCCCTCAGCTCTCAGTCCTCTTCAGGAATTGTCTTGGCTAAAGAGAGCCAATCCGGGCCAAAGGCAAGTCCTATCTTTAGGGCAGCTGTGGAAGAGGCAGCGGTTGCAAAAGTCTGGCTCCCTCACCCTATTTGGGGACAAGTCTGAGAGTTATGCAAGCTTCAGAGCTTCCCATGGCATTGGCTAAAGTCTCTCTTGAGACGATTGCAGCCTATCTTCTTCTCCCAGTCCTATATCCTTTCTCTTTCTTTCTCCTTTCTTGCCCTTCTGTTCCCCTCTACAGGTGTTAATCCAAGAGCACTCCCGGATAAACTTACTGCAAATACATTTCCTGGAGACCCAGCTGATACCACATTGATTCTAATAGCCCACGTTCCATTCAGACTTTGAATGGCAGGAAAGAAAGGTGTGCAAGGCTCAAAGGGCCTCAGAGAGACCCAGGTTTATGCATGTAAGCACGTATGCGTTCCATATAGAGAAATGCATCACCACAGCTACTCTGGGCACACTGCCTATGGGGTAGCCCTGCTCTGCAAGGAGCAGCTTTAAAAAAATTAAATTAAAATTAAAAAAAGAACTGCATCACCGCTTGAACCCAGGAGTTCGAGGCTGCAGTGAGCTATGATCACACCAACTGCACTCCAGCCTGCGTGACAGAGCAAGACTGTCTCAAAAAAAAAAAAAAGGAAAGAAATGCATTACATACTAGAATACCAGGAAAACATCCTCTCCATCAGTGATCGGTTCCCTCAGTGAAACAGAGTACAGCTTTATTCCTCAAAGTGTGGCTCATCAGCATCATCCGAGAAGCTTGAAAATTGTAGGGCTTCCCAGCCCCTTGCAGAGACTGTCTCAGGAGTAGGTCTCCAATAATACTGGAAATAAACATTGGTAACAAAATCTCCAAATGACGTTGATGCAGACTATCTTTGGACCACCCTGGAGAATCAGTGCTGCAAACTTCTTCTGTAAAGGATCAGATAGTACATAGTATAAGACTGGCAGGCCATGTAGTCTCTGTCATAACTATTCAACTCTGTGGTTGTGGCATGAAAGCAGCCACAGACAATACGTTAGATGAATGGGAGTGACTGTGTTCTGACAAAATTTTATTTACAGAAAAGGCAGCTGGCCGGATTTGGCCATAGGCCATGCTTTGCTACCTTCTGCCCTAGACCGTTGCTAGTCAAGCCTTGGTGCTAGGATCATCAGTATCACCTGGGACCATGCTAGAAATGCCAAATATCAGGCTCAGTCCCCAAACTACTGAATAGAACCTGTCAGTAACAAGACAAGTAACAAGATCCTCCGGTGATTTCCAGTACATTTGAGTTTGAGAAGCAATGCTATGTGGTGTCCACTGGGGCAAAAGCACAGATTAAAATGCCATGAGCTGGTTGGCTTCTCTCTGCTCTGTGATTACAGAGGAAAGATCAGAACCTAGGCTGAGCCGGTTTTCTTGCAAAAGTGTGACACACAAAGCAGGCTGGCTTCATGTTCCCATTTACTGGGAAAACAGTAAGTTCTAACTTTCTGACTGGGACCGTGTGGTTAATTAATGTGATAGACACACACTTTTTAAAAAATGCAATCAAGGCCGGGCACGATGGCTGATGCCTGTAATCCCAGCACTTTGGAAGGCTGAGACAGGTAGATCGCTTGAGGTCAGGAGTTTGAGACCAGCCTGGCCAACATGGTGAAACCCTGTCTCTACTAAAAATACAAAAATTAGCCAGGCATATTGGCAGGCACCTGTAATCCCAGCTACTCTGGAGGCTGAGGCAGGAGAATCGCTTGATCCTGGGAGGCAGAAGTTGCAGTGAGCTGAGATCACGCCACTGCACCCCAGCCTGGGGGACAGAGTGAGACTCCATCACAAAACAAAATAAAACAAAACAAAACATGCAATCAAGCTGAAATATAAGGAGAGAAAAGAAAGAAACCTTATTTTTGAGGGAAAGTAAGAGTGGAGGAGATAAGCTGGTTGCCAGGCACTAGAGCTCATCTTCCTGAATCATGCCATCCTGTTTTTCCAGTACAGACATCACAATATTGCATTAGTCAAGTGATTCTGCAACATCATTTAAATGACATAAGGTGTCTGCTTGTGTCTGAGCATGATTCTGAGGGTGGACTTGTGCCAGCCCGTCTGTTCCTCAGAGATTATATCCAGAATTAATTCTATTAGAAACTCAAAAACAGCAGGCTTACTTTGGCACGATGACCCTAGTAATGGTTATAAAAGGATTGTGCGCCAGAAGAACCTGCTTCTTAAGGGACACCACCAGCAAAAGGGCAGATACATCTTGTCCTCCCTTCTGCCCATGCGCTAAGGAAAGCCCAGAGATGCTTTTCTGGCTGGATCTAGCCATTCCATTCTCTAGAGCAGTGGACAGCAAACTTTTTCTGTAAAAGACCAGATAGTATATTTAGGAAGGCAAAACTTTATTTCTACCTTTTTAGGATCCCTGGCTGAGCCTGCAAATGAAAGTGACATGAAATAGATTAACAGAAGAACAACATACACGTTTAATACAAGTTTTGGTTGACACAGGAGCCTTCCTAAGAAAATAGGAGGGTCTTGGCTGGGCGCGGTGGCTCATGCCTGTAATCCCAGCACTTTGGGAGGCTGAGGTGGGCGGATCATGAGGTCAGGAAATCGAGACCATCCCGGCTAACACGGTGAAACCCCTTCTCTACTAAAAATACAAAAAATTAGCCGGGCATGGTGACGGGTGCCTGTAGTCCCAGCTACTCGGGAGGCTGAGGCAGGAGAATGGCATGAACCCGGGGGAGGCAGATCTTGCAGTGAGTGGAGATCCAGCCACTGCACTCCAGCCTGGGTGACAGAGCGAGACTCTGCTCTGTCTCAAAAGAAAAAAAAGAAAAGAAAAGAAAAGAAAATAGGAGGGTCTTATTCGTTTGAATAGAGAAAGGCAATTGTGGAAAAGTAACTAAATTATGTGGTGGAGGCTAAAGGAAGATAATTAGTTTAACAAGGTCTGTTTGCAAAGAATTCTCTCAGCTATGACTCTCCATCAAAGAATGGTCTTTTTCTCCTGGTACAGGGAGGGCATCTTTCACATGGGAATCTTTATCTCCTGTTTTCTGAAAGAAAGGGGGAAGATTACAAAGCACTTCTTGTATCTTTTGTTTTTTAAGTGCCTTCAGCTAGAAGTCTCATGTCAAAGTGGCATATTTTCGGGTAGCATATTCTGCCCCCCTTCATAAATATTTTAGGCTCTGTCAGCTATAACGTCTCTGTTACAACTACTCAACTCTGCCATTGTAGTGGAAAAGCAGCCGTAGACAATTTGTAAAGGAATGGATGTGGCTGCATTCAATAAAACTTTATTTGCAAAAGCAAATAGAGAGCTGGATTTGGCCTGTGGATTTTAGTTTGCTGCCTCCTGCTCTAGAGTCTGGTCTAGACTACTGCTTTTCAGACATTAATAAGCATAGGAATCACTAAGGTATCATGTTAAAATGTAGATTTTGATTCAATAGTTGGAGTCTGAGATTCTACATTTTTAACAAGTACTCACATGATAGTAATGATGATGATCCAAGGACCATACTTTGAACAGCAAGGCTTGAATTAAAACTAGTAGTTCTCAATCTTGAATGCACCCTAGAATCATCTGAAGAGCTTTAAAAATAAATGGCAATGCCTGGTTTTCACTCCTTCCCTGCCACACTCCATTATGATTTCTCTTTTTTTTTTTTTTTTTTTTGAGATGGAGTCTTGCTCTGTTGCCCAGACTGGAGTGCAGTGGCGTGATCTCAGCTTACTGCAAGCTCCGCCTCCCGGGTTCACGCCATTCTCCTGCCTCAGCCTCCCGAGTAGCTGGGACTACAGGTGCCTGCCACCACACCCGGCTAATTGTTTGAAATTTTAATAGAGACAGGGTTTCACCCTGTTAGCCAGGATGGTCTTCAACTCCTGACCTCGTGATCTGCCCACCTTGGCCTCCCAAAGTGCTGGGATTACAGGCATGAGCCACCGCACTCAGCCCATTATGATTTCTTTATTTTGTGGTATGGCCTGAGCATCAGGATTTTTTTTTATTATTATACCTTAAGTTCTAGGGTACATGTGCACAACGTGCAGGTTTGTTACGTAGGTATACACGTGCCATGTTGGTTTGCTGCACCCATCAACTCATCATTTACATTAGGTATTTCTCCTAACGCTATCCTTCCCCCAGCCCCCCAGCCCCCCACCCCCCAACAGGCCCTGGTGTGTGATGTCTCCCACCCTGTGTCCAAGTGTTCTCATTGTTCAATTTCCACCTATAAGTGAGAACATGTGCTGTTTGGTTTTCTGCCCTTGCGATAGTTTGCTGAGAATGATGATTTCCAGCTTCATCCATGTCCCTGCAAAGGACATGAACTCATTCTTTTTCATGGCTGCATAGTATTCCATGGTGTACATGTGCCACATTTTCTTAATCCAGCCTGTCATCGATGGACATTTGAGTTGGTTCCAAGTCTTTGCTATTGTGAATAGTGCCACAATAAACATACATGTGCATGTGTCTTTATAGTAGCATGATTTATAATCCTTTGGGTATGTACCCAGTAATGGGATTGCTGGGTCAAATGGTAATTCTAGCTCTAGATCCTTGAGGAATCACCACACTGTCTTCCACAATGGTTGAACTAATTTACACTCCCACCAACAGTGTAAAAGCATTCCTATTTCTCCACATCCTCTCCAGCATCTGTTGTTTCCTGACTTTTTAATGATCACCATTCTACCTGGCATGAGATCTTATCTCACTGTGGTTTTCATTTGCATTTCTCTGGAGCATCAGGATTTTTAAAAGCTCCCTAGGTAATCCTGATATGCAACTGAAATTAAGAATATAGCCCAGCATGTGAATGAAAGATTTAAGGGTTTCTTTGATAAGACTTAAATTCACTGCTCAGATGTATAAAATGGAACACTTGCTCAGAATGAAGTTATCCTTTGAGGAAAGGAAATCTTTCTACCCAAGAGGAATGGCACTTGGGTAGAAAGTAAGCAGGTCTCTGAATTAGCCAAACAGGATTAGATTTAAAGCCCAAGTGGATGAATAAGCTGTATAGAAGGGAGCAGCCCCTTCCTCTGAGATTGAGGCAAGAAGAGCAACACAAGATTTTGTTAGGGGCTAGAAGCTGGGGCATTCATGTCAACTGTTTTGTAGAGGAAGAGATATTCAGCCAAGCAAACACTTTCTGAGCACTTAGCATGTCCCAGGGGAGGTCACCTGCTGAGCATGGGAAATGAAAGTGGAGTGAAAGACTTGAAGAGAATTGTGAAAATTTAGAACAGTTTCTGTGAACACTAGGAGAAGATGCAGAGCAGGAGACAAATGGCTTTCCCAGTGCTGTTGTCGGCCAGCTGCAGTTAGAAACATTTTTCTGCTGAATAAAAGGAAGAATTTACTGACAGTAAAAACTGTCCTGAGTTGCCATGGGCTTCCCTCGGAAATGGGGAACTTCCAGTGGCTGGATCTCAACCATAGGTTAGATCAGCACTTTTCATCCGAAAAACCTATGTACCAAGAATAGCTGAGTGGGGTGTTACTAGTAATTTTGGCTAATAATGATACCGACCTATGCAAATTCTTAACTTTTAAAATGCACTCTAGGATACAATCAAGGCTGAGCCTGTAATAGCATCCCTCTTAATTACTTGCATTATTGATTCACTTTGAGCGGAAAATAAAAGGTGTGGTGCAAGCTTAGCTGCCAGGAATTGTACAGAACCCACAAACTATCTGATCTCATCAGCAGAGGTAATGTATTTCATATGTGAATGTTATCCATTGAGTGTAGGGGAATGGAAAAATGGGCTGAGAACTGTTGAGACAGATGTCAATGTGGTATTGGGAGATCTAAGAATTGAATGGAGATCTAAGAGTTGAATGTGGAATGGGGATGTTGACTTGAACAGTTAAAGTCCTTCCAACTCTGATATTCTGTGATTCTAAGAAAACACCTGTGTGTCTGGATCTTCTTTGGGCTTGAAACTAAAAGCTTCACACAAGAAGGGAATGAATCACTACATAAATTATTCAGCGCTTGAAGGCCCTCAGAGAATTACTCTCTGTTCTTTGATTGAGGCAGGGATTTTCTCCTAGATCCTTAGTCTGAATAAAGGCTGAGTTTTGGATCTCTCAGGTCCAGAAAAAATGCTATAGATAATTAGGCCGTCATTATCTAGGCCTCCTCCATCTTGAATCATTATGACTATAAAAGCATTACCTTGTGCATAGCTTGCAATACATTCTTTTCCCTACTTACAGTCCAGAATTGCTGGTTGAGATAGATAAGGTGTTGTTGCAAAGGGATTTCATAGCTAGTGGGAAACAGTATGACATAACAGTATGCCTGGGGCCAGATACCAGTTTTACTATGTTCCAGGTGGTTACCTTAACCAGGTTACTTTCTGCTCAGTGCCAGCCTCATCACTGGTAAAATGAGAATAATAATGTATCAGAGGGTTACCATGAAGACATAATACACATCGAGTGCTTAGAATAGCACCTGGCAGGTATAAGGTAGGTAAGTATTCCAGCTACCTTACTTACATAATTGCTACCTTCCAGGAGCTGGAAGAAAGATACACTTAGATGGACATACTTTTTCAACCCATGCAGCCAACAAAATAAGAACATAAAACCAAAACAAAATTAGACAGTGGGTATTTTATTACCTCTTTTTTTTTTTTTTTTGAGAGAGAGAGTCTCGCTCTGTTGCCCAGGCTGGAGTGCAGTGGCGCAATCTCGGCTCACTGCAACCTCCACCTCCCTGGTTCATGCCATTCTCCTGCCTCAGCCTCCTGAGTAGCTGGGACTACGGGTGCCCGCCACCATGCCTGGGTAATTTTTTTTGTATTTTTAGTAGAGATGGGGTTTCACCGTGTTAGCCAGGATGGTCTCAATCTCCTGACCTCATGACCTGCTCGCCTTGGCCTCCCAAAGTGTTGGGATTACAGGCGGGAGACATCGCAACCCACCCTTCCTCCTTTCATAGGTTCTCCTTGTTTAGAAAATTAGACGCCAACTCTTTAGCTTGGTATCAGAATCCTTCATGACAATGCCAATGTTTCAACACACATAATACACTCTTCCCCATTAAGTCAATAACCTACACTTGAACAAAATCAGACCATCTGCTGTGGTCCCAGTGGGCATGATATGTCCCCATCTCTGAAAGCTTACTCATAGTATTCACCCAGTCTGTATGCAATATATTTTTCACTCGTCTTTGCTGGTTGGTATCTTCTCATCCTTTACCATCCAAGCCAAGTGACTTTCTCTATGAAGACTTTCTTTAAAACCCCAGTAGATAAAATATGTCTATCCCTCTCTGTGATACCTTAACACTTTATATACTTGATACTTTCATTACCATACTTTTCATACACTTCCTTGGTATAGAGTTATTTTGTAAATTCCTCCAGATTTTAACTGCCTTGAAAGAGAATTTGTTTCTTATTCATCTTTATTTCTCCTCCTGTGACTGGCTCCCACCGTCACTGCCCCCACAATATGCACAGTGCAGGCCATGCTGCCTTATACACTATAGGCATTTGATAAATGTGGGCTGGTTATGGGACTCTCTGGGATGTAAGAAAGCACTTAATTGGAATGAAGATTGGGAAGAGTTCCCTATCCAGCTTAAGTGGGGCAAGAAAGAACAGATGCTATAACCCAGGGGCTTTGAGCACTTATTAAAATTAGATATTGAATGTCTGAGAACAAATTCTAGCACATACTGAGTATTAGGCATATTTTAGATGCTAGCCACCCCCTCTTCTAGAAGATCTGCCTCCTACCCACAACCCCCGATGAAGTGGTGAATGAATCATCTGTCTTTGTTCTACTGCAGTCCCCACTCCATCTTGAGTCAAAGCCTACCTACCCTACAGCCTCATGAGACAAGATGAGCTCAGCCACTGTCTCTCTCCACTAAGATTTCAAGTTAGGACTTAAAAATACTCAAGTAGGAGCTATAAACTCTAAAATTGTTGCAATACTAACAACAACAAGAACAACTGTATTTATTGAGTGTATACTATGTGCCAGTCACTGTGTGGCACATAGTACATGCTCAATGTACTTAAGGACAATATCTTTACTCCTCACACTACTGTGAAGATGAGGCTGTTATTACCCCCATTTTATTTTATTTTTTATTCTTATTTTTTGAGACGGATTCTTGTTCTGTTGCCCAGGTTGGAGTGCAGTGGCACCATCTTGGCTCACTGCAACCTTTGCCTCCCAGGTTCAAGCGATTCTCCTGCCTCAGACTCCCGTGTAGCAGGAACTACAGACGGGCACCACCACACCTGGTTAGTTTTTGTGTTTTCAGTAGAGACAGGGTTTCACCATTTTGGCCAGGCTGGTCTTGAACTTCTGACCTCAAGTGATCCGCCTGCCTCAGCCTCCCAAAGTGTTGAGATTACAGGTGTGAGCCACTGTGCCCGGCCTCCCCCATTTTACAGGTGAGAAAAGTGGAAAACAGAGAAGTGAAGTTTTAAATCGAGAGTCAAACTCCAGCAACCTGTCTCCAGAGTCTATGCTCTTAACCACTATACTAAAACATGTTTCCCCGGGGCAGGGCAAGTCAAGGTGAAATGTCTCAAGGACTCAAAGATGGGGCACTGACAAGCCAATGAGTAAGCAAAGGAAGTCAGTCTACAGACGTAAAAACAACTAAGGGGTAGGAGCAAAGGGAGAAACATACATGAAAGATTACACAGCCACGAGGCAGCCACAGAAAGACACAGGACAACCCCATTTCCCGATAGCTATAAAATTCCTGCGGCTTGGCAACATCACATTTCCTGCCTTAGGATTTTGTAACCCTCACTGCTTATGATAAACTGACCTTTGCACTAGCTAAATAAGTGGAGCATAAAAAGAACCTGGTGTATATTGTTAAAAGCCTGTGTCTCCATGTTCAGTGTGGACTCAGAAGTCACACTCATTGCTCAGTCCTCAAGTCAGGCCAGCTCCCACTTTGCAGATCATGAGTGAGAAGACCTTATTGGAGCTCTAGCTCTGCCAAGTTATTAAAACGGAGAAACTTTGAACTGGTCCTTAATGTGCTTGGACTTCAGCAGTTTCATTTATAAAATGAGTGTCAGGGGAGGGAAGAACCAATAACAAAACATTAGACCTGCCATCTGCCTCCAGCCAAAAGTTGTGACTGAGGCTCAGTGGAAAGGCCATGCAAATATGGAACTTTTTTTTTTTTTTAAGCTTAGCATTCCTTCGGGCTTGTGTGTAAACCGTGACTGTTATCGGTGGTGGTAAGCCAGTCAGTAAAGAAAAAAGTAATGCTACCTATCACGCTGGCATTGCCCTCTCTCACATCTCTGTTTACAAAGTTACAGGTATTGCCAGAAAATACCCGCATTCCTTTGTTCTCACTAATGAGTCAACTCTGGAAGCACCAGTCCCTTTATCAGTAAGACAGATCTACCTTTTCCAAGTCTCTGTTTACTCATCAACAGAAACATTCTCCTGGGCTGTTCTCCATAGTCTTGGCTCACAGTCTTCCTGTGTCTTTGTGCTTCACCAGACTTTACCTTTTCTGCCCACTTGGACCTAGATGACCTCCCACCCCCAACAACAATGACTGTGATTCCTGCCAGCGAGTCTCTTGCTTGTTTTGGGGAGAAGCTTACTTGGCAACAAAGAGATGGGTCAGATAGTGATTAGCTTGAGTGCCCAGACAGTGTGATTCTCTGATACAGTTAAATTTACAGGACACAGAGATGTTACATTTAATTGAGTTTTGTTGTAGATTTATTTTGCTGAATAAAATTCACAGGAGGCCATTGGTTTGGACTGAGCTCCCCCTGCACTAGATCCACCAGGCCAAACCAAAATGGAGTCACTCGTGCTAATGTTCTGTGCTACCATGTCGAAACTGAGTTGTTTATCTGACCTACCAAGAAATCAAGAGATAATAGCCAACTCCCCAAACAGGCGAGTTTTAGGAAGCCTGCTCTGCCTTAACCTTTACAAGAAAAGCAACTTTGAACACCAATCTACTCTTTGTTCTCTGTTGGGGCTTTCCTCAGCCCTTGCTGAGAAGCTAACCTCCCCTGCTCAGCTCATAGGAACACTCATTCAATTTTATGGAATGAGGTGTTGCCCAACTCTAGAATGGCAAACAAAAGCCAATTAAGATCTTTAAATTTGTTGTAATTTTGTCTTTTGACAGTTTGTAAATGAACTATGCTGCCCTCATAAATATTACTTATATTGGGTTGTCCCCAACTTCAGAAAGGTCTTATGTCTCATCAAAACCACAATATCACTAAATCATAGTCTTCCTGTCTTGTAACTCTTGCAGATATGACCACAATTTCCCACAAATAAATGATAAGATATTTGAAGCTTGCTTTGTTAGATTATGGAATGGGAAGGACCCCGGCAAGTTAAAAGCCCTGGGGTAGGATTGCCAGATAAAATACAGAATGCTGAGTATATATGTGTGTGTATATATATATTTTCTTTTATATATATATATATTTTTTTCTTTTTTCTTTTTTTTTTTCTTTGCTCTGTTGTCTAGGCTGGAATGCAGTAGCATGAACACAGCTCACTGCAGCCTCAACCTCCTGGGCTCAAGTGCTCCTCCTGCCTCAGCTTCCCAAGTAGCTGGGACTACAGGCCTGGGCCACCATGCCTGGCTAATTCCCTTCCCTTCCCTTCCCTTCCCTTCCCTTCCCTTCCCTTCCCTTCCCTTCCCTTCCCTTCCCTTCTCCCTCCCCCCTCCCCCTCCACTCCCCTCCACTCGCCCTCCCCCTCCCCTCCCCATCCCCCTCCCCTCCCCCCCTCTGCTCCCCTCCCCCTGCCCCTCCCCCTCTGCTCCCCCCTCCCCCTCCCCCTCCGCTCCCCCTCCCCCTCCCCCTCCCCTCCCCCCTCCCCCTCCCCCTCCCCTCCCCCCTCCCCCTCCCCCTCCCCTCCCCCCTCCCCCTCCCCTCCCCCTCCCCCTCTCCCTCTCCTTCCCCTCCCCTCCTCCCCTTCCCCTCCCCTCCCCATCCCCCTCCCCATCCCCTCCCCTTCCCCTTCCCTCCCCTCCCCTTCCCCTCCCCTCCCCTTCCCCTCCCCTTCCCCTCCCCTGCCCTTCCCCTCTCCTGGCCTTCCCCTCCCCTCCCCATCCCCCTGCCCTCCCCTCCCTTCCCTTCCGTTTTTGTAAAGACGAGGTCTTGCCATGTTTTCCAGGCTGGTCTTGAACTCCTGGGCTCAAGCAGTCCTCCTGCCTCAGCCTCCCAAAGTGCTGGGATTACTGGCATGAGCTACCACATCCAGCCCCAAGTTAAATTTGAACTCCAGATAAATAATGAATAAACAACCAATATTGCATGGGGCAGAATTATACTAAAAAATTATTTGCTGATAACTGAAATTCAAACTTAAAGGGAATCCTATATTTTCATTTGCTAAATCTGGCAACCCTACCCAGACGTCCAATTCTGACTCTTACAACAGGTAAGAGTTGTAAATTTAAATTTGTCATCCTCAGAATCCTCCATAAAATGAAAAGGCTGAACAAGATGAATCCTAAGGTTTCTTGCAGTTCAATAATTATGTAATTCTGTGACTCAAGTACTAATGAACTACAAATGTGACACTGGGCAAGTTAATTTCTTGGTGGATCAATTTCCTCCTCTTCAAAATAAGGATGATAAAGCCAATGTCAAAATTATTAGATGAATAGACCTGGTTCATGACTTGTCTTAGATAAACAAAGCTAGATATTAGTTAAAGAGGTGAAAGCAGATTTTATTCAACTACTGACAGTAAGGAAAGAGTTGGGCTGCCTTCTGATTTGTGCAAAGGTAACTGGGCATTTTAAAGGGAAAATAAGGGAGGAGGAAGTGTGAGCAGCTCAGGCAGAGTCAGGGAAAGTGAAAAATGACCAAGGGTTAGTCAGGGTAAATGTGATTAGGCTGGCTGCATCTGCTAGCTGGCAATTATGGAAGTCAGGATTCTATCCTCCCGCAGAGACTGGGACTCCCAGACCCTGTTCTTCCTGATTATATTTCAAAGGAATCGTTTTCAGTTCCTTGAGAAAGATACTCCTGAGTTGTAGGACATATGTATACATCTCAAAGCAACAGAGAAAGGACTCAGAATTGTAAGCCACTTTGATTTCATGTGCTAGGAAAGGGAAGTCAGGGGCCTATTGTCAGATGTTGATGAGAACAAACAGTAAATGCTTTTGACAGCCTTGAGATTTTCCTGACAGGAACTCAAAAGGGGGCAGGGTTTTCTCAGTGATGCTGCCTTCCATGCTAGAAACCATTCTATGATTGGTCAAGTCTTAGGGCAGGGGTATGGACTGAGCGGTTGTTATGAGCCAATAGTTCTTTGCAGTTCTCATCTTCAAAAGTGCGTGGCATAGTAACTTGTGCTTAATAATTAATCTCTTGTTTATTCATTTAAAATACTATAAAATCCCTCATGATCAAGCTGTATCTAAAGAAACTTTTTTGTTTTGTTTTGTTTTGTTTTGTTTTGAGACGGAGTCTCGGTCTGTTGCCCAGGCTGGAGTGCAGTGGTGCGATCTCGGCTCACTGCAAGCTCCGCCTCCCAGGTTCACGCCATCCTGTTGCCTCAGCCTCCCAAGTAGCTGGGACTGCAGGCGCCCACCACCACGCCCGGCTAATTTTGTTTTTGTATTTTTAGTAGAGACGGGGTTTCTCTGTGTTAGCCAGGATGGTTTCGATCTCCTGACCTTGTGATCCACCAGCCTCGGCCTCCCAAAGTGCTGGGATTACAGGCGTGAGCCACCGGGCCCAGCCTAAGGAACATTTTTTTTTATAACTTAGTTCTGTGTGAAGAAACGGCTTTTGATGCAAACTTTAAGTGAGAAAAAAGTATAGGACACTTGCTTAACTTGCTCACTTTTTTTATTTTTTTGAGACAGGATTTCACTCTGTCACCCAGGCTGGAGTGTAGTGGTGCGATCACAGCTCACTGCAGCTTTGAACCTCCAGGGCTCTCATGATCCTCCTGCCTCAGCCTCCCAAGTAGCTGAGACCACAGGTGTGTGCCACCATGCCTGGCTATTTTTTTAATTTTTAGTAGAGATGAGGTCTCACTATGTTGCTCAGACTGGTCTGGAGCTCCTGGGCTCAAGTGATCCTCTTGGTTTGGCCTCCCAGAGTGCTGGGATTTCAGGTGTGAGCTACCATGTCTTACCACTTGCTTAAAATATTATGAGTCTTAGCAAATTGTTGGTAAGCAATGATGGTGCTGCAGTTTAAAATGAATGTTATTTCTTCATTAAGGTATCTCTTAAGACTTGTCATTGTCACCATTTTTGTTGACACGAAGTTGGTGACCTATGGACTCAAAATACACATCTTTACTCTAGAATTTGTATGTTAGCTTTCAGCTTGCCCTCCCTTCAGTTGGTCCAAAACAAAAAGATTCCTCAGTTTCTGAATAGGTGAAGGTACTACACTGATTTAATTATATCTGTATTGCGGCAAATCTGAGCTGGATCTGGGGAAGAGTGTGTGTCCTATTTTTGTTTCTCTTTACTCATTAGATTTCTATTTTTAAATGGTGCTAAATTGTGAATTTAATGCAGTGCACACAGAAGCAGTCATGGGTGGAATTTTATCCCTCCTTGGCTCTAAAGAGTTTTCACAGATTTAGGCTTTGTATAAAGAACTTCTTGGCCAGGCGCGGTGGCTCACGCCTGTAATCCCAGCACTTTGGGAGGCCGAGATGGGCGGATCACAAGGTCAGGAGATAGAGACCATCCTGGCTAACACAGTGAAACCCCATCTCTACTAAAAATGCAAAAAAAATTAGCTGGGTGTGGTGGCAGGCGCCTGTAGTCCCAGCTACTTGGGAGGCTGAGGCAGGAGAATAGCATGAACCCAGGAGGCAGAGCTTGCAGTGAGCTGAGATGGCACCACTGTACTCCAGCCTGGGTGACAGAGCGAGACTCCATCTCAAAAAAATAAAAAATAAAAGAAAGAAAGAATTTCTTAATCTTTCTCAGATTATCCTTTTTCTCCACTCCATTGATGTTGCCTTGGTTCTGGCCTTCATTACTGCTTGCCTGGATGATTATCCTCTTGGTTTTTTTTGTTGTTGTTTTGTTTTTTGTTTGTTTGTTTGTTTTGAGATGGATTTTCGCTCTTGTTGCCCAGGCTGGAGTGTAGTGGTGCAATCTCGGCTCTCTGCAACCTTTGCCTCCCAGATTCAAGTGATTCTCCTGCCTCAGTCTCCCTAGTAGCTGGGATTACAGGCATGCACCACCACACCTGGTTAATTTTTTTGTATTTTTAGTAGATATGGAGTTTCACCAGCTTGGCCAGGCTGGTCTGGAACTCCTGACCGCAGATGATCCACCTGCCTCAGCCTCCCAAAGTGCTGGGATTACAGGCGTGAGCCACCGCACCCAGCCGATACTCTTGTTTTAAAATGGTCACTCTGCTTCCAGCATCCCTCACAGTATTTGTTAGGCTAAACTGTATGTAACAAAAGCCCCAAGTAAGAGTGGTATAAACGAGATAGAAATGTATTCTTCTTGCAGATCTTCTGGAGGTGGGGGGATTTTCCCCACTGGCATGGGGAAGAAATGCTGGATAGAAACATGGGGTTGTTTGAGAGAAAGAGATATGGTAGCTGCCATATGACAGAGAACTAGAGAGATACAGAGATGTTTAAGATTTATGTGCAATGCATTTCCCTTCTCCATATTCACAAGAAATTTTAGTAACAATTGACATTACTTGTCTGTGCTTTTATAGCAGCAGTCCCCAACCTTTTTGGCACCAGGGACAGAACTGGTTTTGTAGAAGACAATTTTTCCACAGATCAGGAGTCAGGGATGGTTTCAGGATGAAACTGTTCCACCTTGGATCATCAGGCATTAGATTCTCATAAGGAGCGGGCAACCTAGGTCCTTCACATGCTCAGTTCACAGTAGGGTTTGTGCTCCTGTGAGACTCTAATGTCCCTGCGTGTGTGGTTCACAATGAGGTTCATGCTCCTATGAGAATCTAATACCACCGCTAATCTGACAGGAGGCAGAGCTCAGGTGGTAATGCTCACTCCCCCACAGCTCACTTTCTGTTGTGCAGCCTGATCCCTAACAGGCCATGGACCAGTACCGGTCCACAGCCTGGGGGTTGGGGACCCTTGTTTTAGAGACTCATTTAAATTTGTGATTCTTCCAGAATCATTAAGGCAGGTACTAGGACTTGCCCAAGGAGGCTCAGTTGCATTTAGATTGCAAATGGGTGATGATATCTACCTGGACCCTCTACAGCACCTGGTGAGGTTTCAGAGCAGCATCTTTCAGTGTGTGCGAGTTTAGAAATAGTCATGGGCATTTCCACCAACATACTCTGCTTTTCTCACTTCAAGAGAAATTACCTTTCATCTTTAGCACCAACTCTTATTTATCATGAACAAATAGAATAACTGAGACCACACAAAGGCACTAAGATTCTCAAATCTTTTCTGTTCACAGTTGACTTTGGTAGAATGAAAGAACTCACAGGCTGACTATTCCCAATGGCTTCTTACTACCCTCACCTAAGAAAGAAAGAAACATCAAGATAAGTGGCTAAGTGAGCCCAAATAAGGGGCATCTACATTGTGTTAAATATGATTCTTTATTCTCTGTGGCCAAAACAAAAGCACAGACATGAGTTTCACACAGACCAATAGGAAAGCCCCTATCTAATGTGTCTTGTGGCCTCTGCACCACATTGTGAGAACCATTGCCATCAACTTTTGCTTTATGTTGGTCTTTTGAGACCTTCCTTGCATTCACTGACATTCCCATCCTTATTCTTATTGTCTTTCAAACCTCTGTTTGAAGAAAGAGCTGAAGCAATCCTGACCCTCAATCCTCAGCAGAATATGTCATGAGGCAGTCAGGGGCTTACATTCAAATGTTCTTTTTTGAGGGAAAACAACCACAACTGCCAACAGAATGTCATTTATTGATTGTGCAATGAGAATAGAACGCTGCTTCATGCAGTGAGTAATGACACATAATCATCTACTGTGACGAGGCATGGGTGGAAAAAGCCTTAAGCTTGGAGTCAGAAAACCTGGGCTCAAATCTTGACTTTTTCACTAATACACATTTACGTTATTTGCAAAACCTCTCTAAGCTTTCACTTCTTCATCTATAAAACAGACATGATATTATCTATCTCACAGGATAGTTTTAAGGATAAAATGAGATAATCGATGTAAAATTTCTAGAACCATGTTAGGCGTTCAAAAAATCTGCGTGGGGTGCGGGGCAAGGGGAGGGAGAATATTAGGACAAATACCTAAGGCATGCAGGGCTTAAAACCTAGATGATGGGTTGACAGGTGCAGCAAACCACCGTGATATGTGTATACCTATGTAACAAACCTGCATGATCTGCACATGTATCCCAGAACTTAAAGTAAAAAAAAAAAAAAAAAAAAAAATTAATCTGTGCAAACATTGTACCTCCTCCTTCCATGTAGTCCAGTTGCTAAAAGAAGTAACTTTCAAATAAATACAACCAAAGAGCCAAAAATAATTTTTAGAAAGGACTCAAGCCGGGCACGGTGGCTCACGCCTGTAATCCCAGCACTTTGGGAGGCTGAGGCGGGTGGATCAAGAGGTCAGGAGATCGAGACCATCTTGGCTAACATGGTGAAACCCCGTCTCTGCTAAAAAATACAAAAAATTAGCCGGGCGTGCTGGCGGGCGCCTGTAGTCCCAACTACTTGGGAGGCTGAGGCAGGAGAATGGCGTGAACCCAGGAGGCGGAGCTTGCAGTGAGCCGAGATCGTGCCACTGCGCTCCAGACCAGGAGAGAGAGCTAGACTCCATCTCAAAAAAAAAAAAAAAAGGGACTCAAAACTACTTCTTGGAAAATATGAGAGTATCCAACTCAGATTGTTAGTAAAACTTCTCCCAACCCGTTTCCTATTCTTCTTCTTATTATTATGTCTCACAATCCTAAGAATCCTCCTATTTTGCTAAATCCCAACCCACCTCTCAAAACATCTTGACCAATATCTCCCAGAGTATGGATTTCTTTTCTTATTCATCTTTATCAGGGTGATAAATATAGACCATCTACCTAAGTCCTTCGCTTTTTCTGTAGATCTTTTTTTCTTCCCATTGCTTTATCCAGTTGTTTTTATCAAGCAAGTCTAGCAATGGGGCATGAGAGACAGAAGCACTACTCAAAGGTCAGCGATTGTGGGCAGAAAACCAAGTAGGAAAAGACAACATTCTTCTTTTCAGAAAAGAAGGAAAGACTGGGAGCATCTTCATTTTAAAACTTGCTTTATTCGGTCATATTTGTAAAAACAAAACACAAACAAACAAAAAAACAGATTGAAAGCCAGTTACAGAACACCGGAGGAGACTGGAAGTTCAGTCAAGTCTTCCGGAGGTGTCTGGAGTCAAAGTTTGGAGAAAAGCTGCTACTTTCAGATTGGATGATCAGAGCTAGGGGAGCAGGTCCCAGGTGCTTCCTCATATGAATGGCATCCTATCCAGGAACTCTGTATCCCTCCGTGAGCAGAGCAGGTGTTTGCTCTCCTAAAACTTTCCTCTGGCATCTGTTCTATTGCACCTGGAGTTAGCTCTATCACAAATTCCTTCTTATAGGCACAGGCGATGCCCATGCAAATATACATCTGCAGTTTTGCAGAAAGAAGAACTATAACTCTGAGCCCAACAAAAATGTCACATTCTGCTAATGCAAAACATTTTCCATTGTCTTCAGCTCTCACAACACTAATCTCTAAATCAAACTGAGTACCTCTTTGCTGCAATCATACTTGGGATTGCTCCTCAGAAACAGATTCACTAAACACCTCACTAAAAAAAATGTGGCAGGTGTTTACATGATTCATTTAAACCTGTTTCTTGTGTTTTCTTTTTATCTTTTGTGGCTCGCTTTTACCTTGGAGGGGTAGGTTTCAGGAAAGATGAGGTTAATTTAAAATTGCGACCATATTTGTTTAAGTCACCTTTAGTTGATAGTCCAGCATTTCTGTGGAAGAGACCACTGTAGGTCAAAGTGTTTTATTTCATCTGATTTAATCTGACTTTTTATCTCATTCATTTCTTTTTCCTTGGGTAAGTATCATTCTCACTGATGTTTCCAAACCTAGGTAGCCTCTCAAAAGTTTTCCTTATACCAACCACTTCTCTTCCTTGTTCAAGCTGTTCTCCCAGTGGGAAAGTTTGTGCTAAGTGATACCATCCAGCATCTCAATCAAAATCCATCTGCAGACTTCCTTCTCTCTGGCACCTCTTCCTCATTATGCTCATCATACTCAGTTCACTTCTTATCTCTGCACATTCCTACATCACTAATAAGATGTGATCTGGCATCTGTTGGCTCATTGTGTTGTTGTCGTTTTGTTATTTTTTAATTAAGTTCATATGAATAACTTTATTGAGCACCTACTGTGTGTCAGTTTCTGTTAAAAGTATCCAAGAAATACAAACATGAATAAGACGATCTCTGTGCTCCAGATATTTCTATTTCAACCTTTTTACAGAAACTAAAATTTTTCAAAATCTTTTAACAACTTTATTAAGATAGAATTCCTATGCCATACAATTTACCCACTTAAAGTGTAGAGTTCAGTGGCTTTTATATATTCACAGAATTGTATGTCCATTATCACAATTTGAGAAAATTTTCATTAGACCCCAAAAGAACCATTGTACCTCTTAGCCATCACTTCTCAATCCCCTCCCATTCCCCTGCCCTAGGCAACCACTAATCTACTTTCTGTCTTTATAGATTTGCCTGTTCTGGGACATATAAATGGAATTTTGTATGAATGGAATCATACAATCTGCAGTTCTTTGTGACTGGTTTCTTTCATTTAACATAGTGTTTTCAAGGTTCATCCATGTTGTAACATATATCAGCACTGCCTTTCTTTCCTTCCTTCCTTCCTTTCTTTTTTTTTTTTTTTTTTTGACAGGATCTCACTCTGTGGCCCAGTTTCAAGTGATCCTCCCATCTCAACCTCCCAAGTAGCTGGGACTACAGGTGCCTACCACAACACCTGGCTAATTTTGTTGTTGTTGTTGTTAGAGATGAACTCTTGCTTTGGTGCTCAGGCTAGTTTCAATCTCCAGGCTTCAAGCGATCCTCCCACCTAGACCTCCCGAAGTGTTGGGATTACAGGTGCAAACCACTGTGCCTGGCCCTTTAAAAAAAAAAAAAAAAAAGACTTTTTTTTTTTCCAGAGAAGTTTTAGGATCACTCAAAAATTGAGAGTAAAGTACAGGGATTTCCCACACATACATATCCTCTCCTGTTATCAAAATTCCCCAACAGTGTGGTACATCTGTTACAATTGAGCTTCCTTGTTTTATTTTTTAACCCTTCTTATGTTATTACACATGGCTATTTTTCATCTATCTTTATTAGCTATCTCCTTTGTTACCTTCCCCTCCCGCACTGATGTTTTAGCCCAGTGGCCCAACATAGCTGATAAGAAGCAAACTTTCATTCCAGGTTCATTTTCCCGATTTAGTGTCGAGGGTGCGGGTAGATGAAGTTTTGTTTTGTTTGTTTTGTTTTAGAGAAGTGTATTGCTTTAAAACAGGGAGAGATAGTCTGACGTACTGAAAGGAGGTGGGTCTTTAAAGTTAGCGAAAGGTAGGTAGGAGCCTTACTTTTGCCTTTGGCAAGTTTATTGACCACTATAAGCCTCAGCCTCATCTGTAAAATAAGTTGGATAATGCCCATCTGGAGGAGCTCTTGGGAAGATTGAAGCATGGAAAGCACCTCTCTGGAAGGTTCAAGGAAAGGGAACTAGAATTATGGGTGACAGAATTCCCTGGCTTTCCAATGCTTCACTGTAGGTCGAATGAGCACTCCTAGCAGGCTGGCCTCATGGCACTTCAGAGTCTCTAGCCTGCAGGCTGGGGGCTGGGTATGGACACGATACCTGGAAGGGAACACATATAACTTCCATCGGCGATCCTGGAAAGGCTCGACAAATCACCCATTCATTCATTCTGTGTGTATGTGTGTGCGTGAGAGAGAGAGAGAGAGAGAGAGACAGAGTCTGACTCTGTCACCCAGGCTGGAATGCAGTGGCGCAATCTCGGCTCACTGCAACCTCTGCCTCCCAAGTTCAAGTGATTCTCCCATCTCAGCCCCCCGAGTAGCTGGGATTACAGGAGCCCGCCACCATGCCCGGCTAATTTTTGTATTTTTAGTAGAGACAAGGTTTCACCAAGTTGGCCAGGCTGGTCTCGAACTCCTGACCTCAGGTGATCCGCCCACCTTGGCTTCCCAAAGTGCTGGGATTACAGGCATGAACCACAGCACCTGGCCCATTCATTCATTTTTATTTGAACTTCTCTTCCAGGAAGCCCTCTGAGTTTAGGTTTAGCGACAGGACCCTGATTCAAGTCAACTCGTTTATTTGAAAGCTGCCTGGATAAAAATAAAATAAAATAAAAGATAAACTGGAGGATAACATAAAAGGATCCTTGCAGAGGATTCCTCCTTTTGTGGATCTCACTGAATCTCAGAGTTAGAAGACGCTCAGAGACCTCAACTCTCTCACGGGTCAGACAAGGACAGGTTTTTCATTCTGCCCTGGATCCTCTCACAATAGCCTCGCGGGAGCTGGCCCTCAAAATGATGAAGGAATAAATGAAAGGAGGGATAGAGAAATGAATGATGAAGAAAAAATGAATGAGGTAGGGCTGCTTGTTTGCTGCTATTTTCTTCACAATGCTTTTAAGATTTCCTGGTCCATCTCCTCCTTCACCACTTCTCTCCCTCCCTCGATCTCTTCTCCAACTTGTCTCTTACAGAAGGGCGCCGCGTTCCCGCGCTCCTCCCCTTCCCCTCGCCCCGCCCCTCCCCAGCGAGGCCCCGCCTCGCCGCCCGAGCCCGGCGGGAATGAATGGCAGCGTAGCCGCCGCGCCGCTCGGGGTGCCGATTGGCTGACCGGCGCGCTGACGCGCCGGCGACCGCGGGTGCACGCAGGCGAACAGAGCCGGCGGGGGCGGAGCCGGGCTCCGGGGCGGGGCGCAGGAGCCCCGGGGCGGAGGAGCCGGGGAGGCGGGAGGCGGGAGGCGGGAGGTGTTGGGGCCGTTGAAGCGGCCTCCCTCCCGCCCCCAGCCGCCCGGTCTGGCCCCAGCCCTGTCCCGACCCCCGGCCTGGCCCACTTCGACCCTACCCGGCCGAAGGGTTCCGCTGGACACGCAGGCGGCCTCCGGAGCAGCCCAAGCCCATGAGGGCCGCGCGCCCGGCCGCCGGTGCTGACGAGACGGAGCTCCTGGCCCCCGAGGAGGAGCAGAGGATCAATGCGGTTCAAGAATCGATTCCAGCGGTGAGAGGGATGGCGTCCCGGTCCCGCTGCCCGTGTCAGAAGCGGGTCCCCAAATCCCGCCGTTAAGCGCACGGCTCCCCGCTCCTCACCTGGATTCATCCTGGGTGGATCCCGCACCTTGGCCAGGGATCAGTTCCCTGGGGATTCCCCACCCTGCTGTCCCTGGGCGATCCCCTTCCTCCAAGGATGGGAGCTCCTGCCTCACCCGGGTCTCCCCTCGCGATCTGCGGACCTCAGATGGATTCCCGGCCCCGGGACTCCAAGCCTGTCCTCCTTCCCGGGGATCCCTTTGCTCCTGGGGCTCACCCTCCCGACCCCCATACAGGCTGGGCTCTGGCTCTCTCTGGGAACCCGAACCCCATCCCCGGGCACCGCCCCCGAGTCCTCCGACCTGGCTTTGGCCTCCATCCCTTTACCTCCAGGGTGGGGGGTCTCCCGGGGCGCGCGGAACGGGGTGGCGCCCTGCGGAGAGATTTGTCGTAAAGCGGGGTGCTAGGCATTTTGGGTGCTTTGTGAACGGCCCTAGCAACAGGGAAACTGAGGCACGCTCCGCCAGCTTAGCCCTGCCTGGCCGTGTAGGGGCCTTGCTGGTTCTCCAGCTGAACGTCCCAGGGCGGTGCTATTTTTGGGCTCTGCGAAGGGGCATGTTAGCTTTCGGGTGGCGAGACCTGCTGTGGAGGCGCCGGTGTTAGGAAACGAGGAGGAGGAACCGTGGAGGCGCCACCGGAAGGCTGGCCGACTGCTCATTCACTGTAGAGCTGGTGGAAATGCCGGGCTGGGGGGCGCCGTGGCCTTACTCCCCTCTGGGGCTCCACCGTCTAACAATGGATGGATGTTAGCCCATGACTCTGAGAGGAACTCCGGGCTTTTCTTTTCTGTTTAAGTGGGTGAAAGTTCACCTCTCCAGGGCATATGGTAACTCTGCATCCCTTTGTGTGAATTCCCGGACCTTCACCACCAGCAGGTTTGCTGGGGGTGCAGTGACAGGGGAAATTTTAAGAAATGCATGAAATCTTCCAAGAAGGTTGTTGAGTTTTTAGACACTACCTTTTATTTCAGAATTTTAAAGTACACATTTTTTTTTTCTTTCCAATCTCCATGCCCTCACTGCCCTCTCACCCATCTCATTCCTCCCCCAGTCCCAAAGGGTAAAAGAGGCAACAAATGCACAGAAGAGTTGCCATGGTCTGGGCCACCAGGAAGGGGATCAGCTTGAAGACTTGGATTGACTTCTGAATATATTGCTTATCAGTCAGGGTGTTGAATGCCTGGCACTGTTCCCCCAGTGGAACTTCATACCGGTGTGTCTAAGGGCAAAATGGAACCGTAGTGTTCTGACTTTAGAACCTGATGTCAGAAATGAAGACCGGAGGGGCTTTTAGAGAGAATGTAACATGCACTCCAGTCATGATCAGTGAAGCCCTGTGCATGCGGTTTGATTTGGTTTTACTTCTCTACACGTCTGTGCTCTTCCTGTTTTCAGAGAACAGTGGCAATATTCTGTGAAATTGCCCCTTCCTTGTTTGATTAAGAGTTTGTCATTCTTACCTATACCTTTGGATTCTCTAAAAAGAAAACAAACAAACCCTGTTCAATTATTTGTTGCACAAACGTTAAAACTGTTAAAACAACAACAACAACAACTTCATTTAGGATGCTACCCTCTCAGCTTATTGAACTGACTTTTTAATTATTTTTGCTGGACACTGATCTCTCCATTCCTTATTAGCACAGTTGTAATGTGATTTTTGCGCTATTATTCACTTAAAAACTAAAAATACAGGTATTTTCTTTTGGTGTGGCATAGACTGTAATTTTCTTGGGGGCTTGTGGGTTTCTCAATGGATATTTAACAGTTTCTTTCTTGATGACATCTAGATCTACCCTGATTTTCTTTGAAGATTTGTGTGAACTCATAATTTCTTGGTTTTCTATCATAAGCTAGGTTGGAAACATATTTCTAAGCATCAATTTTAACTTGGAAATAAAGCCTGTAAACAAAAAGTAATATAATGAGAATGTCCTGATTTTTGTGGTTCACACATTAAAATGCTGAGAGTACTATTCTGCATCTTTTAATGCTGTGTTCATGATATATCTTTCTGAGCATTCCCAGGTAGGTAAATTGCAAAGGAACTGGAGGGAGAGACACACTGTCTCTGAAGGGAGACATGCTTCCTCCCTCCTGATAGATTTATTGGGACTGGATGGAGGAGCATGAGGAGGGTTTATGCAATGATGGCTTCTTAACAAACTTAGGATGTGAAAAATTCCACTGGAACACAGAGGCATATTTTATCTTCCTTATTTTATGTTTCACACTTGAGTATCCCCAAGATACCTACACACACATAGACAAACACAAAGTCATCCTCTCCCCTTCATAGCATCTCTGATTGATGGCAATAACTGCTAATATTTGTTGAGTGCCGTTTATCTATGCCAGGCACTGGCTGGGCGCTTGTATATTACTCATCCTCAACTATAACTCTGGAAGACATAAATGTTATACCCATTTAATAGAAGAGTAAATAGGTTTAGAGAATGAAAGGGAACTTGCCCATAGTCACACAGCTAGGAAGGGGTAGACCCAAGAGTTCAACTTCATGTCTGTCTCTCAACCAGGCATGCTGCTAGCTTACCTCTTTCTCTCTCTTAACTCTCTGCCCACACCACATCTGTGTGTGGGCACACAGATCTTATAGGCATAAGATCCACAGAGCTCTACTGTATCTTCTTGTTGGTGTGTACTCATTTCAACAGTCTTGCAACCAAAAATCCAAGGAAAAAGAAGCCCTTTTCCTCAGCCCCAACCTCATGATCATGCAGCTAGCTTCAAAACTGGATATGTGGGAAAGCATTTTAATCTACAGTATTAGAAGTCTTACAGGGCTACCTATTGTCTTTTTTCCCATGTTCTTAAAGCACTAAATCATAGGCATGAGGTAGTCTCCTTATATATGCCATCTTCCTTTATTTAATAATTAAGTCAAGATTGGCACTATTGACAGTAGACACTTTTCCTGAACAAATACGCTCAGTCATAAAGGGGAGCTAATAGTAAGAGGGGTCCACTTATACGTTGCAACATAAATGATGTTGAAGGGGCCCTTGGAATATCCACTGTCTTGGATTTTAAGTGTTTGTGTGTGTGTGTGAGATTCGGGGTTCTCTTGGTTCCAAGGCTGCCTGTTTCTCTTACTTACAGAACCTGCTGTGTCCACAGTAAAGCTAATTGACTATGGGATATCTTTGTTAAGACAAAATAGTTCAGCAGTAGCTGGAATGTCTTTCTATTCATTCAACAATTATTAAGCTCTAGCAATAAGCTGGGCATTGTACTTCAGTTTGGTAATGGAAAGGTGAACAAGACAGCCTTCGTGGAATTCACACTACAGTGGGAAAAGATGAAATAAAAAATAAGCTAAAACAAATCAAAGTCTTACCAATTGTGACATAGGGCTCTGGTTGGATGGGGAGGGTTGAAATGATACTTCAGTTAGGATAGTCTGGAAAACCTCTCTTGAGGAGGTGACATCTGAGCTGAGCTGAAAGGATGAGAAGAGAGCTGAGCATTCTGGAGAATATCCTAGACAGAAGTAAACAGCAAGTACACATGCCCGGAGGCAGACACAACCTTGATGTGTTTAAGGAGCAGAAAGGAGGTGGTATAGCCAGAGGATGGAGAGAGAGAAAGATGCCACCCTGAGACTGGAGGGGTAGTGAGGCCCAGACCACTCAGGGCTTGTGGGCCTCTGAACACTGTGTTACAGTGCTATCGTAAGCACTTTGGGAAGCCAGAGGCAGACTTTAAGCTGGGATTGGGGTGTGTGATGTGATCTGGGTTTTTTGTTGTTGTTTGTTTTTGAGACAGGGTCTTGTTCTGTCACCCAGACTGGAGTGCAGTGGTGCCATCACAACTCACTGTTGCAGCCTTGACCTCCGAGGCTCAAGCAGTCCTTCTACCTCAGTCAGAAGTAGCTGGGGCTACAGGCATACACTACCACATCTGGCTAATTTTTACCTTTTTGTTGTGTGTGTAGAGATGGGATCTCACTATACCGCCTAGGCTGGTCTCAAACTCTTGGGCTCAAGCAACCTCCCGCCTCAGCTCCCCAAAAGTGCTGGGATTACAGGTGTGAGCCACCATGCCCAGCCCCTCATCTGTTTCTAATGGAAAACTGTAGCTGCTATGTAAAGAAGAGAGTCTGTACTGGGTCAAGCAGGAAGACTAGTTAAGAGACTTTGTATTTGTACAGACCTGAGATGTTAGGTCTTTATTTAAGGTAGGAGATGCGGAGCTGGGATTACAGGTGCACACCACCACACCAGGCTAATTTTTGTATTTTTGTAGAGATGGAGTTTCTCTATGTTGGCCAGGCTGGTCTTGAACTCCTGACCTCAAGTGATGAGGTGGACTTATTTGAAATATATTTTGAAGGTAGTGTTGATGGTACTTGCACTCGGAGAATGAGGAACACTTGTGGGATTTGATCTACTGAGATCAGCCTCTGAGATCTGCTGGTGGGTTGCAGATCTACTTAGTGGGCACAGTGCTTTAGGTTGAATTTAAAGTGTGTTGGTGTGCTAAGGAGTGTTCCCAGGTCTCTGATCTGTTCTTTCCCTCCATGGTTTTGAAATTCTGTCATGGCATGGGAGAGGGGTATGGGGGAAGGAGGAGGTGATAAGAATGTTGGGCAAGGGGGAAGGCAGGAGAGTTTTGAAAGAGAAAGTGAAGGAATGAGTTAAAAAACTCTGCCTAACTAGTAGCTTTATTAAGTGCAGCTCCCACTCCCAGGACTGAATCACCTTCCTTCAAACCCTCTAGAGCTTGTTGGTTACTCAAGCATTGAGTAACCATTAGGGCCACTCCGCTTTAAATAGAGATGTCTTCCATAAATGGATGCTGTTTTCCATAACCAGCACTTGAACCTTTCCCATTCTTTTTTCGGGGAAGAGATGAAGGCCAGAGTGTGGGAGTTGATTTACATTTTACATCTGCTTTTCCATTTAGGTCTTAGGAGTGATTTCTTCAGGAGGCTGTGGAGGAGGCTTGATTGCACCCTGGCAGGTTAGAGAGAAATGGGAAAATTGTATTGTACTTTCCCAGCAGAACAATTATGCTGTCTATCCTACTGAGCCCCAGATTTAGAGAATTGCTTCCAGGATAGTTACCCTTATCTTTCCCTATTGCCCGTGTCTTGCCCTGTGCATCAGGATAGAGTGCCTTAAGTCACCATGGGTGGGATATTTTTCTGTATAACTTTCTACTTTTATTTTTTAATGTGAATTATTCCAGGTGATCAGGGACTAAGCTGTCACAAACATGGCCATCCAGTTTATTTGTTTTTAGGAGAAAATGTGAAAGTCTATCCCTGTTGCTGGGTAATGGCTTGACTATTTTTAGATTGGGCTGCCAGAGATATAAATTGCTATTTTAGTCTGCAGCCTGGTGGTGGGTAGACAAATCCTACTTACTGCACCCTACACAGAGCACATTCAATTTCATCTAACTACAGCCATCTTGGGGCCTTGCTCTTTAGCCTTGAAAATTCCTAATAGGGTATGCTACTTATAGCTCTGTTGTTATGTCTCAGGACAATGATGTGGTATATCGTCCAATTCTTGGGACACTTTTAAAGCATTCTTCCCAAGAGTGTAATTATTTTCTTTTTTGCTAATAAGAGCTGTATAGCAACACTCTTGTCCCTTAGGAAATTAGTAAAATTATTTAAAATATTATCAGGGGAGAAAAGATGATGCTTAATAATAGTTAACTATATTTGAGAATAGCTTGGATAAATTTTGAAGCTACTAACTGTATATTTCTCTTTAACAGTTGGTTTTCAAACCATCTGGTAGATTATACTCAGTAAGTACATATTTTGTACACTAGTTAAATATCTTAACCCATCAGTGGGCCAAGTGAAATATCTTCACTGTCCCAAATTCATTCCCCAGTGGATTTTCCACCTGAACTATCTGTATTGTGTTAATAGTGGCTGCCACTTTATTTTTATTTATTTGATCTAACGATAACAGGCTCTTCCTAACTCAGGGAGAGAGTATTGGCTGGTCTTTTATTAATAAACTTGGCACTCTCTAAAATGGCTTGGTCATGCGTTTTAGCCAATTTTTGGCAACTTGGTTCTACCATTTATTTGGTTCAGCCCTGTACCATTTTTTATTTTGTGTATGAATAAGGTAATGAGTAGTTAGAACTCATTAGTGGCACAAAATACCAACCCCCAACCCCCATTCACACTTCTTTAAACTAGCTTGAGCAAAAGGATGATTTATTGTGCAAAGCCTGTTGACTGACGTCTTACAGACTCTTAAGCACAGGAGTGCAGTGGACCTCTGCAACCTGAATGCTGTTGAATTTTTTTTTTTTTTACGTCCGTCTGTTTCTGTGCATCTACCTCTTTCTTCTTTTATTCAGACAGCTGCTTTTTTCTCTCCTGAGAAAAAAAGGATTAATTAGACTAATCCAGAGTCCCTCATGAAACCTGTTGTGGGTATGGGTTGGGTTTTTGGTGGGGAGGGCATCCTCACTCAGCATACTAAAATGGAAGAATGCTATCCTCTCTTTAGGTTCTGTGGTATTCATGCTTTTCTCTGTACTACTGATGGTCACAAAGTTAGCCTAAAGGGAAGTGCGGAATATGGGCATATGTCTATATATGTAAAAGATTTTGATATTTAGATACGTACACACATTTGTGTGTATATATGAATTTTATAGCCAAAAGAATCAGGTAGTAGTCATGTGTTTGGTTTTTGAAGCAGACTTTTTGATTTCAGGAAGAACAAAGGTGAAAACATACCTCCGGTTTTAAGTTGCCTAGAGGTAGCCAGGTGTCATTTATTTAAGCTGTCTGGTAATACAATATAGGGAAACTAGTGGGACAGGCCTGTTAATCATGGGATGTAGGGTTTAAAGATGTGCCTATATAAAGCTTTATAAATTTTAAGAGAGAAAATAGAAACTTTGTTTTTCAAATGTAGTGTATCCCTTTTCACTAAATGACAATAAAATTTAGAAAAATTCGTTTTTTCTAGTTGTACCGTGTGTGTGTGTGTGTGTGTGTGTGTGTGTGTGTGTGTGTGTGTGAATGGAGGAGGAGGGTTCCAGTTGAAGGGTTGGATATGGTTTCTCTTTGCTTTTGGTTGTAGAAGTTTGCTTTTGGTTATGGAAGGTTTTTCTTTCGAATAAACTGGAAGAAGGCTTAATCTAATAAACTAGGGTATTTGCTTAAGGATCATTGCTATTGGCTCAGTTTACTCCTCTTTAGTGGCTTTGGCTTTATTACCGCAACTGGGTATTTCCACCAGTCACTTCTTTGCGTAGAATAGACCACAGACCCACTGGTGGGTTTCCTCATTGTTCTTCACACACTTTGAGTTTTTCTTACATGATGTTCTTTTTGTTTTTACAGGTTCATGAACCATCGAGCTCCAGCCAATGGCCGCTACAAGCCAACTTGCTATGAACATGCTGCTAACTGTTACACACACGCAGTGAGTACAAGTTTTCCACCATTGCCATCCTTTCCACGGGGCTTTGGCGGGAGGAAAGGGTAGTTATCTCTAGTAACCTCAGCACAATTAGTTGGATTTACCCATCTGTGACCTTATCTACCAGGAAATCAGTTCTGGGTCGTGTCACCAGAAACTATGTAAGCATGTAGAATGCTTTGTGTGTTCTAACCTACAGTCAGCTCTGTCCTGGATTCGCTTTCTCCAACAAGATATTCTTTAAAGGAATAATAATAGTATGTACCCTAGTTATAGAAAAACCAAAGACACCTATTTATGAAGACTGTCACCCCTAGAATGAAATGAATCGCCTTTTCAAGACAATCAACTGTGTTCATTTGGCAAAGAGAGTTCACAGTTTGTTGAAAAAGATGCTTTTTAAAATTAAGTGATCCTCTGAAATGGGGAGGGGAGCCATAGCCTCCCACCCCTGCAGTGGCCATTGCTTCCCAGAGGAGATGTTATTCCATATTGGTGAAGAAAAAGCCGATGTGATCCCTAAATTTTTTGTTAATTTTTTTCTGCTTTGTAAAAGCAAAACATGCTTATTATAAGAAACTTTAAAAATACTGAAAAATATATAAGAAAAACAAAACTAACCAGAAATAAACTGTTAACACTTCGGTGCATTTCTTTGTGTGTGTGTGTGTGTGTATGTGTGTGTCTCTGTGTTGGGGGTGTTTGTGAATATGTATGTATTTTCAGTTTTCCTGTTAATGTGACATTAATGGCATTTCTTATGTCATTATAAATTTTTTACTTTACCTGTGGTTTCATTATTCCCTTGCATTTAGTGACGTTGAGGGAAAAATAGTGGCTGGGATACAGTCTGAAAACAAGAAATAGAGAAAAGACCAGTTTACTTCTTTAACAATGAGTGTTTGGAACAGGCTAGTTTAACTGTGGTAGACACTGTTGCTACAATACAATGGTTCAGATGTTGAAACACACAGCTTACCTTTAGGAATAATATTTACTCAGGATGAACCTGAATAAACCTTAACTTGTCTCTTCTGAGCGTGTCACAGGTTAAGGAACACTTGTGTAAACTTAAGGGAGACCTGACAAAACCCCCATATTAATTTTTTTAGAACAGAAAATATAATCTTATTAAACCATATCTTGAATTTTTGGATTTCAGGGACCAGTAATATTTCTAACACAGACAAAACACCCCTATTGTCATCATTTCATTGAAGAGAAGATACTTTAACATGAAAAGTAGAAAGGACATGATCTCAAGATAAAGGGCATTCCTTTAAATGAAATACATTTTGTTTTATGAAAAACTTTATTGTACTTAAATGTACTTAAATCCTCTGAAATAGGAAGGCGAGCCATAGACTCTCACCCCTACAGTGGCCATTGCTTCCCGGAGGAGATGCAATTGTATTTAATGTTCTAATTTTGCTTGGGCCAACGAAAACTTCAGCATCTGAAAAACTCATGCCAGTCTCATCTAGGGGATTTAATAGTCTGTTGCAAGATGACAAATGTAGGTTTGGGGAGAAAAAAGATAAGCAAATTGCTAACATTTGTATTCTTTGTCAAGTACGCTTATTCTAATATCTAATAAAGTAGTTTATTCTCCTGGGAGCTTCTGTCATTATAAGATGTTTACTAGTCATAGTCATACACATATGACTAGACATTAAAGTTTGTGACCATGTGGACTATGAAATATGATGCAGAAAGCAAAATTCTCTCTAAAATTCTCAAGATTTTTTGAATAGGTGGGCCTTGGAAATGGTTTGCTCTTGCTTACTTAAAAGGCTCTGTTAAAAATGAAGTGACCCCAAAACTCTTACATTCTGCAGTAGCTCTCAAATTGGTGGAATGTACAGATCCAAACTGAAAATCAGGGTATATAACTTCAACAATTGACTTTTTGTATGTGTGTGTTGCTATGTACATTATAATACCTATTACTTGATTTGTTCAATTATCCTGTCCTGAAATATTGAGATTTCAATTGCAATAGGACAGATATTTTAAAATGAGGACCTCCCTGAAAAATCTGAGTATATGCTTGGCTGTTTTTTGAAATGGGGTCTCACTCTGCCTCCCAGGTTGGAGTTCAGTGGTACAATCATGGCTCACTGTAGCCTCAACCTTTCAGGCCCAAGCAGTCTTCCCACCTCAGCCTGCCAAATAGCTGGGACTACAGGTGTTTGCCACCATGCCTGGCGAATTTTTTAAATTTTTGTAGATACAGAGTCTTGCTGTGTTGCCCAGGCTGGTCTGGAACTCCAGGGCTCAAGGGATTCTCCTGCCTCAGCCTCCCAAAGTGCTGGGATTACAGTCATGAGCTACCACACCCTTCCTGCTTGGCATTTGAATATTTTAAGTAATTACTCTAAATCAGATTATAAAGTAGAATGAAACATGTCCTTATTTAATGTAATTAGGATAAAAAAAAACATCTGTTTTGCAACAGCTGAATGATGTTGCATCCTTGATGGCTTAATTGTATCCCCACTGGTTGGCACAATTCCTGGACCCTGAGTGGTATTACCTGCTTTCCAGTGTAGCAGCTAACTTCATCTGGCTCTCGTTATGATTATCCAGGAGAGACAAATACTTGCTCTAAGATTATTTTACTAAAATTGTTCCTGGTAAACCTCTGTATTTTTAGACTCAATTCCATAAAAGCCAGAATATTCCATTCACCATTCTTTATCTTTCCCTCAGTTCCTCATTGTTCCGGCCATCGTGGGCAGTGCCCTCCTCCATCGGCTGTCTGATGACTGCTGGGAAAAGATAACAGCATGGATTTATGGAATGGGACTCTGTGCCCTCTTCATCGTTTCTACAGTATTTCACATTGTATCATGGAAAAAGAGCCACTTAAGGTACAGTGGATGGCATGCTGTTTCAACAGATCCAAATAGTTGACTCAACGTGTTTGGTACCCTCCCAAGCTGGCATGCTTTAGTCAAGTAGGGCAAAGAGTAGAATTTTTCTGCCTTGTAGACTAGAATACTATCCCATTATTCAGGACTTGTTCTTTGGACTGGATGAAGTTTTAGGACTCCTCCCCAGTAGGCATCTAAAAAGGTAGGCCTTTGCTCAGTAACCCCAAACAAAACCTAACTGATTCCCCAGGACTTACCACTTAAAAACCTGAGAGCTATTTTCCAATACTATCAAGCACACTAAGGATATGATGAGAGCAGCAGCTATGGGGTAGTGACAAAGCACACTGAGCTTGGAGTCAGCAGGCAGGCTTTGAGGCCCAGCCCTGCTCTTTAATTTTGGGTAAATCACGACCTTGTGGAGCCTCAGTATCTGTATCACTAAAATGAGAATAATAATACCTGAGTCACACAGTCAGTGTGATAGGTGAATGAGATAAGGTACTTGAAAATAACTTGAAAATTACAAAAGACCCTATGAGTGTGTGAGGTGTGAAGGTATACTTATAGTTTGCGTTTACCATTTTGCAAAGTTTAGCTTTCAGAATTAAGTCTTGTGTATATTATTCAAACAGAGTTCACGTATTTTGCTATTAATAGTCAAGCACTTTCAAAACAATACTATAGCTCTTGGCCTGCCAATGAGAAGAACGTAAACGCTTTCCTCCTCTGAGTGAAGGATTGATTTTGGAGCACCACACCATTTAGGTGGGAATGGTTTGCTTGTGAAATGGATTCTGCACAACCCTAAAGGGCAAAACTTCTTTTCAAAAAAGGAAGTTTCAGAGCAGACTATGAGCAATTTAAAGAAATACTCGAATATGCCTTTTGGTTTTAAAGAACGTCCAAAAAAAACTCAAACTATTCAAACAATCTGATATTTAAAAGATATGCTCCTTTTACAAGCAGGATTTGAGATTTATGAGATGATTACTGGTTTCCTCACATGCAGAATCCTAGAGTTTTAGAGCTGGGAGGATCTTTAGAAATCATCTAATTCAAATCACTTCATTTTTATTTGGGGGAACTGAGGCTCAGAGAAGTGGCCTGACTTGTCTGAGTCAGTGAAACTGGCAAAATCTGATTATTCCAAGACCTCTGACTCCAAGTCCTAGTTTTTTTCACCATATCTTTTACAATATTGCATATAGCTTGCAGTCTGCTACCTTTTCCTGTAAGGTGACAGTTTCCTGGGCTTAAAATAAAACCACAGCATTGAATCACAAGGGCACTCTGGGACACACTCACAAGAGAACCACAAAAGTGCCTGTCCTGGCTCCTTAGGACACACTGTCGCAGCGCCCAGAGGCCAGTTTAGATGCAAAGTACTATATTACCTTCTTGGCACAATTTAGTGCTTGTGGTTGTTTCAGCAAACTTGGCTTTGCTGTCTAGATTCTGGATCAATAAAAAGTTGTAGGTACCTACTTCAGTATTCTGGGTCTCCCTGCCAGAGGTGTAATAGAAACTAGATTCTCTTTAACTTTGAATAGCATTGCTAGAATCATATGCCATGTGTAGATTTTTGCTCCTCATTAAAATTTCTAAATATCAAAAAAGCCTTATTTAAGTAAAAGTGAGAAGGGAATTCGCATTTATTATGTGGTAGGTGCTCCTGTGTGCTAGGTACTATGCTAGATATGTGGCCTACATTATCTCATTTAATGTTCACACATACTCCATGAGAAAGATCTTATTTCCACTTTACCTATGAGGTAAGTGAGAGTCAGAGAGGTCGGTGGCAGATCTTGGATAAGATTCCAGGTCTGTTGTCTACCTACTCTAACAGCGTATAACAATCTAGAAAACAGAATTAGAAAGGCCCAAAACCTTGCTAGAAATCACAGTCATCCAAGGAGTTTTAAAAACTTATTCTTCTCCTTCCTCCACCCTCTATCTCACCTCCTAGCCCTTCAGAGTCTTCTGAACTGGAGGCCATCACTGTATTTTGTAAGCTCCCCAGGGGATGATATGCAGTCAAGTTTGAAAAGCATTGACGTAATGTTTGCTTCTTTAGACCTATGGCGTAAAGTATCATCTATGGGTATGCTATAGCTTCTGATGACTAGTAGACTGAAACCCATTCTTTCTCACAAATGTATTTTTCATTCCTTTAAAACTTTTTTCTTATTTTTAATTTTTGTGGATACATGGTAGGTATATATATTTATGGAATACATTTTTGTTTTTTTTGAGACAGACTATCACTCTGTTGCCCAGACTGGAGTGCAGTGGTGCGATCTCAGCTCACTGCCACCTCCGCCTCCTGGGTTCAAGTGATTCTTGTGCTTCAGCCATCCGAGTAGCTTGGACTACAGGCGTGCGCCACCACACCTGGCTAATTTTTGTATTTTTAGTAGAGACAGTGTTTCACCGTGTTGGCCAGGCCGGTCTCAAATTCCTGACCTCAAGTGATCCACCTGCCTCAGCCTCCCAAAGTGCTGTGATTATTGCTGTGAGCCACCATGCCCAGGCTTTATGGGGTATGTTTTTTCACTTACTCACACAAGTCTTTATTAGTTTGCTTTGGTCAATGTTACGTGTAGGGGGAGGAAAGTCTAATACTAGCGTTCCCTCAAATTATAGTTATACCTGCTTGGACACTGAAAATAGATTCAAGATGATATTACAAATTTGTACTTTTAAATTACCTCAGTAAAGGGCAAATTCCATCTAATCCATTTTATGAATAGACCTCAGTGAACCAAACTCTTTGTACATATACCTCTGACTTTTCAGTTTTGGAAGGAGGAACTTGCTTAGAAATACAGGTGGCTATGCTTTTGTAGTAAATGTGCCATTTTTTGTTTTTGTTACTGTTTTTCCTAAGTTAGTTTCTGAATTTCCTTTATTACTGTTTACTGTCCACACCAGGATATTTGAAGTAAAAACTGTAAATACATTCTAAAAAGACACAAAGAATGTTATTTCAGCTCAGGGAGTGTTTACTGAACATCAGGACTTTGCCCTGCACTGATAGGAGCTGGGGCAGGTTGCGGGGAGGTGGTCTCCCCTCCAGGAACTTCATTTTTCTGTTAGAGGGGATCCAAAAGAAATGGAAAACATCAGAAAAAGACAGATTTTGTTTGTTTGCTTTAACCACTTCAGGCTTTCTAACTATCATGGGGCTCTGTCCCTATGTCTCATATATGCTGAGAGAATCTATTGTATGTGCAACCTAAAAAATAACAGAAAGCTTTTACTCATGACTTCATAACATTAACAGCAACAAAAATCTGTGTAACCTTGGAAGAACAAGTGTAAAGGCCATGAGAACTAGAACAAGAATGGGAATTGCAACATAGTGGAGTGATAACCCGTACTTCCCATCTGAATACTTTCTGACAAATTTACTTTTTTTTCCCCCTCACTAGGACAGTGGAGCATTGTTTTCACATGTGTGATAGAATGGTTATCTATTTCTTCATTGCTGCTTCTTATGCTCCATGGTAAGATACAGTCTTCCTATTTTCGAAGGTAGTGATTTTATGATTAGAATTCCTCCCTCTTGTCCCCACCCTCAGCCCTCATGTGTACACCACCTCCCCTCCTCCTGAACACATACATGCATGCATTTTTTTTCCCATTTGATGTACTTGGGTCAGATTGCATATTTGAAGGGGAGAATATTGCTGCTGTTTATAATATCTGGGTATTGGATTGTTCAAGAAGTGCTATGAACTTGTGTGCAGATAGCTTGCTCACTCTTGAAATCTGTAACCTTTGCTCTCCATATTGTTTCCCTATACCTCTGCTATTGTTCAGAACACTAGAAAATTGAATTGTTCAAGTGGAAATGCTGTAAATATGTATGAGGAAAGCAAGCTTATTTATTTATTTATTTATTTATTTATTTATTTATTTATTTATTTTGAGACGGAGTCTCACAATCTCGGCTCACTGCAACCTCTGCCTCCCGAGTTTAAGAGATTCTTCTGCCTCAGCCTCCTGAGTAACTGGGATTACAGGCACATGCTACCATGCCTGGCTAATTTTTGTACTTTTAGTAGAGACGGGGTTTCACCATGTTGGCCAGGCTGGTCAGGAACTCCTGACCTCAAGTGATCTGCCCACCTTGATCTCCCAAAGTGCTGGGATTACAGGCGTGAGCCTCCGTGCCCGGCCTATTTTTTTATTTTTTGAGACAGGGTCTCACTCTGTCTCCCAGGCTGGAATGCAGTGGCGTGATCTCAGCTCACTACAATCTCTGCCTCCTGGGTTCAAGTGATTCTCACACCTCATTCTCCCAAGTAGCTGGGACTACAGGCATGTGCCACCACACCCAGCTAATTTTTGTATTTTTGGGGGGAGACGGGATTTCACTGTGTTGGCCATGCAGCTCACTGCAACCTCCACCTCTCAGATTCAAGTGATTCTCCCACCTCATTCTCCCAAGTAGCTGGGACTACAGGCGTGTGCCACCACACTGAGCTAATTTTTGTATTTTTTGGTGGAGATAGGGTTTCACCATGTTGTCGATACCAGGTTGGTATCGAACTCCGACCCCAAGTGATCTGCCCGCCTCTGCCTCCCAAAGTGTTGGGATTACAGGCATGAGCCACCATGCTTGGCCATTTTTGTTTGTTTGTTTGTTTGTTTGTTTTGAGACAGAGTCTCACTATGTTGCCCAGGCTGGAGTACAGTGGCAGTGGCCCATGGTCTCAGCTCATGCAACCTCCACCTCCCGGGTTCAAGCGATTCTCCTGCCTCAGCCTCTCGAGTAGCTGGGATTATAGGTGCCTGCTACCACATCTGGCTTCTTTGTTTGTTGGTTTTTTGAGACAGAGTCTCACTCTGTCACCAAGGCTGGGGTACAGAGGTGTGATCTCAGCTCACTGCAACCTCTGCCTCCCAGGTTCAAGTGATTCTCCTGTCTCAGCCTTTGAGTAGCTGGGGCCACAGGCATGTGCCACCATGCCTGGCTAATTTTTCTATTTTTAGTAGAGACGAGGTTTCGCCATGTTACCCAGGCTGGTCTCAAACTCCTGACCTCAAGTGATCTGCCCACCTCAGCCTCCCAAAGTGCTGGGATTACAGGCGAGAGCCACCGCACCCAGCCTGTTTTTGAAATTTAAGCCATTTGTCTTCAATTCACCTTAAGTGCAGTAGCTACTATATAGCAAGTGTGTTTATCATTTCTTTTGCTGAGTAAGAGAACCATTTAAAATACCTAGTATCCTGTTCATTGCCTTTGATCTTTCTGCCTTTTTGGTGCTGATCAAATATAATCTTTTGTTGCTTTGAAACTCTTAATTAAAGAAACATTAGCTTTCTTCTACAAGACATAATCCAGTTTTAAAAACTCAGAAGCTTATATTTTGCAATCATCTACTGTAGTCATTAGAAACAGTATGCCTCTAGATTCTGGCTAATGCAGCATCAATGATTCAAAAGAAACCTGATTATCTGAAGGAGTAAAAAGTAAGTGCTATCTTTGCCCAGCATCTGACTAAATTATAGGTCGGCTTCATGTTGGAAGAAGAACACTGAAAGGCTTTTATGAATGGACATTAAATGCCCAGAACAATGCTTATTTCAGTAGGAACCTGCAGGGTGTTCCAAACAGGATTCCTTACTTAGTTATTTTAAATTCTTTAATTTAAAATAAGTAAATGAATAAAAATAATTTAAATGTGAGCTGAGGAGTTAAATATCATAGTAGGCAATTTGTTTACCTGTAGTTTTAGATATGTAGGCTGTACTTTTTCCATTTGGAAATGTGACTTTTGTAGTTACAGATAATCAGGACAACATTTGTTTTTTCCTCATTTATTCTTTTTCTTTGAGACGCAGTTTTGCTCTTGTTGCCCAGGCTGGACTGGACTGCAATGGTGCGATCTTGGCTCACCGCAACCTCTGCCTCCTGGGTTCAAGAGATTCTCCTGCCTCAGCCTTCCAAGTAGCTGGGATTACAGGCACGTGCCACCATGCCCAGCTAATTTTTTTGTATTTTTAGTAGAGATGGGGTTTCACCATGTTAGTCAGGCTGGTCTCCAACCCCTGACCTCAGGTGATCCACCCATGTCAGCTTCCTAAAGTGCTGGGATTACAGGTGTGAGCCACCGCACCTGGCCTCATTTATTTTATTTATTTTTTTTGAGACAGAGTCTTGTTCTGTCACCCAGGCTGGAGTGCAGTGGTGTGATCTCAGCTCACTGCAACCTCTACCTCCTGGGTTCAAGCGATTCTCCTGCCTCAGCCTCCCTAGTAGCTGGTATTACAGGTGCCCACCACCATGCCCAGCTAACTTTTGTATTTTTAGTAGAGACTGGGTTCCACCATGTTGGCCAGGCTGGTCTTGAACTCCTGACCTGAAGTGATCTGCCTGCCTTGGCCTCCCAAAGTTCTGGGATTACAGGTGTGAGCCACTGTTCCTGAACTTCTCATGTATTCTTAATATGAAATTAGTACAAATGAATTTGCAGCATTTTAAAATTCAAACCTCACAACAGTCCATGGTTAAATTCTAACAAAATGTCTTCCATAATACATGTTAGGAATAATTCTTCTCATACTCTCTCTTGGCAGAGAGACTGATAATGGAGACACATTTGGTTTGTGTATTAGGTATCCACTGTGGGTATCTGATCCTGGGTCAAAATTTTGTTCCAGGTTCTTCTCATTAAGCTTTGTAAGTAATCTGCTCCCAAATACATGGTCAGAAATTAAAGGGCAAGCAGTTTTGACCTCATTCTGCCTAATAGGGTAAGTTAGGCGTCATAAGAGTGCTGGGACTCCCTTCAACTTGTCTGCTTTTAGCTGGTTCTATTTTTAAACCATGTTGAAACTAATTTTTTTTTTTTTTAGGTGGAGTCTTGCTCTGTCGCCCAGACTGGAGTGCAGTGGTGCAATCTCAGCTCACTGCAACCTCCGCCTCCCGGGCTCAAGCAATTCTCCTGCCTCAGCCTCCCGAGCAACTTGGATTACAGGCACATGCCACCACACCTGGCTAATTTTTGTATTTTTAGTAGAGATGGGGTTTCACCATGTTGGCCAGGCTCATCTTGAACTCCTGACCTCAAGTGATCCGTCTGCCTCGGCCTCCCAAAGTGCTGGGATTACAGATGTGAGCCACCACTCCCGGCCTAATTCTGAGTCTTAAAGGTCGACTGACAAATTTGTTTTTGAGTTGCTTAATTTTACCTAAATTGCCCAAATGCCTGCTTGATGTGTTGAGGGTGTTTTCTTCCTGCTCTTATCCTAAGACTTTCTCAGTTTTCAATGACACAGGTTCTATGAATTCCCTTCATTTATCACTTCTGTTGTTTGTTGTCACGTTTACATTTTTAGGTTAAATCTTCGTGAACTTGGACCCCTGGCATCTCATATGCGTTGGTTTATCTGGCTCATGGCAGCTGGAGGAACCATTTATGTATTTCTCTACCATGAAAAGTAAGAGAAAATAATTTACATTTGATAGTTTTAAAATTGACTGCCTAAATATTATCTGCACTGCAATACAATTTACTTTTATTTGTACTTCAAAACAGTAGAAATACATAAATAGAATATGTTATTTTTAATAAATCTTCAAAACCATTTGGTATTCATTATTAGTGGAAAGATTGCTGTGGAAAAACAAGAGTGGTACAGGTTTGGTATAATGTAGTTGAGGGGACATGGTGACCAGCCCCTTTGGAGTCCATCAGACTTCATTTCTATAGCATGAGGCAAATTGGCCTTATTCTCTGTGATTCAGTCATCACGTGAGAAAACCAGCCACTTGTCAAGGTGTCTATGAAGATTGGAGAGAATAGATATTAAGTGCTCAGTACAATATACCTAAATAAGGGCCTAGAGGGTATTCCAAAAAGGGTATCTTGAGAAAAAGGATGTTGGGAAGGACATTGGAACTCTTAATATCCTATGCCTAGGGCACAGCTTTTTAGCCAGTTATTCATAGCTGATAGTCCTAATTATTGAGCCATATAAAAACAAAAGCTAATTGAAATTTAGTATCTTTGCTCTAGAGGAGACCTTCAAGGTCCCCTATTCCAACTTCATGATTAAAAAGTCAGAATATTTAGGATATGCATCAAATTAGTGACTCATCTGGAAATTAGGACCCAAACATCCAAGTTCTGATTCCATTGCTCTTTTTATTACCCTGTATGTTTGAATTTGAGAAACACACAACCAGGAAATCTTTGTCATTGGGTTTATTTACAGTTCATTAAATTCTTTATCTATTGTGCTTGGCAGAATGGCTCTCAGAATTGAACATAATTTGTGTTTATCAGAAAATACTAAATTGTTTTCCCCTTTCAGAAGAAGAAAATGGTAGTTTTCACTAACTTCTTTTTGTCTCTGAAATTCACTTAAATACCTTTTTGACCATAATTAGCAATGCTGAGTAGTGTTATATATTATAGCATATTTAAGTCCAAGGGAACGGTTTGCTTCTTGGACTCAAATCTCTTATTTATATCCTTGGATAAAATAGGAAGTCAAGAAAGGCAACTATCTTTTCTCCTTTTCCCGGCCTTCTGGTGTAAACAAAACCCATAAACCCATTCTTCCCCTATCTGATTATTTCATGGTAGGCTTTGAGTATAAAACACGATGAATGAGGTATGAGTCACCCTTGGCCATTCAGTTTGGCAGACATTAGGGAGTACCTAAATTGTGTCAGGTACTGTTCTAGGATTTACAGATCAAAACATAATTAATCTTGGTTCCTGCCTTTGAGGAGCTTATCGTCTGGTTTGATTAGGCTGAAATGTAATTTGAATTTCAATACAATGTATTTCTTAGGGTTTTTAGATCTTTTGTAGTCTAACGTGATGAGCCTTAAAATTACAGTTTGTGCAGGTGCAAAATAAAGAGACAAGCAAAATTACACGTCCTTTCCTTAGGGCTTGCTGTTCCTTTTTGCTGATAAACTAGGCTCCAGGCTGCATCTCCATTCATCTTCAGAATTTCACTTCTAGCTCTGGATTGGAATGGTAATGAAAGCAGACACTGTAGGATCAGAAGAGGAAATATTTTACAAGGTGGAGTGGGTTAAACGATAACTACTTTTGGCAGAAAACATTTTCTTTTTTTTTTTTTTTTTTTTTTTTGAGACTGAGTCTCGCTCTGTCACCCAGACTGGATGGAGTGCAGTGGTGCGATCTCGGCTCGCTGCAAGCTCCGCCTCCCGGGTTCACGCCATTCTCCTGCCTCATCTCCCGGAGTAGCTGGGACTACAGGCGCTCGCCACGCCCAGCTAATTTTTTGTGTTTTTAGTAGGGACGGGTTTCACCGTGTTAATCAGGATGGTCTCAATCTCCTGACCTCGTGATCCGCCCGCCTCGGCTTCCCAAAGTGCTGGGATTACAGGCATGAGACACCGTGCCCGGCCGGCAGAAAACATTTTCTAGGTGGCATGTGGGATTTGATGCCTTTTCAACCCTGAGAGAAATGCTAGTTCCTTGTTACTCAGCTACTGTGTTTTAGTTAGAGGCCTAGTGGTTGCCTACTGAGAAATAAAGTTTTATTTGAATAGTTAAGAGTTTACATTTCTTTCTCAAAAGTAAAAAGGAAAGGCTGGTATGTAAATTGTTAGGTGTTATAGAAATTTATAAGTTAAATTAACTGCATTTTTGTTCCTGCAGATATAAGGTGGTTGAACTCTTTTTCTATCTCACAATGGGATTCTCTCCAGCCTTGGTGGTGACATCAATGGTAAGACATGGCTTCAGAATTTTAGTTATTTTCTTTTAAGCTGCTGGAACTTAACATGATTATGGATATGATATGTAGCTTTTCTTTATAAAGTTATGTCCATTAAATAGAGGCTCAAAAGAAAAAGAACTTATAAATAATGAAGTGTTTAGCTGGGCATGGTGGCATGTGCCTGTGGTCCCAGCTGCATGGGAGGCTGAGGCAGGAGGATTGCTTGAGCCCAGGAGGTTGAGGCTGTGGTGAGCTGTGTTCATGCCACTGCACTACAGCCTGAGGAACAGAACGAGACCCTGTCTCAAAAAAATAATAAAAATAATGAAGTGTGCCAGCAACTCGTAAGCTTGCACTAGGTACCGTGTACTGTTTGGGAAAGCTATAAATTTAGGTATGTTTCTGTCTTTGTGGTACTTGCCTGAATCAGAACCAGAATAGGTTCAGAGAGGTATTTTTCAAATCCCTTTACTCTTACTTTTCCTTTCCCTTGCTTTTAAGTCGTAAGTCAAGCACTTTTTTTGTTTGTTTGTTCTGTTTTCTAAGGCAAGCACTTTTTTTTTTTTCTTTTACTTTGCTTGAAAATATCTTTTGGGGATTTTCGTGGGTAAAGTGTAACATTACCTGTAATAGGCAGTTGCATGTATATATTTGAATTCCCTTTCAAATTGAATTACTGTTGAGAAGTCTGTGTGTGTCTGTCTTTTTGAAATGAAAATATATTATTACGACTTCATGGTTCCATCCACCTGGTTACCAGCCCTTTAGCTTATATATTGCAGTATCTTAGGCTCTAGGCACTATATTAACTAAGGAGGTCCCAAGGTGTTTCGTTTGAACCCTTCTGAGCCTACATTGTTCAGAAGAACTGTGCTTAGGATTTCACTCCTAATCTCATAGGCACATTGTAAGAACCTTTTTTTTTTTTTTTTTTTTTGAGACAAAGTCTTGCTCTGTCGCCCAGGCTGGAGTGCAGTAGAGCGATCTTGGCTCACTGCAACCTCCGCCTCCTGAGTTCAAGTGATTCTCCCACCTCAGCCTCCTAAGTAGCTGAGATTACAGATGCAGGCTGCAACCCTTGGCTAATTTTTTGTATTTTTAGTAGAGATGGGGTTTCACCAAGTTGGCTAGTCTGTTCTTGAACTCCTGAGCTCAGGTGATCCACCTGCCTCGGCCTCCCAAAGTGCTGGGATTATAGGCGTAAGCCATCACGCCTGGCCGTAAGAACATAATTCTGTGATAGTTTTTTTCCTGGTCACAAAAACACCTATAAAAGGTTTAAAAGTTTCAAATCTGGTTCTGTTTTTTCAGGGGATGTCTTCATGAGAATATAACAAAATACATTTCTTTGAGATACGAGGTTTATGATGGCTTTAATAATTACCTAGCACCCAAAATACATATAGATGGTAAAAGCAACAGGGAATGGTAAGGAGGAGGAGTTAAAGGACAGAAATGAGAAAATCAGCCTTGAAGGCCATATAGTTAGAAGGCATTTCAGGACACCCCAAGCAATATAAGCAAGGTTTGTGCAGCTTAATAGAGTAGAATTTCAAGCAAATTCCCTCTGGGTATCATAAGAGCAGGTTAATCCAGTAATTTCACTAGCCTAAATTTGAAATTGACATTTCCATAAGTGGTACAATAGCAGGTGACTAATGTTTGTGATAATCAAGCAGGATGATCCCCGACACTGCCTTCATAGAACTTAGAGTCAAGCAGGCAAATGCAGTTCCTATTAAAGAAAAAGAGATCATGAAATTTGATAAAATATTTGATGGGGGAAAGTTCAGGCTGCTATGGGAACACGACAGAAGTACCAGAGGAAGTGATATTTCAGCTGATTTGGAAAAACATGTAGAAGCTGAGAGATGGTAGGGGTGAGGCAAGTGTTACAGGTAGAGAATACAGCATGAAGGAAGCCCAGAGAAGGGGAAAGCACCAGCATCTTTGGAGAAATGAAAATGGCTCATTGTTTGTAACATAAAATACATGTACCAGCTTGAGTTATGTACATATGCATGGTGGGGGCAGGTATGCAGGTAGCACAAGTCTTGTAATAAAGGTGGAGAGCTAGACAAGAGTCCAGATCACAAAGGACCTCAAAAGCCACTAACACAGTAACAGAATGAATGAAAATGCGAATCTTTGGTTCTGGCCAGAATCATGGGTCTCAGACTTACCCTTCTGCCATAAAGAACTGTAAAACTAGAAAAAGAATAAAGGCAACTGTTTTTTGGCTCTGAACCCAAACAGTACAGGACTGTGATCCTTGAAGGAAGAGAAACCAAGAAAATGAGCTTTGAATTCACCCCAGTTGTTTCCCTGGAGACACTTTCCAAACAGCAACAAAAGGAGGTAAAGCCCAGAGAACAGCAGCCTGGGTGGAGGAAACAGAAATTACAGTTCAGGTTACTGACATGGCTGCAGTTTGTGGGGCAGGGTATGGAAGAGGAGGAAGCCGCTCAGGGAGGATGCTTCAGAAATCCATGAAGCAGTTTCCGTGAGTCGTTGTCCAGATATCAAGCTGAATGTTGTACGGGGCAAAACTCTGCAAGCTCCAGTTGCAAATAACTCTTAGAAGGCTGGAAGATAAATGGAAATTCCAGACAGTTCCCAGTGCTGAAAGACATTGAAGTTCCAACCAAGCAGAGTTCAGAGATGGTGCTGGACATCCCAGGCACTCAGTTGACCCTGCCAAGGCCACAGCTTAGGAGTAGAGCTACTCTATCCCTAGAGAGAGGGCTACTCTAGAACTGCCATAACAAGGCCCAGACAAACCTTGAAAGGATAAAATTGATCCTCCAGTAAATAAACCGCCTAACAGAACAAAATCAACAATTTTTAAAGGAATACAACAGAATCTTTACTGTAACAACTTAGCATGTACCATAAGTAAATATTATCAGAAATAAATCAATAATAATGTAATAAAATAAATAATAAATATATAATAAATATTATCAGATAGGCAAGAAACTGGAAAGTGACACATACCTAAGGGAAAACAGATCAACAGACACAGATCAAAAGACGGGAGAGATACTGAGATTCGCACACAGGGAGTTTAAAACAGATGAGAAATCTCAGAAAATACCTGGATACTTATGAAGAAGAATCCACATGGAGATTCTAGATCCGAAAACTGTGATGTCTTAAGAAAAAAAAATTATTGGAGGGATTTAATAACAGATTGGATATTGCAGAAGCAAAGTTCAGTGAACTTGAAGCCAGGTCAGTAGAAACTATACAAACTGAAGCATGAGAGAAAAGAGTGATTTAAAAATGAACAAAAGAAGAAAGAAATTGGGGCAGTTTTTTGTTTTGGGTTTTTTGTTTTACAGTTTTTCTTTTTCTTTTTTTTTTTTTTTGAAGAAATAATAGTTACAACTTTTCCAAATTTGATGAAAAATATCAACCTAGAGATCCACAAAGCACGAGGAGGCCTGAGCAGGATAAACACAAAGAAAACTACACTAAGACACATTAAAGTCAAATTACTAAAAAACAAAGGCAAAGACAAGACCTTAAAATCAGCCAGAGAGAGAAAAAAGAGCAAGGAGAGAAGATGACCACTGACATTTTATCAGAATTCATGGGAGCAGGAATACAATGTAATGGCACATTTAAAATGCTGAAAGGGGCCAGGTGCTGTGGCTCACGCATGTAATCCCAGCACGTTGGAGGCTGAGGCAGGTGGATCATGTGAAGTCAGGAGTTCAAGACCAGCCTGGCCAACATGGTGAAACCCTGTCTCTACTAAAAATACAAAAATTAGCCGAATGTGATGGCAGAGCTCCTGTAATCCCAGCTACTCGAGAGGCTGAGGCTGAGGCAGGAAAATCGCCTGAACCCAAGAGGTGGAGGTTGTAGGAGGTTGTAGTGAGCTGAGGTCGGGCCACTGCACTCCAGCCTAGGCAACAACATGAGACTCCATCTCAAAAATAAATAAAATAAAATAAATAAATAAATAAAATGCGGAAAGGAAAAAACAAAAAAACCCTATCAACTTCAAGTTGAAGTTAGCACAGTTTAGTAATATTAATGTCAAAAATTTAACCAGGGAGGCCAAGGCAGGCAGATCACTTGAGGTCAGGAGTTCGAGACCAGCCTAGCCAACATGGCAAAACCCGTCTCTACTAAAAATACAAAAATTAGCTGGGCGTGGTGGTGGGCACCTGTAGTCCCAGCTACTTGGGAGGCTGAGGCAGGAGAATCACTAGAACACGGGAGGCAGAGGTTACAGTGAGCCAAGATCGTGCCACTGCACTCCAGCCTGGGCAACGGAGCAAGATGCTGTCTCTAAATAAATAAATAAATAAACCAGGATTGCTAGAAATGATGAATTTGTATGTAAATACATGGCTGTTTTTCATTTCTTAATTTCTTCACAAGATAACATGGGGGTTTCTAACATGTAGAAGTAAAGTACATGGTAACAATGGATGGGGTGGAGAAATAGAAGCACATTGTTTTAAGGGTCTTAACCTTGTATAGGGGATATAATAATAAAGGTACATTGTGATGAGCTAAGGATGCACACTGTAATCCGTAGAATAACCACCACTGGCCAGGCGTGGTGGCTCACGCCTGTAATCCCAGCACTTTGGGAGGCCGAGTTGGGTGGATCACGAGGTCAGGAGTTCGAGACCAGCCTGACCGACATGATGAAACCCCATCTCTACTAAAAATACAAAAATTAGCCAGGTGTGGTGGCACACGCCTGTAATCCCATCTACTTGGGAGGCTGAGGCAGGAGAATCCACTTGAACCCGGGAGGCGGAGTTTGCAGTGAGCTGAGATCATGCACTGCACTCCAGCCTGGGCAACAGAACAAGACTCCATCTCAGAAAAAAAAAAGAATAACCACCACCACCAACAACAACAACAAAAGCAAAATAAATGTTATAGTTAAGTAGTCAAGAGAAAAGATAAAATGGAATCCCAAAGTTATTCAATTTAGTCTAAAGCAGGTGGGAAAATTGGAAAACGGAAACAAAGGATGGATGAAACCAAATAGAAAACAGAGAGCAAGACGGGAGGCTTCAATACAACCATATCAGTAATTAGGTACCTCATATATAATAACAATTACATCACAATGGACTGAACACTCCAACTAAAAGGCAGAGATTGTCAGACTGGATAAAAAAGTTTTCTCATCTGTATAATGGGGATAATAGTACCTAATTTAGGGTCGTTGTGAAGATTAAATGAATAAATATATGAAGTGCTTCAAACAGTGCCTGGCACATAGTTACAATAATGATAATGATAATGAAAAAAAAATTCTGTTTTGATACAGAATTAACTATGTTCTAGGTCTTTGAAAGTTGAGGTAAATGTGGTATCTTGAGGATACTAGTTAACAGAATGCATGTCAAAACTAACCTGTGTACTTGGTTTGGTGTCTTGCTTGTTTTGGCAGAAAGAAAAAAAAAAGGGTATTTTGTAACAGTGACTGGCCATGTGATTTTATTCAGGCCACTTCACTGCTCTGGCCTTAGTCTCCTCACCTCTGCAATAAGGGGGTTGTGTTAGATGAGTGACTCTTACTATTTGGGAGTCCCTGTGCCCCTTTGTGAATCTGATGAGAGCCTTACCCCTATCCTAGAAGAGGGCTCCTAATACACACACAAATACTTTTGTATAATGTGTATTCATTGCTGTATAACCTTGAGGAATTAATAACGTGTGGTATTTTGTCTTTGTTTTTACTTTTTAAATAAAAATAAATCTAGCTGAAGTCCTTTCTTACCAAGGTTAGGAAGAAATCCAATGTCAGTCCATTTGGATTGGCTCCTTCCCCATCTTTTGATCCCACACAAAACATGGGGGCTTCTGTGAACTTTGAAAAAGGACTGAAGCTCACAGCTGGCCCTAGATCCTCACACCTGGTCCTTAGCTCATGATGGTCTATTGTTGCCTTGCTTTTAGCCGAGGCCCTTGGGGCCCATTCTAATCAGGTGCCTGAGTTAGAGCTTCCCTTTACTCTTGCGGGGCACACAAGGCTGCTGCCCAGTGCCCAGGCCTCTAGGACACCCACACACCTATCCCCTTCCAAGGCCCTGCCGTGATCTGCCTTAGGTTTCCATTCACTCTGCAGAACCTGTCTCCTTTCTATTCCTAGTCCTCAGAAATCCAGGGGACTAACTTGTTTCTTCATCAGCTTCTAAGCATTTCCTCTATTCTCTCTCCTCATTCATACAAGCCATTTTAATCTTGTAGATGGGCCTTGGTCTTTGAAAACCAAGAACAGCCTAAAAAATTCTCCCTTCTGCCCTAAGACACACAAGAATATTAACTTATTGCTAAGCCAAGCAATGGCCAGGCTCAAAGACAAAAAGGCCTGGAGACATCTAGAAGGCTAGGAAATATCTTGTACTATGTGATCTGTGATCTCAGAGGTCACTTCTAGTTACGATTTTCCTGTGTCAGCCTTAAGGAATCTATAAGCTCACATAAGCAGGGGAAGTCTCAAAGCAGCAATCAGTGTAGAACAGTGTTTGAGAAGGACAAAGGGAAGTAAATACCCTGCCTGAGATGTAAATTATAAATAGAGTGGCTTGGGCCTGCCTTAGTAGGGAAGGAAGCATTTAAAGGGGAAGATGAGAACAGAGGATTGCACTTTATTAAAATGAACTCCCATGTCTGGCTATGATTGCAGTTTGCTTAAATATGCTGTAAATGAGCAGAATGTTCTGCTTTTTCATTTGGGACCTGTAATGTGATTGCTTGCTCAACTCAAGATTGTCAGTCCAAAGGGCAATCCAGGTCGATGTATAAGAGACTTTTTTTATGTTTGGTTCATGTTTACAGATCAGGATTGTGTTCACACAGCTTCTTCATTGTCTAGAAAATCAAGAGCCTTAGAGAGAATTACAGTTATCTGTAGCTTGCCATGCAGAGTAACATCAAACCCTTTTTATTTTTTTTTTTCTCTGTTGACAGAACAACACCGATGGACTTCAGGAACTTGCCTGTGGGGGCTTAATTTATTGCTTGGGAGTTGTGTTCTTCAAGAGTGATGGCATCATTCCATTTGCCCACGCCATCTGGCACCTGTTTGTGGCCACGGCAGCTGCAGTGCATTACTACGCCATTTGGAAATACCTTTACCGAAGTCCTACGGACTTTATGCGGCATTTATGACCAATGTGTACTAATTCTCCAAACCAGTATTATTTCAATTATGGCACTTGGGAGTGGGGTGAGAGCTGAACATTGCACAGGGAAAGAAAAAAAATAACTGCACTGACTTTATATCTTTTGAATATAATTACTGTGAAAGTATAAAGGCTGTGTTCTGGAATTTTCTGCCTCACAGCAAATAAATAAGGTAGTGAATTAATTATTCATTCCATTCCACTATCATGAAGGACTCTGAATAGACTTGGCCAACTGATGTTTACAAACCAGACTTTTATATTTTAATTTTACAGATTTTACTACATGATTTTTCTAAATTACTATGTCAGGTTGTAAAAGTCAGTGCAATAACAAACCTTCCTTTTTAAGAAGAAAATTGTTTCTATTACTTTCCCATTCACTAGGTAAAGAATCATGGACAGAACTTACACTACTTTTTACCATGTTTCATCTTGGCATAACATGGTTCTTTTTTAAATAGAAACTTTAGTTTTTTGTAAATTTTTAAAAAAATATTTCATTGATATGCATCTCTGCAGGTCCTCATTCATGTTGTAAATTTTTGCAGCAAGCAGTCAACATTCCACAAACGAACAAACATTATACCTCTTCTGATAGTTTTATTAAGCATGGAGAAATTGCCAATTTTTAAAAACTGCAGTTTTCCAAACTTTTCTGCCAACCTCTTACTCTGAATTCAGTGCTGCTTTGGGACATATACTTGACCTAGCTTGGTTTACCAGTGATGGAAAAGTATTTTGATATCATTAACTTTTTCAAAAGATCCAACTTTTCCTCTATGCCTTTGCCACATTCTCTTCAGGGTCTCTTTCCACAGTGGATAAATGTTTTTTCTGTATTATGACAGTATTGTTGTGATGGCCATCTGCTGGAAACTCCTGAAGAGCATTATGTATTACAGTGAGCAGTTGTATTGCCTGTTTGGTGCCCAATGGTTAAGTCATTGTCACTTAGCTTTATATTGTCAGTTTGATATTTATTTTAAATTGTGGAACTAGATGCATAAATTCACATTTCTGCCTTTCCTTTGCATCTTCTCATATATTGTGTTTTTTTTTTTTCCTAGAAAAAATATTTAAAGCATTGTTTGACAGGTAGAAACTCATGTATCTGTAGTCCATGAGTTATATCCTGGCTCAGTGGAGTGATATTTATGTATTATTTTTACTTTTCTCTCAGTGTCTTATATTAAGATTAACATGTTGTTAATAGTTGCTTTGTTGATTAATCTCTCTTGTTGGTGTTTTAATAAATGAAATAGGCTTGCCTTTAGATCGGGTGCTGATATTGCCTGTTTCCTAGTAATGGGCTGATCAAATGTTCAGTGGAATTCTTGGTTTGATGATAAGCTTATTAATTGAAATTTTTTACTGATGTGGCTTTAAAAGAGGTTTATTTTGTATATGTTTAGAACTCTCTGATTTTGATGAATTATATGGGAATGAGAAACAGAAGAAGTGGTATTTGCTGGTGAGTTAAATAGGCAAGGTACCCAGTGATAACACCAACCAAACCACTCCTATCTGCATGATTCTGAACATCTGGATGCCTGTTGTTTTACTGTGTATATTTTATTTTTAATATATTAACTTTGTGGATTCATTTAAGGTCTACTCAAAAGTAACACTGTCAAAACCACTAATATGTATGTAAAAATTGTGCTGTATACTACAATAAAGTTGTTACTTGGATTTGTTCCACTGTTTCTAAATTAGATGACTGTGAAAATAATAATGCATATTTGAGAGTTTGAGCTCATCCAGCATTTGTAATTTGTATACTAGTCTTTAAAAAAAAAAAGTCCAAATGGAAAGAAAAATGAATACACCCTGTCACTTAGAACTTTCTAGTCTACTTTTTAATAATTGAAATGCCAGAGCCAGCTCAAACATTAATCAACAGACATTTTCAGTTTAAAATACACTAGTCAGGACCTAATGATTTCAAGTTTTTTAGATGATGCATCCTTACCAAGATAAGCCTTTTGGTTTAGCATATTTAATATTCTATAGGACTGAGGTGACAGTCTTTTATGTTACCAACCAGACAAGTAGCAGATTATAAATCTTAACAACTCTCCGAGTGTTAGATGCCATTCTACCTCTTCTGTAGTGTGGGAAACCAGGGCCAGAGAAGTTTAACTGCTTCGCCCTAAATCAGGGAGCTGGAACAGCAACCAGCTCTATCTGATTCCGAAGCCTCCCATTGACTCTATACCACTGCATTTCTAGAGTCAGCAAAAACAAATAAAAAAACTTGAACTAAAAATTCATCAGACATGGACACAGAAAAGAAAACACTATTCACATGGTTTAGAGCCTCAATAATCCCTCAGATAACTCTCCGTCAAATCTAATTTTGAGGATTGAGTGTCTTGAAGCGTTATGATTCCCAAGAGTTCTGTCCTCTAGGTCACCAGTGTGACCTCATCCATTTCTAGAGTGTCCCCACTATTGTGCTGTCAGCTTCTTGGTCAGTATCTCCAGCCTTAAACTATTTTCTAAGGACTAGACCTCTCTCTAATCAACTGCCTAAATGCTCCCAGACATATTGACTCAAACCGTCCCAAACTGATTTCATTATCTTTCCTCATCCTACCACCAAACCTATTTTCTGAAATTTCCTAACTTAGTTAATGGCATGGCCACAGCCATCTGTTCATTCATGCATCCTTGATTTCTTGCACCCCCCAGATGCAACAGGTCAGCCAGAACTGTCACCCCTGCCCTTCTCACAACTCCCTGGTCTGGTTCCTCACCTCTCTTCACACTGCAGGGTCCTAAAAAGACCTACTTAGCACTCATCAGACTACAGCAGCCACCTCCTCATTTGTATCCCTGCCACTGCTTACACCCCTCAAATGAGCTCATCCTCCACACTGTACCAGCATTATCTTCCCAAAATAAAATCTGAGCATGTGTCTCGATGCTCCAAAACTTCCACTGACTATTATCCTATAAGATTCACGCCAGATGCTTTAGCGTGGACTCTTCACATGCTGACTCCGCCTGATCGGCCCTCTCCCCAGCTGAACCCCACTTGACATCAGCCCTGCTAGTGATTTTCACAGCCTCCCCCACAACACACATGCCCTCATGGTGCTTTTGCAGCTGTGTTTTTGTACCTGCTGTTCCTTGGCCTGGAATGCCCTTACTCCAGCCCCTTTCCTACCTGGCAAATAGTTGCTTATTCCAAGCCTTCATCAGGTGCCACCCATCTCCCTTGTGCCATTGACCAAGTTCCCCCTGGCATGAGTAGTAGTGCCCTCCTTTGACCCCATGGCACAGATATTCCTTCATGGCCCCTGTCATGGTGCATTGTGATTGTGTCATGGTGCATTGTGATTGTGTTTACTGTCTTTACCTCTGGTCTTGGGACTGACCTCCTTCAGGCAGGGACAGAGTCTCATCCACTTCTGTTCCTAGCTTCTAGGATAGCACTGGCTTATGACAAGAGTGAAGAAGTTTTGTTGAATGAAAGGGGCAGGGTCGGGGGAAGGTTGGAGAATGTTGCTGTGGAAGGGAAAGACTGAGAATAAAGCATTTTTTAGGACAGACTTTGGTTTTAGCAAGTTTATCCTGTCCATCACAAGCACTCTTACTAGCTGGAAACTGACTTTTAGCTTCTTAGGCCTTAGAGGCTTTTTTGACCACAAGGGTCAGCTAGAACATTCGTGGCAACCACAGGAAAGTTGATGAGAAAAAAGAGTGTAAATATTAGAAAATATGTCCTAAAGAAGAAAATGTCCAGCATTTTTATTGGTGATTTCCTAGAAATAACTCAACAATTTACAAAATTATTTTGGGAGAAAAAAGTATTTGGCCTAACGTATTTCCCTCTGGTCCTCTTTTCTGAATATAGTAATAAAATAAAACAATTGTGCAATCATTGGGTCTTAGTGCAGATTATACTCCAGAAGCAACAACTTAAATTTTTAAAAATATTTTGAATATTTTTACTTTAAAAATCATACAGCTATATAAAATCCTTTGGAAAATAAAGCTAAAAATTATCCAGCATTCATTTATCATAATATATTTTAATATACTTGCAATTTTTTATTTCCCTATTTTTATTATACAGCTGTAAATATGCCACATATGTAATTTTATATACTTTTTCCTACTTATTATAAGCATTTAAAAATACTATTATATTGGCCGGGCGCGGTGGCTCACGCCTGTAATCCCAACACTTTGGGAGGCCAAGACGGGTGGATCACGAGGTCAGGAGTTCAAGACAAGCCTGACCAACATGGTGAAACCCCGTCTCTACTAAAAATACAAAAAAAAATTAGCTGGACTTGGCGGTGCATGCCTGTAATCCCAGCTACTCAGGAGGCTGAAGCAGGAGAATTGCTTGAACCTGGGAGGTGGAGGTTGCTGTGAGCCAAGATCACACCACTGCACTCCAGCCTGGGCAATGGAGCAAGACTCCATCTCAAAAAAAAAAAAAAAAAAAAAAAACTATTATTACTATTATATCATTTCATAGCAAGAATTTTCAATGATTTCATCATCTTTCAGAACTGGATATGCAGCCTATTTTGCTTAATCATTTGCCTAATTTTGGATATTTAGATTGCTTTAGATTTTTTATTATAAACAATGCTGCAGTGAACATACAGCTTCGTCCATATTTATGACTGGGTTTTAAAGGTAATAATAATAAACAATTGACTGTTTCTTATGTATCAGGTACTCTGCTAGTTTACATGGATTATCTCATTTTATGTTTACAAAAAACTTATAGATAAATCATTTTCTTATTCCCATTTTACAGATGAGGAAACAAATACAGATGAATAAGTTTCCTTGCCCAAGGTAAGTGGCAGAACCCGAGTGAACCCAGGAAACCTAGAGGCTTTTTTCATTTTCAAGAGAGCCATTCCTGGGGCAAAGGTTTATTGATGGGTTTACCCAAAGGAAGACCTTTTAAAAATAGAGCTCATTTCCAAATCTCTACATTTATACTTGGTGTCTTCAGTTTATGTCTACTCTTCTCACGTGCCAGTGAGATGGAGAGTGGAATAGGAAAATCTCCAAAGGAAACTGACCTTGAAGAAGCTGGTTCACCTCCCTCCTTGTGCAGCAAAATAAAAGTTTCTCAAGGGGCCCCGAGGAATGTTTTTAGTTTAACAAGGTTAGAATTACTGCATTTATGTCTTTCTACTGCTTTTGCTATTTTAAATAGACAGTGCCAATATGTTCTTACATTCTGTGCCATTCCCACCTACATCCCTGCAATGGATTGGTGGTGTTATTTTTCCAAGAAACAGTGCCACTGTGCACTCTCGCCACTCTGCAAGGGGAGTTAAGCTATTCTCATCAGGGGCCTGTTCAACACAACAGAACGCTTTCTCATTCTGCCACACAGCTCATTATCACTCAGACTTTCACTGCAGTCAGACTTGTGAAGTCAAAATAGACTAGCAAGGCTTAAGGGGGGCTTGGGAAAGTAGGCTTTGGAGGCTTGCCCTATCTCCTGGGAGAGGTCACAGGTCCTTTGCTGTTCTGTGCCAGGCCACACTTAACACACCAGATCTACTTTGTCAGTCACTGAAAAGGTCAGGAAAACTTTTTGATCATTAGGATTTGGTTCTCTTAAAGTCTCTTAAAGTGTTTTTTTGAATCCCATCTATGAGCTGCGTGTTGAGTCAGGGTGGAAGCAGACAGCCTGTGACAAATTGGCTGGGTGAGCTTCGGCAAGTTTGGTATTACTTTTGAGCTTCAGTTCCTGTCTGCAAAAGGGGTATATCACTTCTCTTGCAGTGCGGTCATAAGGATTAAATAATATGTTGAAAGTGTCAAGTTTATACAGTCTGACATATGATTGACACTGGGTAAATAATCCTAGTGCTTCTTTCCCATATGGCTGAGCTTTTAAAATTATGATTACAGCCCACCTGGGGATATTTTTCATGCACAAACAACCTGAAGAACAGTTCAGTACCACTCTTAAAATTGTTCTGTGCATTTTCTAGCTCTTATAAATGGTTCTGGATCAATGATGGCCGAGGCTGAACTGAGGCATGTGGTTACCCCAGCCTTTCTAATAATTTTGTGTCATTTTAAACAATGTTCTTTAAACATTCAAGTTTTTTTGTTTGTCTGTCTGTCTGTTTGTTTGTTTTTTGCGGAGTCTTGCCCTGTCACCCAGGCTGGAGTGCAGTGGTGCAATCTCGGCTCACTGCCACCTCCGCCTCCCAGGTTCAAGCGATTCTCTTGCCTCAGTCTCCTGAGTAGCTGGGACTACAGGTGTGTGCTACCATGCCCGGCTAATTTTTGTATTTTTAGTAGAAACAGGGTTTCACTATGTTGTCCAGGCTGGTCTCGAGCTCCTGACCTCAGGTGATCTGCCAGTCTCTGGCTCCCAAAGTGCTGAGATTACAGGCGTGAGCCACCATGCCCGGCCAAATATTCAACATTTCTTTAGACAAGAACATGAGTATTCACAGAGAAAGGGTAGAAAAGGAGGAGGCTGGGGCAGTTCTTTATGTCCAGATAGGAGCTGCATGCTTTGCTTAGCAAAACAAAAGGCCTTCAATACATTGAGCCCACACTCTGTCAATTTGGACAGCAATTTGGTCACCATCTCTGCACTCTCGCCAACCTGAGCATGCCTCCTGGGGGACTCACACCAACGGACTCCTAGTGGCTTATTAAAGAATTCCTTCCAACTATAGTCGTTTAATGCCTTCTCCACCTTGTTTCTTTCCCAGTGATGTTGTAGGGTCCTTTATTCACACATTCATTCAACAGATGTTTATTGGGTGTCGTCTATGTGCCAGGGACCAGTCTAGGGATTGAGGATGTTATAACAGAAAAAAAAAAAAAATAGGAACAAAAAGGCCAAATTCCTGCTTGTTGCTCAGGCTAGATGATTCTCTGCCCCCCAACTTCCTTAATCTGGATTTGACGTTTTGGGGAGCTTTTGTCAATCTGTTTGTTGGCATCACACAGATAGATGACTGTGGCCAGTGAATGTGACAGTGTGCATGACCAAGTAGAAAGTGATGCTGATTTACCTGTCTTTTCAACAAGGGTCCTGTACTTTGTGTTATTCATTTGTGCATCTGCTAGGGTGAGGTCGAATTGCCTGTTTGAAAGATGGCTCTTACTTATGAGAGCACCAAAGCAGCTCATTATTTAAAGAAACTTGTGAACTCTGCCCTCAAATGAATAACCCTCATGTGTGAATGAATCACCCTTTGCTTTAGCTGAACATTTAAGCATGCCGGGTTCATTCGAAGCAGGGCTTACCTATCCTCCCAGGCAAAGGATGATGAATGGGCAACACCTGTGTGGGCTGAGATATTTTTTCCTTCCTTGTTTACTGTGTCTGGGATGCCTGAGGTCCATCCATCATTCCCCCAGTCCTGCCATGTGTCATACTTGTATTAGAGGCTGGGGACACAGTGTCCAATAAGGTAAGTCTCTGCCCTCAGGGGAGAAGGATGTGGAGACAAATGAACAACTATAACACAACATAATCTCCACCTGTGTATTGGATGCTATTATTGGAGGAGGGAGTGATTAGCCCTGTCCAGGGCAGTCAGAAATCTCTGTACAGAAGCAGTAGTATGGCTGACACTCAAAGGGTGAATGAGGAATTGCCAGGGAGTCAAGTGAGGGGGCAGTGGGTAGAGACAGGGTCAAAGAAAGACATATTCCAGGGAGAGGAAAGAGCAGGCTTCAGGAAAGGGTGAGGTGTGTGGAAGGGTACATAATAATAATAGCTAATATTGACTGACTCCCTACTAAGGGCCCAGTTCATTCTTTATGTTTTACATACCTATTGACTCATCTATTATTTTGAGGAGTGAGGAAGACAATCTTGTATACATATGAATTCTTCTGCAGCAGACTAAATCTTAGATGGCGTATTGTTCAGTTCTTGCACTGCTATAAAGAAATACCTGAGACTGGGTAATTTATAAAGAAAAGAGGTTTAATTGGCTCACCATTCTGCAGGCTGTACAGGAAGCCTAAGAGCTTCTGCTTCTGGGGAGCCCTCAGGAAATTTACAATCATGGGGGAAGGTGAAGGGTGAGCCAGCACTTCACAGGGCTGGAGCGGGAGGAAGAGGCGGGGGAAGGTACTACACACTTTTAAACAACCAGGTCTCACAGTAACTCACTCACTATCACAAGAACAGCACTGAGGGGATGGTGCTAACCCATTCATGAGAACTCTGTCCCCATGATCCAATCACCTTCCACCAGGCCCCACCTCCAACACTGAGGACTACAATTCCACATGAGATTTGGTGGGCACACAGATCCAAACCATATCAGATGGATTTCTTTGTCTTAATATTTGGAACTTCTTTTCCTTTTTTGCCCCCTTGCAAACATGTACCAACATAGACTTCTTACGGAAGGTGAATATTTTGTCATTCACCTGAGCTAATTTCTGTGATACTGTATTAAATGGAAAGAAAGCATGATGAAGTATATTATGAATTGGTTGGACTACTGGGGATTTCTTTACTACAGGGGATTTCTTTGCTTTTTTTTTTTTTTTTTTTTTTGAGACGGAGTCTTGCTCTGTCACCCAGGCTAGAGTACAGTGGCAAAATCTCGGCTCACTGCAACCTCTGCCTCCGGGGTTCAAGTGATTCTCCTGCCTCAGCCTCCTGAGTAACTGGGAATACAGGTGCCTGCCACTGTGCCCAGCTAATTTTTGTATTTTTAGTAGAGACGGGGTTTCACCATCTTGGCCAGGCTAGTCTCAAACTCCTGACCTCGTGATCCACCCACCTCGGCCTCCTAGAGTGCTGGGATTAGAGGCGTGAGCCACTGCGCTCGGCCTACTATTGGGGATTCTTATCCTTTGGTACTGACATAGATCATCTGGATCCAAGGGTATTTATAGAGACCCTCATCCAGGTGTCCAATTCATTTAAAGAGTGAGCCCCTCGTAGGTGCCAGATGCTGCTCCTGGTGTTGAGGATAAAGCTGTGAACAGAACAGACACAAGTTCCTCCTTCATAGAACAGACATTCTAGTTGTGGGGAAAATAGCCAATAAACAAATATATAAAGAAAATATGTAGTGTATGAGATGGTGATATGTGCTAGGGTGAAAAATCAATCAGGGAAGAGGTGTGGAAAATGCTGAGGGTGTGCGGACGTGTGCTCATAAACATGGAAGCTAGGGACAGTCTCATTGAGAAGGGGATATTTGGGTAAGACCTGAAAGGCCAAGGGTCCTGGCCCCCAGACACCCGCTAAGAAAGGCATCCAGGCCTAGCAGGTGCAAAGGCCTGAGGTGGGCATAGCCTGGTGCAGAAAAAGGCCCGTGATGTAGGGTTTTGAGCGAGGGGAGAGCAGGGTCGGCAATGAGGTCAGGGTTGTGACAAAGACTCTCTTTTGACCAGACTTGACTCAGGCTTCTCTGAGTCCTCTTTCTGACTAATACCTGACCTTGGGTGTTGTCATCCTATTTGGTCCAGTTTTAGCAAGAATCCTACTGGGTCATTTCAGCGAAAATTCCCCACTCTTGATATCTGATCAACCTCCTTATTATTCCGCTGGACTGCCTTCAGCAAGAATCATTCAAGTTGTGACATTTCTTCTTAGTAATTTTCCATCCACTGACCCCTACCCTGCTCCTTGTCTATAAATCTCCACTTGTCCTTGTTGTTTTTGGAATTGATCCTGATCTCTCTCTCCTACTACAAAATCCCATTCTAGTAGTCCCGCTGAATAAAATCTTCCTTAGCATCTTTAACAAGTGTCATGAATTATTTTTTTCTTTAGGAGGGGTACTGAATGCCGGGGTACACAGGGTCCTGTAAGCCTTGGTAAGGCCCACAGGCACAAGTGCAAGGTGATTATTAGTGGAAGAATCATTCATGCTTGGGTATTAGAACATCCCAGCCTCTGGATTCATAGCACTGAGTTAAGTCCTAGCTCCTAAAGCCAAAGGAACATGGGCAAGCCCCCAAGCCTCTGCTTATCTTTAAAATACAGATTATACTAATAAGACCATCAGCCTCACAGGGTAGAAAAACACTGTGAACATATGAGTTTAAACATGACACTGTCAACCCAAATGAGAGAATGAGGCAGGAGTCTCAATCACCCAAGGTTTATTGAGCCAGAGCCTGAGGGAACACCTGGGAAAAATACAGGTCATAGAAGCCCCTGTGGCCTGTGCTGTCCAAAGAGGTTTTCAGGAGGCTCAGCATTTATATGTTTCTTTAAAGGCGAAAAGCATGCAGGAAGGGGGGACTAGGCGGTGAGGCAAACGATTACATTCTTGTGAGGCTCTACTTAGTGCCCAGTAAATCTACATTGTACACAAGATTCAGTGAACATTTAAAGAAGAGGGAGTAAAAACGAAGAGTCAATTATGTAGACATGGCAGGGTGGAGGAAGGAATGATTGATCTCGTCTAGTCCTTGTTCTGTACCTGGGGAGATAAGCTCGATATTTGTCCATGTGAGATTTAACAGACCTTAGTTTTAGGAGTTAAATTCAGCTTACAGACCTAAAGTTACAATTGACATGTACTTGTTTTATAGGAGGATATACATCTTGAAAGGTTAAGGGGTCATCCCTTGTGAGGGCAGTCATCCAGAGGGGTGCAGGAGGCCTTTTGCCTTTGTGGGGGTCTGGTTAATGTATAATGCTTTGACACAAGGTTGGGAAGTAATCGCTGTCTGTTTGGGAAAAGGATGGTAACGTTACCTGACTCAGGCTTAACTCTTCCTTTGGCATAATGAGTTTGGAAATCCTGAGACTTTTATTTTGCTTTACATCACCAACTTTCAAGATAAAATGAACCAGGTATTCCCAAGCAGCCCTGAAGTCATCCTGGCTGACCTCCCTCCCCAACATCACCCACTCCCCTCGTGCCCCCCTCCCCCAGCTGTCCTTTGCCCCTTTGAAAGAAAGCATTTTTGTAGCCGAGCACGGTGGCTCACGCCTGTAATCCTAGCACTTTGGGAGGCCGAGGAGGGCGGATCACGAGGTCAGGAGATCGAGACCATCCTGGCTAACACGATGAAACCCCATCTCTACTAAAAATACACAAAAATTAGCCAGGCGTGGTGGTAGGTGCCTGTAGTCCCAGCTACCCGGGAGGCTGAGGCAGGAGAATGGTGTGAACCTGGGAGATGGAGCTTGCAGTGAGCCAAGATCGTGCCACTGCACTCCAGCCTGGGCTACAGAGCGAGACTCAGTCTCAAAAAAAAAAAAAAAAAGAAAAAGAAAAAGAAAGAAAGCATCTTTGTGCAGTGTCTTATCTCTCTTCTACCCATTGATTTAAGTATGTTCCTGTGAATGTGTTCGTGGTAGAAATAGCATCCTACATCTGGCCCAAGTCTATCTTTATTTTCACTTATCGGCATTAGGAGCTCGAGCCAGTGAGAAATAAAAGACTCTTCACAGATCCGTTTTGGGGAATGTGACCTGGCAATCAGTGGAGAGGAAAGAGACCAGCAGTTGACTTGGCCATGCTGAGCCTTGATTTCCTCATCTTGAAAGGGAGGATTATGCTGTCAGCCTCAAAGGGCTGCAGTGAGATGATTTACATAAAGTATCTAGCACAGGACCTGACCATCAATATGTGCTGAATTCCATTCCCAGCTATGCACCTTCATCAGAGGTGCTCTGATGAATGTTGAATAGCCCTTGGTTATGAAGGGAAAGAGGTACAGGTAGATTGCTCTCATATTTATCTCCTTTCATTTCATATTAGGGAAAAATGGCCCTCCTTCTATCAAAGGCTCTTCTTCAAGCCCATCAGCTATTTGGACCTTATCCTACCAATCCTCTCTTCCTTTCCCTATTTCTGGCCTTCATCATACTTATCGTCCCTAAGGAACTTGATAGAATTGTGCACTTTCCCTTCTTAAATCTCCCCCAGGCCTGGCTTCCCTCACATTACTGCCTGGTTTCTCTCATGCATTTCTGGCCTTTCTCTTAGTCTTCTTACCTTGTTCCTCCTGCTCTGTTTACCTTTAAACCTTGGTGTATCCATGGTCCCTTGGCTCTCCACCCACTTTCCCATGGCGATCTCACTTGCATCTATGGTAAGAGTCTCTGGCACTAAACTCTCTCCCGATTTCCAAATCGTTTTTTAAATATTTATGTATTTATTTTTCAGAGATGGGGTCTCACTCTACTGCCCAGGCTGGAGTGTAGTGGCATGATCATAACTCACTGCAGCCTCAAATTCCTGGGCTCAAGTGATGCTCCCATCTCAGCCTCCCAAGTAGCTGGGATTACAGGGTTGAACCACTGCACCCAGCTATGACTTGTAAAGCCTGAAACCCATTTGTCCACTGGCAATCTCCCCATAGATGCCCAACCATACCCACCTTAAAGTCAGTAGTTTCAGAGCTAAACAAATCATCTTTTCTCCCAATCCTGAATCTCCTCTTATATTTTCTATATAAGCCAACAGTATAACTATCTCCACAATCAGCTAAGCCCCAAACCTGGGAGTAATTCTAGACTCCCTTTTTCATATCTATCCTCCACACTCCATGGTCGCCAAGTCCTTTATACTTCTGCTCAGATCTCTCTAGCCCTCTCACCTTCTCCACAGGCACTGCCTTAGTAAAGGTCCTTATCCATTCTCAGGTGCTTTACTGTGATGGCTCCCAGCAGGTCCCTCTGCCACCCACCCTGCACCTTCAATCTCACATGCCTCTAATCTATTCACATTTCTACCAGTGCACTTTTTAAAATGAGAATCTGATTCAATTAAGTCTGGGGAAAATCTCTGAACTAGTTCCCCTTCTCCTTCACAATAGACCCAGCACTGGATCTGGCACCAATTTACCTGTCTAGCCTCATCTCTTGCTCCTCCACAGCTAATCAAACTGCTTGCTCAACTCCTTGAATATGCCACTGCTTTACCACGCCTCCACACCTGCGCATGTGCCGCACCCTCTTCCTAGAACACCTTCCCTTAATCTATCCACATTGAAAATTTCTCCCTATTAGCTGGACATGGTGGCGCACACCCGTAATCCCAGCTACTCGGGAGACTGAGGTGACAATCGGTTGAACTTCCGGGAGGCAGAAGTTGCAGTGATCCGAGATTGCGCCACTGCACTCCAGCCTTGGGGACAGAGCGAGACTCTGTCACAAAAAAAAAAGAAGGAAAGAAAGGAAGAAAGAAAGAAAGAAAGAGAGAGAGAGAGAGAAAGAAAGAAAGAAAGAGAAAGGAAGGAAGGAAGGAAAGAAAGAGAGAGAGAAAGAAAGAAAGAGAAAGAAAGAAAAGCAAGAAAAGCAAATAAAAATTCTCCCTATCCTTCCAGTCCAAGTGTCACCTTCTCCTAAAAGTCTTTTCTGACTCACCTGGGCTTAGAGAGGGCTCCTTCTTCACATTCCCCCAGGGCATTCCATTATGATAGTCATTAATGAACCTGTAGTTTATTCATCTGTTTCTCACAATGGATCTCAAGGTCGAGGAAATTTTCTAATTTTTATACTCCGAATCCTTAAGAAGTTCTTGACATTTAGGAGTCACTTGGAACTTGCCTATTGAGTGAATGAATGAATGATTTTGAATGAAGACTTGATAGTCAGTGTCATCAAAAGGATCATTTGTTGAGAGAATATCAGTGGTGTTGAGAAGACAAGAAGACCTGGGAGACCAAGCTGTCAGATGCACTGCCGGCCTGTGTACTGAAGTCTTCAAAAGTGATGGCAAAGAGAAGAAAACCTTGAGCCAGGATTAACCCCAATCTTCCTCCCAGCACGCAACATCTATCTGGGCTGCTGCTCCCTTGCCTCTTGCAAAGCTCAGCCTGAACAAAACAAAATAAAATTATGAAGATAAAACTTTTAAAATTATTACTGCAATGCTGAATTTAAATGACCATGCTCTTTGAGATTATCTGCTCTTTGAGCTTATGCTCTGCCTTTAGCAAGGATAATCAAGGACTATTTCTTTTTCTCAGATTCTCTTTCCTGATGCACCAGAGCAACTTGTTAACACTTTATGAGATGAAAACTGTCAAACCAAACAAATCAACCAGGGGACAGCCTGGAGGACCAGAAAGAGCAAAGGATTCAGACCTGAGGTCCCTTCCCAGCCCACATAGATTATAAAGGCCCTGTCAACTTTAATGCCAGGGCAGCAGAGGGCCCTGTCTGTAGTAACTCACAGACTAGGTGGTTCTGAGAAATGCTCTAATGGTAATGTCTCCAAACCTAAGACATCTCTCTATGGAAAACATCCAAGTGCCTTTGTGGCTATCACCTACCTTCTTTTCCTTTTTCTTGAGGCCATTTAGTGGCACATATTCTAAATCCGATGTTACAGTTGGAGAGACTGAACCTTCCAGGAGGTAAATAACAACCCAAGATCACACAGCAAATTGGAGATCAAGCCAGGACCTGCACCCAAGCAGAAATAACTTATGAAAGGCTATTTTACCAAGTCTTCTATGAAGCATCATCTGTTCTTTATTTAAGTCTGGGGGAAAATTAAATTTGAGAAAAAAGAATAGAAGCATAATTAAAAGATCTGGCAAGAGAATATAAAACCCGGAGGGAACAAATCATTCCTTTGTGTCTTTTTTTTTTTTTTTTTTTTTTTAGCTGCTTGAGCACGCATATGATTTTCCTTTTTCCTTATTCCCAAATGTTCCTCCTTCTTTTTTAAAGTTAAATCTTAAAGGCTGAAGCCTAAACCCTTCAGCACCTGACTTCCTTGGGGCCTGACCTCCCCTGGATTTACTCTTCCAGGGGCTGACCAAGCAACTCAACTCTATTCTTTAAAATTTCTTAAAAGTTTTATTATGGAAAATTTTCTATGTGTACGAAAGTACGAAGCAACTCAACCCTAAACAGAAAAAATAAATACAAAACAAAAAACCTAGCCCTAAGCAGTTTTCAATGTATTTTCATCTCAGGACATCATTACCGTGTTTTCCAATGGTGTAAGATGAACTCAGGACTCGAAGGAGAATGAATATCTGGATCCAGCTTTCCTTTGTCTTAACTGTGTGGTGTTTGGAAAATTGCTCTGAGGCTTGTTTTTTTCACTTTCAGAATCAGAATAATCAAACTAGCCCCACAGAATGGCTGTGACGATGAAATGAGATAATGTCTGGGAACATGTCCTGTAAGTTATAAAATGCTCTTAAAATGTGAAGAACTATTATTCATATTTCACAGGGCCCTTGGAGCATTGCCATGCAAAAGTGTGGGTAACGTGCTCAGGAATGTGGGCAGAAGGTGTGTGTGCCAGGAGTCCATGTGCCCACCCTGCTGAGACTCCGTCCTGGACCCTTCACCTCACGCCATCGTATTTTTCACCCACTTGACTACTGACCTCGCTGTCACTACCCCCTTTCCTCCTTCCTTCAAGGGTGATACTTTTTATCAATTTTGTCTCCCCAAATTTACTCCAGCTCCTCTGATCACCTGTCCTGTTTTTCCACCTAGGCTATGCCAACTTAGGCTGTCTTCATTTAGAAAGATCCCCTTCAAGGGGCACCTGTGATCTTCTTCTTTTTTTTAGGCAGGGTCTCACTCTGTTGCCGAGGCTGGAGGGCAGTGCAGTGATCACAGCTCACTGCAGCCATGACTTCCAGGGCTCAAGAAATCCTCCTGCCTTAGCCTCCCGAGTAGCTGAGACTACAGGCATTCACCACCACACCTGGCTCATTTTTTTTCTATTTTTTTTTTTTTAGAGACAGAGTCTCACTATGTTGCCCAGGCTGGTTTCAAACTCCTGGGCTCAAGCGATCCTCCCATCTCAGCCTCCCAAAGTGCTGGGATTACAGACATGAGCCACCTGTGATCTTTCATTCCAGCAAAATCCTGATTGGTAGCACCCTAATCAGTGTCAGGACCCAGGCAGGAAGCACCATGGGCATAGGAAGGAGGGCAGAGAGGGAAGACTCCTCGTAGCAGGCTCAGCCTCTATCTCATGGACTAAAGAGGGAACCACTCTCCTTAGAAGGTGGTTTAAGGAACAGTGGTGAACAAAATGAAATCCACACCCTCATGGAACTTATATTTCAGAGGGAGAGTTGAGTATAAATGAGTAGATATGCAAATAAATAATAAGTAATATTTAAAAAACATAATATTTCAAATTGTGTAAAGAAATGATACAGAGTTAGGGACTAGCAAGAGACTGGAGGTGGGGTGGCTAATTCAGATAGTGTGGTTAAGTTCATGGACTGTGGCTTTATTTTATAAGTGCTACCCCCCACCACACCCCATTGTGAATAAGGAAGCTAAGAGCCCTACATGCTGCTGGCAGCCATCCTAATAACCATGGGGGAGGCCATTTTAGGATGAAGCCATTGCTGTAGATAACAGAACAGAAAAAGATAAAACTGAGTCTTTGATGCTGTGGTTAAGCCACCATATGTCATTGATTCCTGAAGCCCACGCAGGTCTGGGCCTTTCAGTTAGGTGAGCCAGTGACTTTTTCAGGCCATTTTGATTTGGGTTTTCAATTCTAATAACCAAATACATCATAATTGATGCATGCTTCTAGTGGGCTATCATTCCCCGCCCAGGCAGCTTATCCATCTAGCCACACACAGCTATTCTCATGCGAATTCTGAGAAGCCCGTGTTTCTCCATCTTCCAACGTTTCCATGCTGAGGCACTTCTTAATGTACCTGACATATTAATGATACTTGACAAATATTTGTTGAACTGGATTGAGAGAATAATCCAGAGAACTGCTTAAGGAGAAAAGATGCACAAAATCCTAGCCTCCCCAAAGACAAGGACATTCCAAAATAAAATTTTGCAGCCCTTTCTAGGTCACAGAAAGCTTTCACATACATTACACCATTTAATCTTTTGCTACCCCAGGGACCGTCATTATCTTTATTTTATGGCTGAAGAAATAGAGAATGAGAAAGGTTAAGTCAGGGGCATCACAATTAGGTGATGCTCACAGGTTTTCCGACTCCCAATTTCCCACTCATTTCCCACTCTTGTTTGGGCTCTGAAAATAAACCCGATGATGCAGTAGATGATCCAAATTCCAGGTAAGCCAGAAGAACGACCACAGTGATGTGCATAGGCTTATTGATTCAGGAGAACAAAGCTTTTAGAGATGACAGCAGGGAAAACATTTATCCAGGATCAGCCAGTCACTGGAAGGGCTGAAGATTTGTGTCAGGAACACAGGAGTCCTTTTTCTGTGCTGCTGCAACCAAAGCTGACTGTCAACCCCAAAGAATGAAGAGAAAGCAGAATAAAGGCTTGTATAGCACTTTCCTCCCGCCAAACCTCCCGCCACTTTATTATGCCGGCAATACATTGGTTGTACATTTTCCATTGCACAATTCATCTTTTTAAATTTTATTTTATTATTCTTATTTTTTTTAGGGATGGGGTCTTGCTATGTTGCCCAGGCTGGAGTGCAGTGGCTATTTACAGAGGCAATCATAACACACTGCAGCCTCAAACTCCTGGACCCACGTGATCCTCCTGCCTCAGCCTCTCAAGTAGTTGGGACTACAAGTGCACACTACCATGCCTGGCTCTTTTTATTTATTTATTTATTTTTCCAAACAGGGTCTTACTCTGTCACCCAGGCTGGGGTGCAGTGGCATGATCACAGCTCACTGCAGCCTTGAACTCCCAGCTCAAGTGATCCTCCCACCTCAGTGCCCTGAATAGCTGGGACCACAGGTGCATACCACCACTCAGCTAATTTTTAAAATTTTGTAGAGACAGGGTCTCCCTATGTTGTCCAGACTGGTCTCAAACTCCAGGGCTCAAGTCATCCTCCTGCCTCAGCCTCCTGAGTGCTGAGATTACAGGTGTGAGCCACTGTACCCAGCCTTTCATAAACTATTTTTATTTTTACTTTACAGCAAAGTTATGACATTAGTGCAGAGTTTCCCATATACCCTCATGCCCAGTTTCTCCTGTTATTAACATCTTACATTAGGATGATATATGAGTCACAATGAGTGAACCAAAATCGATCAATTATTATGCACTAAAGTTCATACTTTGTTCAGATTTCTTTGTTTTTTACCTAATGTTCTTTGTTTCAAGATCTCATCCAGGAGACCACATTGTATTTAGCCATCCTGTCTCCTTAGGCTCCTGTTGGCTAGTATAGTTTCTCAGACTCTCCTTGTTTTTTCTAATGACCTTGACAGTTTCCAGGAGTACTGGTTACATATTTTGTAGAATGTCCCTGATATGGTTTGGCTGTGTTCCCACCCAAATTTCATCTTGAACTGTAGCTCCCATAATTCCCACGTGTTGTGGGAGGGACCCAGTGGGAGATAACTGAATCATGGGGGTGGTTTCCCCCATACTGTTCTCATGGTAGTGAATAAGTCTCATGAGATCTGATGCTTTTATAAGGGGAAACCCGTTTCACATGGCTCTCATATCCTCTCTTGCCTGTCGCCATGTAAGACATGGCTTTTGCCTTCCGCCATGATTGTGAGGCCTCCCAGCCACGTGGAACTGTGAGTCCATTAAACCTCTTTTTCTTTATAAATTACCCAATCTCAGATATGTTTTTATCAGCAGCGTGAAAATGGACTAATTCAGTCCCTTAATTGGGATTCACCTGATTTTTTTTTATATGATTAAACTGGTATCATGAGTTTTTGAGAGCGAGACCACAAAGACGCAATGTTATTCTCATCACATGTTACTAAGGGACATGACTTATCACGGTTGATGTTGACCTTGATCAGCTGGCTGAGGTGGTGTTCGTCAGGTTGCTCCACTATAAATGTACCTTTTTTCCCTCTGTCCCTACTGGACTCTTAGGAAGGAAATCACTATGTGCGGCCTGCACTTGAGTAGTGGGGAATTATGCTCTACCTCCTGGAGCATGGAATGTCTACATAAATTATTTGGAATTCTGCTGCAGGGATATTTGGCTATTCTCCCCCATTACTTATTTATTTTGTCATTTATTTGTATCAGCATAGACTCTTGGATATGTATTTTATACTTCGGGGTATAATCCAATACTACTTTATTTATGTTGCTCAAATTGCTCTAGCTTTGGCCATGAGAAGCTCTTTCCATTGGCTGATTGCACTTTCAACCCAAACAAATGTTCTGATGTCTTTTTACCTAACAGCATGAACAAGAGTCAGGAAAACTGCGAGTTGTTTGTCACGCCATCTCTACCACAAATTTTTGTGTCACTTTGGTAAAAGCTCAACTTGTCTTTCCTTTTCTTCACCTGTACAGTGAACTTAACACCATCTGCTTCCCTTTGCCTCTGCTGTGGCTGTGAAACTATAGTGAGATGACAAGTAGGACAGGACTCTGGAAAATTAAAAACAAAAACCAAAAAACATGCCAACCCAAAGCCTAGCTTAAAATCTCCACTTCTTTTTCTCACTTGCATCTATAGAGCTTCACAATTCAAGCACACAATAAATATTTTCATGTTTTCTGAGTAAATGAATAAGTGAATGAGCGAAAATGCATACAGGCTTCTGAGCTGCAACAACAGATAAGCAAGGGGGAAGAAAGGCCACAGGCCAGGTATGCTGGAGCATACTGGCTCCAACTCAGCTCATTTCAGAGTGATTTTGCAAACTTTGCAGGTAGGCCTAGGATGGGTGTGTTAGGCCATTTTCTTTTCTTTTCTTTCTTTTTGTTTTTGTTTTTTTGAGACAGAGTCTCACTCTATCTCCCAGGCTGGGGTGCAGTGGCGCAATCTCTGCTCACTGCAACCTCTGTCTCCCAAGTTCAAGCAATTCTCCACCCCAGCCTCCCAAGTAGCTGGGATTACAGGCGCTCGCTGCCTGGCTAATTTTTTTGTATTTTAAGTAGAGATGGGGGTTTCACCATCTTGGCCAGGCTGGTCTTGAACTCCTGACCTCGTTATCCACCCACCTCAGCCTCCCAAAGTGCTGGGATTACAGGTGTGAGCCACTGCACCCAGCTGTATTAGCCCATTTTCATACCGCTATAAAGAAATGCCTGAGACTGGGTAACTTATACAGAAAAAGAGGTTTAATGGAGTCATGGTTCCACATGTCTGTGGAGGCCTCACAATCATGGTGGAAGGTGAAGGAGAATGTATTAGTTCGTTTTCACACTGCTGATAAAGACATACCTGAGACTAGGCAATTATAAGAGAGAGGTTTAATGGACTTACAGTTCCACGTGGCTGGGGAGGCTTCACGATCATGGCAGAAGGCAAGGAGGAGCAAATCACTTCTTACATAGATGACAGCAGGCCAAAAGAGCTTGTGCAGGGAAACTCTCATTTTTAAAACCATCAGATCTCCTGAGACTTATTCACTACCACAAGAACAGCATGGGAAAGCCCCACCCCCTTGATTCAATTATCTTCTACTGGATCTCTCCCACAACACACGGGAATTATGGGAGCTACAAGATGAGATTTAGGTGGGGACACAGCCAAACCATATCATTCCACCCCTGGCCCCTCCCCAGTCTAATGTCTCACATTTCAAAATCAATTATGCCTTCCCAACAGTCCCCCAAAGTATTAACTCATTTCAGCATTAACTCAAAAGTCCACAGTCTAAAGTCCCATCTGAGACAAAGCAAGTCCCTTCTGCCTATGAGCCTATAAAATCAAAAGCAAATTAGTTACTTCCTGGATACAATGGGGGTACAGGCATTGGGTAAATACAGCCATTCCAAATGGGAGAAATTGGCCAAAACGAAGGGGATACAGGCCTCATGCAAGTCTGAAATCCAGCATGGCAGTCAAATCTCAAAGCTCTGAAATGATCTCCTTTGACTCCATGCCTCACATCTAGGTCATGATGATGCAAGAGGTGGGCTCCTACAGTCTTGGGCAGCTCCGCCACTGTTGCTTTACAGGGTACGGCCTCCCTCCTGGCTGCTTTCATGGACTGGCATTGAGTGTCTGCAGCTTTTCCAGGTGCAAGGTGTAAGCTGTCAGTGGATCTACCATTCCAGGATCTGAAGGACATGGCTCTCTTCTCACAGCTCCACTAGGCGGTGTCCCAGTAGGGACTCTGTGTGGGGGCTCTGACCCCACATTTTCGTTTTGCACTGTCCTAGCAGAGGTTCTCCATGAGAGCCTGCCACTGCAGCAAACTACTACTTGGACATCCAGGCATTTCCATACATCCTCTGAAATCTAGGTTGAGGATCCCAAGCCCCAGTTCTTGACTTCTGTGCACTCACAGGCTCAACACCATGTGGAAGCTGCCAATGCTTGAGGCTTGCACCCTCTGAAGCCATGGCCTGAGCTCTGTGTTGGCCTTTTTCAGCCATGGCTGGAGCAGCTGGAATGCAGGGCACCAAGTCCCTAGACTGCACACAGCACTGGGACCCTGGGCCTGGCCCAATAAACCCGTGTTTCCCCCTGGGCCTCCAGATCTATAATGAAAGGGGCTGCTGTGAAGACCTCTGACATGCCCTGGAGACATTTTCCCCAATGTCTTGGGGACTAACATTTGGCTTCTCATTCATTAGCAAATTTTCTGCAGCTGGCTTGAATTTCTCCTCAAAAAATGGGATTTTCTTTTCTGTTGCATTGTCAGGCTGTGAATTTTACCAACTTTTATGCTCTGTTTCTCTTTTAAAACTGAATGCCTTTAACAGCACCCAAGTCACATCTTGAATGCTTTGCTACTTAGTAATTTCTTCAATCAGATACCCTAAATCACCTTTCTCAAGTTCAAAGTTCCACAAGTCTCTAGGGCAGGGGCAAAATGCTGCCAGTCTCTTTGCTAAAACCTAACAAGAGTCACCTTTGCTCCAGTTTCAATCAAGTTCCTCATCTCCATCTGAGACCACCTCAGCCTGGATTTCATTGTCCATATTCATTATCAGTATTTTGGTCAAAGCCATTCAACAAGTCTCTAGGAAGTTCCAAACTTTCCCACATTTTCCTCTCTTCTTATGAGCCCACCAAACCATTCCAACCTCTGCCTGTGACCCAGTTCCAAAATTGCTTCCACAATTTTGCGTATCTTTTCAGCAGCGCCCCACTCTACTGGTAGCAATTTACTGTATTAGTATGTTTTCACACTGCTGATAAAGACATACCTGAGACTGGGCAATTTACAAAAGAAAGAGGCTTATTAGACTTACAGTTCCACATGGCTGGGGAGGCCTCACAATCATGGAGGAAGGCAAGGAGGAGCAAGTCACATCTTACACAGATGGCAGCAGGCAAAAAGAGCATGTTCAGGGAAACTCTCTTTTTTTTTTTTTTTTTTGAGACAGAGTCTCGCTCTGTCGCCCAGGCTGGAGTGCAGTGGCGTGATCTCGGCTCACTGCAAGTTCCACCTCCCAGGTTCACACCATTCTTCTGCCTCAGCCTCCCGAGTAGCTGGGACTACAGGCACACACCACCACGCCTGGCTAATTTTTTGTGTTTTTAGTAGAGACGGGGTTTCACTGTGTTAGCCAGAATGGTCTTGATCTCCTGACCTCGTGATCTGCCCACCTCGGCCTCCCAAAGTGCTGGGATTACAGGTGTGAGCCACTGCGCCTGGCCAACTCTCATTTTTAAAACCACTGGATCTCGTGAGACTTATTCGCTATCATGAGAACAGCATGGGAAAGATCTGCCCCCATGATTCAATTATCTCCCACTGGGCCCCTCCCATAACATGTGGGAATTATGGGAACTACAAGATGAGATTTGGGTGGAGACACAGAGCCAAACCATATCAGAGGCGCAAAGGCACATCTTACATGGCAATAAGTGAGAGAGCGTTTGCAGGAGAACTGCCCTTTATAAAACCATCAGATCTTGTGACACTTATTAACTATCATGAGAACAGGAGCGGGGAAGCCACCTCCATGATTCAATTATCTCCACCTGGTTCCTCCCATGACATGTGGGGATTATGGGAACTACAATTCAAGATGAGATTTGGGTGGAGACATAGACAGAACATACCAATGGGCAAACCCTGGGCTTGTGGACAGCAGTGATGCATAAGCTACCCAATTTACAATCTAGCAGGGATCCAGACACACAAACAACTGTTCATAGAGAGTGATATTTCTTATGGGTACCAGAAATGCATGTCTACTTTGTTATTTTCCATAACTTAAATCTCTATAAATGTCTCCATCCCCACTGCTGACCAATCACTTAGTCAAGCCAATTCCAGGCTGCCTCAGTCAAGCCTTCCCCTTTGATTCAGGTCTTTCTCCCTCCCAAAACACTCCTCCTTAGGATTGCATCTGAATTCTAAACGTCATGCACTGAATAGGCATTACAGGTGGGGAAGCATCTGATACCTGGGTGTCACCTGGTACCATTGTGCTGGCCTCTACCTGATGCTCAGGTATGGTTACCTGGGGTGCGGCTTACCTGTCCCTCTCCTTTGCCATGGTGCTGATGCCGTCAATATCTGCCTGCTGGCTGTCTTTGTCTTTAATGGAGATACAGGGAAAGTTGGAATTCTTTCACACTGCTTTGGAGCCTTAGGAAAGTGAGGGTGGCCACTTCAGATCCTTTCTGCTGTCAGCTTGTCACATAACAGTCTTTGCCTTCTGCTCTTAGGCCACAAGGGTATAAGGAACACCTGCATAATGCCTGGGTCCCAGTCAAGAATTAGGGCACAGTTCCCGAACTCTTCAATACCCACACTTATCAGGGGACACTACCATCCAGCCCACTTTGAAGCTGACTCTGGGGAAGAGGGCCCCTTCTCAGGTGCATTCACCATCTGCTTTCCTGCTTTCATTCTAACCCTCTCATGTTCTTCCTCTTGGGAGATGGACATGGGTGGATGGGAGCCTAGCTCAGCAAATTTTCTGTTAAATCAATACTGCTTAGACCTCAGCTAGGATGTTTATCTTAAGATGCAACAATGTGACAAAGTTCTTCCTGCTTTTTAGTCTCATCTTGGACTCCAGAGACTTTTTATTGAGCCGCCTGTATGCAGAAAGATCTCAAGAGGATGAAAGAGCCAGATGCAGTAATTGGGTGACACATCATAACCAATGAGCATAAAAACAGCATCTTTTCCTTTCAGGAACAAAATGCAATGTGGAAAATAGGACAGAGGGGCAGTCGATGTCTTCATCAGGGACCACATTCATGCAACAGAGTTAAGTGCATGATTCTTCAAAAAGAGCTTATCCTTCTCTTCTAGTCTGTGCTGGTTACCTTCTGAGATTAAATAATAATAGGAGCTTAGGTTTGCCTAACTCTTCACAATTTACCAAGCAGGACTCTATAAGGCAAGCACTTTATCTCCCTTACAGCATTTGATGACTAAGCAGGGAGTTCTAATGATCCTCATTTCACAGATGAGGAGACCAGGGTTTAGAGAAGTTAAGGGACTTGGCCCAGGCAAACCAGAGAATGACAACAGTTGCTAGAACTGAACATCTCCTGTTTCTGTATTCTTTGCGGTGGGTGTACTCAAAAGTGTGGCTCATGACCTTTGGAGAAGGAAGAAAATGGCAAGGCAGAAAGCCCATCTCACTTCTAGGGATTCAGGGAAATAGCAATGATGTGACAATCAAGACAAGAGCATTAATTCTTCAGCGCTGGTAAATTGCTGCCCTTCAAGTCCATGGAGGGGAGTGTGTATGTCATAGCAAAAACGGTTTATGTTTAGGTATTATTTATTCATTCAACAAACATTAATTAAATGTCTACTAGTGCTGGGTGCTGTTCTGGGTGCTAGGGGTACAAAGGATGAGTACCATAAGATTTGAGCAGCTTATCTCTAGTAAGGGGAGATATGTGAACAAGTAAGTGAAATACGATCTTGTGAGAATCTTAGAGGTTGATACAGAGCTCGGTTTGGCTCAAAGGAGGGATATTTTTTCTTTCTTTCTTTCTTTTTTTTTTTTTTTTTTTTTTTTTTGAGATGGAGTCTGCTCTGTTGTCCAGGCTGGAATGCAGTGGTGAAATCTCGGCTCACTGCAAGCTCCACCTCCCGGGTTCACACCATTCTCTTGCCTCAGCCTCCCGAGTAGCTGGGACTACAGGCGCCCGCCACCACGCCTGGCGAAATTTTTTTTGTATTTTTTGTAGAGACGGAGTTTCACCATGTTAGCCAGGATGGTCTCAATCTCCTGACCTCGTGATCCGCCTGCCTCGGCCTCCCAAGGTGCTGGGATTACACGCATGAGCCACCATGCCTGGCGGCTCAAAGGAGGGATTGAACAGTCCTGGGTATCTGCACCACGACAGAGGTGGGAGGTATCATAGAGGAGGTGCCTCTTGAGCCAAGACTAAAAATGAGTGTTTTTTTTTAGGAGTGCAAAAGGCTAAAAAATGTACAAATAAATAAATAAAAATGAGTGGGTTTTTGCTAAGTGAATAGGGAGATGAGGGGAAGGGCAATTGAGGGACAGGCTATGCTATGGGGAAAGTCCTGAGGCGTGAAGTGACATGAAATATCTTGAGAAATGCACTTCCATGAAACTGACTCCTTATGTGCAGCAGGGAATTAAATAGAGACAAGACTGAAGAACTTGGAAAGAAGCTAGGTCCTCGATAGCCTTGTAAGCCATGCTGAGGGGTTAGAATTTTCTCTTGAAGTCCATGCTGACCAAAACAGCAGCCACAAGCCACATGGGTCGGTAGAGCATTTGAAATGTGGTTAGTGTCAATGAGAACACTTGAACACAGGAAGGGGAACATCACACACCAGGGCCTGTCGTGGGGTTGGGGGAGGGGGGAGGGATAGCATTAGGAGATATGCCTAATGTAAATGACGAGCTAATGGGTGCAGCACACCAACATGGCACATGGATACATATGTAACAAACCTGCACGATGTGCACATGTACCCTAGAACTTAAAGTATAATAAAAAGAAAGAAATGTGGTTAGTGTGAGTGAGGAATTTAATTTTTAACTTTAATTAATTTAAATGTAAAAACTGATACTCAATTCAGTTCTTGGAAAGCTTTTTATTTTATTTTTGAGATAGGGTCTCACTCTGTCACCAAGGCTGGAGCTCAGTGGTGTGTCACCACGCTTGGGATAGGGTCCCACTATGTTGCCCAGACTGGTCTCAAACTCCTGGGCTCAAGTGATCCACCCACCTTGGCCTCCCAAAATGCTGGGAGTATAGGCGTAAGCCACCGTGGCTGGCCAGAAAACTTTTAAGTATGTTTGGAACAACCTGGATAAGTACATCAACTCTGTCAGTTATGAAATCTAAAGACAAATCATTTCAGTGAAAGTATAATATCTGAATTGAGGTGGGCTGTAAGTGAAGAAATATACCCCAGATTTCAAACATCTGGCATGAAATATTAATGATTTTTGTATTCGTTACAGGTTGAAATAATATTTTTGATACATTGGGTTCAATAATATACATTTTAATGTTAATTTGACATTTCTTTTTACTTTTTAAGTTTTCTAGTAGCCACATAATATTACATATGTGGTCCACATTATATTTCTATTAAATATTACATATGTGGTCCACATTATATTTTTCCCTTATTTGGGAGAACAGTGAAGGAGTTTATGTAGGACAGAGACATGATCCAATTTTCATTTCATAGAGAACGTTCTGGTAGGAAAGAGGATAGATTGGTGCGATCTAAGGCTAGAGAAAGGAACGCTAGTTGGGAAATGATTGCAATAGTTTAGGCATAAGATAATGAGGGCCTGCCTTAAAGCAGGAGCTTTAGGAATGGGATAATTAGAGAAAGATAAGGACAATTAGAGCATGCATCAGATTCCCTGGAGGGCTTAAGATGCAGATTCCCTGGCCTCACCCCCAGAGATCCTGATTTAGGAGAAATCGGGTGGGATCCTAAACATTTTCATTGCTAACTAGTTTCCAGACACTGCCGCTGCTGGTGGTGGTTTGGATACCTCACCCTGAAAACCTTTCCTTATAATACTTGGTGACAAATCGGATATATCAAGAGAGGGAGAAGTCTATGAAGACTTCCAGGTTCCTGCTCTGACTAGCTGAGTAGACAGGGACTAAAAAGAGGAGAAGCTTATTTGGGAAAGAGTAGGATAGGTTTAGTTTGGGATATATTGAGTTTGAGGTCCCTTTGGAACTCCTAGGAGGCGATCTCTCAAGAGTAATTGTATATCTATGGATCTGGAACTCAGGAAAGAGATCACACTATAATTAAAGATTTGAAAGTCATCAGAATTTAGTTGGCCCTAAGCATGAGCGAGATTGCCCAGAGAATCAGTGCAGTATGAGAAAGAAACAAACCCCAGGACAGATTCCTGTAGTGAAGCTCTGTTTTGATCAAAATCATTAGTGTTCAAGAAAAAGAAGATAGGCATGAATTTCCACTTGTCGTTTTTAACCATCTGCCTCTTGTGTTTGATCACAGTGACCAAGGTTTAGGTAACAGTTTCATAGGGCTTCAAGATCCTTCAGAAGATTTGAATCAATGGTTAGCTGTTTCATCAATGATACAGAAGAAGTTCAACAAAGCCTTTATTTCTAAATTTGAGTATTAATAAAATAGGCTTGACCAAATAGCAGAAACCCCAGAGCTTCAATTTCTTCATCTATAAAATTGGAACACTGATACCTTTCTCACAGACTTGCTGGAAATTGGTGATAATGTATGTGGAGCATGGTGCCTGATCTACCCAGAATAGCATCTCAATAAAGGTAATTATCATTATTGCTATGAGACCAGCTTCCAGGTGAGTCTACTTCCCTAATTAAACCTTATGGGATAGGGGCCAAAGAAAGACTCCATTCACATGAAATTCCACCCCATGCAAAAGAGTGATTTAAAGCACTGAAAATAGCAATAATAATTTCAGTACTATTGTAATAGTAATTTTATAATTCAGAGGGGGAGAAACCCAATTACTGAGGACAATGTGTATTGTCCATTGTTTCACTGTGTTTTTGTAGCAATGGAAGGAGAAGGAAAATAGCCTTCCTATATGCTAGACAGGTTGGATATATTATTTCATTAAATTTACAATATAATATCTTTAAAATAAGGTCACAGTGAATGGCTCCAAGTGTTTCCTGGGATGAGCTGGGTCTCTTTGATCTCAAGAAATGCCATTGCTAAAGCAGTCAAAAGCTGGGTCATTGCAAGTGGCTTGTTGTCATGTATTCAGAGCAGCAGATGGCCAGCCACAGTTCTGATTCAATTGATGAGCACAGCCAGACCTGGGTAGACAAGCACAATCTTTCTTTTGTTCATTTAAGCCATTTTCTCTCTCACCCTCTTCTGTTCTCATTTTCTTTGGGAGCCTCAGTACTTTCTTTGATTTGCCTGCTGTTTTTTCCCAAACAAAACCCTTCTCCACCTGAGACAGAAAGTCTTCCTCACATTACCTTTAATCTGAATATCACTTTCAGCGTCTTAACCAGAGAGGCTTATCAAGTACAGCTGCTTTGATTTAGATGTGGTCTGGAAAGAAGAATAAATTGAATTTGTGGGACATGCCTGACATCTCTCCTAGTCCTCCTGTACTTTTCTTTCCAGAGAATTCACCCTTCCCCAGATCCTGGTGTGCTAATGAAATAGACATTTTGTTTGTTTGTTTCTGCTAGGCACAAAAGGAGGCCCAAATGTATTTATTCATGGTTTGTTTTCAAGGTGGGCTGAACAGAATCAAAGCCACAAATTCCACCAACGAGGGCCCAAGACGTATAAAAGAACAAAGGAAACCATTAAAAATGCCAAAAATAAAATCAGAGGCCCATGAGAGTCTCTGTAGTTATTTTATTAAGGACTGGAAGGAGATTATTTTATATACATATAAATGTATCTCATTAACAAATGTTATATTATTTACCAAATGACCAGGTATGCTGTGCTGTTTTTGAAAAAAGCTTATCTAACTAAGCCTGTTCCATACCTCCTTCCTAACCTCTACCACTTGGCCACGGAGAACCTACCAAGTGATCAGCAAACTCACCTTTATCTGTAAACACTTCTCTAAATATTACCTATACCTCCAGGCCTTAGTTGAAATCCAAGCTAATTGTGTGCCCTCTGTTATGGTCTGAATGTTTGTTTTCCCCCCAAATTCATATGCTGATATCCTAACCCCCAAGGAAAGATAGTTGTTTTTGTTTTTGCTTTTGTTCTTTTGAGATGTAGTCTCGCTCTGTCACCCAGGCTGGAGTGCACTGATGCAGTCTTGCTCACTGCAACCTCCCCTTCCCAGGTTCAAGTGATTCTCCTGCCTCAGCCTCCCGAGTAGGTGGGAATACAGGTGCACACCACCGTGTCCAGCCAATTTTTGTATTTTTAGTAGAGACCAGGTTTCACCATATTGGCCAGGCTGGTCTCAAACTCCTGACTTCATGATCTACCCTCGTAGGCCTCCCAAAGTGTTGGGATTACAGGAGTGAGCTGCCACACCTGGCTGGAAAGATAGTATTAAGAGCTGGAGCCTTTGGAAGGTGATTAGATCATGAGAGCAGAGCCTTCATGCATGGGATGAGGATGCTTACAACAGAGGCCTGAGGAGCTTGTCTGTCCTTTCTACCACCTGAGGACCCAGCAAGACAGTGCCGTCTATGAGGAATGGGCCTCTACAGACACTGAATCTGTTGGCATCTTGATCTTGGATTTCCCAGCCTCTAGAATTATGAGAAATAAATGTCTGCTGTTTATAAGCCACTCAGTTCATGGTGTTTTGTTACAGCAGCCTGAATGGACTAAGGCATCCTCTTACTCTCCTACAGCTTAGGGTCAGATGCTAGGACAGGGGTTCTCCTTGTTTGTCATTGTTACATCCAGACAATTATTTCTCCATCCTCTTATTAAAGCAAAACGAAAACGAAAACACACAACAACAGTAAACGTAGCTCCTTTGAAGCTCGTGATGTTATACCTTATCTTCCTCTCCCCTTCCTCATCTGATTTCTTTTCCTCATTCGCTGAAGTATTAAGGACCTGGTTCAGGGTCTTTATCTCTTGCAACCCATGCCATTAATCTTCAAAACTTTTGCAAGCAGGCATGCAGCTTGTTCCAAACCTTCTGCATCCACTCATCGGCCATCTCAATTCCACATCAGCCCACAAACTCATGACCCCGCCCTGAATATTGTTGTATCAACATATCTTCGCCCCTTCCAAAATCATGATTTTACAGATCCATATTTTAGAGCACATTTTCCTACATTGCCAGTACTTCTTCAGCCTCATGGAGGCCTCCAATCAATTAATCTACTTATTTTTTTCCTTTGTCCTTCTGCCCTCTCTTGACATCACTTATGTCTTTATGACTTGTATGTCATGATTTGTCTGTATCATCACCCTTTGCCACCACCTTTATTTTTATTTATTTATTTATTTTGAGATGAAGTCTTGCTCTGTCACCCAGGCTGGAGTGCAGTGGTGTGATCTCGGCTCACTGCAACCTCCGCCTCCCAGGTTCAAGCAATTTTCCTTCCTCAGCCTCCCAAGTAGCTGGAACTAGAGGCATGTGCCACAACCTCCGGCTAATTTTTGTATTTTTAGTAGAGACGAGATTTCACCGTGTTGGCCAGGCTGGTCTCAAACTCCTGACCTTAAGTGATCTGCTTGCCTTGGCCTCCCAAAGTACTGGAATTTCAGGTGTGAGCCACTGCACCCGGCCACCACCTTTAACTATTTTGCCTTTCTCTCCTTTCATCACATTTACCTTACACACAGAACAGTTTCTGTACCAGTACCTCTGGGAATGGCTATAGAAAAACCACACAATGGAGCAAATTACCATCACTTTAAATGAAAGATAACTCACTTCAAACATATATAGCACGATGCCTAGGATTTCTACTGTAACTCTCTAGTAAACTTGATCTCTATGATGGTTAATTTTATGTATCAACTTGACTGGGTTAAGAGACACCCAGATACCTGGTAAAACATTACTTCTGGGTATATCTGTGAGGGTGTTTCTGGAAGAGATTAGCATTGGATCAGTAGTCTGAGTAAAGAAGATCTGCCCTCACTAATGTGGTCAGGGACCATTCAATCCCTTGATGGCCCAAACAGAACAAAAAGGCAGAGGAAGGCCAAATTCTCTCTCCTTGAGCTGGGACATTCATCTTCTCCTGCTCTTGGACATCAGAACTCCTGGTTCTTGGGCCATTGCACTCTGGGACTTACACTAGCACTATCTTTCTCTCCAGGTTTTACCCCTGGCTCTCTGGAGTCTTATTCTTAGAGCCTGTGTTGATAGTCGTGTGTGTGTGTGTGTGTGTGTGTGTGTGTGTGTGTGTGTATGCATATGTGCATGTACACAAATCTACTCTCTGGCCTTCTCCACCCTGCTCTGTGCCTCTGTGCCCTGGCAGGGCTGACCCATATGCATCTGTGAGCTCATTTGCCCTTTGTGTTCCTGTTGGGCCCAGCCAATGGGATGCTCCTGCAGGAAATCAAAGGGCAAGAGGAGAATGAGGATGTCATATATATGTCCCAGCTTTAGCCCAGCTGGATTGCTGTGGGTTGACTATGTCCCTCTATCAAAAGGCTGCCACTCCCACTGGGAGCCTTCTATGTTCAGCTCTCCTCTCAGGGTTCTGGAACTGCTCCTTCCTCTGTCTTCTTCAGCTCTGGGGAAAGTAAAGCTCCAACAGTTGTTAACCCTGGCAGAACTGCACTGTCTTTTTCTGTTTCCCTAAGCCTTGCCCACACCTTTGTAAATAGTCTCTTTATAAAATTCTGTTCAAACAACTTAGTTTGAATGTGCCATCAGATTCCTGCTGGGATCCTATAGCTTCTCCTGTACCTGAACTATAAATATTTAAATTCCTCGGGCTTTGGTCTTAGACCCTTTTCTTTCTATATTCTTCCTAGTTTGCTTCATTCACTTCTATTGTTGTATTCTGACACTCTAATAAACTATATCCCTGGCTGAGAACTCTCCTTTGATTTTGAGACTTGTATAGCCAGCTGCCTATTTGGAAGTCCTGTGGACAGTAGCCATACTAAAACAGCATGCTCCATTCCCTAGTGTAAGTATTACTGCCTGCCTAGCATCTGCCTATTACTATTGCCATTTCTGAGAGTCCGTTGTTACAGCAGGACTCCAGCTATTCCACTCCAGGTCCTTCCCCTCACCCCCAATCTTTTGTATTGTCTCTTCTAAATTGGCCTCTACCCAAAGGCAGTAGGGATAGTTTATTCAAAGTACAAGGTATTTTCAATTAAAAGAGGACTTTGTTCTGAAAGCTTATCAGGAGTTTAGAATTCTTCATGCTTTCCCCCATAGAACTTATGCTATAGCTTATGCCTTGATTTTTTGTTTACCTCACAAAGATTGCTGAAGGCGTATTGTACTTGTAAGCTTCTCAAGGGTGATGATTGTATCTAATTTATCTTTAAAAATAGCTTTATTGAGATAAGATTCAAATATCATGCAATTTGTCCACTAAAAGTAAATAACTCAATGTTTTTTAGTATATTCACAGTATACCATCATCACAATCTAATTTTAGAATATTTTCATTCCCTCCTGCAAAACAAATCCCATACCCATTAGCAGTCATTTTCTCATCCTACCACACCCCATTTCTAGGCAACCATGAATCTACTCTCTGTCTCTATAGGTTTGCCTATTTTGGACATTTCATATAAGTAGATTCATACAATATATGGTCTTTTGTGACTGGTGTCTCCCACTTAGCATAACGTTTTTAAGGTTTATCATGTTGTAGTATATATTAGTACTTTATTTCTTTTTATTGCCAAATACTATTCTGTTGTATGGATATATGACTTTTGTTTATTCATTCACTCATTGATGGATGTTTAGCTTGTTTCCACTTTTTGGCTATAAGGAATAATGCTGCTATGAACATTATGTATTTTGTATAGAAATAAGTTTTCATTTCTCTTGGGTATATAGTTAGGAGTGGAATTTTCAGGTCATGTAGTAACACTATGCTTAACTTTTTGAATAACTGTCAAATAATTTTCCAAAACGGTTGTACCATTTTACATCCTTGATTAATAGATTTTTATTTCAGCACACTATGTCTTCTTCCTGCTTTCTGGGCTCCACTGTTTCTGATGAGAAGCTCGTTTAAATCTTACTGGATTTCTTTTGTATGTGATGAGGTGTTCTTCTTACTGTTTTCAAGATTATTTGTCTCTCAGCATTTAACTAGGAAGTGTTTGAGTGTGGGTCTTTTTGTGTTTATCTTATTTGGCATTTGTTGAGCTTCTTGAATGGATAGATCAATATTTTTCATCAATGTTGGGAAATTTTTAGCCATAATTTCTGTAATATTTTTGTCCCTTTCTCTCTCTCCTCTCCTTTTGGTGCTCTCATTACATGTATGTTGGTGTATTTCATGGCATTCCACATGTCTCTGAGGCTCTGTTTGTTTTTCTTAATTCTTTTTCCTCTCTCTTTATCAGGTTGCATAATCTCTATCACTCTATCTTCAAGTTTGCCAATTCTTTCTTCTGACAGTTCAAGTCTGCTATTGAACCCTCTAGTGAATTATTCATTTTCACTACTGTACTTTTTAACTCCAGAATTTCCTTTCAGCTGTGTGTATGTGTGTGTGTGTGTGTGTGTGTGTAATTTCTCTTTACTGATCTTCTGTATTTGATGAGATATTTTTACCACATGAGAGCTCTTCAAAAAATTCATAGAAAATGCATACTATAAAAAACTATGCATGAATTTCAAACTATTTTGCACCAAAATAAACTCACACTAACTTTTTATAACATGTCTGAACACGATCTAGTTTGAGACAATAGGAAGGATAAGACATCAATTGGAAAAGAGTCCCATCAGAGAAATACAAATTCTGCTAAACTGAAGCTAGAACAAACATCAAATTTATGGTGAATCTTGGGTGGAAGAATGGTGAAATCACTGATGCTTTACAAAAAGTTTATGGAGACAATGCCCCAAAGAAATCAGTGGTTTACAAATAAATAAATACAGAAATCAGCAGTTTACAAATGGATCATTCTTTTTAAGAAGGGATAAGACTATGTTGAAGATGAAGCCTGCAGCAGCAGCCCATGAACATCAATTTGTAAAGAAAAAAATTAATATTGTTCATGCCCTAATTAAAGAGGACTGATAATTAACAGCAGAAACAATAGCCAACACCAACACCATAAATACCTCAATTAGTTTATCTTAAAAACTTCTGACTGAAAATTTTAAATTAAGCAAATTTTCTACTTTGTGGGTGCCAGAACCATTGCACCCAGGTTAGCTGCAGACAAGAGCAGAGCTTTCAATGGAAATTTTAAATAAGTGGGATCAAGATCCTAAAGCATTTCTTTGAAGAACTGTAAAAGGAGATAAAACATGGCTTTACCAGTATGATCTTGAAGACAAAGCAGAATTAAAGCAATGGCTACCAAGAGGTGGAAGTGGCAGTCAAAGAAAACATGGGGGTTGGGCACAGAGCCTCACTCCTGCAATCCCAGCACTTTGGGAGCCCGAGGTGGGCAGATCACCTGAGGTCAGGAGTTTGAGGCCAGCCTGGCCAATGTGGCAAAATCCTGTTTCTACTAAAAATGTAAAAATTAGCCAGGTATGGTGGTGAGCACCTGTAACCCCAGCTACTTGGGAGGTTGAGGCAGGAGAACTGCTTGAATCCGGGAGGCGGGGGTTGCAGTGAGCCAAGATCGCACCACTGCACTCCAGCCTGAGCATCAGAGCAAGACTCCAGCTCAAAAAAAAAAAAAAAAAAAAAAAAAAAAAAAAAAGAAGAGAAAAGAAAAAGAAAATGTGGGCTAGTTAAGAGCAAAGATAATGGCAAAAGTGTTTTGGGATGCTCAAAGCATTTTGCTTCTTGGCTTTCTGTAAGATCAAAGAACAATAACATCTACCTATTATGAGAGTGTTTTGAGAAAGTTAGCCAAAGCTTTGGCAGAAAAATGCCTAGGAAAGCTTCATCATAGAGTCCTCCTCTGCCACAAAGCTCCTGCTTATTCCTCTCACAAACAAGTGAAATTTTGTGAGTTTAAATGGGAAATCTTTAAGCATATGCCCTCCAGTTCTGATTTGGCTACTTCTGACTTCTTTTCCCCACCTAATTTTAAACAATCTTTAAAGGACACCCATTTTTATTCAGTTAATAATATAAAAAAGGCTGCACTGACATGGTTAAATTCCCAGGACCCTCAGTTCTTTAGGGATGGACTAAACTGCTGGTATCATCACTTACAAAATTGTTTTGACCTTGATGGAATTTATGTTGGGAAATAAAGTTTATATTTCTTATTTTTACTGTTTGTTGCTTCCACTTTCCATGAACTTTTTGAAGTCTTCTCATACCTTTATTTTTATGCATGTTTTCTTAGAACTTATTTATAATAACTACTTTGAAGTCTTTGTCTGCTAAGTTCAACATCTGGGCCTTCTCTAAGGCTGTTTCTGTTGCCTGCTTTTATGGGTCGTATTTCCCTGTTTCTTTTAATGTCTCACAACTTTTTACTGAAAACTGGACATTTTAGATCACATATCATAGCAATTCTGAATGCTGATTCTCTGGGGCTTGTTGTTTCCTTTGTCATTTGTTTAATAGCTAAGCTTAAGTAGTTCTTCAAAGTCTATTGCAGTGTGCAGCTTCTAATGTCCCTGCTTAGATTTTTTTCCCTTATTCTTATCTTTTTTTTTTTTTTCTGACAGAGTCTCACTCTTTCTCGCCCAGGCTGGAGTGCAATGGCACGATCTTGGCTCATTGCAACTTCTGCTTCCCATGTTCAAGTGATTCTTCCAGCTCAGCCTCCCGAGTAGCTGGGATTACAGCCACTCGCCATCATGCCCAGCTAATTTTTGTGCTTTTGTAGAGACGGGGTTTCACCATGTTGGCCAGGCTGGTCTCAAACTCCTGACTTCAGGGGATCCGCCGCCCCCACCCCACCACTTCGCCTCCCAAAGTGCTGGGATTACAGGCATGAGCCACCAAACCTGGCCCCCTTATTTTTATCTTTTAGCCTGGCTAGATAGGGGTTTTCTCTAGGTCAGCATAAGCCATTTACTAGTCAAAGGTTATGCCTCAGTGTCCTTAGTCTGTTAGGTTTTTTTACCCTTTACTGTCGGAAATGATATGTGTGATGTGGAGGCTGTTATCACAGTTCAGGGAGCTTACTACTTTTCTCCCGTGTTCACCTAGGAACTAGCAGCCTGGTGGTTCTCTCTCTGATTGCCTCTTGGAGGATGCAGCCTTGGGTATGCACATAGTCTTCCAGACTTTCAGGGATGACTATGATTTTATTTTTAAGCTTGGCTGCCTTGGAGTCACTCCTGAGCCAGAATAACATATTGTTCAGTCAGTTGTTAATCAGAAGTTGTGCTTATGCCCTTTTTACCAATAAAATTTCCACCCTATGTTGATGGGCCTGTGGGTGACTTGAGAAATCCTATGAAATCTGCCCCACATCCTGCTCTGATTTTTCCCAAGTGAGTGCAGCCTAGCACAGCCTTTCTGATTCCCAGACTTGAATGTATGCATAGAAGAGCTCTTCTTGGCTGTCTCTTTCCGTGGTCTCCCTATTAAACTTCTGAATACTCTGCTATTTTGTTTGTACACGCACATACCAGCTGCCTCTTCATTGCTCTCCCAACAAGATTACCATTATTTTTAAGAATGCTCTTACGTATGGAGTTCACCCTTTGTTCCAAATAAAGTCAGTCTCCTCAGGCAGAGCTATGGTGCTTTTGCTCTTTGTGGCCTGCCTTTCCCACTAGGTAGAGCCCCTGTGCCACTGCACTGAAGCTGGAACAGAGATCCTCTTTCCCCAGAGTGACATCCCTGCTCCATGACTAGGTACTGGGGTTAGGGAGTGTGGAGACCCCTTATCTTCTCATCTTACCTCTCCCAGCATGTAACCTCTCACTTGCAAGTGAACTGAGGTGTAGGAAACCAGTCCTCCAGTATTCTTGACTTGCTGTGCCTACAACAGAGCTTCCACCTTATAACTGGGGGTTGGATGACACTTCTTGGCATGCTCATGTGGAACAGAACTTCTGCAGACTGGGGCTTAGTGGAGTGAGAAATACTAGCATCCTGTCTTTTTTAGGGTGAAACCATAGCCTCAAACTAGGATGTAGAGAGAGATGGAGCCCTGTCTTGGCTGCTCATATACTGGGTAGAGTTTCCATAATAGGGAAGAAGATTAATGGGCAAATCGCAGCTCAAATGCCACAGACTCTTGCTATTATGATTGAAATTTTAAAGATTTTCTTGAATTAATGTTTCTTATTTGCTGTATGGCCCTTACAACACTTTCCAGACACTTTAAATGATGGATATTTTAAATATTTTTCTCTAATTCGATTGTTGTTTTGCTGGGGAAAGAGTCCACCAAACTTGTTATTCCATTCTCCCAGAAGTCCCACCTCTTAATTCCTCTTTATATATTCACCATAATATCTCTTTGCACCTAATATAGAAGTGAAAAGCACAAGCTCCAGTGTAACTAGCCTGAATTCAAGTCTCTAGTCTGCCACTTGTTAGCTGTGTTACTTAGCACATGTTATTAAACTAATAGTAACTACCTCAGGGGATTGTGGTGAGAGTAAATGAGCTAATCCATTGAAAATGCCTAGCATGGTATTTGTCTCAGAGTTAGGCATCCCCTAAAGGATCGCTGTCATGTTCATCTTGGTAACCCTGCATGATGACAGATTGCCACAAGGGGGCACCAAGAACCATGTATAATGATGAAGGACTAGAGGGATTCAGTTAGGTCGCCCTAGCAGTTACATTTGTAGGCTCACGTTTACATTTGTAAGCTAACCAGAGGTAGGTATTTTCCCAGAAAACAAAAGAAAGAGGTTGAAGGCATGTTATAAACATTGCCATACCATTTCCCACAGAAGATGGAAATTCAGGATCCTTCCTAAACATCACCAAGCCATTTCCCCAACTTGGAAGCTTAGCTAAGCAAAAGGAACTATGCTGTGAAAGGGGGAGTGTCTCTTGATTTGCGAGGTACTTTCCTATGTACAAGGCACTGTTCCATGAGTTGAGGGGATTCAAAGGCTCCCTTAAGGAGCAATCAACTGTAGTAAGTTGGCATTTACTTATTGAGTGTCTGCCATGTGCTAAGGATTCTCAATAGCTTAAGGCATCATTATGCCATTCCTTTTGTTATTATTGAAGAGTTCCCCAGAGGCTTGGCTGAGGATTTAGCCCATGTCCAGAGGATGATAAAAAGTCAACAGACAATCTGGAGCAGGGAGAGGACAACTTAATGAAGAATGAATTTAGCATGATTGATTGACTGATTTTTGTTTTTATTTTTTTTTTTGAGACAAGGTCTCACTCTCACCCAGGCTGGAGTGCAGTCCTGCGATCTCAGCTCACAGCAACCTGTCTCCCAGGTTCGATAAATTCTTCTGCCTCAGCCACCTGAATAGCTGGCATTACAGGAACACACCACCACACCTGGCTAATTTTTACATTTTTAGTAGAGACGGGGTTTTGCCATGTTGACTAAGCTGGTCTAGAACTCCTGACCTCAAGTGATCCACCTGCCTCGGCCTCCCAAAGTGCTAGGATTACAGGTATGAGCCACTGCAGCCAGCCAGAATGAATTTAGCTCGATTTATTTAGAGTGGAGTGCAGGAAAGAAGAGCGTCAAAGGCCAGGGATGCCCCTGGCAATGTTGAAACAGATTGATGCAAAGTCAAACACTATTAAAGCAGAAATTCCTAATATAACTAAATTTTAAGAGAAATCACAATAGTTAACAGAAATAAAAATGAAGCTGTTGTTCTGGCTGAAACAAGATTAGCAAGCCTAGGTCTCCATCTACTAAGCTGCTTTCTCACCTTCTAACAGTCCAGAAAATGGTAGTTTTTGAAAATGGAATAGAATGTTGGAAGAATCTTGGGTGCATCTCTGTGTAATACAGTTTGAAACCCACTCTAATGGTTCATACAGTAAGGTGAATGGATGAAGACCCAAGATAAAGGATGGTTGTGAGGATAGAGAAAATGAGGCAGAAGGATGATCCAACGCCTTCACCCCAGCTGCCTCAGGGCACGCTCGGCTCAGTCACAGCTGCATCCTTTTCACTTTCATCCTTCTTTGCACTATTTCTCCTGTTTTTCTTCTCATTCTGTCCATTGCTTCATGCTAGTCTAGGATCAGGGTCTGAGCCCAATTTGTGGCATTAATCTTGTTTCTTGTCTTTAGTTATAATTCATATTTGCCTCTCCCCTCCTGGAAATAACCCAGTCTTCTCATGGACCTGGGAAGCCACTGTGTTGTTAGGATTTTTTAGCTTTTGTGAAAATGAGAAAAAGAAAGAATGAAGAGCATCTAGCAACTGATTATATATATCAGTTTGAAATACATATATGTATGTTTATACACACCTGCACACGCATGCACACACACACACACACACATATTACTTGCCTGGGATTAAATAGCTAACTAGGAAGTGGCAGAGCCAGGGCTTAAACCGACATCTGTCTGACTCCAAAGCTCTTATGCTTGGTATTTATGGATTCTAAGCTTCTTTGCCTGTTTTCCAGACCATCCATATTTGAGGCCCCTCTAACAATCCTATCCTATTTCACATTTCTAGTCAAAAGACATCTACCAACTTGAATGCAGTTAGGAAGCCTTTTGTACACAGCATTATTGTACATTCTCAGGTCAATATCTTAGTTTGAGGATTACACTTTATTCCATTAAATTCAGCAAATATTTATTGGGTGATTACTGTCTATCAGGTACTGAATACTAGAAAAAAATAGAGAGAGATATTAACTGATTTCAAAGCACTTTCATACTTTATCTCATTGAATCTGCATAGAAACTTCATAAAGTAGTTATGGCAGGTAAAATTATCCCAATATTCCAGATAAGCAAACTAAGGTTCAGACAGTTTGACTGTCTAATGTCACACAAATCTTACCAATTCACCAAGGTCCAGCTAAGAATCTCCTGCACTAAGTCTTCTTTCAAGAAGTTATGGCAGTGATGTGGCTCTACAGTTAGCAGCTTCCTGATTTGGTTTCTGGCAGTAACATCAGCAGCTCTCCTAAGCAGAGTGATCTTAGGGGCTGGGAGCTGTTCTTAGAAGCTTAACTAGGAACCTGATCCTTGGACCTTCCCAACCATTAGTAATTCATTTAATACCTGGGAATAATTTCTTAGTTTTTAAAACCGTCTGCAGTGGTTTCTAAGGTCTATAATTGGACCCTAAATGGTAAAATTACTAGCTAAAAATAATGAAGAAAAAAAGAAATAAAAATAACCATTATCAAGGTCATTCTTCCCTCATTCCGAAAAAAAGAACTGCAGGAGAGGAAAGATAGCTGTGTAGTTAAATACCATTTCTGCTCAGTGACTTGCAGAAAAGTGTTGACTTTGTATCCTGTAATCTACCCTCCTCATCCAGTTTCTATCTAGGGTATCTCTGATAGAGAACCTTTTGCACAATCCCAAGAGCAGGCACCTCTTTCATTTATAGGCAATCGTATATTAAGCCAAAATGTGTCTCTTTGTCACTTGTACCCACGGGTACTACCTATCTCCATCTTTGAGAGCTAGATAAAATTGCACTTCTTTTTATAGAAGCCCTTTCAAAAATATTTTTGACCCCTATCAGCTAAAGTTTTTCTTTCCAACTGGGCATGGTGGCTCACATCTGTAACCTGAGCACTTTGGGTGTGCATGATATATCTTTTTCTACCTTTTTACTTTCAATTTGTTTATGTCTTTGAATCTGCAGTTTGCCTCTTGCAGACAGCATGTAGTTGGATCCTGTGATTTTTAGTTTTTTAAAATTCATTCTGCCAATCTCTGCCTTTTGATTGGAGTGTTTAATCTACTTATATTTAATATAATTACTGATAAGGTAGAATTTACTTAGGCCATTTTGCTATTTGTTTTCTATACAGCCTATCTTTTTTATTTTTCTGTTCTTCAATTGTTGCCTTGTTTTGTGTTACACAGATATTTTCTAGTGTACCATTTATATTTCCCATGTCATGTCTTATACTATATATATTTTTAGTTATTTTCTTAGTGGGTGCGCTGGAGATTACATTTAACACTTTAATTTTTAACAATCTAATTTGGATTAATCCCAATTTAATTTCAGTAGTATACAAAAAACTGTGTCTATAGATCTCCATTTTCTCCCCCATCCTTTGTGCTATTACAGTTATAATTATACATTATAAATCCATCAACACAGTTTTATAGTCATTGCTTTATAGAGATGTCTTATAAATCACATAGAAAAAGAAAAGAATTACAAACAAAAATACATTCATACTACATTTTATATTTATCTATGTAGTTACTTTTACTCATGTTCCTTATTTTTTCTTCATGAGTATTTGAGCAAGTCTTCTTTCCTGTCAGCCTGAAGGACTCTTGGTAGTATTTCTTACAGGGCAGGTCTGCTGGTAATACATTCTTTTTTTTTTTTTTTTTTTTTGAAAAACCTGTCAATGTGTGGTTTTCTCGTTTATTTTTGAAGGATAGTGTTTTTGGTGAATACAGAATTCATTTTTTTTTTTTTTTTAAGAGACAGGATTTCGCGTCATTGCCAAGGCTGGAGTGCGGCATCATGATCATAGCTCCTTGTAAACTTGAATCACTTCCTGGGCTGAAGTGATTCTCCTGCCCCAGTTTCCCAAGTAGCTTAGGACTATGGGCATGCATCACCACCCCTGGCTAATTAAAAAAAGAAGAATAGAGATAGGGCCTCACTATGTTTTCCAGGCTAGTCTTGAGCTCCTGGCCTCAAGCAATCCTCTTGAGGCCTCTTTTTCTTTCTGTACTCTGAATAAGGCCTCCATGGTTCCTGATGAGAAATCAGTTGTTAATATTATTGAAGATCACTTGTACATAATGAGTTGCTTCTCTTTTGCTGCTTTCAAGATTCTCCCTGTCTTTGGCATTTGACAGTTTGATTTTAATGTGTCTAGGTGTAGCTCTCTTACATTTATCCTACTTAGAGTTTATTGAGCTTCTTAGATGTGCAGATAAATATTTTTCATCAAATCTGGGAAGTTTTTGGCCATTATTTCCTCAGATATTCTTTCTTCCCCCTTTTTCTCTTGTTTCTTCTGGAACTATCATTATGTGTATGTTGGTGAGCTTGATGGTGTCTCACAGGTCTCTGAGGCTTTGTTTTTCTCAATTCTTTTACTTTCTGTTCTCAGACTGGATAATTGCAAGCAGCCCATCTTCAAATTCATTGATTCATTCTTTCCGCTCACTCAAGTCTGCCATTGGATTTCTCATTTCAGCTATTGTACTTTTCAACTCTAGAGCCTCTATTTTATTACCTTCTTATAAATTCTATAGCTTTATTAATATTCTACATTTGGTGAAGCATGTTCTCATTTAAAATAATACTTTGATTTTATTTATATTTATTTATTTATTTGAGACAGGATCTCACTCTGTTACCCAGGCTGGTGTGCAGTGGTGAGATCATAACTCATTGCAGTGTTGACCTCCTAGGCTCAAGTGACCCTTCCATCTCAGCCTCACCAGTAGCTGGGACCACAGGTGTGCACCATCACGCCTGGCTAATTTTTGTTTTTTTTTTTTTTGTAGAGACAAGGTCTTGCTATGTTGCCCAGGCTGGTCTCAAACTGCTGAGCTCAAGTGATCCTCCTGCCTTGGCCTCCCAAAGTGCTAGGATTACAGGCACGAGCCACCATGACTGGCCTTTATTTTATTCTTTACACCTGGTTTTCTTTAGGTCTGTAAGCATATTGATAGTAGTTGATTTAAATCCTTTGTCTAGTAAATCTAACATCTGGGTTTCCTCAGAGAAAGTTTCCATTAAGTATCTTTTTCTCTGTATATGGGCCATGCTGTCCTTTCCTTCCATGTCTCATAATTTTTTATTGAAGACTGGATATTTTAAATGATATAATGTGGCAACCCTGGAAATCAGATTCCTTTCTTCTCCAGAGCTTGTTATTGTTGCTGTTTGTTGTTGTTGTTGTATTGTTTGCTTATATCGTGACTTTTATAAATTAACTCTGTGAAGTCTCCACTTAGTTAGTTTAGTGGCTAGTAATGATTGGACACAAATTTCCCTAAGTGCCTGGCATTAATAAGTTTCTTAGCTTTTGCCAAAGGGCTCTCTCTATGTGTTGCAATGTGTATTCAGTGCTCTGGCAGGCAGTCTATAATGCTGCCTTAGCCTTCACTTCCTATTTCTGCAAAGCCTCAAGGTCCACCAAAGGCAAGAGATTAGGGCCTTCTCAGATCTTTCCTGGGCACAAACCTAAACATGTGTATGGCCTTCTAGATTCCCAGAAATACCCTGGAACTTTTAATAGTCCTTTGTGGGCAGTTTATGTCTCAGGTTTTCCTTTAAAGACTTCTGTCAGCCTCTTGTTTTTCCCAAATGTTTTCTCTGCTTCAGGCAGATGTAATGTTTAACAATTACCAGTGATTGTTGATTTCAACAAACATTCCAGGCCGTTTACATTGAGCCAGCTCTGAGTCTGGTTAAATAAAGACAAGCTCTGAGAGTAGAGGTTTCCAGGGAGTTACCAGACAGGTCAAATAGTGACAATTCTCTAAAGATGAGGCTTTTGGGGTGCTCCAAACATGTTCTGCTTTCTCTAGTGGCTGCTAGGATGCTGATTTTCACCACTACCATGGTTGTGAGGCTGCTGGTTTTCAAGGCTCTTGTGATGCTGAGGAGAGGGGGATGGGAATAGGACAAGTTAAAATGCCACAGGGCTCTTTGTTCTTATTGAGATTCAATCATTTTCCCTGAATAATTACTCCTTGTATTGTTGCAAATCTTTGGTTAATTTCCAGAGTTCTGAGAAGTTGATTATAACAATTTTTGGCCAATGTCTCATTGCTTTTATGGAGAAACAGATTTTGCAGAGGTTCTTACTCTGCCACTGTGACTGTCAGAACCCTCAGTTGCAGTATTTTCTAAGTAACCACATCACATTGCTCACTCATACTTCACTTGTAGTCACCAGAATCTCTGAGTTTTTTGTTATCAACCACTGGTTACTCCTTCTTGTAGTTGATTGTTTTAAGTAGATTTAAGACATTTCATTTTTGCTAACTAAATTTCATTTTCTTAATTTTTGTTATAGTTCCAGGATAAATTATTTTGAATCCTGACATCAATAAGATTTTTTTTAAGTTTCTTTTAAGTCATAGATAACATTACTGGTCAAATCAGTGCATAGATCAGCTTTTTGGGTTTATTTATTTATTTATTTATTTATTTAAGTCAGAATCTTGCTCTTTCACCCAGGTGGGATTGCAGTGGTGTGATCTTGGCTCACTGCAGTCTCTGCCTCCCAGGCTCAAGTGATTCTTGTGCCTCAGCCTCCGAAGTAGCTAAGACTACGGGCTCACACTACCATTCCCAGCTAATTTTTGTATTTTTAGTAGAGACAGGGTTTTACCATGTTGGCCAGGCTGATCTCGAATTCCTCCTCTACTGGATATCCCCTCCAGGGGCACATTTGTTCCATTAACTTGTTTTGAAATATGTATCTATTTTCAAATTGTATCTCTAACATGACAAAATCTTACCCGTAAGACAACTTTTTCTAAAAAGGAAAGTTGGTTTCTAATGATTTATTCATAGTGAATTTTCCCAACTCTTACTGTTTACTATTTCTTTACTCTTCACACATCATTTGCTTCTACAAAATATTATACTAACTGAAGTATCAGGGATCCATCATTGTTTTTGAAAAGTGGGGCAGACATCTTTCTATCCTCAATTTTCTAGGCTCTCTTTCATTTCCCCACACATTTCTCAAAGGGCAATAGTAATTGTGTGAGAATTCAATCTGCAACCTTAGCAATCTTGTCCCTGGTGAAGGAAAGGCCAGGAAGAACACAGTCTGGGAAAAAACCAGCTACACTGGTGGGTTCCAATATGGGCACCATGGGCAGCTAACAGATAGCTGTTGGTGAGATGTGGGAAATCAACCACATCGGAGTTCCAGACCACACTCACAGGGATATGGGGTGGTTCAGGGCTGGCTATTTTTGTAATCATGACAGCACCCAGTCAGTAACTAGTGGATGGAGTAGGGAGGATCTAGCGCTCCCCACCCCCCAGGAGAGGGAATTGGGTGAGCATGCTGTAGGATAATAAAGCCCAGCCAAGGTGACTGAAATTCAGAGCTGGAGCTTCAGATCCAGTGCCTAAGACAGGAGTCCTGCCCAGTGAACTAGGCCAACTATGCTGGAACAGAGGGCACTAACCCTATTGAGACCCACTGCTGACATGTTTCCTGTCTGTCTCAGGACGGTTCCAATGAAGCGTGGAGCATCTGTGATTCCAATCCTGAGGGGTAAAAGAAGGCAGGAGCTACCCAGAAATATGACTTTTGAGAGTTTGCACAGTATAATGGAAATAAAGATTTGGGGAGGCTAAGTAGACTGTAGTCAAATCCCTTGGCAAGTTACTTGATATCTTTGAGTTTTAACTTCCTCATTGATAAAATAAGAATAATAATATCTCTCTTGCAGGATTTGTATGAAGGAAAAAGTTATACCTCAAGGACTCAACATACAAGAGGCCCAGGAGGGGAATTTCATTTCGCACGTCCATTTTTTTCTCGGAGCAATTTCCCATCTTTACTACCAGATGGCGCCCGTGAGCAGTGCCGCCCTTCCCTATGGCTTTTATTTCCACTCTTCGGGCGCTAGGTAATCTTCCTCTCTCTTAGTACTCAGGCTGGCATTTAAAATCCAGTGTTGCACACAGACTTTGTGTTTCTAATCCATCTGCTCCATGAAGAACTGTGAAACCCAGAAATACCTATTTCTAGCCAGACACCCATTTCTCCAATAGGATTTGTCAGATGATAAGGCTTTGTGATATAACTATGCAGCTGGGCATTCAAAAGAAGTCAAACAACCCTTAATTAAGAATCTGGTTTTTTGTACATTTACCCCCACTATAAGAGTGTAGAGATTTAAAGGTCAGGCCCTGTAGGTTTGAATCTCAATGTTAGCATTAGGTGGGTGACCTTGGACAAATTATTTGGCCTCTCTAAATCTCACTTTCTTCGTCTATGAAATGGTTGTAATAACAGTAGCTGCTTCATAGGATTGCTGTGAGGTTAAATGAGATAACATACATAGGATACTCAACACAAAACCTGGCACACAGTAAGTGCTTACTAAGTGTAAGCAATTATACTAACAAGAGCATGAGCTTTGAAGTCAGATGAAAATAGATTTGACTCCTAGCTCTTCGACTTAAAAATTGCATGATCTTAAATAAGTTATGTAACCTCTCTGAGCCCCACTTGCCTCAACAGTGCAAGATTAGTATGAATATGCAGAGACACATATGCGATACCTTTTACTTTTTATTTGTATTATGACCCATTTCAAACAGGATTTGTGCTTACCTACCACAAACAAACAAACAGAAACAGCCCAGTGGCTTTCATTAAAGCAAATAATAGAATTAGGGTGAAGAAAAAGCAAAGGCAGGAAAAATAAGAAAAAGTCAGAGATAAGACTAGGCTCTTAGATAACATCATAAGATTAGGTCACAAATTTGGCTTTGAGCTTCTTAGCATCCAAGGCAATAAAGAAGGGAAATATGGTTCGTTAGATGATTCACAGTGCCAAGATAAATGCAGAGGAGTTCTGAAGAAGAAACCCAGCTATTCCTAGTTCTGAGACTTAAGAGACTATAGCACATGGTGGATACACAATAGATATATAAATGTTAGCTGTTCTCATCTACAGCACAGAGGAAAGAGTGAGTCTAAGAATAAGAGCAACATGGGAGAGGTAACTTTCGAGCTGAATAAGACCGAAGAAAGATTTTCCAAGTGCCTTGGGGGGGCTGGAGAGGAGTGGGAGCCTGTACATAAGGGAAGCAGGTGACAGTATCTGGACTGTCCCCACACATTGACAGCAAGGCAGCTTTAAATGTGGTTTCACACTGGGGTGAAGATGTTTCCCTCTGGCTGAAAGGCACAGGAACTTTGTCGTATGAGGAGGCTGGAGGGAAAGGATGCCTCGCAAGCATCGTCCAAGCAGCTGTTTTGGTTTAAAGGCTTTCCCTACTGGACATCTGGTGTTTAATGGCAATCCTTTTTTTTTTTAGTGTGTTTTCTTTTGTTCTGTTTTCCTGAGGACCCAGACTTAGGGTTCTCAAGGAAAGAAAATGGTCAAGACAGTTGTGGGGAATGCTGCCCTTTTCCTTCAATGTAATGGCCTTCTCAGCCATTAGAACCAGTGGAGAAATTGTCACATGGTGAAAGGGATGGAGCTTGGAGGTACAAGTGATGAAGGAAAGGTTCTGGTATCATTTAAACAGTAGGGAAAACAAAAACATAGGAATATTGCTTTAACAGGACACCCACATTCCTTTTCTCTGTGGCGTCTCAGAGAGGAGACTCTCAGAGCTAGAATTTTAGCTTCTAGCTCCTCAGTTTGCGGATGAAGACTCTGAGGCCCAGAGGGCTCAAATAAACGTGTTTACATCATTTAGATCACACAGATAGTTCACATCAGAGCCAGGTCTAGGACCTATGTCTATGGATTCCTAGGCCACAGGGCATGTAGAAGAAAGTAGTCTTCTATAACATATGTTATGATCTAGAGAAGAGACCTGAGGAAGAAGTTTGGGTGTCAGTCTGCAAGGCAGTAAAGCACATGTGAAATAGCTGTGAAGATATGGTCAGGGGCCTTTCTGCATTGTGATGGCTATGTGTTTGCCTCCTGGTGCTGCAGTGGCCACAACCCAACAGCTGTAATCTCCATGGAGCTCTCCCTGCTGGCCTGCCATGGGAGAGCTCATTGCCCTCAACCCACCTGGTACCTAAGATGCTTCTTTGCTCAGTAAATAAGCATCTGTTCAATCATACATTGACTATCCAGTAGGGGCCAGGAACTGTACTAGGCACTTGAGTTAAAAATACAGAATACCTCTCTTAATGAGCTTCACAGTCTAGGTTAAATAGACAAGGGTAAATGTGATAATCATTATATTAAAGGGTTCTGTGGGAACACAGAAGAGAGAGCATTTAGCCCTGCCTGGGAGTGGGAAGCAGTCAGGGAAGGTCTCTGAAAGAAAGGCTACCTGAACTTAGACTGAAGTAGGAGTAGGAATGGACAGGAGGGGAGGGAAGAGGGCATTGTAAGCAGAGAGTGTCACCAGGGAAGGACACCATAGCATGAGAAGGCATAAAATGTTCAGAAAATGGAAAGTGGTTTGATTTCCCAGAGTTGGGTATGGAGAGGAGATATTTATTATGGCAAAAACTGCAATTACTTTTGCACCAACCTAATAGTACCATACACATCTCTTTTCTTTCTTTTCTTCTTCTTTTTTTTTTTTTTTTTTTTTTTTTTGAGATGGAGTCTCTCTCTGTTGCCCAGGCTGGAGTGCAGTGGTGCCATCTTGGCTCACTGCAACCTCTGCCTCCCAGGTTCAAGTGATCCTCCTGCCTCAGCCTCCCGAGTAGCTGGGACTACAGGTGTCTGCCACCACACCCAGCTAATTTTTGTATTTTTAGTAGAGACAGGGTTTCACCATGTTGGTCAGGCTGGTCTCGATCTCCGGACCTTAGGCGATCCGCCAGTCTCGGCCTCCCAAAGTGCAGGAATTACAGGTGTGAGCCACCGCTCCCGGCCTACACTCGTTTCTTAGAGCCGCTGTAACAATACACCGTAAACTCGGTGGCTTAAAACAACAAAAAATGTAGTCTCTCATAGTTCTGGAGGCCAGAAGTCTGAAATCAATATGTCAACAGGGCCACCATCCCTCTGAAGGTTTAGGAGGGAATCTTTCCTTGGCTCTTCCTAGATTCTGGTGACTTCCAGCACTCCTTGGCATTCTTGGGTTGTAGCTGCCTTACTCCAATCTGTCTCCATCTTCACACGGCTTTCTTCTCTCTCTGAGTATCTATCTCTTCTGTGTCTGTATGTCTTCTCCTCTTCTTATAGGGACATCAGTCATTGGATTCAGGGCCCATCCTAATCCAGTATGACCTCATCTTAACAAATTACATCTCCAAAGAGTTTATTTTCAAGTAAGGTCACATTCTGAGGTTCTGGATGGACATGGATTGTGGGAGGACATGATTCAACCCACTGTAAGTACTTTACTGAAGAGAGAGTAGCCATCACTGTTTAGATTCTCAAAAAAAGACCCCTAATCCAAATACCTTGAATCACTATCTAGGTGAATTTTGAATTGGGAAAGTAGAAGAGAGACAAGAAGCAGGTTACTCAGACTTATCATGACCCTGTCACCCAGTTCCTAACCCCACAACTCAATCACCTGAACGAGCTGTTGACAGCCCTTCATAATGACTTCTTTGTGTACCTCCTAGTACTCTTCACCTAAAAGATGCCCAACCAACCAACGGGAATGAGAAACAGGATGTTACTGGGAACAAGTGTCTCTTTGCTCATCTCAAGTTCCTTCAGCCATAAAATGGGGGTAGAAATCATTGCCCAGCCCACCTTAGAGGGTTGCTGGAGGATTCTAAAAGATAACTGATTGAAGAAGTATATTGCAAACTGTAAAGACCACAGACTTGTTAGAGAATGGTGTTCTGATACCCTCTCTTCTCATATCACATTCCCCTCGATACCGCTCTCCCCAACCCTCTGTCAGAAAATAAGCAGGGGTAGTGGGATAAACCTAGCAGAAATCTGTGTTTTCTTCTGCTTTAGACATGTGAGGATGGCAGGCTCTGTGAAGAGCATCCAAGTCCTCCTCTTCTTGGGACTTTGCCCTAAATAACCTTTGCATAGACAGTGTTGTTGCTTCAAGGTGTTCATGCCCAGGATGTTAAAAATGAGCTAATTAGGGATTACGATTAGGTTTGAATTCCTGAACGCAACACTTGGTATTATTGCTGCCCTCTCAGAGACAATTGAGTAGTCACTAATTTCTAGGACTTCAATACCTTTAGGGCTTCCTGGCCTGCCTAGGATAGGCATAGCATGATCTCATAAGCCCAGGCTAGTAGCTTATTATCTCAGCAATCATCTGTTTTCTAAGAATTCTCCCCAGGGCCAGTTCCTGGTATAGTTCTGATTGTTATCTTTGTACCCTCTATGTGACATTCTAGCTCACTCTGCCCAGGCATAGTAGAAGGGGACAGGATTGGAGATCAGAACATCTGGGTTCCAGGCATGACTGTCACAGACAAAGTTGGTGGCTTTGGTTAAGTCACTCCTATCTTCTGGTCTTCAATTTTCTTTTCTATAAAAAAAAGTATTAAAATATTTTCATATGTGAGTTTTTCCCGTGGAAAGTGTCTCTGACTGTCATCATTTTCTCAAAAGCGTCTATGACTAATAAAGATTAAGAATCCTTGGACTGGTTGATTTATAATCTAATTTATCTTTTTTGTTTCTTTTTGAGACAGAGTCTCACTCTGTTGCTCAGTCTGGAGTGCAGTGGGGTGATCTTGGCTCACCTCCACCTCCCAGACTCAAGCAATTCTCCTGCCTCAGCCTCCCAAGTAGCTGAGATTACAGGTGTGTGCCACTACACCCGGCTAATTTTTGTATTTTTAGTAGAGACCAGTTTTGGCCTTGTTGGCCAGGCTGGTCTCAAACTCCTGGCCTCAAGTGATTCACCAGCCTTGGCCTCCCAAAATGCTGGGATTACAGGCGAGAGCCACTGCACTCAGCCTTATAATCTAATTTAGGATGATTCTTTGGTTCTGTGCATTTAGGGATATCATACATCTAACTGTTGAGCAAGTTTTTGACTGCCAACTGTATGCTAGGTCCTTTGATGTGGCCCAAGGATGCAAAAGTAATGAAGACACCTTCCAAGGAAGCCACTCTCCCATGGAGGAGACAGATCCACAAAAACAAAACCAAAAAAGCCTTAAAATAAGATGTCCAAAATACAATGATGGAGAAACACAGGGCATTTGAGGAACAGAATACCTGGAAATGTTTGTAACTTCTCCTCCTCACATGAGAGTCACAAACTGCTGAAAAGAGAGGAGCTTTTAAGAGTTTCCTTGCAAGTTTAAAAAGTAGAGGGCGCTTTCCCTCTCAGTCAATCTGAAGGCCCAGGCTCCCACCGACCTCCCACCGACCTCCCTTCTCCAAGACCCTCCAACCATGGCCTCTCTCCTTGTGCGGCTAGCAAGCTTGTTGAACTTAAGTGGGAATGGGCCTCTTCCTTTCTGGATATAACCCCGAGTATGTATTCCTTAGACCTCCTCCTTCTGGGATGAGAAGCCCCACACCTTCTATTAGCCCTGGAGTCCTACCAACATTCCTTTTCCTGCCCTTGTTGGGGGGACTCTCTTGGGCCCCTTTCACATCCGGCACTCCTGGAGTGGACTCAGGAATGCTGATGAATGCATTATTATCACACAGGCATGCTATTCTTGCTTGAGTGTCAATTTGAGCAGTTTCCAGTGAACTTATGGCTCTGCAGAAAGCATTGTTAAATGGGAAATTTATTTAAAAAAAGAAAAGCAAGAATATTTATATGGCACATGGCAGGCCAGAGAGGCAGATGCTATAGAGGTCTGGGTTCTAGTCCTGGTTTCCTTACGTGCGCCCTGGGTCCAAGCCTTTCCATGTGTTGCTACCCCGTAGTCCTGGCTACCATCACCTCTGCCTTCACTTAACTTCCATGTATACCTCATCATAATTTATTCTCCATATGGCAGCCAGAGGGATCTTTTTAAATTGTAAATCAGAGCATGCCACTCCCCTGCTAAAAATTTTCAAATAGTTTTGCTGCACTTAGGATGAAATCCAAACTCCTCGACTAATCCTGTAATACCTTCCATATTCCGACGTCTGCCTACCTCTCTAGCCCTATCCTGAACCCCTCTCCTCACTGTCTAAGCTCTCTGACCTTCTGTCTGTCCCTTCATCACAGGAATGTCATTTCTGCCTCAGGACTTTTGCATCTGCAGTTTTTGTTGACTGAACTATATTCCCCCAAGACCTAGGCATGGCTCCTTCCTCTTACAAGTCAGGGCTTAGTTTCAAAGATAACTGTTTTTTCTTCTTTTTAAAGAGGTCTTTTCTGATCATTTCATCTAGAGCTTCCCCACTTACTCCATCACAGCTTTTTTATTCTGCTTTCTTTTACTCTTTTCATGGTATTTATTTATTGTAATTTGAAATTATTTTGTTAGTTTGTTACATGCCTTCCCTGTTCCCCTCATCGACTGTCCCAATCACTAGAGCATCTAGAATAGGGTGTAAGCATAATAGATCATCAATAAGTTGTTGAATGATCAAGTGAGTAAGTATGCTAAAGGTCATTTAATATACCTGAGCCCCAAATTCTTTAGCAATAAAATGGGGAAGAAGGTCTCCTTAGCTACATATTGGATCTTTTTTTTTTGGAGACGGAGTCTCGCTCTGTCGCCTAGGCTGGAGTGCAGTGGTGCAATCTCGGCTCACTGCAAGCTCTGCCTCCCGGTTTCACGCCATTCTCCTGCCTCAGCCTCCCAAGTAGCTGGGACTACAGGCGCCCACCATCACGCCCAGCTAATTTTTTGTATTTTTAGTAGAGATGGGGTTTCACCACGTTAGCCAGGATGGTCTTGATCTCCTGACCTCGTGATCCACCCACCTCGGCCTCCCAAAATGCTGGGATTACAGGCGTGAGCCACCACGCCCGGCCTACATATTGGATCTTTAATCATTGTTAGAAAACTCTCTGTGGTAGATATTGGTGTTATAGCCACAGAAGAAATGGAAAGCCAGATGGGCTAAATAATTGCCTAAAATCATAGTTGTGGCCTGAAAGTTTATCCTCATTAAGACGCCAATAAAGATTTGGGAGAGAGAAGCAGGGGAGAGAAATTTTCTATGTTCTTCCAAGTTTTAAATCTCCCCAAAAAGCCACTCATTGGAGAATGGAGTCATATACTATCTATCTAGTACTCCCGGCAGCAAGGTCTGTGGCTAGAACTCTATTCCCACACAGAATTCTTCTGCATCTGATTCATTCTGAGCACACCCACCACATTCAGTCATTCATTTGCTTGTATAGGTTGGTGCAAAAGTAATCGCGGTTTTTGCTATTACTTTCAAAGGCAAAAACCACAATTACTTTCGCACCAACCTAATACATCAATTCATTGCATACATGCTGTTAGCAGCCAGTCACTATTGTAGCTTCAGGGAGGAACCCCCTGATTCATAATAAGGGTATGTCCCTGGAATCCCCTAGAAAGGGATAGTCCCCAATGGGGTCTATTGGTCAAACTCGAATTCTTGAGGCTAATTAAGGTAAGGCATTTAAAAAGCTTGTTAGGCCAGCTGAGGTGGCTCACGCTTGTAATCTCAGCACTTTGGGAGGCCATGGTGGGCAGATTACTTGAGGCCAGGAGTTCGAGACCAGTCTGGCCGACATTGCAAAACCCTGTCTCTACTAAGAATACAAAAATTAGCCAGAGGAGGTGGCACAGGCTTGTAATCCCAGCTACTCAGGAGGCTGAGGCAGGAGAATTACCTGAACTTGGGAGGTGGGGCTTGCAGTGAGCTGAGATCGTGCCACTGCACTCCAGCCTGGGTGACAGAGCGAGATTCTGTCTCAAAAAAAAAAAAAAAAAAAAAAAGAACAAATAAATAAAATGCTTGTTACCCAGGGTTCTGGCATGGAGTAGGCACTCAGAGATGTTAGTGATAATGATGTTAGAACATGGACCTTTTTCCTCAGCCAGGCTGTCTAGAAGAGGAGAAAGATTTAAAATGCCCTTGGCAATTTTTCCCTCTCAGAGTCATCCTGTTAGAGAAATCCAGCTCACATGATTCCCATTGCCTTTTCCGAAATCCACAGCCTGTACAAGCAACTGAAAGTAATAAGCATAATTTAAATGCTGTGTCTTTCCTAATTAAAATCCATCCAGAAAGGGATGCCAGGGTTATTTTTGTCTATGTGGCAGAGGAAGTTTTATTATATAAACCCAGCCTTTTCAACAGTCCAAGAGGAGGTGTGTCCGTGTGTGCATGTGTGTGTCCCTGTGTGTGCACGCATGCACCCATATGCATGTAGCATGAGTTTGGGGGTGCAACCAGGAATGCATAGTTGGCACTGAACAGGTTGAAGGGTCTGAATTTTCAAAGGAAGCTGTTGATGGAACCACTGGCAATTGCTTCCCAAGGCATCTTAGGCTGATGAAGAACCCTGGAGTCTGCCTTGGCCCTCCTTGCTAGTTCTAAAGAAACATGCTGGGATGGCTTTTCCATGAGGGGATGTTGACCTAGCTCTCTCAGCAGAGGCTCCGCATGCTTGGTGGCTCTTCTTGGAAACACTGGTTGCCAGAGCAGCTGTGTCAGCCTGGTTCTCCAGAAAAGACGGGAAAGCAGGCAGGGAGCCCTCTGCTAACCCAAGGGCTTCTTTCCAGGGGACAACTCCCAAGAGCAATCCACACAGGAAACTCAGTCCAGATAGAAAAGAGATGACAATGGAAAAACAAGGAGGAAAAGAAGAGAAGGAAGGAAAACGAAGAAGGGCAAGGAGATTTAAAAGGCTTAATTAAGAGACATTCTGAGGATGGGTTTTGCTTTTCAAGGGCAGGAGTTCATTTCTGTGTGGGAGGCCAGTTGGCTGAAGTTTGAAGATAGTTTGGGGCACACGTTTCATTTTCAAGGGACTCTTCCTTCCCTTCACCTGGCCCTGAACCATTGCTGTAACTCTGCTAATACTTGTGAGATGCATCTCGATGTATTTTCTCATGCTGGTAAATTTGTTTCTTCTCTGGCAGCCCCTCTGCCACATTGCTACTGGGGAGGAGAATGTCCTAGAGTAGGCAAGAAGGGACATGTGATACTAAGGGGACTTCCCACTCAACAGGAAAGAGGTGGGGAAACGCACCTGCAGGTCTGACGAAGGGGGCTCAGAAGAGAGAGATGACAGGGCAAGAGATAAGAGATGGGGTGTTTCCACCCCCTAACTCAAACACAGGGTCATTGTGGGTAGGAGGAGAGGAAAGAAATTGGGCAGGAGTCTCAAAACTTCCAGATAAGGAAATAGGATCACTTACACCTGGGAAATAGAAAGGTCTTGGAAACAGCCCATGGTTAGCCAGCACAGCGTCTGGCACAGCACAACGGCAGCAGGCTACCAGGGCTGAGGAAGGTCCACGTGAGTGGGCTGGAGGTCCAACTGGCCAAGATTTGCTGATTTCAGCTTGGTGCAGGGAACACATCTGAGGCCACCAGGGAGATGCAGAGGCTGAAAGAAATGAAGAACCAAAACAGCCCCCAGGCTGTAGATAAGGGGGCTGCAGGGAGCAGGGACCTCACCTCTGGAGTCCAGGTCAGGGATCACACACAAGGCTCTGAAGGACAAGGTGGGATTTGCCTTCCCAGGCAAATATGCGGGAACCAGACCAGAACAGCCCACAGATCAGCACAGACCAGCACAGACCTGAGGCCAGCATGGGAATCTGAGACTCCCCACCTCATCGCCATAGAATCTGTGAGTTCTACCTGCACCCAGCCACAATCTTGAGAAAGAGAAGGTGAAAAGATCTTGAGAGAAACTGTCCTGGATATTTGTACTTTGAGTGAATTGAATTCTTAACCCAAAGATATCAAATTGAGTGAAAGATCCTGCTTTAAACTGGAAAAGAAGAAATTATATGTAACTGGCTGATTAAGTTTTTAATGAACTCAAATAAGGATGAAATCAAGATTAGATCATTTTAAGAGCTGCATTTTTTTCACAACTCAGTTGTAGTATAAAGTTTTTGACCACTTGGTAATGACCTTGCATATTTGCAAATAAATTTAGAGTGTACAAGTCATTTTCACATGTTATTTTTCTGAACTTCATATTGAATCAAGATAGATGTTAGTCTAACTTTACAGATGCAGAAAATGGGGGCTCAGCAATAGTAGGAGACTTGCCCAAGCTCAATATAGATGAAGGTCTGCTCTAGGGCCATTTCAACTACAAACTGCAGTCTCAGTCTAATACAGTGATGCTCAGCTGGGGCGATTTTTTGTGGCAATTTCAGTTGTCACAACAGAGGAGAAGGGGTGCTACTGGCATTTAGTTGCTATTTAGTAATCATATTTAGGGATGTTGCTAAACATCCCACAATGCACAGGACAGCCCCAACAATGAAGACTTATCTGGCCCAAAATATCAACATTGCTGAGGTGGAGAAACCCTCTATGATATTACAGAGGATTCCCAGGGTGGAAAACGTCTGCCTCCTTTCACACTTGCAGAAATGGACAAGAACTCAGAGTTGAGACAATTGCAACTTAACAAGAAAGCCCCCACTAACAAACTTACTTGCCAGAAACATAGACTTATTGGAGCTTCATTTCCAAAATGCTGTTGGCGATGGGTGAGTGAGAGATCTTGCCAGAGGATTAGGAAGAAATTGTGTTCATGATGGGCGGGGGAGTACCCAGGGGTATACTGAAAGCAGATAGTCTTTAATCTCCCCTTCTTTGACAACACAATTATCTTCAGTAACAATCATAAAATGAAACAAATAATAGTGACTGCCAGAAAACCATGATTTTTAAAAATTTTATTGAATGTCATATTAATAATCATGTCATAAAGATGGCAACAATAGACACTGGGGACTACTAGAGGTGGGGAGGGAGGGAGCAGGGAGCAAGGGTTGAAAAACTGTTGGGTGCTTGCTCATTATCTGGGTGACAAGATCATTTGTATCTCAAACCTCAGCATCACACAATATATCTAGTATGGTTTGTCTGTGTCCCCACCCAAATCTCATCTTGAATTGTAGCTCCCATAATTCCCACATGTTGTGGGAGAGACCCAATGGGAGATAATTGAATCACTGGGGGCGGTTTACCCCATACTGTCCTCGTGGTAGTGAATAAGTCTCAGGAGATCTGATGGTTTTATAAGGGGAAACTCCTTTTAGGTTGGCCCTCATTCTCTCTTGCCCGCCACCATGTAAGACATGCCTTCTGCCACAATTGTGAGGCCTCCCCAGCCACGTGAAACTGTGAGTCCATTAAACCTCTTTTTCTTTATAAATTACCCAGTCTTGGTATGTCTTTATCAGCAGTGTGAAAGCAGACTAATACAATATCCATGCATATATGTCCCCTGAATCTAAAAAAAATTGAAATTATTAAATAGCAATGATATCGGTAAAATAAATAAGTAAATATAGCAAAACAGGAAAAGAGCAGTAGACAACTCATACTTTTTAATTACATTAGTGTATCTTCTTTTAAAAGAAAAAACTTATACCCACATATCAGGCTGTGGCAATAATGTATAATCATATTACAGATTTTGTGTTTGTGCCCGAACTTCTGTAAATTTGTTAATAATTTTGTCAAAATTGGTCTTCTAGGCATATTTGACTGGGCAACCAGATTTATCAAGCTATTTTCACTCACAGTTGATCAGAGAACTTTTAATTAATTTTAATTTTGAAATGTTCTTTCACACTGAGGAACAGATTTGCATATAGTAATTTTAATACTGACTTGAGGGCAAGTTTAGAAGAGATTCATAAAAATCCTATTCCCAATAGGTTTCAGAAATTGCAATACTGCCCATGTCTTTGTTTCATTTCAGGATTTCTCCTAGCAGCTTTCCAGAGTCTTTGCAGTTGAAAATTCCACTAAAATACCTTCAGCAGAAATTTCATAATTTCTATTGTAGTTGATAAAAACTTGAAAACCTTTTCTTTTGCAAAAGAGAAAAATGCTGAATAATATAGAACATTGATATCATCCCTTTTAAAATCGCTCCAGACGAGGTACCCTGAACTGCCTACACTATGGGCTAACCCACCCTGCTGCTCAGCCCTTGGATGCTTCCTGGAGGAGGAATGCTTCATGGTTTAGGGGAAGCATCTATGTGGTAAGGCAGGCTTTACTGTATCACGATATTCCAAGATTAGATTTTTTCTTTTTTATGTTTTTTCAACTTTGCAAAAAGAATATGAAAATACAGAAACACATTAAGGAATAAATATCACACATTGAATTAGTTAGGATTAGGTTTGTTTGCAATCCATAACATCATCTCTGTCCTCAAAAATGCTGGCATCTTTGCAGAAGTGACTCAGCTGTGGACAAATGTATTGAAATTGCGCTGCAGAAAGTTAGCCATGGCAAGAGAGGGACATGTGGAGCGCTTGGGTTGGAAGTGGGGTGGGTTCAGAGGAAGGAGTGACTGCTTCCAACTGGGAAACTAAGGAGCATTTCATAGGAAAAGTGATGAAATTCATCATGAAAATGGGTAGGATTTAGATACTTAAAGACTGCTTAGGCCTAGAAGACAACAGACTGAAGCAATGAGGCTTTTTGTGCCTCCATATTTCCACCTGCAAAACAAGAATCAGATCATCTTTGCCCTTAGGATCCTCCGTAGAAAATAGCCAAAGAGGAGACAGGGTGCTATGTTGAACAGCCTGGCCTGGGGAGCAGGCGGTGGCTGGGATTGTATTTAGCTGTGTAACACTTGGCAGGTCACTTTCCTTCTCTAGACCCCAAGGCTCTCATCTAGAAAATGAAGAGATTCACGATGGAATATATCAAAAGCATCCTCTGACCCAAACATTATCCTGTGATCCTTACAGTGCCTTGGGGAAGGTTTCTGAGAATGGGTAATGGGCTTCCTGCTCGCATAGACACTTTAATGAACGGGCGTCACAACTGTGGCGTGGTTACAGGGTCATGGTCAGGGGGCCAGGATGTCTGGGGTCCTGTCTGGGCTTTTTCTATTTTCATCTATCTGCCTGGGCCCTCAAATCTTCATCCTCACTTCACCTATAGTCATTTCCACCTCCCATCCAAATGCACCCACTCCTACCCCCTCCTCCACCACTGCTGCACACAGGGGAGAAAAGTAAGAAGGGAGGGAGCAGAGGGAAGAGGGAGAAACAGAGAAGGAGGGAGATAGAGAGGGGTGAGGGGAGAGGGAGGGGGAGAGAGAGAAAAAAAGAGGGAGGGAGTGGAGGAGTAAGGTAGAGAGAGAGTGAGAGAAACAATGACAGAGATGGAGACAGAATGAGAGATGAGAGGAAGGGAGAGAGTGGGAGAATGAGAGAGAGCGGGGAGGGAGAGAAGGAGAGGGGGAGGGGAAAAAGAGGGAGAGAGCGAGCGAGAGAGAGAGAAAAAGAATGAAAGATTGAGAGAGAGAGAATGACCAGCTCGGTACACAAATAGCTCAAATCCAAGGTTCCCACTGAGAACCCTGAGGCTGGGGGACGTCTCCCCTGTGTCTCCTCTTTTAAATGATGTTTCCTCTATTTCTGAGATTCATCTTCATTCAAAAGAAAGAAAGGCACTTTCGTCTTCTAAGGGCTCCTTTTCATGAAGCCTTTCTTGTGTCAGCTTCCCTCTGTAGTTCTGGGGAGGCTGCAAGGGGGATGGGGCCTGAGAGAAGGGTGAAGGAGTTTCTGCAATGCTGCCCAGGGAAGAGGCGGATGGGCTGGAGACAGGGAGGGGCATCGCAGGACAGGCACAGAAAGCTTGTCAAAGCACACTCATTTTTTGGCTTCAAAGCTATGAACAGAAAAGTTAGCAAGAGGAGAATAAGGTTACAGGTGGGGGAGGCTCATTTTAGGAAAGGCAGCCCTATCTCAGATGGAATCAACTGAGCTCTGGCTTCTCCCTCCCAAATCACAGGGAGTGGGTGGAGGAGCACCAGGAGGCAGGCTGGGGAGTCAGTGAACTGTCAGAGGCATTTACTTCTTTCAATGTATTCAAAATTAATTAATTATAGCTGAGGACATTGGGGTATATTTACAGGTGGTTGAGATGGCACACATGAGGTCTTCCCAGCCCATACTCCCTTGGGGATTTGGGATGTCAAAACACTCAGCAGCACAGACCTCCCAGCTCCCCTCTGGCCCTGGGTAAGGTTTGCCATCACCAAATCTGTCTCCTTGTTTATTGTACCCTGAGTCCCTCACAGGGTTGCTGAAAGGGCCAAAATGAAAAACAGATGAGGGACTGTTAAGCTGTACAACGGTGTTCAGACGTGGTGGGATCCTGATCCCATGGGCAGGAATCATTTTTCCTTCCCTGAGTGCATCGTCTTCACAGGCAAAGTTCATGAGGGACCCTCCTTTTTCTTTCCTTCCTCTCACCCCCTTCCCAGGCCACAGGATGCTGCACAGAGGAGGGACAGAAATGACGACTGGGGAAGAAACCTGGATTAGAGCTGGGCCTTGTGACTCATGCTGGAGTCCATTGTATCTACTTCCAAGGAAAATCACACAGTGCTCAATTGGCTGTGGATGTGGGGTCAACTAACGGGCACTGCCTTCCAGTCTTTTATACCCTGGGACTCATTTTCAGTAGTGGCTTCAGAATTTCTACATAGAAGTGACTCAAGAGCTGCAGTCTATTTAAGGGATAGAAGGTGCCGCCACAGGAATTGGAAGCCATGTTAGCAAAGCAAGGATCCTGGTTTTACTTGAGTATGTGCAAATTTGGGGTGGCTTTTGGAAACGAGTGGTGATCATGCAGTACAAAAGTTCATGATGCTTGCACTATCAATTTACCTTGGGGACGGAAGATAAAGATGTGATGAGGATTGTTTGGGGGCAAGATTGATGTCATGGCACGAGATCAGATGGGAAGTTTGCAAACCTAGGATAGAATCCAGTCTCCAACAGCAACTATTCGACTTCTCATCTTGAAATAAGGATAGTAGATGAGAGATTATCTAAGACTCCTTTCTTAATCCATCTTCTGCCTCTAGTAGGTCAGGATAGAAACCTTACAAGTAAATCTAGCCTAAGGGACAAAAGCCCCAAATGGTGTCATTGTGTTTTGTCATGTCCCTTGTGTTATTCATTTAATTTTCAAAGGTCAGAGAGAGAACACTAATCCTGAGCCACTTCCTTCAAGAGGCTCCTTATCCATCTCCTGCAAGGTCCAGGGAGAAGAGAGGGGATTGGGCAGTACAAAGGAAGAAACTCATCCTTGCTGAATGTCTACTATTCCAGGCCTCCAGATGCTTCATATTTCTTATCTTGCCAAGCACAAACAATATTAAGATGGCACTAATGACTCTGAGTTCAGAAAGATTAAGTATAATGTTACCAGCTAAAAAGGACTTCTCCATAGTGGACACTCCATAAATATCTGTTTCTGAAATAAATGGATGCCAGAGACAGGGTTCGAACCCAGTTTTAATTCAACTCCAAAGCCTGTGCTATTCACACTGCATCCTCAAGCCCAACTTGGAAAGGAAGATGGTGATTGAACTTCTTCAAAGGCTGCCCATCTTTGGCAAGCTTTGTCCAAAATGTCATTCAGGAGAAACGCTTTTGAGACCTTGCACCAAATAATCAGTGATGACTTCAGTTCCCCACTCCACTGACGAAGCATTCTGCAAGGCACATTGGTTGATTCAAACAAAAGGAAATTTAAAAAGCAAGTATGTTGTGGCACCTGTGGTTGTGTTACAGTAGGTAATTAGTGAGACATGAGCAGGGCAGAAGAGGACCCGCCTCCCCCACCCCCACCACCGGGACTGTCAGGCAACCATCAGGTGTTGGTCAGGCAGTTGTTAAACTGTCTCTCTAAAATAATAATTGGCCTCAGCCAGCACAAGGAAAAGGCCAGCCTCCCAACAGATAAAAACACCTGAAACTGGTGATCAGCAGCTTCCCTATGCGGTCTCAGGAGTTGGGCGAGTGGGCTCAAGCATGTGCGCTAAGAGGCAAAATGGTGGCATTTAACTGGCATATGACCTTCTTCTAGGAACACTTGACTGATAAGGGAAGAAGGCCTCAAGTGAGCATGCATACAACTTCAGAAAACACTGATCGTGTGGCTCCTCCCAAGTGCTGGCAGGCCACTGTGCATGTGGACAGCCCACCCCAAGGGAAGAATCAGGGGAGAAGGGTGCACTCCACCCCCCTGGGAAGCATGCTGATGTATAAAACCCCAAGGCAAAGGTCAAACCACACACTTGAATCTCTCAAGTGGCCTGCTTGGCCCTCTTCCAAGTGTACCTTACTTCCTTTCGTCCCTACTCTAAACCCCCCCCCCCTTTTTTTTTTTGAAACAAAGTCTTGCTCTTGTCCCCCAGGGCTGGAGTGCAATGGTGCAATCTCGGCTCACCGCAACCTCTGCCTCCTGGGTTCAAGCGATTCTCCTGCCTCAGCCTCCCGTCTGATTTAAACTTTTTAATAACCTTTCACTCCTGCTGTAAAACTTGCTTCCGTCTCTCCCTCTGCCTTATGACCCTTGGTCGAATTCTTTTTTTTGAGGAGGCAAGAATTGAGGTTGCTGCAGACCCATAAGGATTCGCTGCTGCTAACATACTTTGGTGCTGCGTGACTCGGATATGTTTCCTAGTGCTAACAGTTGCAAGAGATAGAAGCCTACTCAAAGTAGCCTAAAAAAAGGTGGGGCGGGAAAGGGTAATTATAATGCTAGATATTGTTTAGAATTCAAGGGAAGCGCAACAGTTAGACATCAGGAAGGGCAAGAATCAAGGAAATCCAAGGACTTTGAAGGATTGCAAGGACATGTACTAATCTGCCATTCATTCCTCCACTGACTCATTTTGCTCCTCTGCGGTTTGTTGTTGTTGTTGTTGTTTTATGTTTTTTGTTTTTTGAGACAAAATTTTGCTCTTGTTGCCCAGGCTGGAGTGCAATGGAGCAGTCTCAGCTCACTGCAACCTCCGCCTCCCAAGTTCAAGGGATTCTCCTGCCTCAGCCTCCCAAATAGCTGGGATTACAGGTGCCCACCACCACGCCCAGCTAATTTTTTGTATTATTATTATTTTTTTTTGAGATGAAGTTTCACTCTTGTTGCCCAGGCTGGAGTGCAATGATGCAATCTCGGCTCACTGCAACCTCTGCCTCCTACATTCAAGCGATTCTCCTGCCTCAGCCTCCCAAGTAACTGGGATTACAGGTACCCAACATCACGCCCAGCTAATTTTTGTATATTTAGTAGAGACGGGCTTTCACCGTGTTGACCAGGCTGGTCTTGAACTTCTGACCTCAGGTGGTCTGCCTGCCTTGGCCTCCCAAAGTGCTGGGATTACAGGAGTGAGCCACTGCACTCTGTGTTGTTTAGGGGAGAACTTTGCAATCTGCAATGTGCATAGGAATCATCTGGAGATCTTGTTAAAATAGAGATTGTGATTCAGGAGTCTAAGATAGGACCAAAGAGTCTACGCTCCTGCAAAGCTTCCAGCTGATATTGATGCTGCTAATTTGTGGACAACATTTGGAGAAGAACTTTGATCATGAGTTCATAAGCTCCAATTGTAATCACCTGGAGAAAAAATTTTAAACTATGCCTGGGTTCCACCCCCTTCCCCATTCCCACCCCTCCCATTTTGATTCAGTTGAATGGAAATATGACCTGGTATCAGGATTTTTTTTAAAGTTTACCAGGTGATTCTAATGAGCAGCAAAGTTTGAGAGCCACTATCTTAGATATCAGCTGATTCAATGGAGTGGCTCCTCTGGGGCCAGGTGTCCCTCCTAGTCAGGCAGCTGTGGATGGAGGCAGGGCTGAAATTATGAACACATCAGCCACACTCAGGAATATATAGGACAGGTGGTCAAACAGGAAGCAGAAGTGGGCAGGTAGGCAAGGATCAGCACGTCTGGAACAGGAAGGGGCTTGAAGTCCAAGTAACTTGGGTTCAAATCCTGGCATTACCATTTCCCTAGTTATATGCTTTGCTCCAGGAATTCTGATTTCAGAACTCTTTGAGCTTTGATTTCTTTAACGGAAAGATGAAGCCTACAATTCCTGGCCCATATTTCTCTCACCCAGAGAGTATAGAGTAGAATAAACCAAGAGAGCTTTCTAAGGAAAATGGGCTGGCGTTCCACACCAGAGCCTGCAAATTCAACGAGTCACAGGGTGGTGCCAGGCATGGGTGTTTTTGCAGACTCTTGAGAGGATTCTTATGTGCATCCCTGACCGTGAACCATAGATCGACTGAGATCATGGAACTTAGAGCTGTCCTTGACCCCTTCTACTAAACCCTGCAGGCTAAACCTTCCTAGATAGCTCTGAATCTATGCACCCACCTCATCCCTAGAGACTTACTCAGAGACTAAAGTAGAAATCTCCCTCACTCTTCCTAATTCTTTGCAATCCATCTTCCTCTTAACTGCCAGTATAATATTTTAAACATAGAAACCTGCTCATGTCATTCTCCTGGTCAGGCTAAAGTCCAAAGGCCTTAGAGCAGCATGCAAGGAATTTCATGGTCTGGTCATACCTCATTTTTTACCGCTCACCTTATACCCTTTGCACCAACCATGCTGTCGCCTGTGGGAGTGTTCTGTTCTCTTCTCTTACCTCTGTGTTGCCACCTGGGATATCCCTCTCCATCTCTTCCTGACAAGCTCCTGCTTATCTTCACTCACTTCAACCATCACCTTCTTTCTGGGGACTCCCCAGACCCATCCTGTGCCCCATCAGAGCTTATGGGAGGCGTGAGGCCAATTCTATTTTAGGGGCTATAAGGGACATTTCAAAAGATATAGAAATGCCAGAAGAAAGTTACAAAAAAAGTTGTCATTCTATCTTTAGGAATATGTATATTCACTTGGAAACAAATCAAACATTCTAATTTGAGCCCCTTCAAAAATGTTAGAACTGGCCAAATAACCCTTCTGCTCTTTTACCTCCATCAGCCCCACTCTAATGCCCTGCTTTAAGTCAGCAGGACACACATCTAGTGCTGCATAAAGTATATCCAAGGGATATGTTTACATAGGTAAGTCTTAAGGGAATTTCTAGGTCCTCAAATTCTATACGTATTTTTTCTTAATATTGACCTGCCTGAGAAAGTGGTTGTTGATGAGGCCTCACGCTGGTTGTTGTTTTTTTTTTTTTCCTTTCCTCTCCTTTTACAATCACATTTCCCTCGTTTTACAAAACACAGGTATACTTCCTACCCATGCTAAATCTTACTCTAGCTCTGGGCTCCAGTTCCAGGCATAAAAATGTCTGTGGCACCAGACAAAGGGACAACAAGGAAGTTTGTTGTCTGTGAAGTCTTTTTCTTTATCAGTTATCCACAACCACTCCTATCCATCTTCCTAGATTTGTAGTCCTGTTAAAATTTTATTTTTCATGGATAATAATTATTTAAAATTTTACTATAGACATGGTTTTGATCATGCATATGCTAGTAATGAAGGTAACCATAACCCATACCTAAAGATAAAAAATTTATGAGCCTTGTTTTATTTTCTTTGAAAATAAAAATAAGAATCTCAGTCTATAGCTGTTGTTTTATGACTGAGAAATATGATGGAGGGACAATATAAGACTTTCAGGCATAAAAATATATTACATAAGAAACAAACTCAGTGAGGAAACACAATGTAAATAATTATTTCAATTAAAAAAAAGTGGTGTACAAATTCCAACTCTATTTTTCAAATGGATGTTGGTTGGTAGTAAATCACTAGGGTTTTAATAGTTCATCAGATATATTAAAAAGAGTCATGTAGTAGCTTATTTTTAAATGCCAGTACTTAGAGCAGCTATTACGTCCTTTGCAACTATTTAAACTTGTGATTAAAAAAATTTTAGTTGTCAACTTTATAATGTGCAATGTGGATTCATGGTTTAAAAAGAATTTTTGGGAGCATGTGAGCAAAAAAACTGAAAGACCAGTGCTCTAAGAAATGGTAGGCCTCATCTTGAAGCGAGTACCTGAATAACTGGGGCTGGGGATGAAGGGGGCACTGAGTGGCCAGGGAGAGAATTTGGATCCGGGAGAGGATAATGAGTAGAAAAGCTGATCTGGAAGTAGAGGCTGCTTCCCCTGTGATATGGTTTGGCTGTGTCTCCACCCAAATCTTGTCTTGAATTGTAGCTCCCACAATCCCGTGTCATGGGAGGGACCTGGTGAGAGGTAATTGAATCATGGGGGCAGGTTTTTCTCGTGCTGTTCTTGTGATAGTGAATAAGTATCACAAGATCTGATGGTTTTATAAGGGGCAGTTCCCCTGCACATACTCTCTCACCTGCTGCCATGTAAGATGTGCCTTTGCTCCTCCTTCACCTTCTGCTAGGATTGTGAGGCCTCCCCACCCATGTGGAACTGTGAGTCCATCAAACCTCTTTTTCTTTATGCATTACCCAGTCTCAGGTATTTCTTCATAGCAGCACAAAAATGGACTAATACACCCTGAGAGCAATTGAACAATTCTGGACAGTGTTCAAACGCAGGATAAATGGAGGGAAGAGGTAGGCAGTGATGTTCTGAAGATCCAACCCAGTAGGCTTAGCCTAACCAGGGTGGGAGGTCTGTCCAGAAGGTGGACAAACCTCAAAGTCAGGTATGTGAGGGGTGATGAGCCTAGATTACAGTTGGGAACCTGGCAAAGATGTCAAGACCTCAAATTAAGGACACTGGGCTTCAGAAGAAGGTCCTCATATTAGGGTTAGGCTAATCAGCAGTTAGGCCATGCAACAAGAAACCCCAGTATCTCAATGGTTTAATACAGAGAGGCTTTTTCCTTCCTCGTGTAACAGTTTGATGACTTAGTGTCATGCCAGACCCCTATTAATCTCAACAGGGAAGGAACCATGTTTGAGAGGCTGAAGAAGAAACCCAGAGCTAGCAAATGAGATATAAATTATTATTAGAGGAAATTTACACGTAGGGATGGTCCAGTGGCAGTGGGCCAGACAGAACTACAACCACTTGCAAATAGTATGTAGTTTATAAAATAGCATTTCCACTTCGCACCCTCCCCTTAACAACCTCCACCTGACAACCTTCATTTAACCCGAAACAGAGGACTATGATCCCCTGTATGGCTCGTGGTCCTTGGGACAGGCTGGGGGTTCAGATGTTCATCACAGATAAAGAATGAACCTCCAGGCTGGCCACTCCCAGATTCCTGAGCTTGGAACTCTGAACACACATTCAGCTGTGTCTGCCATACAGGGTCATTCTCAGAGTATGCTGAAGTTATTGCTGTCAGGTGCGTTTGCCATATACTCAGGGACCTGGGTCCCTTCCTTCTTAGTCTCCATCTTCTCCAGGAGCCAGAAAAAAAGGAGAGAGAGAGCATCAGGTGGCACTGTTTATGGGCCTTTCATGGACGTGACACCTGGGGTTACTTCTGCTTGTGTTCCTTTGGACAGAATTCAGTTGAATGGTCATACTAGAGGTAAGGGAGTCTGGAAAAAGTGGTCTACTTGAATGTCCAGAAGGTAAATAAATAGGTTTGGTAAACTCCTGATGTTTCCCACCCCTGTCAAACTCTGGGGTCAGGCTTTGGTCTGGGTTAAAAATGCTGATTACCTAATTTCCATAAGCCTGTTTCTTTATCTGCAAAACAGGGATAATAATAGTACCTGTTTTGTAGTGTGAGGATTAAATGAGATGTGGAAGGCACAGGTTTAGGACTCAGTAACTGTTATCTCTCTATACCATTTCCAGGCATTGTGCCAGGCTTTGCAGGATAAAAAGAAGTTAGAGACAGGGACTTTGGATCCCAGTCCTCCCTGACTCAAAACCCAGAGAGGCAGAGGATGCTTGCCACCTTTGACTAGTCCTATCTCCTCCAAAGGGTCCTTTTGATTTATTAGCAAGAAGCCATCTTCTGACCACAAAGACAAGATTTCAAAGTTCTCACCCAGTTCCTAGCTAAAGATGTCCAAAGAGACTTCTAAGCCAATGATTTTCAACAAGGAAATTGAAGTTGTATGCTTTGAAGAGAGGGGCTTGATTGGGTGGCATCTTATGCTTAAGTGTGCATGGAAGAGCCATCCTACATGCAGCATGCGATGGGCCCCCAGGGACTGAGGACTTGTGTATGACTGGGAGTCTACGCAGCTTGGCTTCATATCAGTTCTTGCCATCTCGGATCCAAATGCTCTCCAGGCATGAAGTCATTTCCTCCAAGAGATTTGAAGATGCCCCAGAAGAATCTTAGGCTAAGGTCACTATTCTTAAGCTAAGGTCACTATTCTTATTCCTCTGAGAAAGGTGAAAGGTGGGTTGGGTGCAGTGGCTCACGCCTGTAATCCCAGCACTTTAGGAGGTCGAGGTGGGCGAATCACGAGGTCAAGAGAGCGAGACCATCCTGGCCAACACGGTGAAACCCTGCCTCTACTAAAAATACAAAACTTAGCTGGGCATGGTGGCACGTGCCTGTAGTCCCAGCTACTTGGGAGGCTGAGGCAGGAGTCGCTTGAACCCAGGAGGCTGAGGTTGCAGTGAGCTGAGATCACGCCACTGCACTCCAGCCTGGTAACAGAGTGAGACTCCACCTCAACAACAACAACAACAAAAAGGTGAAAGGTGTTTGATGGATGAAAATAGAGCTGAACCCTAACTTGTAACCACTCAATTTTAACTAGAGGTTGTCACCAAGTAAGAGATGCCCATCGACCTTGTGCACAAAGCTGGCGCTAGTCTATGAACTGTTGGTGAAGTCACACTATGAAACGTCTCTAACAGTCTACCACCCATTCCCATACCATCAGCCATCCTGCTCTGGCATATGAGCAGGGGAATTCTTTTCCGTCCTCTCTGAAGGAACAAATAGTCTGAAATATTGAATTGGAAAAATGCTCAAGGCATCCATTCTACTCCTGTGGGCCCCATGTAGTTATCTGTTGAAGGCCTCGGATGTGCCAGAGACAATTCATTTGTTGTCATTAGTTCCCCCCACAACCCTCAGAAGTGAGTATACCTTCATTTCACAGACGAGATTATGTTCAAAACTGTTTAGAAGCTGCTCAAGGTCACATACCCACTAGGTGACAGATTTGAATCCAGAATTGTACTCCTCAACACAGAGCCCCCTTCTCACTATGCCGGAGATGCTGAGTTTCTTGGCCTGGGCTGCAGCCCCACACAGCCGGTTTTGAGCTCCCCAGGTGAATCTACTGGGCTCCCTGGGCTGAGAACCACTGCTCTACATCAGCCTTCTTATATGAATCAGGGGTTTTATTCTGCCTTGCATCACAGGTTCCTTTAGGGAAGTAAAAAAAAAAAAAAAAAAAAAAAAAGCTACAAGTCTTCTCTACAGCAAAATAAATGTGTTTATACATAAAAAGTTGCATACAATTTCAGATAATTATGGCATCTCTGAAGCCTCTGCGTGGATCCCCCAAGGGTCATGAACTTGAATTAAGAGCCAAGTCTATAAATCCTTGACACCAATTACTTGGCTGCACATGGAAGTTGGCTGGGATCAGTTTAAAAATTCAGATTTCTGGGCCCCATCCAAGAACTACTGATTCAGAATCTCTGGATTTATACTCCTAGATGTTGCTGAATTATTCTTTATATATTAGAGAACAAGACAGTCTGTGGATTGGCTTTTGGGAACCACCCCTCTAAATAATGCCCACTCCAGGGATCAGAATTCATCTCAGCCACTTTTACCTCTGTAACATTAGGTAAGCTACGTGACTCTCCTAACTTTCCATTTTGTCTTCTGTAAATGGGGATAATAATTGTCCCTACCTCATAGAGCTAATATGGAATAAAATATTCCATCTAAGTGTTTAGCACAGTGTCTGGCACATAACTACCCAATAAATGTTAATTTATTACTAATTATATAGTATTATCATTTTATTATCTAGGTAGTAATCTCTACAAATGGTCTCTTTGCTACCGAGGTGGGAACAGAATACCATTGCTAGCCAACTGTTAATAAAAATACATGAAAGAAAGGAAAAAATTCAAAGTTTATTCAACATTAAGAATAACAGACAGATAAAGGTTTGGACTTAACAGCATAAATACCACCAATATCATGGTGTACAATTAAACTAACCTCATGTCAACTTGTACCTGTTTAACAGATGCGATCTTTGTGGTGTTGCCAAAAGGATAATGGATTATTGTTATGTTTGGTAAGGTGCTCAAAATTAAAGACTTTATGTCGACTTATTCACACACATACACACACACATGCACACACACACACACACACACACACACACACTTACACTTAGCCTCCTGCAAAATGTATTGACTTTAGTTGCTATATCCGATTCGGATAAGGCTTTGCTCATTTTTTAAATGACATTATTAATTGCAGAAAAAACCTGGAGGAGACCTTGGCCTTGCCAGTGGGGGTACCTAGGAGCAGAAGGTGATCGCCACCTGGAGGGCAGAACACTTAGTCTCAGACACCTGCAGGGTGCTGAGACCCCAGTGCTAAATCCAGATCTCCAATTGCCATCACACATAGGCAAGCAGGCCTGGTCCCATGCCTTGGGATCGCTCTAATTGACAGTGATAAAGATTGAGTTTTCCTTAAAGGAAGAATAGGGTAAAATGAGATAAACTACTAGAAAAACCAAAGAATAGCTTTGCATTTCACAGAATGTCTATTGTTTTACACTGGGGGCAGTGGGGAGGGTGCCACTGATAATTCTTGCTTCTTCCGAAAACAGACCCTAGACATCTGAATGTACATTTGGAATTACTGTGAGTTCCCCACCAAACCAGTGGGTTAGAAGGAACCTCTAGTACAGGTCTAGTACAGGTTTCCACCCACCCCACTGTGGAATCCCATCTGTACTCTCCTCAAAGGGTCCTTCTGCTTTGAGGGATGGGTCCGTGGAGGCCTGTTGCATTTGAAGACAAAAGGCCTATCACAGTCTTGCCTAATGTGGTATTTGAATGGTTCAAAGTGGCCACTTCCTGAAGAGAAAGAAGTAATGATCTACAGCCCTCGCCTCAACAAACTACCTCCTTAAGGCAGCACCAGCAGAAAGATAGGCTGGTCAATTTTTGCCTTTCTTTGCCAAGTCTAGTTAAAAGAAACAACAATGTGACCTCATCAGGAGGTCCTAAGCTGTTCCTTCCAAATCATGTCTAGATGATGTCAGTATGATATGATTTGGATTCATTGTTAATGGCCAAATAATTAATCTCTGAAAGATGCTTAGGATGAAAAGGTGAAAAATGACAAAGGGACTCTCATAATAGCTGCAGTGTGCAGACATGTGTCTGACTCCGGTTGACCCAAATCACTCAGAGTCAAGCCATGGCCTCCCGCTCCACGAAGCAGATCTGCCTTGTTTGCTAGTTAACTGCCCTGGATGGAGAGGCAGCCAGTCCAGAGGGAGTGTTCGTGTGTGTGTATCATCGTGACAATGACCTACATATAAGGCACCTGTACAGACTCCAAAGTGTTTAAATTTGTAAGACGAGGTAGGTTTCTGAAACCTCTCCTGGCACACAAGAGAATACATTTTATTAGAATCTTTTTATTTTTTTCTGCAGAAAACATTTGAGATGCTCATTTGATATAAACATCTAATTCCAAGAAAGACCAGTGCTCAAATATAGTTTTTTCAGCTACCATTTGATACGGCCATAAATTTGGATGGTCCATGTTACAATCCTTCCACAATTCTCCACTTAAAGACATCATTTTTCTATGTTTTTAATGACTATTGCCATCTAACAATTCTACAATTCGCCTCTTTGCCTGTAAAAAGGCCAACTCTACGTCCACTTGTGTCTCATATTGATATCTTTTATTTAGCTCTGCTTAAGATTGCAAAAGTTTTTGATTTTATTATTCACCTGAACAATGTATTGCAATTCCAATACACCCCCATCTCTTGCTGTTATCTACAGCTTGTGACAAAATGAACACCTTGTAGAAATATCCTACTCGTTGGGTTTCCCAAGTCTATGACACTATGAGAGAAGCATTGCTGATGGATTGACGAGGAGACCACCAGATCATTAAAGGATTAGATACTCTGAAGGCAGGAAACTAGAAAATCCCATTGATGAAAGGATATTTTAATCTAGCATAAAATGTTTCTTTGTCGTAACAGCAGAATTTCTTGACATTTTACAACTTAATGAAACAAAAGAACAATCATCTTTAAAGTCAAACATCTATCAAATTATAAACCAAACACATAGCACCGATATCAACCTCATAAAACGTGCGGGCCCGCAGGGTAGAAAAGAACTGTCTGGGGCACTGGCAGCAACGTGCCATTCCAGGAACTCAGAATTTCGAAGTGAACATTTTTGTGGCAGATGCTTTTCCTAAAAAACACGGTATCATCCAATAAATATTTGACTAAAATCCATTTTGTGCTTTTGGGTGACGTTAACTGACTTCTTTCTGAGGCCTAATAAGAAACAAGAAAGCTCCTTGTGTATTTTAGAGCAGGATTCGTCATCAAAAGCCTCGATACTGTCATAAAATTTTAATTTAAAGCAGAAAACATGCTGATGTGTCAGTGATAGGGCTTAAAATATTAAAGACTTCAAAAACCCCCAAGCGCTTCTTCTCTGTACAACATTGGTGAATATATATCTTTGCTATATAATTTTAAAACATGGAATAGTTTTCCTCTCCTCTTTTCTATATATAATATATGTCTTCCAAAATACATTGTCAGTATTTATATCTGAAAAATACTGTACAAAAAAGAACTTCCTATAATTACTCTGTATAAACATTAAACGATTTAATAATCTCTCCTTTTGGTCTATAGTAAACATTTAAATTGATTGGATTAACCACAGTTTGTGACAACACCATCCCCTTCTGAGATACACCAGTGTCTTTTACATTCATTTTTCAGAAGTCCACTTTATAAGAGCACATACGTTCAAAAGCAAACAGAGAATAAGAAACATAAGCTTCAGAATCATTAATTTATGAGGCATTCAAAAATGACACCACTAGGAAAAAGGGCCTTAGAAAACATCAACTTATTAACTTAATCAACTGATTTTCTTTTTAAAAACAACAAAGTATAATTCACAAAAATATATATATTACCAAAAAATGGGAAAACTGAATCTTAAGTAACTGTTTTGAATATCAAGAGGGATATGGAAAAAGTTAACTAGAAAAGTGGGGGCGAGGCAGGGTGTGAGGGAAGGGGAACAACAAAACCGAACACATCAATGTCAAAGGCAAATCCAAGACGCAGTTTTTGGCTCATGTACTGATAAATTAACCCCTCATCCTTAGACCTCCCATTTCCCTCTGCTTCCTTGTCCTAGGGAATAGTCTGGCCATGCTCAAATGCATTACTTTACTTTTTGTTTTTTAAAAGACAGTGAAATTCTTAGGTAGGGAAAATATCCTACGTCCACTAGTAATACTCAGGCAGCATGCTCTAGCGTACAATAGGATTATTGCTTTAGGTACAGACAGTGCAAAAACACACTCTGTGTTCTATTAATAGTACTCTTACTTATCTGGGGTTGGTAGAATTAAAAGGAAACTTAGTAGATAGCAGTAAGTAAATATGGGATCTAATAAATCTAAACAGCACTTTAATTTGAAGACGATTATCACCAAAACTGAAAGTAAGAGGAAAGCAACTTATAAAGGACTAGAGCTGCGGAGTAGTGCTAAGTTATTGTGTGCACCTCATTAGCATGGTCACTTACGGACTAAACAGAAACAAGAGCTTGTACTCTTAAAAACTGAGATCCACTATTTTACCAGGGCCCTTTTTAGTGAATCCAAGCAGAGAGTCCTGGAAGAGTAGGTAAGCTCGAACATGAAGCAAAGCTGAGGAGGCAGGAGTGAAGGAGGGAGGGGATGGGAGACCCGCGAGAGGGCTCCTCAGTCTAGTAAAGACATGGCACCTTTCTTTGTTGGAATTAAAAGACGATGAGAGGGCTACCTTAAAATGGCAAGAGCAAAGGAACACGCACACGCACATACCGCTGACCACACACATGAGCACAAGCACATATACACGCACACACACACAGATGCACACCAAAATGGGAGTCAGTTGTGTTTATGCCTCTGGTAAAGTGCTGATGTCAGAAAGGTTGGTTTGGGTGTGGTGCTATCAGACAGGAAACAAACTGTCCATCTATTCCAAAGCCAGCCTGCAAAAATGCCATCCTACAGGGGCCCGTGCCTGGCCTCATACTTGGCAAGTATGTTCTTGCATTTGCCCAGCTCCTTCCTCAAGTCAGCCACCTCCTGGCGGAGGGCCGAGTTCTCCTTCTCCAGGAACGAGGCCCGGATGGCGATCTGGTTCTCTTTCAGCCTCCGGGCGTCGCGGGAGCGCTTGGCTGCCATGTTGTTCTTTCTGCGCCTTGCCCAGTACTTGTCATCCTGCTCATTAGTTACAGAAGGGAAAAAGAAACAAGATATTAGATTTCAGCAAAGCCCAGTGCCAGCCAGGGCACGGGCAGGCTCCAGGATTGTGCAGAGGTGCCAGCCCGGGTTTCTTAGCTTGTGTCTCCTTCCTTTACAGTTTCTGCATGTCTGAGAGCGTGGCCCATGAGCCACACTTCCTTCTTGGAGCAAGGACCCACCGATCTGTCCCAACAGGCTCCTACTCTTTGCCCAGCAGAGGTGTGCTCAATGAAGCAGAGATCAGAGGCTGGATGAAAGCAGGTGGCTCACCTCACCCTTAAATTACATTTCAACTTTCTTTACTCTCCCTGCTCAACATTTTAAGAACCCTTTTCCCTCAAGGGCACTCATATGCTTTTTTGGGTATGAGTTGGTACAAAAATTTTAGAAGGCAATTTGGCAATATCTATCAACTATTTAAATGGATATACTATTGATCTAGCACTCCACTTCCAGGATTTTGTCCTGTAGCAATCTTCATACATGTGCACGTACACACAAGCATAAACTGTTCACTGCAGCATTATGTGCAGTAGAAAAAATAAGGAAAAACTATGCATAGGAGATTTAACAACCACGTTATGATGCAGTCATACAAAGGGATACTTGGCAGCTGTTAAAAATAATGACCCACCTGCACCAGAAAGATGTTCATATGATATGCCACTATGTGGGTGGAAACAATGACAGTTTACACACAAATATGTATGGTCTCATCCCAGTTTGATTAAAAATCATATATTCATAGAAAGAGGCGCAAAAAGATTTATACTAATCTATAAAGGTGGAGCCTCTAGAAGGGGGATTGGCAGAGGCAAAGACGTAAGACTTTCTACCTTTTATATTATTCTGAACTATTACAATATCATATAATAGATACATACACTTTGGTAGTTAAAAATAGAAATTAAAAAAAAAAATCTTCAACCTGCCGCTAATCAATGTACTCATATTGGTGGCCAGAATTTACATAATTTACTCTAATTTCTTGTTTAACCATTCTCTAGGCCTTAATTAGCCTGAGTAATATTTTACTGTGGTCAGTGTAAAAACAATCCTTCCTTCCCTGCCCTCCACCCCCACTGCTGCCTCCCTGACAGAAAGGAAAAACTTCTTAAGAAGACTAAGAAACAGGGATCTTCTTTTAGATCTTCCCAATTCATTGATGGTGGCACCTGGTAAATTTTGCAACTCCCCTTTTCAAACAATTTGCAACGGCAAATCCCTCAGTCCTAGCAATGCTACTACCTGCAGTTACATGCCACCCAGAATAAATGCGTCAGGCCAGTGCTTGCCCCCCTCAGAATTCCAAGGGGCAGTTGGCATTGAAGGAGGTCACATGGGTTGGGGCCAAGGCTGCAAGGAAAGTCTAAGGTCAGCGGTCCACCCCCAAAACTGCCCATTACCCTCAACAGGCATTTGCCCTGCACAAATACAGAAAGTGTGGGATAGAAACTGTGTAGATACCTCCTATCTGCCATCCACAAACTAGTACTATCATCTTAAATAAAGCACCCCCAGCTTTTTATACATTTCATAACAATATGCAACAGGGTAAAAAAACGATGTTCAAAATAGATGATACCAGAATTCTTCTGGGTAAGAGGGAGGAGGCTGCTCTTTGAAGAATACCTGGGTGAGCAAGCTAGGGCAGGTGTGCAATGGTTGTTGGCCGAATTTGTTGTCTGTGCTTCTGAAAGCAAGCAGGGGAGCTGGAGGCAGGGGAGAGGCTGGGAGGAGTCAGGCGAGTCAATGACGTCATGGTGGTGAGGGGGCCCAAAGTGATGAAGCCTCCAGTTAACAACAGTGGTGAAGCCTCCAGTTCTGATGGAAGTTATTTGTGTTTTGATAGAAGCCTGGGTTCCACTCCCTTCACAGTATCAGTAAATCTATACCCAACAATGTGCCTGGGAGTGTGGTTTCCAAGAGCACTCAAAAGAGGACTTGATTTAGGATGTATCAGAGTCTGCACATGGGGGAACAGGAGCCCAGGAGGCGAAGGGGTACATAAGAACAAGCCCCTGGAACACTGTAGAAACTGCATGTATGTGATGGGGGAGGAATGGGGGGTCCCACCATAGGCCACAGGCTTGATGTGGTGTAAGACAATTCTGACCAGGTCTTAAAGACCAGGGAGTCACCAGCTGACTTCAGGGTAACAACCAACTTCTCTCTAACTTATTAGAGCTCTTCTCACTTCTAAAGTGCTCTCATTTCCCAGCCTCACCTGTCCACACATGCAGATGAGCCAGCCAAGGTGTGGAATGCAAAACAAACCTTTCAGGTGGGAGGGAGGGGAGCTGGGAACCGGGTCAAGAAGAGGATACAGAAGGCAGGAATGACGAAAGCAGTGTCCTGGACTAGAAAAACCAGCTCGCCTCCCTTTGTTATCGCAGAATGGTTGCGGGCGGGGGGGAAGCGGGATTTTGAGCGGGGCTGATAAACTTGGCACTCCATCCTCTGCCCCCTTTCCCTCTCCCAGTTGCTGATGCCATCTGGCTACCCAGTTACCTCCATGCAACAAGGGACCCACTTAGCCCTGCCCCACCCAACAGATCAACACTCCCTGTTTCTCACCAGACTACAAGTTCCATGAAGGCAGGAACAGTATCAGTATTGGCTCACCTCGGTATTCCCAGCCCCTGATACATGGTTAGAGGGTTGGCACACACTAGCATTTGAAAAAATTCATCAAGTGAATGAATGGACCGTTAAAAGCATTTAAAAAATCAAGGTAATTAAATGGATTTTCAGCTAGGTACCCCAGCATGTCAACCTCAATTCTCCCTTCTTTCTCCAGCGCATGCATGCTAACCCTAATGATTGGCTCAAGAGAGGAAGTTCAGGCAGCTACAGGGAAGATCATTTTTAGTGGGGCCATTTCACTGAACTGGTTTACTTGTCCAATGCTGGGGGCCAGAAACACCTTCTCCTCCATCTACCCTTAGCTCAGACCTTTCTGCCGGAAGGAGAAACATGTTACAGCTCTGCTTCCTGCTTTATATTAGCTCATGGTCTTTAGTTTGAGACTTCATCCACAACTAAAAAATATCCAAGGACACCTGGCAGGACAATGTTCCTGCCCATTCCCCACCTGCTTTGTGGAAAGGTCAGGCCTGACCATGACAGCAGCAATATGTGTAATTCCAGCACAGATGGTTTTTGTCTGGCCTCTTTGTTGCCAAGGTTACCTGGGTTATTAACTAATCTTGCTCTTTGATAAATCTGGAGACTTTGTGAAAGTCTGGCTGGAAGTTCTGTCTATTACTCATAGCAGCATCCTTTCAAACTACCCTCCATTCAAGAGAAAATCCACGTTGAACAGGATCCCTGGCTTTAGTTTAAGATACGAGGCTTTAAAATACACAAAAAAGCCCGGGCACGGTGGCTTACACCTGTAATCCCAGCACTTTGGGAGACCGAGGTGGGCAGATCACAAGGTCAGGAGATCGAGACCATCCTGGCGAACACGGTGAAATCCCGTCTCTACTAAAAATACAAAAAATTAGCCGGGCGTGGTGGCGTGCGCCTGTAGTCTCAGTTACTCAGGAGGCTGAGGCAGGAGGATGGCGTGAACCGGGGAGGCGGAGCTTGCAGTGAGCTGAGATCGTGCCACTGCACTCCAGCCTGGGCAACAGAGTGCGACTCCATCTCAAAAAAAAAAAAAAAAAAAAAACCACCATTAAAAATTGGATCACTAAGAAGACAAGACTAGGAAAGGCATCTCATTGAAATAAGGTACCTAATTGCCCAAGACCTGAGCCCATGGTGCCCCTTTTCTACCCCATCTCAGTCTAACCATCAATGTCCTGACTAGTTTAGATTTTCTGGTGTTTTTACCATGTGATTTCCTTTTTTGATTCTCAGGGTGACAGCCATTGATTTGTCACCCATGGGCCCCCGTTATAGCCCTTGTCAGGGCCAACATGCTGCTGTGACCTTTTGGGAAGCAAGACAACCTGGGAGCCAGGCTAAGCCTTTTTCTAACAGGTAGTGATCCGCTGACTTCAGCTTTCCATTTTCTGCATTTCCTCAACTGCAAAGTGGTAATTGTGGACAAATGAATCTCTAAGGTCCCCTTCAGCCCTGATGTTTTCCTATTCTGCATCAATTAAGGTAATCTCAGGAATGTCGATGACAGCAGTGATTTAAATTTGCCAGGTACTTCTGCTTCCAGCATTTTTTCTAGCTACGTAAAGCAGGAACAACTGGTCTAAGCCAGTTCAGACGTTGTCTCAAATTCCTATTTCCCAGCCTAGGAGTGTCTCTAAATAGGAACAATAGTTAGGTTTGAGAGATGGGGGGCAGACAGTAGAAAAGGGCTAATTATGCCTGGTTCCAAGGCCTTGACTACGTAATAATCATATCTCTAGTACCCACATGATTGGAAAGAAGCATGAAAGTTCTAAGCAATGGTTAATAAGAAATGGTTCTATTTTGGCATTAGCAGACATGGCATAATTTTGGAAAGAATTTTCATCCTAAGATGTCATTATTGTGTCTGGTTAATTTTGTTTTAAGCTGTATTTGACTTCCAAGGTAAATCTATTTCCCTTTATAAATAAGGTGTCCCTTCAACACTGCAGAGAAAACCTACTTAGAATTAATCTAGCGGTGAGATATTCAAGTGATCGTTACTTAAGATACAAAGTGAACAGTACATATAAATGGTGTCAGGGAACTACCAGTTTCCTTCACAAAATCCCACCCTGGTCATCCAAGGTTGGCAATATGGAGGAAGGTCCTATCTCTGGCTGTTATTCCTCGCAGCCTACAGGGAAATGGCAGCAGCAAATTATCAAAAATTTTCTAAAAGGAAGGTAACCCTTCGAGGGCGATGAGGTTCAGATGCCCTTCTCAAATGATTTTCTTTCTCTTCTCAACCTTGAAAGATGTGGGGTTTAATTTTATTAGACTTTTGTCGGTTTCCATGCAGATAGGAGCAGGTTTGCTTCCTTCATGGGTTTAAAATCACTCCAACATTTTACTGCTTCTCCTTGTTTCTGTTCAGCATCAAGACATAAAAGTGCATTTCAAAAAATACCCAGAGAGGAAACAACTGGCCTAGAAGTCACATGCCAAGAAACAGGATCAGAAATCAGAAATCCTTCATGCAGTAGCTTCTGGGATCATCCTGGGGTCACCCTTTTAATCTGCCTGTGGATCCCACTCTCCATTTGCCCAAAGACTGATTACCAGTTCCAATTTACCTTCAGGTCATCAGGGATGAAGACTTTGCGAGCTTTCTTGATCATGGGCTGTGGCTTCAGTTCTTCCTCAGAGAACTTGCGTTTGCGAGGGTCAAACATTTCCTGGCCAGGGATGCTGGAAAGGGCAAGATCTGCTGGGTCTGGCTCATAACCCACTGGGACCTGGATGGTGTCAGGATCAATGGGACTCGGTGTATTGCGGTTTGCTGGCAACAGCTGACCTGGAACAACACAGGAGTTTTAATTCATGAACACCCTAGAGAGACCCAGTAGGCAGCTACTTAATGGTGCTCTGAGATGAGTGGTAAGAGTCTTCAGCTCACTTATATATGATGCTAACATGATTTATCTTACTCATCCGCACTGCATTTCTGAGAACACAGCAGGTTGAGTATGACTTGACTCACGTCACATCAGGCAAAACAGAAACCCACATACACATGTTCAAAAACTAGAGAAGGAGAAGCCCAATTTAAAAATACACATTCATTCTTTCCTATCACACAGCGATGTGCCAGGCACTCTGCAAGATGCAATGAACAGAACTACGTAATTTTCACCTTGAGGGTGGTTTCCAGGTGAGTCAGGGAGACAGACCAATAACTAGCCAGTTAGGGGAGAGTATAGATGTTGGGATGGAAGTAATTCTCATGTGCTTCCACAGTGTGAGGAAATGGTACGTAACACAAAGGAGGTTAGGGAGCATTTCCTAGAGATGACTCTTGGTACAGCCGCATCTTGAGACAAAGAGTAATTAGCAAAAAAAAGGGTATTCTAGGTGCCAAGACAAGACAGAGGTTTGCATTTTTGCAGAATCACGTATAGTCTTGGGTAGCTGTCACATTGAATCAGAAGAAAACAGAGTGGGGAGAGGTGCAAGCACAAGAGATGTGGCCAAGAAGGTGGGCAGTGGGGATATGATTTTGAACAATCCAAATGTCACTGAGAGATGCTGAGCAGTGAAGTGACAAACAGCTGATGTTTGGAAAGAAGAATCAGGCAGCATGATGAACGGATTGCATGAGCCACGGCTGCAGACTGATGAGATGCAAGGCTGTTGTGATAAACAGTGTACACATTAACGGTAGCAATGGAGATAGTGAGAAGGAGATTAGTTCAAGAAATATTTAACAAATTAGAAAGAACATAATAGAGACAATCTAACTTCCACTTGAGGGTCCTACAGGCAAAACCACTGAAATGCACAAACATCCAGAGAACAATGGGTTTCTTGTGTTTCTCAATGTGTCTTACTGGTGAAAGTGAACTTCACACCAGACCCAAATGTTTATACTGGGAGCTCTGAATTTTAACTTCTAGTTTTCATCTGAATTTTACAATCACTCCTCTCACGCCCCATGAATAAATGAGAGGATGTCGTTCAGCTGTGTTTGGCCCATCTCCCCCTCTTCCTCACTGCCAATGGTAGGTCAATGTGTGAAGTATTCTTTAGGTTTCATTAAAACCTACCCCAGGTCGAAGCATGAAGCCACTGGCTCGGATTCTAGCAAAACTGTGAAACCGTGATCATCTGTCTTCTGGAAAGGCCTGGTGGGGAGTTTGCAAAATGAATGCTCTGGGTGACCTTCTAGGTCCCACTCTGCTTTGCGCTCTCTTTGTATCCTGCTTGCCAAAGAGGAAGAGATGGGCCCTGAGGTGCTGGCAGAGGATGCAGAGTTCTCATTAGCCAAGCTGTAGCTCAGCTCCAGCTTCTAGAGACTGCTGAGTTCTGTACTGGATGGTGTCAAGCTAGATCTGATCTTGTGCCTCTTGAGATTGCCTCAGAAAATGAGCCACCTGTGATTCAAATGGGGATTTTATTTTCCCTTTAGAAACTCTTTGAACTTAATAACAAAGCTACCCAATGCCAATGCCCCATCACTACAATGTCCCCACCTCCCCATTCTTACACAGGCATGTGCACCCATCTCCTATCATCATGTAACACCTCTTAATACTTCCCAAATCGAATTGCTCCAAGCTCCTCCTTAGTACTCCATCCAATATTGTTTATTATGCTGTATCAAAATGTTCTCCTTTATTGCTTTATAAATGTTCTTAAGCTGTACACACACACACACACACACACACACACACACACACACACACACAACCTCCTCCTCTACCATACCACATGGTCTTTTATGTTTTATTCATTTATCCCCACCTGACTCCTCACCATGATGCATACTTCAGAGTTCAGCTTCTACAAAAAGTGCTCCTCATTTAATGATGGCCTCTGAGATGCTGGACTCTGACATTCATTCATGGACATTCTAACAATAACACTTCCCATTCAGGTGGAACCTTTCTTGACATTCTTTCTCTCTAGGTTTTTCCTCCAATGGAAGTAGGTCAGCCCTACCTGCAGAGTGGAGAAACCTAACTGGACCACAGACAAGGTACGTGGCTTCCCCAGTATCAAACAGCAAATGGCAAAGGACCTGCGAAACAAAACCAGGTCCTGTTTCTCCCCAAAGATACCTTAGTGCCATCTTATATATTTATATTTTCTGTTGAATTAACTCTACTAAACTCATTTTTTCCTTTCATTTCAAAATGTCAATAGTATCACAAGTAAGGGGTATTTTTTCCTATCTCCTGTGGATTTTCAAAATTTTAGTATAAGAATTGTCAATATAAGAATGCATCATTAATTTTTTAAATGATCAAAGATGTTCACTGCGAAATGTTAACAAATACAGGAATGTGTAAAGAGAGTGAAAGTCCTGGTTCTTGCTATTCTCCTCTTCCCCCCAGTCCCACTCACTGTCTTTCCAGAGGTGATCACCCTTAACATCTTGATGTGAACCTCTTATATCTCGGTTTTTACACATAAGTGATTTAACCCAAATGGTATTATACTACCCACATATCTCAAGTTACTTTTTTAATCTATCAATATACCATATGCAACTTCCAATGTTAGTACAAATAAAACTACTTTTTCTTTTTAAAGGGTCAAGAGTATCCCATAGTTTGGATATATAACGATGTATAATTCCTCAACTGATGGATTTTTAGGTATATGTTTTTATAGAAGTGATTTCTAGAAGTGAGACTGCTCACGCAAGAGGCATGTACATTTTATATTTTTAAACATACTGCCAGAATGGCTATTAAAAAGTCAAGAAATAACAGATGTTGGTGAGGTTGCAGAGAAAAGGGAACATTCATATACTGTTGGTGGGAATATAAATTAGTTCAGCCCCTGTGGAAAGCAGTTTGGAGAGTTCTCAAAGAACTAAAAATAGAATTACCACTTGGCCTAGCAACGCATTACTGGATTTATACCCAAAGGAACATAAATCCTTCAATCAAAAAGACACCTGCACTCGCATGTTCATCGCAGCGCTATTCACAATAGCAAAGACACGGAATCAACCTAGGTGCCATCTATAGTGGGTTGGATAAAGAAAATGTGATACATCTACACCATGGAATACTATGTATCCATTAAAAAGAATCAAATCATGCCCCTTGCAGCAACACAGATGCAGCTGGCGGCCATCATCCTAAATGAATTAACACAGAAAACCAAATACTGCATGTTTTCACTTATAAGTAGGAACTAAACATTGGGTACACACAGACATAATGCTGGGAACAGTAGACACTGAGGGCTCTAAAAAGCTGGAGGAAGTGAGTGGGGCAAGGTTTGAAAAGGATCTATTAGGTACTATGTTCACTCTCTGCATGAAGGGTTCAATCAAACGCCAAATCTCAGCATCATGTAGTATATTCATGTAACAAACCTGCACATGTACCCACTGAATCTAAAATTAAAAATAATAACAAATTTTAAAAACCTACTGCCAAACTGTGCTCCAAAAAATGTCATAGCTATTTACACTTGCACCACCATTTGTAAGAGTGCACGTTTCACACAATATGATTTTTTAAATGTTGGCAATCTGATATGCACAACTATTACTATTGTTTTGTTTTTGTTTTTTTTTTTTTTTGAGACAGAGTCTCGCTCTGTCACCCAGGCTGGAGTGCAGTGGCGTGATCTTGGCTCACTGCAACCTCCACCCCCTGGATTCAAGCCATTCTCCTGCCTTAGCCTCCCGAGTAGCTGGGTCTACAGGCGCTGAGCACCACGCCCAGCTAATTTTTTTTGTATTTTAAGTAGAGACTAAAATTGTTTTGTATTTTTTAGTAGAGACTACTCTTAGTAGAGGGTTTCACCATGTTGGCCAGGCTGGTCTTACTATTGTTATAATTTCCATTTCCCTTGTTACTGGTGACACTGAACATCTTGCATGTTTATTGGTTATTTGTTCTTTTTAGAAAATTTTCTAAGGTACTTTTATACATATACTCTTCTGGGTAAACTTCAGAGTACATTAGTTAAGTTATATTTAAAGTTACCGTTTTAAATATAATAATATTTGGCGTTTTTGAATGACAATTTCACAGGTAAATTTGAGGACAACTATCTTTAAAATATTGAATACACCCACAGTATGCTCTCCATTTTTATTTTTTGTGGGCTTTTTTAAAAGCATGTATCAGTTTAGTTTTATAGTTTTCTTTATTTTAGCCTTTCACATTTCAGTTTATTCCTTAAATGTATTATAAGAGTTGTTACTAGGGTATATTACCCTATTATATTTCCTAAGTGGTTACTGCTGCTATATAGGAAGCTACTGGTTTTAAAAGTTACTGGTTTATATCCAGCCACTTTACTTTCTTATTAGTTCTAATAGTTCTAACATCTCTTAGTTTTTAGGTGAACAATCTCATCTTCTGCCTCTATAGACAGAGGTGGCATCCTTTCTATGTTTATAATTCCTACTTTCTTTTTAATAATTTTCAATCTCACTGCATTAGCCGGTTTCCACAAGACAATGAGAAGAAAGAGAGACTGAGACTAATGATCACTGCTTGTCCCAGACTTTAAAGGAGTATGCTTTTAATTCTTCAGATCCTTCAATATAAAGGCTTGTTCTAGTATCTTAGTAGATACAACTTGACAAAGTAAGGCAGTTCCAATTCTTCCAACCTTGTTTTATTAATAATTTTTAAAACCAGAAATAATGTATTAAGTTCTCTTAAATGCCTTTTGATATTTATTTATTGAGATAATCATGCCATTTTTTTCTCCTGTATTTGTTAAGTCTGAGCTTGGTATTTCCAAAGCTTTATTTAAAAGATCCATAGTGGACAAGATCAACCCCATCATGTAGCCTCTGCAGTTACTGGAACATTGTTTTTTGTGTTTTGTTGTCTTTCTAAAAGCTTCTTGCTGAAAGTCACTTCCGGAAGAACCAAGGAGGGTTTCTGGAGGAAAGGGTGGAACAAAGGGCTTAAAGAAATCTGGAAAAAGAATAGAAGTTACCTTCAAACCCAAAGTTGGCCTCTACTTTTGTTACAGATTAGGCATGGCTAAACCTCCAAATAGTATAACTGGAAACAGGATATTTCATATTCTTTCGTATTTTAGCAAGAATTTAGCAGCTTGTGTTCAATTAGCTGATTAGCAAGCAGTCATCAATGAAGGGGAACAGCAGCACTCTGTCTTTATCTCTTCTCTAGTCAATGGTTTATTTTTTAAATTTATGTCTGCATCAAAGTCACAAATTATAGTGTTACTTATTATTTCATCCTAAAGGCTAAATGCAACACCTCCAATCTTTCTGATGTGCTCCTCATTCAGGCAGTTAATAAAGCAGGAGATTTGCAGCAGTAACGTCAAAACACAGTAGTCTAATGTTGATCACTGATGAGCATTAGCCAGCTGATAACATTATCCTCTATCAATTAAGGCTGAGGAAAGAGAAGACAATTTTTATTTTCGCCAAAGGGTTTCCTTTAGAGCTGATGAGTGAAACTCCTAGTGATTCAAAGTTTGGTGCCAAATCTTTCCCTCCTGCTCACCTCTGCCCTCCCCCTCATCACCAGTTTAGGGTCTGTTCACTTGTCATGACTTCCTGGACCCCATGTAGCCATAATCTGAAATAGCGCTTTTACCCTCTTGGCATCCCTTGATGATGATACCATCATCAGGGATTACAGCTGACTTTGCTACAAACCATGCCTGCCTCTGAAAATCCTTTTACATTCAGGGAGCCAATCAACTTAGGAGACGATAGCAACACTATAAGGTCAACAAAGAGTGCTCACGATATATACAAAGATTAAATTAAAACCTCACAAATACAGCCTAAGGATATGGGCTTTCGGGACTCAGGCCATATTAGCTGGTCTCCATTCCCACAGCAGGAATCTGTTATTTGTCCAACAAGTCCTTTCTGCAAAAGCTTAACACTAATGTCCTGATGGCCAAAGGCTCATTCCCAACCCATTCATGTCCTATTCCATGTGACCTGCACTTCCAGGCAGAGCCTATTTCCCTACCTCTTGCATCTGGGCTGGTCTCTGACTTGCACTGGCCAACAGAATGTGGCAGAAATGATAGTGTTAGTTCTGAGGCTGGGCCTAAAGAGGCTTTGCATGTTTCTGCCCCTTTTCTGTAGCACTTCTGTCATTACCATAAACATGCCCAGTCTAGCCTGCTGGAAAATGAAAGAAGAGGCCAGCCTAGGTCAGCTTAAATCACCTGAACTCTAGATATGTGAGTCCGGCCAAGATCAGCAGAGCCACCTGAGCAACCCATAGCAATTACAGATGAGTGAACAATAAGCCTTTATTTGTGTACAGTGAGTTTCTGTGATTGTCTGGTAAACATTCTCATGGCAACGGAGACTGACCTATAAGCTGAGTTATTGCATAGGGGGAGAGTGTTTACACCCGCAATAACATTATAGCAGGATTTAAATTTGTACAGGACAGTCTTTTACGCTGTGAAGTGAGTCAGACCTGGGTTTGAATGCTGATTCTGTCACCTGTATGTTATAAACTTGGGCCTTTGTAAATAAATGACCCCAAAACAATGCCCCTCTAAATCCTAATAAGGTCTGTATTGGGGAAAGGGACTATCGTCGACTTTTTCCCCCTTCTTTTCTTAACCTACCTGAGTTTCAATTTCCTTATGTGCAAAAGGAGATTACTATGCCTGATTCTATGTGAAAAATGAATTAGATAATACATACAAAGTGCTTAGCACAATCTGTAGTACCCGGAAAGTGTGTGCAATAAATGGTCTGTATATAAACACATATACAACATACAGATAATAGATCAGAGATACTTGAAAGTAAATCAAATAAACAGACTATTCCCCTTGTCTAAGCCAGCACTGTCTGTCCTCTGAACTACTGCAACTTTTAACCATTATCCCTTTTCTATCTCCCACGTCTCCACAGCGGTTCACTGTGATAATTCTAAACATGCAGACCCGTGTGGGTCACATCCCCATATCAAACCCTCCCAAGGCTTCCCATTGCCACATATGATCAGATCCACGGCTCTACCTCACTCATACACTTGGCCACACTGGCCTTCCTTCTGCTTTTTGCGTCCCCTGAATGTGATCCCACCCAGGCCTTTGTATTTAGTTTCCTCTCTACCTAAAACATTCTTCCTCTGCTCTCTGCCTACCTAGTCCTCCTAGGTTATGTAGACATTAGCATAAATGCCAATTCCTCGAACCCTCTGACTTTCCTCTACCCCTGCTCAATACCCATCAAACCACCCTGTTTGATGTTTTTTTTTTTTTTTTTTACAATATTTATCTCCATCCCAAACGATCTTTTTTATTTGTTTGATATTGCTGATCTCTTCCCTCCACTCCCATGTAAGCCCCATGGAACAGTGACCTGGCCTTACCTGCTGCTGCCCCAGATTCTAGATGGAACCTGCATGGAGGGGACAGCATGAGCTACTGAGCAGCTGGACACAACGCCCCCCAGATCCTAACCGGGACTCTTGGGAGGAACAGGGGCAAATTTTAATTCTTATTTTCAATATTTTGCAAATTGTCTATAATGAGGATCTTCACTTTCAAAATCAGAAATTAAAAATGTTATTTTTTTTCACTTTGTGCATGTATGTTCCAGGAGTCTGTGTTAAATGCTACTGAGAGAAGGCTGGGCATGGTGGCTCATGCTTGTAATGCCAGCACTTTGGGAGGCCAAGGCAGGCAGATCACTTGAGGCCAGGAGTTCGAGACCACCCTGGGTAACACGGTGAATCCCTGTCTCTACTAAAAAAAATAATAATAATAATAATAAATAATTAGCTGGGCATGGTGGCGCACGCTTGTTATCCCAGCTACTTGGGAGGCTGAGGCAGGAGAATCGCCTGAACCTGTGCGGCGGAGGCTACAGTGAGCCAAGATTGCGCCACTTAACTCCAGCCTGGGTGACAGAACCAGACTCCGTCTCAAAAAAAAAAAAAAAAAAAAAAAAGGCCGCTGAGAGGAGACCATTCAACCCCCTAGAAAGGAAGAAGAAACCAAAGAGAGGGAGGAAATGGGATGAGGAAAAAAAAAAAAGAGGAGGTAAAAGCATGTTGCTCTGCTGCAGGCTGTTTTACCAAATCAAGGAATACATTATAGCTGATAAACCAACCTAGCTGAGACCTACAGGGTTCCCATCCAAAAGGCCACAGCAGCAGATGCCCTTCAATGCATCTATGCCCTGAGGTCAGAAGTGTATTGGGCAGCAGGGAGGAAAGGGAGAGAAAGAAAGAGGAATTAAGAAACCAAGAAGAAATGTAAGAATGAATCAAAGAAGAAATAAAGAAAGAATAAAGAAAGGTATTATGGAAGGAAGGAAAGGCATCAAAAGGGAGGGGGAGAAAGAAAGAAGAAGAAAAAAGAGATAGAAAGTCTTAGCCAAAGATGAAATTGGAAGGTGTCCTGGATCCCAGTAGCTGGAAACCTGTCATGGCTCTGACGTTTTTTAAATGTCCTGCACATTACATGGTTGATGTACTAATTTTAAGGCAAAAACAAATCATGCATACACATACACATACACATGCATACACACACACACACACACACACACACACACACACTTCCTTTTTGCCTCATTCAGATGGCAAGTGCTCAGTAAGTTTTCAGTCCATGATTACAGAACAAATATACTGAAAGGCCCATTGTAAAGATCCCTTTGATCTCAGTGGCTCTTATCCAGCAATTCTCTCCACACAGTAACAGGCTGTCAAGAGAAATATGGGTAAAGCATGATGCTAAGCCAGTTCAATCCATTATGTGTAAACATTAGGAAGAGAGTCTGTTGCCATTTACTGAGAAGGTGAATGCAATGACGTCCTGTAGGCTGGTAGATGGGCTTCCCTGGCCTACCGAATAATCAATATCAGCAATTTTTTTTTAAACAGGATCTTGCTCTGTCTCCAGGCTGCAGTGTAGTGGCGTGATCATAGTTCACTGAAACCTTGAACTCCTGGGCTCAAACAATGCTCCCACCTTGGCCTCCCAAAATGCTGGGATTACAAACATGAGCCACCTCTCTGGTAATATCAGTAATACTGATAGTAAGGTTCTTCAGAGATTACTTCATTTAATCGTCACAATAGCTATATGAAGGTAGAATAGTTCATATACCCATTTTCCAGATGTGGAAATAAAGGAATAGAAAACAGAAAGCTTAAGACAAGCTCAGATATGCTAAATAATTTGCCCACGCAGAAGGAAAAACAGAGACTCACCTCCCCATCCTTCTCACTCTAAAGCCCATGTTCTTTTTCATGCGAATGCCCCAGGAATGCAGCCAGGAAGCCTAATTGTGCCCCAAGGAGAGCCAGGCACCCAGCCTTCCAGAATGAGAGTCCTGCATCAGGACCTGGGCTGGAGCCTTGTGCACAACACTCCACAGAACCATCAGCCTCTGCGAGGCGGGCACTGTATCCCACATTTTAAAGAGGAAAAAGTGGAGAGGGAGAGGGGGTGAAACCACCTGCTTAAAGTCACACAGCTAGAAAGCCAGGGGGAGGCTGGGTGGAGTGCAGACTCCAGTGGGCTCAACCATAGCCCACGCTCTTTCTGCTCCACTTCACTTCCTCCTCATGGGGGCAGAAGAGAAAGGAAGGGGAGACTCTGCAGTTCCCCTCCACTCTAGCCCAATAGGTTCCTGGACAAGAGTTGGCAAACCCCAAAGAGGTAGGTATGGCTTCCTCTCATGGACAAGAGCCCAAGGAAGCTCCAGGCAGCCAGGCATCCTGCTTCCTTTCCCTCCCTTCTTTTACCTCCCTCTCTCTCGTCCACTTCCTCCATCCTCCTGAACGGCGAGCTGTGCCAAGGGCAAGATTGCATTTGACAAAGCAACTGTTGACCCACAGGCCAGGGCTCCTGTCAATGCTACATCTCATGCACTAGTATTTTTAAGGAGCTTCTGGTTAGGCCAGAGACCACGGCTCACTAGGAGAAGGGTAAGGATTCCCGGCAGACAGGGTGTCTGATGTATTCCGTCACATGAAGAAGAAGTTGGCTTCAAAGGTCACTTCTTGGGGGAGGTCTGTATTATATCTATGCCCTTAAACTATTAGTATACAAATTAACGTTTGGTTTGGGCAGACAGACATTTTGAACCCTGTTTCAATGCTCCCACTCTGGCCTGAGCCCCTTTCCTTGGGCCTGTCCTGCACGAGGTGGTAGCTCAGTTCATCAGAAGGTGTAGACAAACAGGATTCATCATGACTGTGACACTACGTAGTTGTGTGTGGCCTGGGGCCAGTTACTCTGCCTCATGGTCTGATTCCCTTATCTGTCAAGTGGGAGAAATGACGCCCACCTCAGGGTGCTGAATGGGATGGACAGTATGTGGGAAGGCCCCTTGGTAGGTGGAGAGTCCACACTTCCCTCCTGTCACACTCCCCAGCTCCCATTTCCCTCTAGCTACAGCCCAAGCAAAGCCTGTTAGATGTCACCCAGTGTGACCCTGTGCCCAGAATAGCACATTGCCCTGGGATCATGCATCAGTACTCAAAGTGGCCCAGACTAGACTCCTCAGCTTCTAACTTGGCAGGAGCTTGGGCTGGATTAACAAGGCCTCTCATTCCAGTGGTGTTTATCATCACGCTTCCTTGCCTAAGGTGTCAGCAAAATCTGCCCCCTTGAACCTACTGAGAGGTGAGACCAGCGGAACTCATAACCACAGCCTGTTAGAAGTCAGTTAAGTTGGGGTACAACAGACATGACAACTAATGGCTGAGGCATGTGGCCCATGAGCCTTCTCGCCATTGCCCCCTGTGATGGTTATGACAGTGCACCTTCCACCTCCTCCTCCCTGGGCCGGGAGCCTCTCCCCAGACATGTGTGGTCACTGTGTGGCAGAAGGTGAGGCAAGAATGGCTCTGTGCCTTCTACCTTGGCCTCCTCCTACCCGATAGCTGTGCTAGTACCTTAGGTCAAGGAAATATCATAGGGTGACCAGAAATGAACCCACGGTACCAGAGACAAACACCCACATGAGGTATATTTCAGGTCTGGCAACACTGGGCCCACTGAAGTGGGTAGGGATGGTCACGAATGGGAAACAAGAGGCAATGGCTTCCCCCTTCCCACACTCATATTGAAACCATGCCCCAAAGACTTAAACCAGTGACTAATAGAAATTCTCGAGCTTACAGGATGGCAGATAAGGAAAAAAAAATTAAATAAAAGCTTGTGGAAACACTAAAACTCCCTCTACTTGAAAGATAAGGCTGGCTAAAATTGTTTGGGACCAATATGGCCAACTGGAGTCTGTGCAGAACGAGCTTACTGACGTCACAGCCAGAACTTCCGCCACACGTTTCACATTCACCCCCCTCGCTGAATTTGCACAAAGCATCCATGAGGATGCAGAGAGAGATAACCGTGCATGCCCAAGGACTTTCCAGACCTCACTCTTCCTGCCACCAATCACCTGCTAATCCCAAAATCCACCCCTTAAACCTTTTCTAATACAAATGCTGCCTGAAAGCCAGCAAGCACAGGGAGACAGATTTGAGCTGGATCCTGTCTCCTTGTTGGTTGACATGAAATAAAAGCTTTTCTTTTCTTAAAGACCCAGTGCCATAATACTGGCTTCTAGTGCACTGGACAATGAGCCCTATCACCTGGTAACAATGCCATGCTTCTCACTCCATCCCAAAGTTACAGAACTATGGTGGGAGAAGGGTAGCTTTCTAGTTTCCTCTGTACTTGCAGGGAATGGATGGTAGGTTAAGACCTGGAAAACGGGAGGTTAGGTCAGCTGGTCAACTGCTGGCCAGCTCAAAGTCTGCAGTGTTTTGTGCAACAGTTATCCCTTCTTGAGAGAGTAGCAGCCAGTCCCTCCTCCCAGGGCTGCCATGGTGATGGTGGGTGTGATGACCATTTCAAGCCACACTGCAACTCTACACACTAGAGGACAGGCAACAAGAGACAGCTGGAGGAGCCTCCAGTCCAATGCTCACCTCAGCCCCTTCTCATATCCCTGCTATGGTGTGCAGAGCGGTGATGGTGGTCAAGGCTGCCAGCTTTCCCCACAGGAGTCTGAGGGGAGGGGACTTCTGCTTTTGTCAACATTCTGCATCTGGCGGACCTAGTCCAATGACACGCTGCCTATCTATAGCCTCATTCTGCCCTCCTAACAACTCTGCGAAGTAGGTAGGGCCAAATGGGCCCATTTTAACTATGTAGATGTTGAGCCACTAAGCAATTTACCTCGGTCCCCCTAGGATGGGCTACCTTCTCCAGCAGAGAAACAAGTTCTCCCATACCTGGAGTCTATTTTCAGAAACAGACTTTCCATTTTAAATGACAATATGCGCCACTTGAATCAGCACCACCTAGGTCCCTGGAGTCTTTTTAATTGTCTGAGTTGGTGAAAATGTGCAGGCCTAGTTATTTGAAACCTGCAGTTTTCAAAAAGCTGTCATGGCTAGTTATTAAACTGACTATTCTCCTTTGGGCTACATTAAATATTTTGTTTTTAGAAAAGAGAGTGAAGCAGGAGACGAAATCAGCGACAATATTCGCTGATGTTCACTAAGAACCCATGTGAACTGCAAACAAATGACCCATATGCTCCCCCGGTGACACCCTTCCCTCCCCTCCAACCCCCTAAAACCAAACGAAACAAAACAAAGGAAGAACAACAAGGTTGTTTTAAAGTCTGCGTTTCTGGATGAACATGAATAGGATTCAGGTGTATCTGCTGTTCTGCAGCTTCTCAAAGAGATCCACAGATTCTTTCCCGCATGAGTCTCTAAGTTAAGCACTCAAAGGCAAACATGCCTTTCCAAAGCCTTCTTGCCTTGGCTCCTAGCCAGTGTTCTCTGTAATCTCTTCCACTAAAGTTCACAGAGTCCTAAACTGATCTGTGGACTGCTGGTCATTGCCTCCAATCCCTCTGTCATTTCTAAATCAACATGTTTAAGCCAAACTCATCCTCCAATCTCCTATAGACCATCAGCCTCTCCTGCAGGTCACCTCATGCCTGTGAACTATTTCCCCCATTCTTCCAGGCTTTAAATTTTAACCACCCACTTCCCAGGCAGGTTGGGAAAATGAGACAAGGATTGGAATTCAAAGACCCCATCAGTTATGGGAACCTTGAGATTAGTCCTCAGTTTGCCCACCACCGTTAAATAATAGGATGAGATGTTTGGGATGATAGCAAAGGCTCCTTCCAGATCTAGCAATAAATTATTCTTGGAGTGCAGTGGAGGCTTTCCTTTGTGTTTCAGATCCCTGTCACAAGACAGGTGCAGTCATGAGGAACTTGGACAACTGCAAGATCTTCCTAACTGGTCTCTGCCACCTGCAATCCCATCTGCCAACACAGCCACCAGATTACTCTTCCTAGAGTATCGCCACCGTGATCAAAGGAAGCCAATGGCTTCCCATTGGCTCCTGGTCTGAAATCTTTGTCTACTGGGGAGAGACCTCCACAGCGAGGCATATTGTTCCTATCTCATGCTCTCTGCTTAAGCCAATGGTCTGCTTTGTTTCTAGACATTCTTGCTTCGCGTCTTCGCCACTTCTATTTCTCCTAACATCCATATCAAGGTCTAATTCAAGCCCTCCGACTCCTGACTATACCAATGTTGGCAACAATTCCTCCTAACTTCTCTCACAATGTCTATACTGATAATTTTTGTTATCAGATTAAGTGACTCTATAATTTTTAATCAACGAGATTGAAAATCTTTCCAGGCAAAGGCCATGCCACTGCCTTACACAGAAAATGATAAACTATGTCTTTGTTGATTAAGACACTCATTTGCTTAAACACTTTTATTGAGCCCCTACTATAGGCCAGGCTCTGAGAATATATAAATAAAACCCAAACTTTAAAAGCATGCAGTCTGGAGGTGCAGACAGGTAAGTAAAAAGGTTATTAGATTGCAGAATAATATGTGCTATAAAAGGGCTTTGCCCAGGGAGTCACAGGTTGGAGTTGAAAGGTTGATCACAAATCCCTATCTTTGGAGGGAGTGCAGGGACAACAGGAAATGTCCCTCAGAGGGAGTTGCCATCCTGGCCAAGTCTTGAAATTGGCCAGAAAAGTAAATGGGATAAAGGGTAACCAAGGCAGAGGGAACAAAATATGTGAAGGCATGAAGATATGAGAGAATTCATGGGCCAGTCGGGGAACTGAGAGCAGCTGGTGTAACTGGAGCTCACGGGGGGTAAGAAGAGTGGTAAGCATTGAGACAGACACAGAAGGGTCTTAGATGTTCAGGTTCTATCCTCAAGAGAACGGGGAACTATCGATGCAATTAGAGCAAAGGACTCACTTGATCAGATGACTCATTTCAGAAAGATTGTTGTGGCAACCAGGCAGAGCTTGGCTTACAGGGGAACCAGGAATGGTAAGAGCTCACCTACATCAACAGCAGAGGACTAGGTGGATTCAAGAGTTATTAATGAGATGGGGGCAACATGAATTGTTGCCAACTGAACATGGGGAAAGAGAAGGAGAGAGCAAGATTCACTTTTAGGTTTCTGGCCTGGACACCTGCAAAGGAGGTGTTGACATTCACTGAAATAGGCAATATTGTGGAGTGAGCACATTTAAGGGAAAATAAAATGTCTCATTGTGGATCCATTGAGTTTCAGATGCCCAGATGAAGAAGCCTAGAGCATGTGGATCTCAGCTTCATATACCAATGTAGGCTATAGAAGGGCAATGTAAACTGGAGATGCAGATGTTATAATCTGATTATCTCCCCAGGAGAGAACACAGAACAAGAAAACCAAAGAAAAAGTCCTGGGGAACACTGACAGTTTAGGCACAGCTGAAGAGGAGGACTCTGTAAAAGGTACTTAGGAAAAGCCAGAAAGGTAGGAGGTAAACCAGTTCTTGAACAGGCTAGTGAAACGGGACTGACCAAAGAGATGTTTCCCTGGTTACACTGTTGATCCCTCAAGAGCGGTCACTGTGCCTCCTAATCAAGTGGCTGCATTACTATATCTGTTAAACAAATGAGGAAGGCCAAGCACTCACACCTGTAGTTCCAGCACTTTGGGAGGCTGAGGAGGGAGGATAACCTGAGGCTCGGACTTCAAGACCAGCCTGGGCAATGTAGCAAGATCTTATCTCTGAAACATATTTTTCAAAAATTAGCTAGGCCTGGTGGTGGCATGTGCCCGTAGTCCTAGCTACTTGGGAGACTGAGGTAGGAGGATCTCTTGAGCCCAGGAGTTCAAGGCTGCAGTCAGCTAGATGGTGGCACTGCACTCCAGCCTAGGCAACAGGACAAGACCCCGTCTCTTAACAAAGAAGAAGCAAAAAAAGCAAATGAGGAACAATATGACTAGGAGTTCAAAACCAGCCTGGGCAACGTAGCAAGAACTCATCTCTAAAAAATATTTTTCAAAAAATTAGTGAGGCATGGTGGCACGTGCTTGTAGTCCTAGCTACTTGGGAGGCTAAGGTGGGAAGATCGCTTGAGACCAGGAGTTGAAGGCTGCAGTGCGCTAGACGTGTGGCAGGCATGCTGAGGTGATGACATGCTTCTTGGATGTTAGGTGTCTGCTTTCTGTTCTCCTTGGGAACATTTTGTTAGAAGTGTTCATAAGAGCATCTTGGTATGTTGAGAACCAAGGCTAACACAGGTGCTTCCTTTTGCTGTCTATTGCATCTAGTGTCTGAAGTTCCTGCATCATCTTTCATTATTTTTAAATTTCATGTCTGGAGAGTGTATGTTTTGTGGGGCATAGGTTACGGAAGTAGGCAGGATAGGTGAAAATGCCTGTAGAGATAGCCTCAACAGCCTACGATCGGCACCACAGGCTGTCTCCCTATTAGTTAATGATCATTCTGAAAGGTTACTAAGTAAGTGTTGCTAAGCAATAAGTGTTGCCTGGAAGTGTATGCTAAAGAATATGGATTACTGGGGACAAATCAAGTTAATTCCACAGAGTCATCTGGTACCTAAATAAAATGGACTTTATGCCTCCGGCATCTCATTTGGGGTACAGTGAGCAATCTCCTAATACTGCCAGCCTTTGCAGTTCTTGCTGGGCACTTCAGTGTCTGCTTCATGTAAGTATTCACTGCACAAGTCCTGTTATTGACCAACTGATATATACCTTTGTGATGAGGTATCATGGGAAGAACTAGATTATAAGGAAGTGACAGTTTGGTCTTCAGTCATGCAGGCAGAGGGAAAGGAAAGACCACAGAGCAGCCTATATAGTTTATAGCTATCTATAATCTGAATTAACATTCATTGAGCATGCATCTGATTTTTACATTCAGATGCAAGCCAAGACTTGGGAAAAGGCATACACTCAAGTTTTCTCATATAAATTCAAGTCCTACATAGGAGAAAAATGGCCAAACAGCCACTGATTTACACATGTAATAAAAATGGGGTTTATTAAACCTACTTCTTTCCACCTCCATGTTGGTAGGGAGAAGTAGGTAAATTTTCACACATATTTATAGGCCTGCAGTAATTCAGCCTTGCTTTATAGTCATACAGATCCCTAACATACACTAGAATAACATTCTAGACCAGACAATTTCTTAGAAATATGTTGTTTCAGAAAAACTGAAATTTTCCAGCTTGCACTAAGATTAGCCAAGCTAAACCCATCTGTCTCCTGCTTAATGTAGTCTATGGAGAAACCTTCATGGGACAAAAATCTGCCTTTATATTTCACAGGCATAAGGTAAGGTTTGTGTGCCTCGTGGGTAAACAGACCACATATATGAAGTCATCATCAAAAAATCAGATTCTGAGTTCCATGCGTCTTCTTTCAGCTTCTCAAGCCCATGCCCACCAGGACCTATATAAGAAGGAAATGCCACCATGGTCTGCAACCTTTGGGTAGACCAAGAATATTCCAACATCTCTGAAGTCCTTTGTCATTTGAGTACATTGACAAAATCCTGTCCCAATCAGTGTGTAGTTCCCCACATAAACCCCGTGAACAGGGGATCTAATCTGACCTAATCATGGGAGTCAGTTGGTTGATAAGGAGACCAACTGTGAAGATATGCCAGGCAAATGCTGGGTGGGAGTAGACAGGACTCAGTTTCTTCAAACAGGAAAAGAAAGAAATGCTGGCTGGGCGCGGTGGCTTATACCTGTAATCCCAGCACTCTGGGAGGCCGAGGCGGGCACATAACCTGAGGTCAGGAGTTCGAGACCAGCCCAACCAAGATGGCGAAACTCCGTCTCTACTAAAAATACAAAGATTAGCCGGGCATGGTGGTGGGCACCTGTAATCTTAACTACTTGGGAGGTTGAGACAGGAGAACTGCTTGAACCCGGGAGGCAGAGGTTGCAGTGAGCTGAGGTCGTGCCATTGCACTCCAGCTTGGGTGACAGAGCGAGACTCCATCTCAAAAAAAAAAAAAAAAAAAGAAATGCTGTTAGATGAAGACACGTGGTCTTCAGGTTGGTGGGAGTGTAAGGGGTGAGGGTAGGTGACTCTCACCCCTTACAGCTGCTCAGGGGACAGAGGAACACAGCAGAGGGTGACAAGTCATGGCCTCAAAGGAAAGGATCAAAGAAATGAGGGCTGGGAAATTTTTTTCAGGCAGGCAGTAAAGAAGAGCAATAACCACCCTAATTTCCTAAGATGGATAATTCTTAGAACAGGTTTTCTGAAGAAGAGATGTCCATTTTCTTTCAATCTATTGAGGCTACCTAAGCAAGGGAAAAGAGACACTTCCAGTTCCCAAAGCTATGTGCCAACCTGGGGACATTTCAAACTGAAATAAGAGAAAGACTTTCAATAACTACAAACTCTACCTACTGCTAATGAAATCTGAGGCCACACCAAAAGGAATTAGATAATTCTTCCTTGAAAGCCTATAAAAAGAAAAAATGGTTTATGAACAAATAACTATGGAATAACAAGTATCAAACAGAACCTAGATGGTACCTTGTTGCTTTAATCATACATTATCTTAATAAAGACGGATTAATGTTCACATTTGTCTAAATAAAGACCTCCAGTTTAACAGAAATTTCAGAAGAAATGGGTCATTCAATTTCTCCCAATTAACCACATTAAAGGAGATCTTGCAATTTGGATCTGAAAGGACATGACCCAGGCATCATCAGTGGGAGCCGCGTCTCCTAATTTTACACCCTCTATCTAAGGCCATAGATAAGAACATATGTAAGTTCTCAACCCTGGTTACAGATCAGCCTCACCTGTGGAGCTCTGTAAAAGTACAGATACTCAGCTCCCCTCCCACCTCACCCAGAAGATCTGAAAATGGGGCCTGGGCTCTGTAAAAAAAAAAAAAAAAAAAAAAAAAAAAAAATTTTTGAATGGAAGAGGAAACAGCTTTCTCACACACTTTTAGTGGGAGTGTGAACTAGTTCAATTCTTTTGGAGCCTACACACTTTGATCCAGCAATTCCACATCTAGGAATGAAAACTTTAGATATACCACACAAGTGTACAAAGAATGGAATCCAATGATGAAAACAATCTAAATCCCTAGAGGCATTGTTAAGTAAATTATAGCATATCCAGATCATAGGTTCTATGCAGCCGGCAGATCTATATGTATTAATATGGAAAAATCTCCAAAAAATATTGAATGAAAAAGGCAAGATGCATAACACTATGTATTGTATGCATATACATATATTTCCATATTTCCATACACAGAATATATACACACCCACCCCCATATATATGTATATAAATGCTTATAAACACAAAGGGAACGTCTGGAAGAGTATGCAGAAACTGTGGACAGTTAAATCTGGAAATGGAATATGGGAACTCAAGTTACTCTTTATACAGTCCTATTTTACAACAATCGTATATTAATTTTGTAATAAAATGTTTAAATTTCTTTTAAAAAAATCACTGGTAATTCTCATGTGAGGCCAAGATTGAGAACGACTGGTCCAGAGGAAACAGCCCCTGTGGATGTAAGGAGCTTGCAAACCCTACCTTTTAAGGAAACCAACCACCCACACCTCAGGAATATTCACACCATGTCATACCCATGACTGCCCAGAAGGTGGTGCTCCGGAGGCAATCACTCAGGCCTCCAACTAAAACCTGTCCAACCAATTTTGCATTAACCTGTCTTTTTGCTACTCTAAGGACTATTTATGCCCCAAAGCGTTCTACACTACTGCTTCTATCAAGGGCATTTTAGACACACAGATGCCATATGCATTTTTTCCCCATAAAAATCTACCAGTTAGTCAATACATTCTAATATAACCCTGGGAAATGTTGACCTGAAAGGAGTTAACACTGCTTGCTCTGGCCTCCCCCTCTTCCTCCACACTATTTCCCTGTTGTCTTTTCTCTGATTTACTCATCTTCTTATCTTATTCCAGGGTCAGTTCTACAAAGGCAGGCAGCCATCAGCCATGTGAGGCATTTGTCCTTTTGAATTTGTTCATACCTTTGGCATAGAACAGGTGGTACGGGACATAGGGCAGCCCAGGGCAAGTACCACGAGTTTGCCTGCCCTCCCACTAACACTAATGTTCTGGAAGTGGGTGTGTTGCCACAGCAACTGTCAAATCCCATCCATTACACCGCCTCTAACCTCCCAAAATCTTCTTTAAACACCACGTTTGAGACGTGTGGTTCTGTTGCCCTGGCAGTGCAGAGCCGCAGGTCCCTTGCCAGGTGGCAAAGTTCTCCTTATCTGGGCAGGAGGGAGTTAGCCCCTCTGAGTATTAGCCATCATATATATACATTTTAAATTTTCTCTTTTTTTCCCCTCTCATTATATTTCAGACCAATGTCCCATAACATTCTGACCTGATCATTTCCTGTGAATTACTGATGCATATTTAATGAAAATTCATTCTTAGTATCAGCCAAGGAAAACTCAACAAGTCACTTACATTGTATCCTTTCTTTCCATGAATATAATTTTTGCTGATTCTTCAAGACACAACTCAAGGATCATCTCCGATCTTCCCTCCTCACTCTATTCAGAGCTGGCCATTCTTGCTTTCCTGATTCTACCTCATATACAACCTGATGCCATCTACCACACTCCATTCACAATTAATTATATCTCTTCGCCATTCATAAGCTTCTCAAGTTTAAAGGGTGACATCTTCCTTATCTCTGAATTACCAGCACCTTGCTAGGCCCTCTGTAAATGATTAAAAATACCCATAATAATGATGAATAAATGCACTCCAAAACAAACATCCATGAGCTTGTGGTTCTCTATAAATTTTTATTATGTTATTAAATCACCGACATAACAGATGACAGCTGTGTATCCGACTTGACAGCAAGACCTAAAAAAACCTACATACAAATGCTTTTTAAAAGGGAGGATATAGAAAGGTCCCTTTCCTGAGACTTTAGAGCCATCCTCTTTCTTGTTCTTGTTTTTCAGATCCAGGAAGTGCATGGAAAGGGAGCCTTCTCCATATGGAGAGAAGCAGTGAAGTCCTGAAGAAGGAAGCCGTAACATTCCTTGAGTACTCACAAGGCGGCCTGACATCTGGTCCACACTTGGGGAAAAGAGGCCACATCCCCACATGGAGATCTATTTTTGCATTCTGAGCTGCTGATGCTTTGCTCGTACAACTTCCTTACACACAGAAAGGGGAAGGAAACTAATATTTACCAAGTGCTAGCTACATGCCCTGTGCTGCTTTCACGTGCGTATCTCTCCCTCTACGCTGTGTATCTGCAGACAGCTCACCAGGTATGTCTCTGAAAAGCACATGGAGGTGAACACTGAATGCCTCCAACTTCCTCCACTCACCTGGCTGAGGGCCACATGCACAGCTGATGCCCAACACATCCATATATTCATGTATGCTTCTTTACAAGGACTTCTCACCATGGTCGAAGGAGAAAATCTATTCATGAAAGACACATTCTCTTGACCATATGCGTCTCCCTGTTGCACTGGGGCAGATCAGCATAGTGTGGGCACAAGGAGAATGAAGCTTTGACTGATATGGACTGTGCCGTGGGTTTAGCACCAGCACCCTCAGGGACACAGCCACACTCAGTGTTTCCAATCCTCCTCTACTAGGCTGTCTCTAAATCTTCCTGGACTGATGTGTTTATCACTTCATGGCGCTTCTCTTTTAAGACCATATCAGAAGGAACTGTGGCTTAGAAAGTCATCCTTCATGACTTAAAAGTAAAACCTGTGTTAAAAACTACCCTCTCTGTGTCCTTTAAAATTAAATTCCCTAGGAATTGGCTGAGGAGACCTTAGGGCCTCCCCAGAGGTGCATATGTTGCTCCTTTCCTCCTCACTCCCTCCACATCTAGGTCCCTGGTACATATCTGTCACCGTGTTGTACCATCCACACAGGTGTTCTGATGATTTTAGACATTCTACTACCTTCCACAAGGCAAAGCCTTCTACTGAGAAGCAGCCCATTGAGTTGGGGCTCCATGAATGGGCTTTGGTGCCAGACTGTGGCTTCATGTTCCAGCCCTGCCACCTATTAATCGCCCCCAGCACCATTTTGCTCACTTTCTCTGGGCCTCAGTTTTCTCATCTGTAAAACGACAATAATAATAGTATACCTACCAAGTACTAACAATCGTTCCCAGAGATTGAGTTTTAATGATATAACACATATAAACCTCAGTCCAGTGCCCAGACTATAAGAAGCACTAAAGAAGGGTTAGCTATTATGACAATATTCCTTTTCTACCCATCCATTTGATAGGAGCTCTGTAGTCAGAGAAAACTTGGTGCTTAGCTGATTGCCCGGTTCTCAGGACTTCACCAGCCAGGAGATAAAGGGGGAAGCTCTGCCTTCTCTCCTCAGAGCATAATGGCGATCGGCCGTTGCCCAGTCCAGCTGCCACATGTAATGGTCATTCCACCGGCATCCCCTATAACTCCTCAGGCACATATAGCACCTCAAATCTTAATTTAAAAATGTATATATTAATATAGTACATGTGATATTTTGATACATGCATATAATGTGTAATGATCAAATCAGAGTAACTGGGATCATTGATCATTTCTTTGTGAAGGGACCATTTCAAATCTTCTATGTATTCTGAAATATACAATAAATCCTTGTTAACTATAGTCACCCTACTGTAGCTATTGAACACTTGAACTTATTTCTTCTGTGTTTTTGTACCTCTTAACTAACCTCTCTAAATCCCACACCCCAGCCCCCGCTAACCTTCCCAGCCTCTGGTAACCATCATTCTACTGTCTACCTCCATGAGATCAACCTTTTTAGCTCCCAATTTGAATAAGAACATACAATATTTGTCTTCCTGTGAATGGCTTATTTCACTTAACATAAATGACCTCCAATTCCATCTATGTTGCTGCAAGTGATAGAATTTCATTCTTTTTTATGGTGGAATAGTATTCCATTGTGTATGTATGCCATATTTTCTTTGTCCATTCACCCACTGATGGACACTTAGGTTGATTCCATTCCTTGGCTACTGTGAATAGTGCTGCAATAAACATGGAATGCCAGTATCTCTTTGATAGACTGATTTCTATTCCTTTGGATATAAAGGCATACCTCACAGATATTGCAGGACCGGTTCTAGACCACTGCAATAAAGCTAAGAATCCAATAAAGCAAGTCACATCATTTTTTTTTTGGTTTCCCAGTGCATATAAAATTTATGTTTATGCTATACTGTAATCTATTAAGTGTGTAATACCATTATGACTAAAAACAATGTACATGCCTTAAGAATACTATATTGCTAAACAATGGTAAAGATCACCTGAGCCTTTAGTGGGTCATTTTTACTTATGATGGGTCTTGCCTTAATGTTGGTGGCTACTAATCGATCAGGGTGGTGTTTGCTGAAGGTTGGGGTGGTTGTGGCAGTTTCTTAAAATAACACAACAGTGAAGTTTGCTGCATCAATTGACTCTTCCTTTCAGGAAACATTTTTCTGTAGCACGCGGTGCTATTTGATAGCATTTTACTCACAGTAGAACCTCTTTCAAAATTGGAGTCGATCCTCTCAAACCCTGCCACTGCTATACCAACTAAGTTTATGTAATATTCTAAATCCTTTGCTGGCATTTCAACAATGTTCACAGCATCATCACTAGGAGTAGATTCCATCTCAGGAAAGCACTTCCTTTGTTCATCTGCAAGAAACAATTCCTCATCCATTCAAGTTTTATCATGAGATTGCAGCAATTCAGTCACATCTTCAAGTTCTACTTCTAATTCTAGATCTCTTGCTATTTCCGCCACATCTAAAGTTATTTCCTCCACTGAAACCTTGAAGTCCTCAAAGTCATCCACTATAAGGGTTGCAATCAACTCCTACTAACTTCAGTTAATGTTGGAGTTAATTAATGTCCCTTCCCATGAATCATGAATGTTTTTAACGGCATCTAGAGTGGTGAATCCTTTCAGAAGGCTTTTGATTTACTTTGCCTAGATCTATCAAAGGAATCACTATCAATGGCAGCTATCGTCTTATAAAGTAAATTTCTTAAGTAATGAGATTCGACAGTCAAAATTATTCCTTGATCCACAGGCTGAAGAATAAATGTGTTAGCAGGCATGAAAATAACATTAATCTTCTTGTACATCTCCATCAGAGTTTTTGGATAACCAGGTACACTGTCAATAAGCAGTAATATTTTGAAAGGATTTTTTTTTCCTGAGCAGTAGGTCTTAACAGTGGGCTCAAAATATTCAGTAAACCATGCTGTAAACAGATGTGCTGTTATCCAGGCTTTGCTGTTCCATTTACAGAGCACAGGAAGAGTAGATTTAGTATAATTCTCAAAGACCCTAGGATTTTTGGAACAGTGAATGAGCATTGGCTTCAACTTAAAGTCACCCACTACATTGCCACTAACAAAAGTCAGCCTGTCCTTCGACGCCAGGCATGGATTTATCTCTAGCTATAAGTTTTACATGGTGTCTTCTTCCAATATAAGGCTGTGTAGTCTATATTGAAACTCTGTTGTTTAGTATAGCCACCTTCATCAATGATCTTAGCTAGATCTTTTGGAAAATTTGCTGCAGTGTCTACATCATTTCTTGGTGCTTCACCTTGCACCTTTTTGTTATAGAGATGGCTTCTTTCCTTAAACCTCATGAACCAACCTCTGCTAGCTCAAACTTTTCTTCTGTAGCTTCCTTACCTCTCTCAGCCTTCACAGAATTGAAGAGAGTTAGGCCCTGGCTCTGGATTAGGCTTTGGCTTAAGGGAATGTTGTGGATGGTTTAATCTTCTATCCAGGACACTCAAACTTTCTTCAGATCAGCAATACGGCTGTTTCACTTTCTAATCATTTGTGTGTTCACTGGAGTAGTGCTTTGAATTTCCTTCAAGAACTTTTCCTTTGCATTCACAATGCAGCTAACTGTTTGGCTCAAGAAGCCTAGCTTTTGGCCTGTCTTGGCTTTCGACCTACCTTCAAAATTAAGCTTACTCATTTCTAGCTTTTGACTTAAAGTGAGAGACCTGCGACTCTTCTGTTCACTTGAGTGCTTAGAGGCCATTATAGGGTTATTAATTGGCCTACTTTCAATATTGTTGTGTCTCAGGGAACAGGAATCCCAAGGAGAGGGAGAGAAATGGGAGAACGGCCAGTGGTGAAGCAGTCAGAAGAACATACGTAACATTTATGAAGTTCACCATCTTATATGGGTGTGGCTCATGGTGCCCCCAAACAATAACAATAGTAACATCAAAGATCACTGATCATAGATCACCATAGCACATATAATAATAATGAAAAACTTGAAATATTGCTAGAACCACCACAATATGACAGAGACACCAAGTGAACACATACTGTTGGAAAAATAGTGCCAAAAGGCTTGTGCAATGCAGGGTTACCACAAACCTTCAATTTTTAATAAACACACTATCGGCAAAGTGTAATACGGTGAAGTCCGATAAAACGAAGTACAGCTGTACACCCAGCAGTGGCACTGCTGGGTCATATGGTAGATCTATTTCTAGTTTTCTGAGGAACCTCCACACTGTTTTCCATAGAGTACAGCACTTTAATTCTTGAGGCTGTACCAAGGCCTTCTGTTAATGTTGGTTGTGCTTATTTGTCTGGTTTTCTTTTTCAACACTGAGGAAGAAAGATCATTCTGAGGCAGGTTCTCCTTGGGTTGTCAAGAGAGACTCCTTTCACATTCCAAAGCGAAATATCTTGGAATTCTGTACCAGTGAGCCCCCTTCTCTCCAACAAAGAATAACCAAAGGGAACGCAGAATTCTAATGAATGAGGCTGGCCTTTTTTTTTCTAACTAGGCTGAAAACAGGCTTATTTATTAATACAATGAATGCAAAGTGCTAGGAAGGATTAAGAGCTGAGAAAACAGACTTGGAATTATCTCAATCAGGCCTTATGAACTAAATGCATTTCTTTTTATAAAAAGTCCCCTGAGACCCCCAAGTGAATCTGCAATGTCTAGATTCACATATGAACATATAGGTAAATTTATATATGAATATATGGCAACTGTACTGAATTGTTAATTCTGGGTGATAAGAATAAGGATGTTTGCCACATTTAAAAAAATTGTTCTATAATTTAAGTCATTCTCAAAGTAATTTTTCAAATGCCTTGTCATAGGAATAATTTTATGCACTATTTTATGCAGAGAACTTTGCTATCTCACCTTGGCAAGAGGGGTGTTATTTTCCCCAGCATATTAGTAAACTGAGGCACACTAAACTGAACAGGAGAAGCAAATGTGAGGAGGCTCAAGCAACTCTGGATATTGCCAGAGGCTCACACTATATTTCCTGCTGTGGGCACATAGGGCCTGGGGTACATAGAATGAATTCTGTGCAGGGATATTGAGGGCACTGCAAATCCAGGGATCAATCTGCTCCAACTCTTGAGTCAGTGAACCAGAAGGGCAGCTTCCTGCCAGCTGTACATACCTCTGTGGTGGGGTCAACTGCTCATGGCCTGGTGCTTGGAAGCCTTTAGCAAGGCCAAGTCTGTTTTAGTGCCCCTTATCACTGGCTGGCATGGGGAGACATGCCATTCTGTGAACTAAATCCTGTGCTCAAAGAAGCTATACCCTGACATGCCACATGGAGAGGAGAGGCATTCTCCTGCATCTATTAACCAAAGACACATAAGTTGATGTTTTTTTAAAAAAATTTATATCCATCTGCATCCTCCCTTCCCCACACCCAACATGGAGCTTCTCTACTTACCCAGTTAAAAATCCCAATTAAGAACCTGTGGGATGAGTTTTAAGAACTCTTACAGGTGATCTGGGAACATGCAGGCTGGAGCTGCTGACTTCCAATCATGTCTCTGTGATTAAAGGGTGGAAAATTGGGGGGTCAATATCCACTTTTATTTGTAAGCATCTAAATCCTCTTCTCTGAAAACACTCTTCATTCTTGAATCTTTTTTTTAATTTAACTTTTTTTTTTTTTTTTGAGACAGGGTGTGGTTCTGTTGCCCAGGCTGGAGTACAGTGGCGTAATCTCAGCTCACTGCAACCTCTGCCTCCTGGGCTCAAGCGATCCTCCCACTTCAGCCTCCCTAGTAGTTGGGACACCACACCACACCTGGCTAATTTTTTTCTGTTTTTGGTAGAGATGGGGTTTCATTACATTGCCCAGGCTGGTCTCAAACTCCTGAGCTCAAGCGATCCACCTGCCTTGGCCTCCCAAAGTGCCGGGATTATAGGCGTGAGCCATGGCATCCAGCCTTGAATGTTTACCAATCAGAAAACAGTGAAACTTGCCAGGCACGGTATGTTCATCAGTCAGAAAACAGTGAAACTGGCCGGGCGCGGTATGTTTACCAGTCAGAAAACAGTGAAACTGGCCGGGCATGGTGGCTCACACCTGCAATCCCAGCACTTTGGGAAGCCAAGGAGGGCGGATCACTTGAGGTCAGGAGTTAGAGACCACCCTGGCCACCATGGTGAAACTCCCTCTCTACTAAAAATACAAAAATTAGCTGGGCATGGTGGTGCATGCCTGTAATCCCAGCTACTCGGGAGGCTGAGGCAGGAGAATCACTTGGGCCCAGGAGGCAGAGGTTACCATGAGCTGAGATTGCGCCACTGCATTCCAGCCTGGGTGAAAGAGTAAGACTCCATCTCAAAAGCAAAAGAAAAAAGAAAAAAAGAAAATAGTGAAACAGTCACGAGAAAAACAGCTCACTGAAGTATTATGAGGAGCCTATCAGCAGGGGTATATCTGCACTTCGCCTCCTCCAAGACCATCCTGACTCACATCTGGCCCAAAGGCATGCATCATACTATCATAACCCTTTGCAAAGACCAACCATGTTGGACAAAATTCTGCCAACACAAGCACTCATTTCAAACCATTTCTAATGAAATTAGTATCTTTGTTACTTCATTCACTCAACAAATGTTTCCTGTATATCAACTCTGGTACAAAGCAGCTGCCTAGGTGCTGGAGATAAAAGCCAGTCCCCACCTCTGGGAAACTTGCAAGTCAACAACAGGGAGTCCACAAGGACCTACCAAGGTATCCAGAGTACTTTGGGAGTTTGGAAGATGGACTTCAACAAACCTTCACCTGTTTTATGCAAAATGAGAAAATCTTGCAGGATTGAAGTATTTACACTGGTATGAGGAGAGGCCAAACACAGGTGCAACAACTTAAACTACTGATTCTCAAAGTAGTCCAGACACAGTCCTTTCTGAATAATAACTGTCCTGCTGTTAGAATCCACCAAGGAAATGCACTGTGCATTGTTTCACTTAATTATAAAATGAAATTACATTCCCTGAACACTTCCCAAGTGCAGGCAGGGGGTAGATGCCTTATGGTGTTGTTTTGCTGGGTGGCAACTGGCCAGGGCTTACACATTGACCATGGCTAGTATACCAAAGAGATAATCTACATATGAGTAATGCAGAACTGACTCTTGATACTGGCTGTAGATGACTCTCAATCATCAACTATGAGAGTGTTCATCGATCAAACAAAGAAAATGTGGCTTTTAAAAAATACTGGTCTTATTTACAAGGGGAAGGGGGAGCAAAGCTCCAAATAAAACTTCTGAACTTCAACTATTTCTCAACACTTTCAGAAGACCTCTTTCAATGTACAGGGTGACTTCACCTTTTCAATAACCTTATCTAACCTACCCTGGAATGACTAATGTGATTGCAACAGTATTACTCTTTGAAGCAGCATGCTTCTCCCCTGCCTCCCCCCTGATTGAGCTAATGCATCTACCAGCCACGTGAGAACTTGGCATTATTTTTAAAGTTAATTACCAGCAGGTTTTTGAGACAGGTGGAATGGGTTTCTGTCACCTCCCTTCTGCAGAGTAAGCAAAGACTGTACCCACAGACTGGCAGGAGGCTGTATCCCAGTCCCTGAGATTTTGGGCATCCTCTACGACAAGGGAGGCCTTCCATCATGGAAGGAAGAAGCAGCATGGCACATGCATCTAGCTGGAGAAGTTTCTGTAAGTCTTGATTGGTTGTTGCTTGGCTGGATGATACTGACGGCAAAAGTAACATTCCAAAGCAGTAAATATAAGACTCTGAATAAGGCTTGGCACTGGGAAATCCTTATGGAATTTATGGCTTGGTGTGATGGGGAAAAAGAGTTTATTTTCAACCGTTTGTTATGAGAGGGGTCTATTTCATTGAGAAAAGAAACGTCATTATTATTCCAATAAATCTTTGTTTTCTAACCATCCAGGTCTTTCCTAAGGAAGGTTTAAAATTTCAAAACCAACTTTATTTTCAAACGCAAGTCAAGCTTCAGGTGGCCACCTACAAGAACAGACAATAGAGGAGCTGAGGGAAACGAGATTACCCCAAGAAATGAATTACACCACCTCTTTCTCCTAATTCCTCTTTTTGAAATTAGATATTTGCTTTACTGAAGGCAAAACAGCCAGCTTGGCCCCTGAGAAAAGTGAGATGAGAATGGGAGTAGGGGTGGAGAAAGGAGGGTACTATCGAGAGGTAAAGTACAAGGGTGGGGGGAGAAAAGAAATAAAAACAGACAAGTCAGGGAAAACCAAATGGCAAAGGTCCATTTGTTTATTTTAATAGTGTTTGCCATTCCAGGCGGCTTGCTGAAGTTCCTTCCTTCCATGGCTGGCCTTGGACCAACATTAGAAAAGTCTTAGATCTTTGGAAAGAAGATTTGGACAACAAAGTTGTTTTATCTGGGAGGGTAACTAGCTTACTCAAGAGTTCCAGGACTTTGGTTTTGATGTTATTACCTTGGCCTAAGTTTCTCTGTCCCAGGCGGTCCTGGCTCTGTTTACTGATTTTGCAAGAGAAAAGGGTGGCCCGAGGGAGGAAGGGGCTTCTCTCAGGCACCACTGCCACATTTAGCTGGATCACCTCAGTACCTGGGCACCGCGAAGAAGATGAAAACAGGCGCAAAAGTAAAACATTTTCTAAAGGTCCTATCTCTCGACACTCATAAGAGGGAAACAACACTTCTCTAACTTACTCCCCAAATAGACACCACCGTGGATGTTCTGCCAAGGAGTGATGCGAAAGTGTGTTCCGAAGTGAAATGTAAGCTTGGCCCAGTGCCCAGCTCTCTGCTGTATTTTGCACAGAGTGCTGCAGGCTGAAGGACCAAAGGAACACATTTCTCTCCACGTGACTGCAAGAGCCAGGCAGCCCAAGCAGATTTCTTTGTGTTAATAAAATGTGATCTCTAGACTGTACACACCAACAGCCCTGGAAAACGTGAGCCAGAGAGAAGGACCCAAGGAAACCCATGGCCCTGGCTGAAAAGGGACTGCAGCTGCCGGCACACTGTGTTGTATCAAGGCAGAGGCATTGCAGGCCTGGCAAATGCAAGTGAGAACACAGCCAGAGATGGAAAGACATGTCAAAGGCTCAGGGGAATGCTGCTTAAGAAATGAAAACAATCCATGGAATCCCATCAAACATGATCCTGCACAAATGTTTACTCTTTCTTGGCGGCTACAGACCAAAGTCCTCAATGGACACTCTCAAGACTTTGGATATACCTGGGATCCAAGGTACCACGTCTCAAAACTGAGATCATTCCAAATATAGCAGGAGCTTGACTCCTAGGTTAAACTGTATATCTTCTGGTCTGGTGTAAGGTGTGACTAATACACATACTTCCATACTCTCACCCCACAGGGACCCAGGCAAATGCAGTCAACTCTCTATGAACGAGGGCAGCCATGGGAGGCAATCACAAGGAACCCAAACAATCACCATGGGGTGGCCTGGACTCTGGGGAGCTTTGCTGTTGTGGGCAGTCCCTGACTCCTTGCTTCAGTGGTCTTGGTCTCCACTGGCCTCAAAAGAGATCCATTGCTCAGGGTCTCAATCTATATATATCTATATCTTGGGAAGGGAGGAGGTTCCTAGGTTGAGGAAGAAAGGGGATTAGTGGCCCCTGCTCACTGGGCCCTCTCTCAACATATGACTTAATCAAATTCACTGTGCCCTGTGGTCAACTTGTTCCCAATTTGAACAGGGTGTTGGGGGCAGGAGCTGAAAGGTAGCAGGAGCAAAGCACCAGGACCCAGGTAACTCCTGAACCTCTCAGGAACTGTGCTGGAGAATGCAGAAGTTTACAGGGCTAGAGGGCACCTCTGGTTGGACAGAGTAGAAGGTCCTGGAAGAAGTCATCCCTTGGTCCCCCTCCCCTGCAGTCGCCCAGTGCCCAGGCTTCCCAACCATGGGGCAGGCAATCAGCCATCACCAGCTAATTATGGAGCAGCTGAGTTGATGAGCGACTCCCAGGCCCAAGTGAGCCTTCACCTTGGTTAATCTGCAAACCAGTTAATCAGCCTCAGGATAATTGAAAGTTAACTGTATGCAGAGCTCAAGTGCAGTTACTGGAAACAACAGGAAACAGCAGTAGCAGAGGAAGTCAGGCCCACTCTCAGTGAACTCTTTTGTAAATCCCTATAGCCAATGTTTAACCTGGAGCCCACTTCACCCAACACACTCTTGGATCAAGTCCTTGTCACACAGTTACCTGGATCCCAGGGAGCACACAGTAAGTGCTCAACAAATTGCAACTGGTTGATTATTTCCCTGGTGCAGTTCATGGATTTAAAGTTAGGAGGCTGGAAGGGCTCAGAGACATTTGGCTGGCTATGTTAGAAACATACTGGGGGAGCTGCAAAAAGCACTACACTCCCCCTCAACCGTTCTTTATAGAAAGAAAAATCTGAAGAGTTCAAACCTTACCAGGAAAGCAGATCAACAGCACAAAAACGCAAAGCACGTTCCACAGCTGAGGAGAAATAAACTTCAGATTATCTGTTCCTTTAGCATGGATAACTGAGAATCACCTTCAATCCTAAACAGACTGGCAAGTTCTCTAAAGCCTCCTTAAAGAAAGTGGCTGCACTTTGATTTTGATTTCAAATATCAAGAATCGCAAGTATGGAGTGTACGGCTGACTGCCTACCAAGGACGCAGTTTCCCTGGAATCTGCAGCCATGACCTCTGGCCACAGGCAGCTTACCAGGGCCTGTGGTTTGTGGCTGCCTCTGCTGGATCAGTGGCACCTATGCCTGTGCTTTACTGGAGTATCCATGGACTTACGTGTTGGAATTACAGCTTCCCTCCACCTTGCAATTCCTGTCTCGTGACCAAGGAGCTGAATCAATAGACTTCCTTTCTTCCATTCCCTCTGTTAAGCTAATCAGAATAAGCCTTCTTCAGAGAGTAAAACATTATATGCTGGAGGCTCAGAAAACACTTTTCCAGGACATCGGAAGCAACACCGGCCTGAGTCCTTGATCTGCTGCCCAGTAGAAGGACAAGTACTAAAGGATCTTCCGAACCTGCTCTGGCAGGACAGCAAACACCAGGCACCAGTACTGCCCCACCCAAGCCAAGGGCAGACATCACTAATTAATCACAGAACTCTTCACTGAGCCCAGACCAAGCCTCAGAGCCTTTCAAAATGACTCTTCAGGCACCTACTAATCCATCAGAGCCAGTTGCAAGATGAAACCTACTATCACAGGCAGGTCCTACAAACCTGACTCCAGCCACCTAGAGAAGCAGCCAAAGGCCCCCTCTGGCCACTGTCCTCCTAGAAAAGTTGCCATCAAAAGAGCCAGCAGTGGGCCCTGGGGTGTTTCCTTCTGTGGGCTTTCCTTTTTTTTTTTCTTTTCTTTATAAAAAAATTATTTTGTCTGGCTAATAAACGACCATTAAGAAATCCAACCGTTGGAGCAATGATTCCAGCCAGATAATTTATTTTCAGGGTTGTTCTGGAATGCTGAACACCAGAGAGAATCTGGTGGTTTCCATTCAGCATGAAGACCATTTTTTAAGGAAGTAACTAGCTTGATTATTGTTGATTTTTTTATTCCAAAAGGTGTCAAATGTCTTTTGCTTTTCAGCGTTAGTTTTTAAACTCTGTCATCCTTCATGAGTGGCAGAATGTCAGATTCTTAATCCATCTACTACTTGGCTTGGGAGCAGCTCCATTACCCCCAAGAGGCTTTAAATTTTTTTAGACATTCACCAAAATGTGAATGTTAGTCGTCTTTCAGCACATAGTAGTCTTTGAACACAGAGTCGTAGAGCTAGAAACAGCACCTACATTTTATAGACAAGAAAAATTAGGCTTTGAGAGATTTGGTGACCTGTCCTGTCCAGAGACATCTAATGCTGACAAACTGGCTTTAGAACCTAGATTGGCTGACTCCAAGTTCAGTGCTCTTTGGAACTGGCCTACCTTTGAAATTGTTGCTATGTGTTTTCCATCTCTTGCCGCCTAAAAGCCAACGGAAATAATAATGGACATTGATGTAAACTGTTTGGTCAGTTTTCTATTATGACATACTTGTAAGTTAGAAGGACGTAGATTATTCCCATTTTACAGATGAAGAAGTAAAAGCCAGAGAAGCTGAACACCTAAGGTTATACTTGCAATTAATACCATAGCCAGGACTACAGATTAGATCTCTTGTGTTCCCAAAGCAGCATCACGGAGCTTACAAAGACCCAGTCCAGCAACTCAAAAACCTGGAAGCAAGACTCCAAAGATATTAACTACAAGTGCATTTTAGAACGTGGCCTTTAAATACCAGATTCGGACTCCGAATTAAAACTCACTGGGTGACAATCCGAGTAGGCACAGTCCCACATCCTTTTTACTGATAGCTTGTTTAATGTAATTTAACTTGCATGACAATCCTGCAAAATAGGCCATCATGTTCTGGTTGAGGAAATGGGGGCTCAGAATTCAAGTGACTTGCTCAAAAGTTTCCTGGCTTTTCAGTAGACCCCTGATTCCAAATTCAATTTAGCTTGGTGACTAAAGGGCCCCACAATCACGTGCCGATGCTATTAGGACTGTGTTTCTCTGAATATCTTTATCAACGCCTGTTATTTCTGCCTTGAAAATGATTTCATCCTGATCTCCATGGTTTTTGGCCACTGAGATATGCCCAAATTTATTTTTAAGCTGCCTGTAGTCAGAATGGAAGGGCTGATGGAGAAAAAAAGAAAACATACTTTGGCAATGTATTCACAACATTCAGTCCTCTTGGGAACAGACTAAATTCCAGGGACCAATATCATTTCTAATATGAGTTGATTTGCTACAACTACTTACAGTCAGTGTTTAGGACAATGCTGGTTTTAACACATAACGGCTATTGCCATGATTTCATACTGAATTTATCTGATTTAAACTTAGGAGCATTGTGTTCACTCTTTTATAAAAGGGGAGACGGACTCAAAGATATTTTTTGTTTTGTTTGTTTTGTTTGAGATGGAGTTTTGCTCTTGTTGCCCAGGCTGGAGCGCAATGGCACGATCTTGGCTCACTGCAATCTCCGCCTCCCGGGTTTAAGCGATTCTCCTGCCTCAGCCTCCTGAGTAGCCGGGACTACAGGGACCTGCTACCACGCCTGGCTAATTTTGTATTTTTCGTAGAGACGGGGTTTCACCATGTTGGTCAGGCTGGTCTCGAGCTCCTGACCTCAAGTGATCCACCCTCCTCAGCCTCCCAAAGTGCTGGGATTACAGGCATGAGCCACTGCGCCTGGCCGCGACTCAGAGATATTTGATGGGATACAAAAATATGCTGAGGGAGCTTTAGCTGAAATTCAACATCCCTCACAAGAGGCTAAAATCTTGCCTAGTTTCATGCTGATGTACTTTGTAATCCCTCAAGACTGCTGTACCTTTAAAAGCCTTACCCTGCCACATCCACATGTACAGTGCACAACATACTGTATCAAGCGTGACCCATGCCAAGGGCCAAGAACCCCACAGCTGTAATCTAGCTGGAAACCAAAGTCATACCAGGTTAATCTCAATTCTTAAATCGATCAACTTCTAGTTGTCCCCTTTGTGTAAAAACCGTTTTTAGACATTTCTTCCAAATAATCTATTTTTGTTTTTACAATTTCCTTGTATTTCCATTTCACTTCAGCAGAAGAGTCCATTCTTTCCTATCTGGACCCCTCTCTGCCACGTTTCCCTCTGGTACAGAGAAAGGAGAGTTAAGAATTATGTATTTGAGAGACTCACACTAAGGAGAGCAGAAGGCCAGGGAGTTTTGTGACCATTGAAAACCCATTATCCTGCCTCCACATCACTCAAGAGCCCATCAACAACTAGAGGACAGCCAGTTCACTACTTTATGGCCCAGAAGTGTCACCAAAGGTAAAACGAAGAAACCTAAAACACAAATCTGGCAGTATGTTGGAAAGGCTCTAGAGCACCAAAGGAAATGTATTCTAAATTCCCTTTCACCCTTACCCACTCAAGATCTTCCAGGCATAGCACCAGAAGACATATGCAGGCACAGCAGGGCATATGGAGATGGAAGACACAGCCAGGGCTCACAGAGCATACATCTATTCCAAGAGCTATCCAAGAAAGCAGGCAATTACACTGTGACATGCTAGGGTGATAGGACCACAAATGGTGTTTGAGGTGGGATGTATCTTCTCACAGGTGTAAAAACACAGGGTGCTCACCTGCTGTATCTCTTCCTGATCCTTTCTTCCCTGCAATAACTCAAAAGCAGTTTCCAGGCCATCACTGCTATAGCATTGCTGTAACACAAGATGTGTTCCTACTTAAGTGTCCACAAAATAGCCATGGAGGTGGAAGAAGAGAAGGAATAGTAATTGTAGAATAAAAATAAAACTGCTGAAAGCTGCCATTTATATACTGAGCACTGTTCTAAGTGCTGTACATGTATCATCTCATTTACTTCTCCAGGAATCCTCTGAAGCAGGTATCAGCACCCTCACTTACAATGGAGGGAACAAATGCAGAAGAGTTATATGGCTGGTAGATCCCACCACCTTTGCGGGTTGGCCGATGACATCCTCTCTGGTGGCAGGTAAATGAATGAAAATAATATTTTGGTTCCATATACTTATATGAAAATTTAATTTTAAAGATATGAAAATTGAGTGGTGGGGGGGAATGGAGAAGGGGACAGATGGAGATAACTGGCAACAATTTGGTGGGAATGCTAATCTGAATTACTGAAATGTCAGAATGAAAAAAATTCTTTTGCTATTCACTAATATGCACTTGTGGTTCAGGATATTAATTTATATATACACAGTTAAAATCTTTAAAAACTATTTTGTCCTCAAGTTAACTCTGTGTCCCAAAATTATGTTTGCATAATTAATCTGTTTGGTAATATTTTTTCTTTTTAAATTAAAAAAATATATATATAATATAGAGATGGGGTCTCACTCGGTTACCCAGGTTGGTCTTGAACTCTTGGCCTCAAGTGATCTTCCCACCTTGGCCACCCAAAGCACTGGGATTACAGGTGTGAGCCACTGTGCCCAGCTAGTAATATCTTTCTTTATAAAGAAGACAAAGATATAAATTTTAGTTTAACCAATTCAAGATAAAATGATCATAAAATCTCAATCAATGCAATGCTACTGTCAGGCAAGTGAGAGGTTCAAAGGAGAAATAAAATAAGTAGACCTAAATTGCTTCTTTATACCTAGTTTGTGTAATACTGAATCTTCCTGTCATCAGTCTTCCAGGAAGCCAATAACTAAATATCATTATCTGGCCTACTATGTTTGGGTAAATTTCACTTATAATGTTAAAAATAACTTTTTTGACATGAATATAAATATTATTTTTAAATCATTTAGTTGTCACTGCCCATTTGAAATAAACATGCTTTAGATTTTGTGAGGAAAAAAGATACTCACTTCCCCAGGAAGGTGTACTAATACAAAGAAATCAATCATAATGAAATGAATTTTATGAAATTCTTACAAGGTCAGTTCTGCAAATTTCTCTCTTCTTGTCTTCAGGAACCCTTTCAAGGCTTTATTTCCATCTTTACATTTTATATTACTTACTCTTTCCTCTATAAATCTTTCAATGGCCTTTGGCCTTTTAAAAACAATACTATTTTGATCCAGTACTAATTGGATCTGAGATCTCTGTCCTGTTTTCATAGTTCTCTAGTAAAAGCCTGCATGGTCTCCTTCAGTGTTACTAACTCAGCCCACGTCATAATGACTAAGGTGAATTCAGTCTTCTGCTCAATCCTCAGGGCAGGCTGAGTTTAACTGTTTGCCACTATCCTTAAAATAACCCTTCATATCTTGGGGTATTGAGATTTCTGTTCTGGGTAATCTGATTACTGCGTATCTAGATGATCTTGTTCATCTGGTTTGCTGCATTGATTCCCATTGGTCAGGGCCTGGTGGCATCCTTCCCCCAAACAAACCTTCGCTTTTCCCACTCAAATCAATTCAAGAGGCATTTATTGGGTATGAATGGACAGGCGTGCTTAACTCTTTCCATTAAGTGCAGAAGCACTTAGAGAGCAGTGATGAGACTTTCCTGCTCTACTGTCCATGCCTGGGTTCCACAGCAAAGACATCACAGCAGACTGTTACCCAGAGCTAATTAGAAAAGAAAGCATTGCTCTTCCCCACTCAAGGAATTTCTGCCAAAGCATTTATTTCTGCTGATCCATTTATGCAATTCCACTTTCTAAGAGAACATTTTGTCACAGATGATTTAGTGTTGTAGCTCCCTGAAGCATCTTTCTGTAGCATGCACTCATTGTTTTTAGGAATCTAGGGTCTCCCAGGCAAAATTTGAGAGGCAACAGGGTTTAATAGCCACAAGCCATGTCTCATTATAAGACCTCAAATTCCAAAGCATTCTTCCAAAGATCATTAAGGAAACAAATCCCAGATTAAACTTCTAAAAACGAAACTTTTACGAACCCTGTGTGACAGGGGAGCTGTGTAGTTTTTCAGGAAAGAAAATGAGATTGGATGGGTAGTGAGTTAAGAGAGTAACATTAGTTTGTAAAAGTCAGAAAAGAAGGAAAACCAACATTTTAGGAATTTCCACATTTGGTCATGGAGTCTGTACCCACCACAAGCCAATTTAACAGAAACAAATACTACAGTTTCTCCCCCAGCAGACACTCGATTCTGCCAACACTCCTGTAATTGTCTACTCTATGTAGCTGGAGGTGAAATTGCCCACATTGACAGCTATCTTCTATTTAAGTGAACTAGATTGGGTTATGGCAACTCTTTCAGCCTTCTGAAATCTTGGCTTGATATCAGAGCACACTTCAGGGGGTGCTTGAGCAAGTCATTTCATGCACTTGACATTCAGCAGTCCAACCCCCCCCAATCCAATCCCCTCCCACAATGTCCCTTTCCTTTACTAGTACTCCCAATATGAAACACACACACACACATCCCATATCTAAGCATGATGTACAGTTCTGTTTTCAGGGAAGAAGGGAGCCACAAATACAAGGTCAGGACTCAAGAATGCAAAACTGTAATAATGACTCCTTTGTTTCCCAGGAGTAAAACTAATAAGCTAGCCAGAAACTTGGCTAAGTATTTTTAGCTTGATATTACTGCCCCAGGTAATCCTTACAATCAGGTACTATTTGTATCACTGAGACATTAACCTTCCCACCCCCACCCACAAACCCAAATGCACGCATGCCCACGTACACATGCGCGCGCACACACACACACACACACAAACATACACATAACATCTGGTTCAATATACTTATTTGCAAACCTAGTAAGCTGTATAAAATAGAGGCATTTAAAAGTGATGAACGTTAATGAGTTGGGTTTATTAAAATCTATTTTTCTACTCCTATGAGACCAGGCCTGCTTTTGGACTTTTAAATTCTGAACCAGTCAAATCCCTCAAACTATTTCCTTGCCAAAGAGTGTTTCCCCCAATCACCAAAATTATGGGTTTTATAAATGAAACCTAAACCCTGTGTTTTTGAATTACTTTCTCTAGATCATTAGAACATCGTGTTTTGAAAAGCTGTTTGATGTTCAAGGGAGAGTATTTATTTTCAAAATAATAAAAATAAGGAAATCCTGGCTTGCCAGAGGAAACTATTGTCAAGTTTCTAAAAATGTTTCAAATCCAACCTTGAACTCAAGTGGAAATGTTCACATGCACTTTCCTGCTCAAAAACCTTCAATGGCTCCCTATTGCCTACTGGATAAAGTTCAAGCTCTGCAGCCTGGTACTCATGAAGTTGTCAGCCTGACTGGCACCAACCTCTCTGACTCATCTCCCTGACTCCTTCATATGAATTTTCTGCACCAGCCAAATTGGATCTACACCCTGTTGCCTAAAACACCCTGTGGGCATTCCTGCCTCTATAACTTTGCGGGGCATTAACCTCTCCAATCTGGCTCTCTCACCCCTCCTTCCGGGCCCATCACAGGCTACAACTCTTCCAAGAAGCCTCGCCCCAGACACCTTTGCCTTGAGCAAAGGCTTCTTCCTGTGAGGTCTGGCAGCTCTTATTGGCTATACTGCTCCCTTATTTATTTTTAAAATTTTTATTCATTTTCTTGATTAATCTTTCAACCTCCTCTTTTCAGCAGATATTGAAGGCCTCTATATACCCGTCATTTGACACTGAGAACATGCTAGTTTGTCCTGTCACTCATCACTTTGCCTAAAAGTCTTATCTTCCCTACTAAATCACTGTCTCTTGAAACTAGCAGCCAAATTGTACTCTTGTCTCTCTTCCTCAGGGTGCACAAATCAAAACACCAAAGCACAGAGCAAAAACAGATGCTATTTCTGGGACCATACACCTTGCTCTTCGCCTCCTAAAACCTCCTCTGTTGCTTTCTCTTTTATTTTTAATTTTAGATACAGGGTTGCACTCTGTTACCCAGGCTGGAGTGTAGTGATGCAATCAAGGCTCACTGCAGCCTCGAACTCCTGGGCTCAGGCGATCCTCTTGCCTCAGCCTCCCAAGTAGCCAAGACTACAGGCACGTGCCACCATATCCAGCTAATATTTTTTAAAAAATATTTTGTAGAGATGGGTCTTGCTATGTTGCCCAGGCTGCTCTCAAACTCCTGGTTTCAAGTAATCCTCCCACCTCAGCCTCCCAAAGTCCTCTGTTGTTTTCTAATCATGGTATCATTTCTTAGAGAAAAGTAACTGAACTGACTCATGGTAAAGGCTTGGCTACTATGTACAGGGCACCAAGCTGGATCTTTCTTGCACAGTAGCTTTAGAAAGCTCACAAAAACCCAACAAGGATGTTGCTTTGCAGAAGAGACAATCAAGGTTCAGAAAGATTAAGGATTTACTCATTAAAGAACCCCTTGGGGAGAGCAGGAATTATTATTCTGGAATGCTTATGTAAAGTCTTGCTTGCAAGCAGGAGGATAAGCTGAACCTTCTCCTTCTGAAACACCATAACATACCTTTATGGTTTCCTTACCCCCAAGGTCACTATATTGCCTTTAAATATAATTATTAATGTCTATTGTCAAAAATTCAATGGTAGCAGTAACTGACTGATCTATTAGCAAATATGACATGGAAGAAATCTAATCAAGAACTTCTTTGGGCAGGGCACAGTGGTTTCCACCTGTAATCCCAGCACTTTGGGAGGCCAAGGTCGGTGGATTGCTTGAGCTCAGGAGCTCAAGACCAGCCTGGGTGACATAACAAAACCCTGTATCTATAGAAAATACAAAAATTAGCCAGGTGTGGTGGTGCATGCCTGTAGTCCCAGCTACTTGGGAGGCTGAGGTGGGAGGATCTCTTGAGCCTGGGAGGTTGAGGTTGTGGTGAACCATGATCGCGCCACTGCTCTCTAGCCTGGGCCACAGAGCATGACCCCGTCTCAAAAAACAAACAAACAAAAAAACTTCTTCAAAATGCATTTTGTTTATTTAATCCCATGTGCCAGGAAGAATGAGTAAAGGGTACAGTTAGCTCCTCAAGGTCACCTAAAATTCAAAGGCTGAGAGAAGGGCAAGCAAGACTTGGCAGAGAAGCAGGAGAGAAATCCAAATTTCTTGACCAGTGTTCTTAATTAGCTAGGAAGGGAAAAGTATCAAGACTCTTTCTGAGCCCCACGCTTGGTCCTCCCATGGGAAATGAGATTAGATGGCGGTGAAGGTGCTGCTTGCAGCAGCTGTTATCAAGCACTTGCTGTGTGCGAGGCACTGTGACAATTACTCTGCATGCATTGGCTCATATGACCTTCAACAGTCCTATGAGGCAGGTCCAATGATTATTCCAAAGTTCCGGATGAGAAACTGAAAGCTCAGAGCATTTAAATGACTTGCCTGAGATCGTGAGCAGCTAATGAGTGGCAAAGTCAGGATTCACACTCAGGCTGTTTTGTTTATTCAATTCTGTGCTCTAAAAAACATTACTGCTATATTGCCCATATAGACTGGTGTCTCAAACACAGGACATTCTGACAGACATTGTGCATGGTGAGACAGAGGCACCTAAGTCTGAGGGAAATTTAAATTTATAGAAAAACAGTGGTTTAGTAGCTTTAGGACAAGACATTTGCTGGGGGAGGGCCAAATATTATAATCAATATTAGCTGTGACCAATATTCTCACCCACACCCATTACAGAATCAAACACAGGCCCTGTACCTCTCTAATATGTTATTTTCTCATTTTTTTCATCTTATTACTTTGTCTACTACCTTCCCTCTTACCTCCATCTTCATTGCTGAGACATAAAAAACGATTCCTGGGTAAAAGTGATTCGTGCTAGTTGGAAGAGAGGTTTCTGAGAAACCTAATAAATCACGGCTGTCTTCCCTCCTCTGGCTTTCTACATTAGGATGTTATCAAGGGTTTTTTTCTTCCCACCTCCCCCACCCCCTTTCCTTCTCCTCCACCTAATTCTGTCTTTATATTGCTATTTTTCTAGTCTGGTAGGCACAGTGCTGAACTGGAAAGACTCTGCCAAGACCCTTGGCAGGAGCTGGCCTCCAGGAATCCTGCCCACCACAGCAGCGCAGAGAAGACAGGGCCTCTGGGCAGACAGGCAGGAGAGAGGGCCAGGTTTGGGGTCTGGCTAGAATGTTGGACAGAACAGGTTTCCCTGGCATCTGAACTGCCCTCCAGAGCTCAGCTTTCTCATGCCAGGGTCAGGATTACAATTGCTTGCTGGCACTTGCTGTCATTCTCCTGGGAAGGGAAGCGAGGGGGAGGAGGAAAAAAAAAAAAAAAGCAAGCCAGCACACCACACAGCGCTGGGCAAGCTCCACAGGGCACAGCCACGTGCCTGGAGCACACGGTCATGCAGGCAGGCAGCCAGGGTTGCCAGGGCTCACACGAGAGCTGGGGGACTGGGCACCCAGACAGTGGCTGTTTCCACATTGGCAAAACAGGAGTTGGTAACCCAGAAGCCATGCTGCGGGGTTAACATCAGGGAAGCGATTCGTCCCAACCCAGAAGGAAGAGAAAGGTCAGGCTGTAAGTGTTGGACATGATGGGAAAGAAAAAAAATGCATGAAAGCATGTCCTATTTTTGCAGAGGGAAGGGGACTGGATAAATAAATCCCTAAATAGAAAACAGGGATTGGGAATCCAGTCATTCCTTTCTGTACCTCATGCCACTGACACCGTTAACAGCTGAATGCACCCAGTACTCGTGCAATACACACTGGCCAGACTTGTCACATGCGGTCTTATTTAACCCTGCCAAAACCCCAAGGGAGAGGGACCATTTAGAATTTCCATTGTATTGACGAGTAAACTGAGGCTGAAAGGGTTAAGAAATTGACACAAAGTTACATGGCAAGCCAGGGGTGGGTCCAGGATGTAAACCCAAGCCCCTGAGCCCAGAGCCTACACTCCTAACCACCAAGTTGCCTTGCTTTCCAGACATACCCAAAAATACCTTTTGCCACAGGCTTGGGACTACTATCCTGTGAATGTCAGCAAGCCTGTCCTCTACAGGGATCCGTGGAGAAGATAAACTCTACAAGAAACAGAAAAATGTCTACCTGTCTCCAGAACCATGCAGACTCCCTCCCCTTCAGGATCTCCTAGCCCCTGATGAATGAACAGCGCTTCCAAGATGCTTGAGACACCGGGCACAGCTACTATCAGTCATGGCGCTCCCAACCTGCAGACATTATCAGTCTGCTGGACTGGAAAGATACATGAACTGCACGCCCTTAAGCGGAGCTTCACCTCATAATATTGGGAAAAGTAAGAGAATCCTCTGACCTTCCATAAACCCAGAATCACCTGCACAGAACTTCCCTCCATCATTACTCAGATTCCCAGGCCAGCGTTTTCCTTCCATACCCAAACCTTCTCACAAGGAAGGTCGGCAGAAACAGAATACAAACTCCATATTGCAAAGGTACAATGGGTTCTCCCCCACCCCCGCTCCTTTTGTGCCACCCACTTATGCCATCCTTTTCCCACACACAACCACATGGAAGGGTTTTCACTTTACTCTGTAACCAGCCTTCATCATAACCCAGTCTCCGTGCTCAGAACTAGAAAGACAGCCTTCTTAATTCTCAGCGGAATATGGGCCTAACAGTGGTAGGACACCCCCCAGCTATTCAAAGAAAAACCACCAGAGGAAATAATTTCAAATCTGGCTTTACAAGCATGTAATATAAAAATAACTCTGCCTTTGTCTGCTATAGATGACTTTCCCTAAAGGGATGGCTGTCCTTAAAGCAACCGCTCAATTCTCATGGCAAACAGATTCTTCTTTTTCCAGTACCCAGCACATATTCGTCCCTCCAGGAGAGCACCCCCACATCCCACCTCTGACAGTATCTAAAATGCAAACATTGAAGTCATCAGAATGACTCCTGTCACCTCTGCTGGCCTAGGAACATTCAGGACACTGCACCTTGGATGACCGAGGAGCCCCTGCAGTTAGCTCTGGCCTCCAAGAACCACTACTCTTCCCTTCATTAAGATGTCAGCCCAGAAAGCTTGGTGATCCTACAATAGCCACAACAGGTTTTAATGAATCCCTGGATTGTTTCTTGAAAGAAAACTGGATTTCTTCAGATATTTGATTCATTCTTTGATCAGACAGTTAGAGGAACAGGGATGTGCTCAAGATAAGAAAGGGGTTGGGGCAGTCATGGTAAATAGTATGAGAATTCACAAGAATGGGCCAGGTTGTGGTGGCTCACGCCTGTAATCCCAGCACTTTGGGAGGCCGATGGGGTGCGGATCACTTGAGGTCAAGAGTTTGAGACCAGCCTGGCCAACATGGTGAAACCCCGTCTCTACTAAAAATACAAAAATTAGCCGGGCATGGTGGTGCATGCCTGTAATCCCAGCTACTAGAGAGGCTGAAGCAGGAAAATAGCTTGGACCTGGGAGGTGGAGGTTGCAGCGAGCCAAGATTGTGTCACTGCACTCCAGCCTGGGTGACGGAGCTAGACTCCATCTCAAAAATAAATAAACAAATAAGTAAATAAATAAATAAATATTCACAAGAATGCTCACCTTGTCATTCCAAGACATCCTTGGGGTAGACCTAGAAATGCATACTTTATCAGCTCATGGTTTCATTGCCCTTCAACCAAACAGGTAGCACTAACACCACAACAGAGCATAGCTCCAAAGATGCAGGCTGAGTGAATAGCCAAAAACAATTGTTTGGTAAACTACTCTGCAATTATCTCCTGATTAGCCTGATGGCTTAGTTTTATTAACTAAAGTGTATAATTATGCTCTTATTAATATTCTACTTCTTCTTGGCAACCCAGTGTCCCCTGACCTTCTTAAAAGTTTTGCCATAAAGCATTGCAGGTAGTTTATCCATGCGTGTGACAGGGTCCTAAAGTAAGTCCAGATTTTGCTGTCCAAATTGAAGTTCTAGACCAGTGGTTCTCCACCGGGAGTGACTGTATTATGCCCAGGGGACATTTGGTAGTGACTGAAGACATTTTTACTCGTCACATCTGGGGCACTGGGGGTCCTACTTGCAACTAGGAGGTAGGGGCAGGGATGCTGCTAAGCATCCTATAAAGCATAAGACACAAGATTTACCCAAAACATTAACAGTGCCAAGGTTGAGAAACACCAATCAAGACTGAAATTATACAGTTCCCAGAATGACCAAGGCTACATCTGTGCTCTTCCCTTCTGAGGACTTATTTTCCTCAAGATTAACTTGGTACTTCTATTCTGGTCACTCCTGTGAGCCACACAGAATAATCAAGAACTTTCTCCTTTTTCAGGTTTGCTTGCAATATCCATCCATCAAGCCAACATCTCTTAGAATTTTATTTTGCATCTTTATAATGATCAACAATCTATGAACAGCAGAGTGTTATTTTACCTGAGTTTGGTATTTGAAGACGAGGTTTAACTTTTTTCCTTTTCTATGAGGACTATCGAGTTTTCAATTCCAAGAAGGAAATTATGTTGAAGTGTGTTTCCATTATTTAAAATAAGACATTTAAATGGAGAACTTATTTCTAGACCCTCAGTGTTCCCTTTGATCCCAGTGTCTTTCCACCAGAACCTTACAAAATGACATCCCCTGAAACTCAGGAGTTCTTTGCTGTGGATTGCAACTCTGATTGGGCATTCCAAGCCTTCTGAGAGTCACTGATCAATACTGACTCTAATGAGCTCTGACAAATGAGTTTTCAAGCTGCTTCAAATCCCAAAACCCCAATTTTTGACTCTCAGTAGGAACCAAGGTGTGAACACCCAATATGTGCAGGTCTCCTGGGAAAAAATATAGTATTCCTAACATGGTACACATCCTAAATTTGGTAGGGGACTAAGAAATACTTGTCAGTTGATTACAAGTGTTGGTCAAAATACCCCAATCCAGTAACTACTGGGCAAAATCTCCTGACATTTCTCTCCAGAGGAAGGGTTATGTACAGTACCTAGTTACCTTACAAAGATATTTCAGAAGACAGGGATTGAAATAAGTAATAAAAGTTGACACATACAACAATGATCACAATTGCTTCCACAAATAGAAGACTCATTGCTAATCAGTTGACCCTTTATACGTATTATCTCTAATTTTCACAATAACTCAATCAAATAGAAATTGTCTCCTTCTACAAAAAAGGAAACTGAGGCTCCAAGAAATGATGTTGCTTTCTAAGGTCACACAGCTACAAAGTGGTGATTCTTAGTCTACAGAGCACAATGACTGAGGCACAACTGTGTCTCTCACTGGGGCTCTGTTCCCTTCTCTCCTGGCTGTTTTCCCACTTTGAAGGGTTATTCATTTCGTTGCTTGTTCCTACAAAAAAATTGAAGATAGTGGCACCGCACATTCTAAGTAGCAGGGGATCAGGATCACATAAAGGCGTGTTTTCCCAAGCTCCCACAGCCTCCAGGGGTGGCTGGAGGCTAAGAATTAATTCCATTCCAGCCAGTGGCCTTGAGTTATAATTCAAAGTGAATTTTGGAGAAGGGGCCAGCACGCAGAGGTCTGAAAGGAGGAACTTTAACTCTAATATGAATATATCGAGGCAGGGGTATTCTCTTTCTCCTTTGCATCATTTCCTTCCATTTAAATCTTGCTCTGTGTGCCACAGAAATTTCTACAAGAGTCGAGGACACGGAGTTCAGTAACAATCTCTAGCACAAGTTTCGCATTGTCCTGCTTTCTGTCTTCCCCCACAGCTAAGGCCCTCAGCTCTGTGACCTTCCGGATGATTTATCTGGCTGAATCTTTGTTCCTGGTTACCTGTGCACATGAAATCGTCTTTCTTCCTGTTCATTTGGTACTACAGGGTGCTAAAGGCATGAATTCAAAGCTCCTTCAATCTGTGTTTATATCTGAGCATTAGCAGTGGGTTTTGAAGTACTGGTCATTTCAGGTGATATTTTTGTGTACTATTTCAAGATCATTTACAGCTGACCTTGCAGCCTTGTGGGCTTTGATACAGGTGGACTGAGTGTGATAGACAGATGAAAATGAAAAAAAGAAAAAAAGATAAGAACAGTTGGGTTTATGGGAATAGCAACGAGAGAGATGGAGTCTGGTCCTGAAGAAGGCTCAGAAACACAATATGAGAGCCTGCTTTTAGATTCTACTTCTCAGCTAATGACAAAACAAGATGAAAAGGATGGAAAAAAAAATACCTGCCCCATATCCCTACTCACATTTTTTTTTCCTTCAGGACAGACAAGAGTGAATATAGGTAAACCAAACCCTATTGAGAGTCTACCTGTTATCTATGTGTTTAGGGAATGAGGAAAAGAGATACAAGATGCGATGGAGGCTTAAATTATCCAAATCATTAACTGTAAGTTATTTCTTAAACTGCAGCCCTTGGATCAGCTGCATTAGAATCCCATGGGGGAGCTGGTTAAAATGCATATTCCCGGGCCCTCATTCCAGACTTGCAAAATCAGAATTTCTAGGGGTAGATACAAAGAGTCTGTATTTACCGGACTCTCCAGATGAGTGATATGGATGCTCATTAAGTGGGAGAGCCTCTGCCAGGAGTGGAGCAGAAGAAGGTTCCTCTCTTAGGATCTTTGCTGAAACCTGAGTGTTAAGATGTTCATGCTAACTCTACCTTGCCTGTCCCATTCACCCTCCTCCTCCCTTTCTGAAGGGAGAATCTTCAGGGCACTTACCTGGTCTGATGGGGCTCTGCATACAGTTCGGAGATGGGATGCCAGGGTGAAGGGGTGCAGAGGCCCGGCTGCTGAGGTCCATGACCGAGGGGGCAGCCGAGGAAGCTGGCTGCAGCCCGGGAGGGTGAGGGCTGTGGTCATGCTGAGATGGGCTGGGGGGAATGCCATTTTCTGACAAAAACTCCTCCAGGTCCATGTATTCCAACTGGAAAGTATCTCCGTCATAGGGAAGGGTTTTGTCCCATAAGGTAGGCCCCAGGAATGCCGACTGGGGGACCGTCGGGCTGTTACTCTCATCATCCAGCTTCTTTTCCTTGTCTTTATCTTTACTAAATGCTGCAGAAGAAGGGAAAGCTGGACTTAAAAAAAAAAGAAAGAAAAGAAAAACAATACCGCTCTTTTATCACTTTTCCTGGCCTGTTATAAGACTATTTCTCACGAATGGCAGGGTCCTTCTCTGGCTGCTGTCTTTTGTAGATCTAGAGTTAAAAGTTCAGGCAGGACGTGGATCTCTGCCTGTTTTTCAACATCTTCCTATTTACTTTGGAAAGAAGGCACTAGTCCTCGGGGCAGGGCTACAGGCTGATCTAGGATAAAAACCAGAGAACAGTCTCAGCACATTATTTGAGAAGAGTAATAACTTAAACCTAAAATAGGAAAATAACACCTGTGATTATATACAACTGCTGTCATTTTTAAGAAAACAACAGCCAATAACCAGGCTTCAATTATCTTCCAGGAATTCATCACAGCAGCAATACGAGGTCATTCAGACTTACAAAGCCAGTGAGTTAGTGGTCTTAATTTTGGTAAAGCAGGGACCTTCCACCCTTCTTTAACATCATGTTTAGAGTACCTACTGGATACCTGGTTCTTTCCATATATTATCTCAAAAATCTCACAATAAACTTGCAAAATAACAATTACCTCCATTTACCACAAAGACTCGGAGGCTCTGAGACTTGAGGGAACTTGACCAATGCCTCATGTTGGCAGAGAATGAGAACTTTCTGAGCTCACATGTGTTTGCTTCTAAAGCCACTGGGGCACACTGATTTTTACAAAAGGAGTTTAAAAAAATACGAAGTGTTTTCTTCCTTCTCTTCTCCAAACATTTGAGTATGATCCAATTTACAAAGAGTATGCATTTACAAAACCTTTCAAAAGCAGAGCTATTGGAAAAGGTGAGTTATTCTATACATTTATGTTGGAAGTATGCAGCTATTTGCTACCTGGAAGTACTGCTCGCCCATTAGGTCTTTAACAAGCATTCCGGATCTTGCCAATTCTAGTATTCAGTCGTGGGTGGAATCTGGGATTAAGGAATTTGCTTCTGAGTTTCATCTTCAGAGAAACACAGCCTCCACTGCCATCCATTCTAACCCTCTACCATCTCATCTGAAAATCTGACTTAAAACACCCACAGACGCAAAAGCCTGCAGGCAGCCCCTTCCTCCCAAATGCTCTTCCTTAAAGGATAGTTAGGGAGGGGTCCCTGGCTATCATCTGCAGATTGCAAACTCTTGCAATGCAACAGGTTGTCCTCTCCTAGGAAAGAAGGTGCAAGTACTCCCAAGCTATTTGTAGCCAAACAACCTTTCAGGACTTTACACTGTGAGCCGCACGGTTCGCATTTGCTACTGTGATACCGAAGGCATGAAATCGCATCAACCCAAATCCGTGGCATCACTTAGCCGGGTTTGGGGCCTCATCACACGTACCCCTCCTCTACTGCTAAGGCCAAGGTTGTCTTGGGAAGGTTTGGGACTTACCAAGAAAGGGCTCAAGCCAGAGGAGGCTCCTGCGCGGTTACACGTGAGCCTGCTCCGCTCTCCCCTCCCACCAGAAAAAGTGCACCGGGAAAGTGTCAACGCTGGAGGCGTGCACGGCTTCCCGCCGAGAGACCACTCCCCCCACCGGCCCCAGCCCCCACCCCGCTTTCTCAGCTACCCTTCACCAGAAGAAAACGAGTCTTCTCTCACACCTCGTGAGTTCCAAATACTAACCAGTAACAGAAGCTGTAACACAACCCCAAAACCCAGGCTACGCAGTGAGACCCCCTCCCTCAAGCCGACCCCCGCCCCCTGCCCCGCACAGAACCAGGCCCCAGGGTTTCTCCTCCCCAGCCCGGGAGGCTCTGCCCTCCGCAGGCGGGCTCGCTTTGCGTGCGGGTGTGCCTCGTTCTAGGGAACGATCCTGACCTGTCAAGTTACACCTCCCACCCGCGCCGCAGGAGCGGGACCCAGGGAGGCCGGGTGCCCGAAGCTCTTTTAAATGTAGCTCAGGAGGGGTCCCTCCCCTTTCATGGAGGAGGAGGAAGGGTGCTGGGTGAGCTCCTCAATTTCATCAGCGCGGGGCCGGGGCGCCGCGGGACAGGGCGGGAGCGGGGTTGGGGGATGCTCCAGCGGGCGTGCCCGGCCGCGGAGGGGGACCCCCGGAGCGTCGTCCCTTCCCGGAGCGGGGCCGCGGCAGCGCTCACCGTCTTCGTGGTGAAGGGGGAGCTTCAGCGGGTTCTCCAGCAGGGACCTGAGCACGCCGTAGGGAGGCGGGATAAAGGTGGGATTCAGGGGGAGCGGTCGGGACATTTTCTCCATCGCGATGCACTCAAATTTTTTCCCCTTAAAAAAAGAAATAAGAAAGAAAGAAACAACCGCCCCCTAAAATGTTGCTGAGCTTTTCCTCCGTCCTTTGCCAAAAGTACTCGCTCTCAAGGCGGTGGAGAAAAGGGAAGAAAAAAATTACTTATATCTTTATAAATACATCTGCATAAAAATATATATTAAAAAAAAACTTTCGGGTTTCCAGTGCAGACGGTCCCAGGAGAGCGCGCCAAGTGCCCGCGGGCTCCCCGGCGACGTGCAGGATGCTCTCACCTGCCTCGAACCCCTCGTTTTGCAAAATGTTCAAAATTGAAAAAAAGAAAGAATAAAAAATGTCGACGGCTGCAGAAGGGCAGAAGACACCGCGCCGACCCCAGCCCCTAGTGCCAGCACCGGAGGCGGTGCGCCGTCCCACCCCACCCCCCTCCCCGCGCCGGCGGCCGCTGCTCCCCAGCGCTCCGCGGCCCCGCAGCGCCGGGCTCAGCGCATCCGGCCGCCCATGTGCCGCGGCCCTGACAAGAGTGACGTCAGGGCCCGCACCTCGCGCCCATAGGCGTGCGGGGGCGGAGCCACGCGCGGCACCGCCCGCCTGGCCCGCTCGCCCCGCCGCCGCGTGTTTAGCGTCGCCGCTCGCGCCGATTTTCGGGGACCTTGCAGCACTGGCTGGTTGCAGGGGAGCAGGTGCCAGATTCCCTGGGCCATCAACTTAGGCTTAGATTTTTTTTTTTTTTTTTTTTTGTCTGGGTGGGAAGAGGACTGAGAAATTTATATCCATAGTTTTCAAGCTGGGAATAACCTGAGGAGTTTTTTAAAAATCGCGATACCCAGGCCGCATCCCAGATCAATTAGATCAGAACCTCTGCGGTGCTATCAGGGCGTCCATAATTTTTAAAGCTCCCCAGGTGGTTCCAAAGAGTAGCCAAGTTTGAGATGATTGGTTTAGATCGGATGGAAGGTAACGACCCTTCTCAATATTTCTCCGGGCCCCGGCCAAGCTTAGCGTCTTCCTTCTTGCCCAGTTTCCACCACCACCAAAAAATAACTACTTCCTATAAGTCCAAATGGGATGCAAAAAGCAGAGCGGGAAGCGGAGGACTGAGCTGCTGGGCACTGTTTCCCACGCTGCCGAGAAGTGTTAACGGTGGGGGGAGAGGGGGGGGTAGACATTTGCCTGAAACGGAAAGAGGCGGGAGAGACACAGACACACTGAACGGGATTTTAGGAATATTTACTCTGGGTGAATACAGGTGACTGCGCTTGGGTCAAGTTATTAGATTTGCACGGTGATTAAAATAATTTTGTAAAGTATCCCCTAAGGGGGTTTCGGCTTTCCTTGCTGTTACAGCAGCTGCAGCGTCTCCCTCTGCCAGTTTGACCTCGTGGCACCCACGGTCCCCGAGAGCTGCGTGCCACCCCCTGTGTGATAACTCCCTTCCCGCCTGGGGTGGTGCGGGCGCTGGCGTGCAGCCGCGACGCCCCCTGGAGAGCTCCGCGGGGGGCCAGGCAGGTTCTTCCCCTCCCTCCTTACCTCTCCTTACTAAGACCCTAGTCTTCGATCTGGGGAAGGGGCTGCAAGAACGAATGGGCACAAATGAAAGAAAACCGTTTTTCAGTGGGACGTAAAGGCCTTTGTGATCCCAGGCTGAGTCGCTGGGGAAGGATGTGGTGGTGTCTTGATGGGGTTTACTACACCGGAGAGGGTTCTAAGAGAGGAGGCGCCTGAAACCCCAGAGATCAGGAGCGGCGGCGCAGCGTGGTTCAGAGTTCCCTGGCAGGGTGATTCCGGCAAGTGCCTTTCTGCCCTGAGCTGTAGGTTCTTCATAAAAGGACACGTAATCTAGTGACCTCTACTTCCTCACTCTGAAATTATGGCAAAAGGGTAAGGCAACATTCTAAGTGAGATGTTGTTGCAGTGTTTCAGGTTTCAGACGAATTCCAGAAACAGCAAACTTTTAGTTAATGCCACATGCATTTATTGAGCACCACGGTATGTATGCCAGCGACTATGCGGGGGCTAGTGAAAAAAGATGAATAAGACATAATTTTAACCTTCAAGAACTCATCGTTTAGGGTTTGGCGTATAAGCAAATAATATAAAATAGGCTTAAAAGAACAAAAATGGATAGATTGAGGTGACAGGGGCACTTACATTATTAGGAAAGGGATTCTAGAGAAGGTGCCTGAGCTGGGCGTGGAGGTAATAGTCTCCCGTGAACGGTCTGAATCCATCAATTATATTATATTGTTTTTTTTTTAAAATAAAAAAGGGACCTCATCTCCGCTATCCTTTTGGAGACAGAGGCTATTTCCCTGTCTTGAGTTCCTTACATCCCTGTAAGTCCATAAACTGGGAGGACTGAGAGCATCCTCTCAGCCTGGTTAGAAATCTGTTAGATTGCAGATTCCAGGTGCATGAAAGATGCGTTACCTAAGCTTTGTGTAACAGTCCACTGACATTACTCAGCACGCCCAAAGTGCTCCGCCTGCTCATGATTCTCTGCATGTCCTCACTTCCCCATGTTTCCAGACATGAAGCTCTTACCAGGTCAAGTAATCTGGTTTCCCAGGGTAATCTTCTCCTTACCACCTGACAGAGCCAAATACTGTGGCTTGGAAATTGCATTTCTCATTGCAAGTGGATAAACTGGCATTCTGGTTGATCAAGCAGTTTCTTGGGAATTTGGTTCATTTAATTTAATTTCCCTGAGCCTGATCAACATGTCACGGACCAGATTGAGGACCAGCCCCTTAGACCATGGTGACTCCCTCTCACTTCTCTCCATCCTTCTCTAACTTCAAAGGTATTTCTTAGAGTCTCAAAAATTATAAGCATTGGCTAATCTTCAATCTAGCCCCATTCCTTAACAAGATAAATGAAATTGGTACATCTTTTCTACTCTGGCCATGTGTAAATGTTATTTTCTTTTATTTTTTAACAAACCATGAACATCTTTCTTTCTCTTTCTCTCTCTCTCTTCCCCAGAAGCAGTTGTGGATGGCTGCTCAAGAGGAAGGAGAGGGATAGAAGAAACCAAAGGTTATATTGGTTGGGTAGTAAGACCCTCTGAATTCCACAGGTTAATTCTCAAATGGACATATCCCTAATGAGCACTAACCCCAATCTGCACATATGCCCAGAGATAACTGCCGCTCACAAGTGCTTAGCACTTGTCCACTTACAGAGCCCTTCCATGAGTGTCATATCACATACTTCTGACAATTCCATGAGGAAAGCAATGATGCTGATTATTGATTGCTGTGTAACACATCACTCCAAAACCTAGTGGCTTAAAACAACAATCATTTTATTATTTCTTATTATTCTGCAATCTAGGTTAGGCTCAGCTGGGATACTGGGACAGCTGGCCTTCTCTTTCTCTTTACATGGCCTCCTTACACCATAGATTCATTTTGCTTGTTTTATAATTTCATACAAATGAAGTCATACTGTATATACTCTCTTGTGTATAGCTTCTTTCACTCTGCACAGTATTTTAGACATTCACCAATGTTGCATGTAGTTCATTTCTTTATATTAGTGAGTAGTATTCCGCTCTATGAATATACAAAAGTTTATCTGTTGTATTGGTGGACATTTGGGTTGTTTCCAGTTTTTAGGCATGAATAAAATGTTTATGAGCATTCTTGTCTGAGTTCTTTTGTGAACACATGCTTTCCTTTCTCTTGGATAAACAAATAGGAGTAGGATTACTGGATCATAGAAAAGATGTGTGTTTTACTTTAGAAGAAGCTCTTCTATAGTCTTCTGAAGCAGGTAAATTGTCCTGCATTTCCAGCAGCAGTATATGAGAGTTCTGGTTGTTCTAGCACCTCACCAATATTTAGTGGTGTCAGTTTCTCTTAAAACTTGTAGCCATTCTAGTGGGTGGATAGTCAGTTCTCAATGGACCTTTCATCTGAATTTTCCTGATGAAAAATGATGGCATGTGCCACTTCATGTGCTTCTTAGTAGCTTGTACATCTTCCTGTTCAAGTCTCTTGCCCATTTTTGAATTTGGTTATCTTTTGATTACTGAATTTTAGGAGTTCTTTTATATACTTTGGATAGTCTCTTTGTCAGATGTTTGTGTGTTGTGAATATTTTCTTCCAATCTGTGGCTTGCTGATTAGTTTTTATAATAATGTCTTTCCATGAGCAGTTTTTAATTTTGACAAAGTTCAATTTATCAATTTGTTTTTCATGATTATTGCTTGCTATGAACTAGGAAACTTTTGACTACTCCTGAGTTCTGGAGATATTCTCCTATACTTTCCTTTATAACTTTCATAGTTTAAGCTTTTTCATTTAGGCTTATGACCCATTTCAAATTAATTTTTGTGTATACTATGAGGTAAGGATTAAGGTTGGTTTTACTCATGGGGATATCCAATTGTTTTAGACTTTCATTTCCCCCTTGAATTGTTTGTTGTTGTTGTTGTTTGTTTTGTTTTGAGATGGAGTCTTGCTCTTGTTGCCCAGACTGGAGTGCAATGGCGTGATCTCAGCTCACCGCAACCTCCGCCTCCTAGGTTCAAGCAATTCTCCCACCTCAGCCTCCTGAGTAGCTGGGATTACAGGCACCAGCCGCCACATCCGGCAATTTTTATTAGTATTTTTAGTAGCGATGGGGTATTAGTATTTAGTATTAATATTTTTAGTAGCGACGAGGTTCTCCATGTTGGCCAGGCTGGTCTCGAACTCCCGACCTCAGGTAATCCGCGGGCCTCGGCTTCCCAGAGTGCTGGGATTACAGGCGTGAGCCACCGCGCCCAGCCCCCCCTTGAATTGTTTTGATGTTATTGCTGACAATTATTTGACTGTGTATTTGTGGGTGACCCAAATTTTGATCCCGAGGAAAAATGGGTATTTTATCACTAAGGACAGAATAATGCTATTTCTATGTTCTCTCTAAGTTTCCTGGGATCTGATTCATATCCAGCAACAGAAAAAAGTTCACCAAAGTTTACGGCTAAAATGAATGCCTCATTTTCAGTGGCTCATTCAGTTTGTTGACAAGACCTCTACAAAGTTGTCCACATTAAGTTAGATAAGAGCCAAAAGCAGAGGCATTATCCAATTTGCTTTTTTGTGTATGAGCAAATAATTAAGCCTATTGGATGTCTTTGGTTACAACTAGTAATGCCTCAGTGCTCCTGTCTTAACCTGCATGTGCTTAAACAGTAAGTCAAAACTAAACCTCTTTGTTAGAGAAATTCGAACAAACAAATACTAGATAAAGAACATTTGACAAGCCACTGAAAAACCCTTCAGTTGGCCCTTCAAGGAGAAAGGAATAGCAGAAGCTCTGGAGGTTTAAAACTGTCCTAAAAATAGGAATGACCATAGAAGAAGCGTTCCCCAGAATCAACTTCTTAAAGGATGCCAGCACAGCTCTCCTCTGAAGTTCTGGAAATCAGCCTTTTGCCCAGCCAGTGGTTGCCACCTGTCCTGTCATTTCAGAGGTTTTGATAGTGAGATTGGGTGGGGAGTCCTTTGTGCAGCCCGGTGGGGGCAGACGTGAGGCAGCCATTTTGGCACCAGCCTTGCAGGTCTGCAGAGAGAACTTTGCAGTGTAAGCAGTGTTTATGTTTCAGATTCCCAGTGGGTGTGAAGCCTTGTTGAGCACACAATGCCTGCCACTGTAGCCTACTTGGGGCTAGGAGCCTGGGGTGGATGGAGACGAGCACTGTGGTTATGAAGGGCTTTATAGTCCAGTGAGCCAAACCTCTGGATGAACCTGTTTATCTCGTTGTCAGAAAGGGTACTTTATCCAGGGAATTAATTCAGAAGTGAAAGGCATCACGTGGGAGTTAAGCTAGATATGCCTAACCCAGGCTTGTTCCTTCTCTCCTTCCTGAAACCTCTAACTCAGCTAAAGCACCAAAAAGGAAAATTATATCTAATTAGCTTAACTACTGGAGACCCTCAAATCTCTTCACTTGGTGTAGGATCATGGAAACCAAAACAATAAAACATTTGTTGGGAATGCCAAGCCCTCCTCAGAGAGCATGAGTCCTTCCCTATGCTTTCCTTGAGGCTTCCCCGTCCTTTCCCTGAGCCCTGTATTGTTTGGGTAAATGAGTAGGAAAGACTAAGACAGGTAGATCGGTAGAAGAGGTACTATATCAGGCATGTGTCTGTATGTGTGTTTCAAATCAGAGGATGGTAGGATTTCTATACATGTGATAGGAAGGAGGATGAAAGAAAACTGTATAAAAGAGAAAGAAAAAATACGCGTGGCAAAAGGAGAAGAAAAAAAAATCAGTGCAGTGTGTTGCATAGAATGAACGCAGGATTTGGGGCCAGATATACATTGACACCTGCCACTATTACTACTTCTACTACTACAACAAATGCCAACAACAGCATGAAGAAGGCATAAATTATTGTGTGTTTAACTGTGTTCTGGAGCAACATTAGACCTGTTAAATATATTATCTTATGTATTACTTGTGACAATGATATAGGGTATATTTCATTATTCCCATTTTTCAGATGAGGACAGTGAGGCCCAGAGAAATTAGTGACTTGTCATGATCCTATGGCTAGCTAATACATGGAGAAGCTATGAGTTGAAAACAGGTCTGCTTGACTCCAGTGCTTGCACTCTTAACCTTGCTCCAGTAAATGAAGGACAAACATTCATTCAATAAACTTACTCCGTTTGTAACTGGTTCAAATCCTGCCTCTGTCCCGTGACCTTGGATAACCTCTCTGATCTCAAGTTTCTTTGTGTGAAATATAAACTAATGCCTGTGCTTCCCAGCTTGCAGAGTTGCTAGGAGGATTAAATGAGATAACTCATGTGGAGGTGCTTGGTACATTGTGAAGCGCTAAACAAATGTGAGGGCTTGCTATTTGGGGCTTTTTTGCATTTTCTGGTTTCTCTGCTCCTTTGCAGAGATGCTCCCACTTATGAATCTGCAAAACTGTTGATGTAGTCCATGATATTAGAAGCTACTTTTCATCCAAACACACATCCTTTTTTCTTCTCACCCTTTTCTCTCACCAGGGGCAGCTACATTCTATTGCTCCCAGTCTCCAAAAGGGGAATTGAACAATGAGAACACATGGACACAGGAAGGGGAACATCACACACCGGGGCCTGTTGCGGGGTGGGGGGAGTGGGGAGGGATAGCATTTGGAGATATACCTAATGTTAAATGACGAGTTACTGGGTGCAGCACACCAACATGGCACATGTATACATATGTAACTAACCTGCACGTTGTGCACATGTACCCTAAAACTTAAAGTATAATTAAAACAAAAAACAAAAAACACAAGTTTGAAGTTCAATTAAAAAAATCAAATATAGCAGATTCCAAATAGCCACTCAGCCAGAGTCAGGAAAGAATAGATATTTCCTATATCTTCATAAAGGGTGAAGGAATAGAAGTTTGTGGATTAACTAACACTTTAAAATTATTTCAAGTCTAGTAAATGCAACTGAAGGTAGAGACAGTTGAGCTGTAGAGGCAGAAAATCACCATGACTCAGAATCTAGTCTTTAATTTGCTTAGGATCCAATGTCAGTTAGGCTGAGTGAAACTGACTGACATCAACCACATTCTAAAATATAACTTGAAAATCAAAATTAAAAATTATATATAATTTCTAAGCTGCACTTCAGGCTCTTTTATGTGCATGGAAAATATAAGACCAGGTATCCTCAGGTGATCAGAGTTTATTTTTAAGCTAAGCAAGTGGAGAGCAAGACCACAAAACCATGCTGAGGGTATGCATGCTCTGGTGGACCAAGTATTTTCATGACCAATGCATCCTGAAAACCTGGGGAGAACTTGAACAATGGCCTGTCATCATGTAGGGCATCAGGACCAACTTCCCTCCCTTTATTGTGTCTTAATCCCAAAACAAAGGTTCTGATTCATAGACATTGTCACCATTTTCTTTGAAGTTTCTGCATTGGGTGGAGTCTCACAGGAGCCATCTCATAAGTGATTGGCTAACCTTATACCTGTAAATGAGTATCTTTGTTGGAACATTGGTAATTGATCCAATTATAGAGCCCAAGGCAACTGGTTTGACTCAGACACTGGCATGTACCATGTGCAACCAGATTAGCCCGGCATAGCTTTCCTTTAAAAAGGAGGTCTTTCTAAGGAGCATGCCAGGCGTGTTGAACTTCAAGCAATACTTAAACATTTGTGTCAGCTGGACAATGTGTTCCCTGCCCTGTAGGGATACTCTCCATGGGAGCTTTCTTGCTGAGCGTGGAATCAGAGCAAGGGGAGTGAATCGCATGATTTTAATGACATCAGGCAGTGCCAGCCGGGTGCGCATAGCCTTGCCGAGTACTTCTTTCCAATTGAGCATGTGGATGTGAATGTTTCCATCCCAGGGACTTGCAGCCAGGGTGAGAGAAGCAGGAGGAAGCATCCTGAAGGGTCTTGCTTGGCCCGCTGTGGTTTTAGATCTTACACATCAATAGACACATTCTAGGGTTACTTTCTTCCTACTTATTATGCCTCAAAGGCATTGCATCTGCTGGTCTTTGTACAGCACTGGAGGCAGCATTCCTGACTCTTTCGACTTCACTTTTACTAGGTTCCAAGCACACCATTCCCCATCTGTTAATGCATTTTTGGTGTCAGGCAGGGAACATTAAGATTGATGAGCTTTCAGCAGGTCTGCTTTCCTGAGACGACAACTTAGTCCTCTGCTCCTCAATGCACACAACACTGATGGGAGGGCTTTCTTAGGCCAGGCACTGTGCTGGGCACTGAGGACTAAAGCAAGGAGGAGAAATATGGTCACAAAGGCCTTACAGTCAGGTGGGGATATAGCAACTTAACCAAATACCTATCTCAGTGTGATAGGTATCATTGATAAATAAGGAAAAAGGGAGTATGAGTGGGAAAGTGATTAACTCTGTCCGAAGGGCTCAAAGAAGTCTTTATAGATGAGCTTCAAGTAAGGTTCTGTAGACAGAATAAGAGTACATCAGGGAGGCAGGGAGTGGGCGAGGAATGCCAGTACGGTCTACACAGGCAGGAATACCACAGTCTGAATACAAGCTGTCCAGTTTTCTGGAATGCAAAGCTTACTAGAGGAAGAACGACACTGATTATTGTAACAGTAAGAACTATTATTTGCTGACTACTGACTGGGCTAGGCACTGTGCTGAATTCTTTGCATGCATCATGGTAACCCATCTTTAAAACAACCTTAGGAAACAGGTACTACTATTTCTTACTGATGAAAATTCTTTCCTATGTCATAAACCCAAGTCGAACTGGCTTAGGCAAATGCAGGAGTTTTGAAAGCCTTTTCAGTCTCTTCCTTCTCTTTTTGTGTTGTTTTTATTCTCTGCAAACTTAAGCTCTACCACACACTGGAGCATGTGACTTCCAGTAGCTCAGGAGTTTTACATATTTGCCTTTCCTCCACCAGAGAGGAACTAATTTTCTTTCTCAGTTTTAGTTTAAAAAATCCCAGAGAGGCCAGGCACGGTGACTGACACCTGTAATCCCAGCACTTTGGGAGGCCGAAGTGGGCAGATCACTTGAGGCCCAGTTTGAGACCAGTCTGGCCAACATGGCAAACTCCTGTCTCTACTGAAAATACCAAAATTATCCAACTGTAATGGTTTGCACCTGTAATCCCAGCTACTCAGGAGGCTAAGGCACGAGAATCGCTTGAACCTGGGAGGTGGAGGTTGCAGTGAGCCAAGATTGCACCACTGCACTTCAGCCTAGGAGAAAAAAAATTCTCAGAGAAGAGTTTAGATAGGCCCAGCTTAGATCAGCTGTCTATTCTTGGATTAATTAGTAATGGGGCTGTTAAGAACGTGACCATTCCAACTGGCACTGATGGTTAGAGGGAAAGGAGGAGCAATTTCCAAGAGGAAGGAACCCCAGACAGACAGAAGTACATATGCCCACTGAATTCTTCATTTTGTAGATGAGGATATTGAAGCTTTGAGAGGTTGAGTAACATGTTGAGGTCACACAGCTAGTAAGGAGCAGAAACTAAAATTCAGTCTAAGTCTATCTCAGTGGTTCTCAAAAAGGAGCTCTGGAACAAGACCACTGGAGCTCAATGCTGGTTCCACCATGAATTAGCTGGGTGGGTGACTTTGGGTAAGTCACTGAGCTTCTGGGTGCTTCAGTTTTCCCAACTGTGAAGTGAGCAGAATAATTGTACCAAGCTCACAGATGAGGATTAGATGCATTAATACCTAGGGAGAACTTAGACTAGTGCCTGGCACAAAGGATAAGCTCAATAAATATGAGTTGGCATGCTCTCATGCTTCATGCTAGCTTTCCTATCCTGGTCAGATGAATGGCTGTTTCAATCTTCAGGGCTCCGCTCAGCTGCCTTCCTTGGTGAAACCCTCCTGATGCCCCCAGAAAAAGTTAGTCCTCCTTTGTGCTCTCAGGAGCACAAAGCAAAACACTTTTGCTTTCATGTCCATCTCCCCGACTGCTCCTCAAGGGTGTGGTTCTTTCTTCTTGACATGTGTCCTTCCACCAAACAGTATACCCACTACATAGAAGACATTCAGTAACTGTTTGAAGGCTTAAATATACAGATTTCACTGGGGCAACACCAACATGGTGGGTCATTGAAAGTTGGGTCATCTAAACTGATCAGTTTGCCAAGCATTGTTTTTTCCAGCTCTCACATTTCAACTCTTCTTATTTGCCTGCCCCTGAAGGAGTGAAAAATATCGTTTACAGAGTTCAGTAATGTGGTCCTTCCTCCTTTGCTGTCAGCTTTTATCCAAATCTGAATGTTGGTCGTGTTTGTTATCAGCGCTTCCCATAGTCTCCATTACCTCCCCAGCTTGGGTTTCTGTTTACCTACTGTGACTTAACCCTGACCATTCAGCTCTCCTTCCTTATTAGTTTCTGCACACCCTGAGTCAGAATAACTTCCTGTCCAAGTGGGACCTACTGTCGTGTTTGTAGGCTTGTGGGTCCAGTTGCTACTCAGTCAGTGCTTAAGTAGTTACAAGCTGCTGATAACTAATAATCTGGGTATCTCATACCACTGCCTAACCATTCTGGTTCTTTGTTAAGAAGATGGCAGGCAGCCCATGGGATTTTCTTTCTTTCTTTTTCTTTTCTTTTTTTTTGGAGATGGAGTTTCATTCTTGTTGCCCAGCCTGGAGTCCAGTGGCACAATCTTGGCTCACGGCAACCTCCGCCTCCTGGGTTCAATTGATTATCCTGCCTCAGTCTCCCGAGTAGCTGGGATTACAGGCATGTGCCATCACGCCCAGTCAATTTTTGTATTTTTAGTAGAGACGGGGTTTCTTCATGTTGGTGAGGCTGGTCTCGAACTCCCAACCTCAGGTGATCCTCCTGCCTTGGCCTCCCAAAGTGCTGGGATTACAGGCATGAGCCACCGTGCCTGGCCTGGATTTTCTTTTTTTTTTATTAAAAAAAACATAAACCTTACAATTCAGGATCATTTCAGCACTGAAAGACAAAAGCCACACTCAGTTGTTCTTTATCAGTAGCTGTCAAACTGTATAATACCACAGTTTAGAGGAGCTGGTTAGAATGCAGATTCTTGGTCCTGCGGCTAAAGATTCCTGTTGAATAGTCTGGAATGGAGTTGAAGTATCTGCCTTTTTAACAAGGTGGGTAGTTTTCTATGGCTGCCCTAACAAATTACCATAAACTCAGTGTCTGAAAACAACAGAAACTTTTCTGTCACAGTTCTGGAGGCCAGAAGTCTGAAGTTGAATCGTAAGCAAGGCCACGCTCCCTCCAAAGGCACCAGGGCAGAATCCTCCCTTGCCTCTTCCAGCTTCTGTTGGCCCCAGGCATTCTTTGGCTTGCGGCTGCATCACTGCAGTCTCTGCACATGGCCCTTTTCTCTGTGTCTGTGTGTCTGAAATATCCCTCTCCTTTCTCTTATGGAAGAACACCAGTCACTGGATTTATAGTACACCCTAAATACAAGATGATTTCATCTTGACATCCTTAACTTAATTACAGCTACAAAGATCCTATTTCCAAATAAGGTCACATTCATAGGTACTAGGGGTTAGGATTTGGACATATCTTTTTGAAGGGACAGAACCCACTACAAAAGGTTATTCCGACATATGCGGTTCTGTTATCATACTGCAAAAACACTGTCCTAGTTTCTAGATGAGTATTAGAGCTTATCCTGACTAGTTATCATGCAATCTAGACAGTTCTACAGTTGAGTACTAGTCAGTTGAAAAAATTAGAAATGGACCAGGCCTGGTGTCTCATGCCTGTAATCCTAGCACTTCGGGAGGCCGAGGCGGATGGATCACTGGAGCTCAAGAGTTCGAGACCAGCCTGGGCAATATGGTGAAACCCCATCTCTACAAAAAAAAATTAGCCAAGCGTGGTGGCTTGCACCTGTACACCCAGTTAGTTGGGGGGCTGAGGCAAGAGGATTGCTTGAGCCCAGGAGGTGGAGGTTGCAGTGAGCCGAGATCACACCACTGCACTCCAGCCTGAGTGACAGAGTGAAACCCTGTCTCAAAAAAAAAAAAAAGAAAGAAAGAAAAGAGAGAATGCTTTCCCCTGGCGCATCTTCCTGCCACTGCTTGCTGAGTTGGTTGGTAGGGAGGGCAGGGGAGGAAAACCAGAAGGGCTAGCGTCTTTCCCCTGCTCCATGTTTCTCCCTCTCTCCCTGGCTCTCTCTCTGTCTGTCTCTCAACTCCCCCACCTGCCTCTGTTCTGAAGTGCATGGTCTTTTCCTCTCCAGCTACCACTTTTAGAGACTTTGGCTGTAAAAGCAAAATTCTAGACTCAGACATTGCCTCTTAGTCAATTGCACTGAGTTTGAATGAGTCTGAAACATAAATATCAAATATATGAATGGATAAACACACACACAAGAATGGAAGTATTTTCTCTTCTTTTAATTCATTCAGGATTTTGTATATTGAACCTTGAAAAAAATCAACCCCTTTATCTCCTATAATCCTCATCCTGGTTTTCCCCACCCAATATTTTATCAGTATAATTTTACCATCGAGATAAGATTCCTCCTCTTTCTCTTCCTGTGTGTTTAGTCACCTTTCCCATCCTCTTTCAAACCAAAGAAGGCTTTGAAACCAAGGACCTACAATAATACTGTTCTTTCTGCAAAGGCATCTTAATATCATGGCTGCAATCTGCCTTGTCTACAAGAGCCTCATCTCCTTTACCATATGTTCATTTCCTGAACACCTAATCCTCCAACGATCAGTTACAAATCCTGTAGCCAGCGCCCCCTCCTAAGACCAGATATAGTTCACCTTTCATACAGTCCTCAGTCTTTTCTCCTCCAAAGTGATACCAGGTCCTAGAACCCTTCCCAGAAGCTATGACTCCTCTTTGACATCAGAAATCTGGTCCATTTGCCTTGGGTTCCAGCCCAAATCTGTCCCTCCCCCTGCTAACTGCATTATCAGGTATTTTCCTGGTAGCGGAATCTAGCTAAAGGTACCTCTTGACTGGGGTCCACCTCTTTCATTTTTGTAGCCCTGCTATTCGTTTTACCCTCAGTGAATCCACTTCACACAACAACACGGCTGATGAATCCCACAAATGTAATGTGGAGAGGGTCAAAGAAACCAGATGTAAAAGGGTATGTGCTTGCATATAAATTTCCTATGTGATTAGAAGCCATCATACTCTTGAGGGTGGGTGGGGGCCTGATAAATGTTTAATGACTGGCTCTCCTCTGAGCAAGAAAGCCATGCTGGCTAATGTCCGTGGTGTAAATACTCCTAACCATTGCCAGTTTCAACCTACTAACATGACATCACTTAACATGGAGTAGAAGTGTGTGCTATAGCATAGCATTATGTGATATTTCCACTAGACAGATACAATAGATAAATAACCTCAAGAGCATAAATAAGTGTATAACATAGTGAAATAAATAGGAAGTAATGAATTTTGAATGTTTATTACCTATTACCGTGTGCCAAATGATCTTTGTAGCATCTCACTCTCCTACAAATGTAAAGCCCCAACAGGTAATGTCACCTGAGAACACAGGACTAAAATGACTGCAAATATCCAATGATACTCTCGATTTCCACCATCTTTGAAGACTCCTAATCTAGTCCATATTTATTTATCTTTTCAACAAATGCTTACTGAGCATGTTTCAGGCACTTTTTTCTCTTTGATAGTTTTATTGAGGTATAATTGACATACAATAAACTATACATGATTAAGTATACAATTTGATAAATTTTGACATCTGTGTACACCCATGAAGCCATTACTATAACCAAGATAATGACCATATCTATGATAACTGGCACTCAAAAGCCATAGGAGCTAGCTTCAGCACAGGACTGGGTTGGGTAAGTGAATGGAATGGAATATGATCGGAGATTCTGGAGTTGGGATAATGTTCTATTTCTTGATCTCCATGATGGTTAAATAGGGATTTCTGCATGGTTAAAATGTATTGAGCTGAACACTTACAATGTGTGGACTCTTCCCAGTGTGTGTTAAACATCAATAAAATTCACCCCAAAAAGGGAGTAGGATTAAAGAGGGAAAGGGGTCAATTACTTCTGAACTTAAAATTCTCTGGCTTTCTGTTGCATTTCAGTTAAAATGTCATCTACTTCCCACAGCTTTCAAGCCTTGCTTTGCAGCTTCTAACCCCTGGCTGTATTTCCGGCTTCACTAAGCTCAGGCCTCAGTTTCTCAAAGCTGTCAAGTTCCTTCCAGTCTCAGGGCCTTTACATATGCTGTTCCCTCTGCCTCAAGCTCTTTCTGCCACTGTGTTAGTCCACTTTTGTACTGCATAAAGGAATACCTGAGACTGTGTAATTTATAAAGAAAAGAGGTTTGTTTTAGCTTGCAGCTCTGCAGGCTGTGCAGGAAGTGTGGTGCCAGGATCTATTTCTAGTGAAGGCCTCAGGGAGCTTACAATTATGGTGAAAGGCAAAGGGGGAGCCAGTGTATCTCATGGAAAGAAAGGAAGCAAGAGAGAGGCGGGTGGGGGGGGGGGTGGGGTTGCCAGGCTCTTTTAAACAACCAGATCTCCTGTGAACTCATAGAGTAAGAACTTACTGATTATAGCAAGAACAGTTCCAAGCCATTCATGAGGGATCCGCCCCCATGATTCTAACACCTCCCACCAGGCCCCACCTCCAGCACTGGGGATCACATTTCAACATGAGATTTGGAGGGGACAAATAAATATCCAACCATATCGGCCACTTTTCCCAAAGCAGCTACTTCCTTCTCATCCTTTAGAGCTCAGCCTAATCATCACCTTCTGAAGTAGCTGCCTTCTCTAAAGTAGTGTTACTCTTTTTCTCAAAGCCTTATTCGTTTCTTTCTGCATGCTTTTTAAAGTAACTGTTTCTTCATCTGTTTGCTTTTGACCTTTGGCCTCCTACTTAACTGTAAACTCCATGAGGTCAGGGATCACAGGTTTTGTCTTACCAGTGTAACCCAGACACAATGTAAGGAACCTAGGAGGTCTTTAATAAAAATGTAATGAATGGGCCCAGGCACGGTGGCTTATGCCTGTAATCCCAGCACTTTGGGAGGCCAAGGCGGGCGGATCATGAAATCAGGAGATCGAGACCATCCTGGCTGACATGGTGAAATCCCGTCTCTACTAAAAATACAAAAAAATTAGCCAGGCGTGGTGGCAGGCGCCTTTAGTCCTAGCTACTTGGGAAGCTGAGGCAAGAGAATCGCTTGAACCCAGGAGGCGGAGGTTGCAGTGAGCCGAGATCGTGCCACTGCACTCCAGCCTGGGTGACAGAGTGAGATTCTGTCTCAAAAAAAAAAAAAAAAATTGTAATGAACGAAGCAGTTAATTCTTGGTTTTCTTGGGGAATGCAAGGAAGCTGTGCCCCAGAGGATGTGTGTAGATTTAAGGAGTGGGAGCAGAGGAGTCAGTCTAATATGCTGATTACGAAGCCATTTAGGTGACGCCTTACCAGCTGCAGATTCCAGGTCCTGCTTCCTGCAAGAGTCTGAAGGTTCACATCAGATGAGGAGACTGAAGCCCTGAGTGCCTAACGCCATGAGCAGAGGTGGAACTGGAATTGCCATCTCCTGATTCCCAAACTAGAGCTCACCTCTCTTTGTCATATTTTCAGAGGCTGGAATTGGGGAGTGGGGAAGGAATGAGGAAGGGGGAGAGAAGGAGCATGAGCTTTAACACATGCAGACATGGAAAAGAATCTGGCTTTATAACTGCCTGGTTCAGCATTCTTAGGCAAATAGCCAAGTCTCCCAAGCCTCAATTGTCTCATCACTAAAATGGGGATCATAATGACCATTTTATAGGAACCTTGCAAGAAATGGAGGAAACAATATATATAAAGTGGCTATCTCATCCTTGGTGCTTAGTGAAAGCCCAGTTGGTTCCTTTTGTTCCCTGTTGTGGCAGCAGCCGCTGGGGGCTGGGCGAGATGAGGCGTCCCCTCGCTATTCCACGAATGTCCTAATCATGACTCTGATCGTTGCCCAATTTAATTAATGCCCTAGCAGTGGGTTGACATTCTCAGGCTTTAACTGTCTAAGAAAAGCACTGGTACCACAATGCTGTGCTAACACATCAAGCTTCTCCTCTTGAATGTCTAATGAATTCATTCCTGTAGGCACTCTGAGAAGAGTGAGAAGATTAAGGCATAGATTGGATGTAAAACGATGACAGTTGTAAGGCATAAAATCAATAATGCCCCACTTTCCCAAAAACCTGGAACCTTTGTCATGTCAAAAATATAGTGAGGTATCTTCTGACATACTTATGTAGTGATGCTATTCTCCTAAGAACAATTTTTTCTAATTACAGGTATTTAGCTTCTCATTAAAACTTGGTTACACTGATTTTAGGGTTCCAGGCATTAAAATGATGTACGGAGTGAAGTGCAGGGAGATGAAGGAAAGTGATATACTTTTAGTATTTACTTTCTTGCAGATACTGTGATAGCTGTTCACCTCCCTATGAGATAGGCATACCCTTCTTCATGTTAAGAACTTCAGATTTCACTTAATTTTAATGTAAAAGACGCCAGTTGGGTAGAATCTAAGATGCTGTAACAGAGACTTGGAAAGTAGAGGGGTTCCAACAGGTTAGAAGTTTGTTTCTTTCTCATATAACTGTCCAGAGATAGGCAGCCTGGGATTGCAGGGTTGCTCTGCTCTCCTCAAGATAGTGCTTCCATTTCTGAAACTAAGATGGCTGCCCCCTGCTACCACTGTGTTTGCATCCCACACAGCAGAGACAGGGAAAGGCAAGGCAATCTTTTCTTTTAAGGGCATGATTCAGAAGTGGCAGACATCATCTTTGTTCATGTCCCTAAAGAGCTTAGATGATTTAAATAATACAGAAGTTCATTCCTCTGACATGTAACAATCTAAGGGTAAGCAGCCCGAGGGTTTCCACAGTATCAGGAGCCACATTTCTTGTTTTTCCACCATCCCCCAGGGTTTGTCATCTACACAGCAGAGGGCAGCTTGCCACCACGTGGGTCCATGTTCCAGCCAAAAGAACTGAGAGAAAGGAAGAGAGGACAATCCTTTTCCTCTTGAGGGCACAACCTGGAAATTGTTCACCTCATTTCTGCTCATATTCCATTGGCCAGAATATGGTCACATGGTCAAAATTAGCTGCAAGGGAAGCTGGGAAATGTGCCTAGCTAAAACGGGGTAATTTTGTTACTAAAGGAAGAAGGAATAAATGGTTTCTGCTAGAAAATAACTCCTCTGCCATAAGAAACCATTATAAGGATTTGTGCACGTGATACAATTTATTTGTCAGAAATTTTGTGACTGTTGGATATAAAGTGCACTGTGGAGGGTAGGCACAAGCATGGAAGCAGGAAGAGAAGCTGATGAATAAAGTGGCCTGGTCTAGGGTGTAGCAGCTGAGATGATAAGTGGTCTGATTCAAGATATATTTTGAAATGTACTTTCAGATGCCCTCAGCACACACACAACAATAATAGTATTAACACAAATTTAAAACGCAAACACCTAAGCAGGATTTTCTGTGGGGTGGATACGGAGTGTGACAGAGAAAGAGGGGTTGAGGATCTTTGGATGAAAGGCTTTTTCAAGTCACTCAGGGTTCAGCTCAGTGAAGTTTCCTTGATCCACTGGTTCATGGCAGTCATGCTATCATATCATCCTGGTTTTTCTTCCTAAAACATATCTCTATCTGAAATTATCTTGCTTAGTTTTCTGTTTGCTTATTTTCTCTTCCCACTAAAAGATATGCTCCACGGAGTAGAAATGCTTTCTATCCTATTCATTATTCTAGTGTTGGCACCTAGAACAATGCCTGGCACACAGTAATATTAAGAGCCAACATTTGTAAGCCGACATTTACTTAACACTTGTTGAAGGGATGAATCAGTTAGATAACAGTTGGTGTTTCTGAAGATGATAAATGAATAGAAAGAAAAATTAAATGATATAATAAGGAAATAGAATGACAGGAGCCAGAAATCTACATATTGAAGAGGCTACAATGTTTTTTAAAAATGATTAAATATTGACCAATGCTGTCACATTTGTGATGTTATTTATCTAGAGTTCACAGTCCACAGGTACCCTAGTAGAAAAATCAAGTTACTTTAAAAGAAGAAATGATCAGTCTGCTCTCAAATATCTCAACTCTCTCTTTAGCCCAGTAGATTTTTTTTAAGGGAGTCCCTAGAGATTTAGAGGGAAAAGAGTACGACTCAAGAATTCTAAAAGCAATCAAATTGTCATTCAAGCATGTAAGAACTGTAGAAACATATCACTTGTACATTTTTCCTGGAATGGAAAGATATCATTAGGGGCCCTGGGCATGATTGTGATGTTGAGGCATATAAGCATTATTGGTGAGCATTAAAATATATTCAACATAAAATAAAGTCTGAATATTTTTAATAATTATGGTTGTAAAACATAAGGGAAATGTTACATTTCTTGTAAGAAAAGCTACACAATGTAAAATAATAATAGAAGATTAATTTGGCTGCTTTAACAGATACCAAATTAACACAGTTTAAACAAGATGAAGTTTATTTCTCCCTCCACAGCGGTCTGATTATGCACAGTCCACAGCTGCTCTGGGGCTCCATGGTACTAGGCACACAGGTTTCCTCTCTCTTGTTAGTCTGCATCCCCTAAAGGGTGGCTGTCTTCAGCTTTGTTGAATAGGGTTCTCGACCACGTTCACTGGGTTCATGTTCTAGCAGCAAGAAAGGTTAGAAGGTGGAGAGGGAGCAGAAATTGAACACATCTGTTTTACTCACATCCAATTAATCATCCTATGACCACACTTAGCAGCAAGGAAGGCTGGGAAATGTGGTCTTCAGCTGGGTGGCACATGTCGACCTAAATCCTCTATGATTATAGAAGTAGCAGAGAAAAGACATGTGTGGGGAGGGAAACTATCAATCTTTGACATTCTACTTCAGGTGTTGTTGTGAGAATGAAATGAAATATATAAGGACACATGCTTAGTATTTGCCCCTAAATATGGTTAGTGTTCAGGAATAGTAGGTATTCTTTTTAAATGAAAATAACCTTATTTTTCATTATAGAAATGATACATGTTGGTTATAAAATATTCAAACAATATAAAGGAACATAAAAAAGTTAAGATCACTCTGAACCTCATCTTCAGAGTCAACCACTGCTAAAACACTATGCCCATATCTGATAATTTATCAAATGTGTATTTGAGTCCCAATATGTGATATTAGGGACATAATAAGACAAAGAGGCAAATATGAGCCTTCCAAAATTAGTCGATTTCCTTTTGAATTTATCTCATTGATATAAAACTATGAAAAAAAGAGTAACTCTCATAAATGTTTCAGCACTTAAACAAAATGTATTCTCTATAGAGTAAATAGCTGGTATATATACCTGTTATTTCAACTATATTAATTGTGTTATGTTTTTATGTTATGTTATTTGGTGCAAAAAATTTATGATAGTTTTATCTTCTTTGGGGACTGGACCATTAATAAGTAGAAAGTCTCCCCTTGAGTTTGAATGTCTGATCTCAATATCACAACCCTTCCTTCCTTTCTTCTTCCACTTGTCTGGATTCTTAGGTTGATATATGAGTTTGTCCCCAAGCAGGTTCAGAACCTGAATAGGTTAATCTTTTTAAGGGCTCAATTTTCTTCTCTCATTCCCTTACAACAACCAGGGTACAGTTTACAGCCACCTGCTTTGTACTTACTAATCTTAGGTTCTATAAGAACCTGAGATATTTTAAACACTACATATCCTATTTGGATACATTTCCCCCACATTGAAAAAGATCGTGCCAAGTTGTAGCAGCAACTCAAATCTAGAGAGTTTGAGTTTTCATTAGATTTCAAGTGAAGCCATCAATTCACAGCTAATGTGTAGTTCAGAGGCATTGTACAGGGTTCCTTTGATGCCTTTGAAAATGTCACGTATACCTTAACATGTTGTGCTTCATCTATAGAGAAGCAGCCACTACAGAGTTGGCATCTCTATTTACAAAGAGGCAAATATGAACCTTCCAAATTTCGTCAAATTCGTTTTGAATTTATCTCATTAATATAAAACTCTGAAAAAAAAACCCAGTAAATCCTGGCTTGTTTACCTATTTTTTTTCCTAAGAAAATAATAAAAATGATGCCTGTAACTATTTGAGGGTGCCCATTACGTGCCAAGCATTTCACATGTATCATCTCTACTCTGATCCTCATAGCCACCTGCCATATGAGTGTGATGACCACCATTGGGCAGGTAAGAGTACTGAAGGGAATGTCACAAGTACAGCTGCACATGTAGACTACCAGTGGCAAGAGGGAGCTGGGGGTCAAGACTGTTCTGTTTCACTGCGCAACGTCTGTTTGTTCCACTGCTCTAAGAGCTGGACTTCTGAAAGAAATGGGCAATTCTTTGTTTTACTATGTTTTGTGTTTTGAGTAATGTTTCCTCTTTTTCTATCCCTGGACGCTCTTTACTGGAGTCTAATAAGAACAAATTCCATATGCAGCTACAGAAATGCAAGTCTGAAGGAATGGAAGGCTAGAACCTGTTTTATTTACAGTTTGGCAAACAAATACAATTTGCTTAAATAAACCCACCAGGAGGATTGGTGGAATCAAGTCTTTTGTTATTTTAGTGCTGTAATTCCAGAATGTGCCTCGGTGATTTAAAAAAGAACACTGATATCAAATATTACTCTCTATTTATCGCAAATACCATATGAAGTTTTTGTTGCTGTTTACAATATGTAAGCTCCATAGCAAAACATTATATCTAGTTTCAGAAATGCTAACTGCATTTGGATCACAAAACAGGTAAAATTTTCTGGGGCACTTAATTGTGTTTCTCACAACCAACTAAAACACTTAATATGTAACTTTGGGAAAGAAAGAGTTGTTTTTGTTTGTTTGTTTCATTTTGTTTTCTTTTTTGAGACGGTGTCTCACTCTGTCACCCAGGCTGGAATGCAGTGGCATGATCTTGGCTCACTGCAACCTCTGCCTCCTGGGTTCAAGCAATTCTGGTGCCTCAGCCTCCCAAGTAGCTGGGATTACAGGCGCCTGCCACTGCGCCTGACTAATTTTTGTATTTTTAGTAGAGATGGGGTTTCACCATGTTGGCCAGGCTGGTCTCAAACTCCTGACCTCAGGTGATCCACCCGCCTCGGCCTCCCAAAGTGCTGGGATTACAGGCGTGAGCCACCACGCCCAGCAGAATTGTTCCTTTCAAATGCAGGTATATTTCCAATAATGTGCAATACAAGGTGATTTGGTATAACTGACTAAAAGGACCTGGGAGTGATTTAATGGAAATGAAGAAATGGTTAGACCAAACCCATAGCATTATATCTGTAGGACTTTTCCACAGATTCAGGCCCTCCTTCAGACTTACTGATTCAAAATTTTGAGAAGTAGAGTTACAGACATGTGCTTTTAGAAATTTCAGGGGTAATTTTGATGCGCATCCCTGGTTACAAACCTCTGGGCTGGAGCCAGGTGTGTATCTTTAGTACACTGACTAGCAACAAAAAGATATTTTCTTTCCAATGCTGGCTGCTACTACAAACAGTTGTTCTTCCCTGTCTCTTTCCTCACTCCAAGAAAAAGGAATTTAGGCAATGAAATAAAGATGGGCAGATGTTCTCAACAATGGGCGATATGGATCATCTGATTCTCAAAGAAATGTACCTTTCTTGTCTGCCATGAATACCTGACGCAGATGGAGCTTAATAGACACTTGCATGCTAGGAAAGGGTTTCGGGAATGATAAAGTTTCGGGAATGATAAATGAAGTTTTTTTGGGGGGATGGGGTCTGGGTCGCTTCGTCACCCAGTCTGGAGTGCAGTGGTGTGGTCTTGGCTCAATGCAACCTCTGCCTCCCAGATTCAATCAGTTCTCGTGCCTCAGCCTCCCAGGTAGCTGGGATTACAGGCATGTGCCACCACGCCCAGCTAAGTTTTGTATTTTTAGTAGAGACAGGGTTTCACCACGTTGGCCAGGCTGGTCTCGAACTCCTGACCTCAGGTGATCCTCCCACCTTTGCCTGCCAAATTGCTGAGATTACAGGCGTGAGCCACCGTGCCTGGCCTCAGTTTTTACTAGCAAAGAAATCAAAATACTTTTTTTTCCAATCAATCATATGGTGAATAGATGGACACAACATTGGAAATCATGGAGTCCAACTGTCTTATTTTACATTAAGAGAAACTGAGCCTAAAGTGGGGAAGTGACTTCTATGTCATACAGCTTTTTCCTGCAGTACAAACCATTCAATTCAATGGCCAACCTCAGAATGCAAACCAAGCTTTCTATTCGTTTTTGGAGCCTTGCCTCACTGAAATTAGAAAGAACACAGAAACAGCTGTTCAACCATGTCCAGAAATGAGATTCCATTCTTCAGTAAAGCACCAAAACTTTAGCTAAGAAGTGTTAACGGAGAAAAAAAAGATCAGCCTGAAACAGATTCTTCAGCAAAGTTACCCATCCTCACGGAGGCTCACAAAGAGTGAAATAACCAAAGTTATCTTTATATCAGCTTTCCTGTCATCAATGTGAATTGTCCTTCCAGGACAGATATTTGAGAGTGGGCTTAGCCAAATCTTCATTACATGCTGTTTTTCTGGATCTGTTCTCAGAGGGGAGCTTTCGTATTCTCAATCTCTCTTCCTTTCCTAGCCCCTAAACAAAAACTTGGAGAACAGCATTTGTATCAAGGTAAAGATCTGGTATCAAATAATTCATATGATATTATTAATGCCTTGTTGGATGTTATCGACCGAATTGTGTCCCCTCCCCTGCCCCATTCATATGTTGAAGTCCTAGCTCCCAGTACTCAGAATGTGGCTATATTTGGAAATAAGGTCATTGAAGAGATACTTTAGTTAAAATGAGGTCACTGGGGCAGGCCCTAATCCAATATGACTGGTATCCTCACAAGAAAAGGAAATTAGGACAAAGACACATGAAGAGGGAAGACCATGTGAAGAAACAGGAAGAAGACGGCTGTCTACAAGGCCAGGAGAGACTAAGAAGAAACCTACCCTGCTGACACATTGATCTTGGACTTCTAGCCTCCAGAACTGTAAGACTATAAATTTCTGTTTAAACCACCCAGTCAGTGGTATATTGTTATGTCAGCTCTAGCAAACTAATACATTGGATGTTTTATTCATTTGTTACGGATGTGAAATTTAATTCCATTCTTTAACAAGTGCATGCTCAAAATGGAGTGTCTGTGTCATCATTTTGACCCTTTAGTTAAAATGAAAACCTGGGCTAGGTGTGCTGGCACATGCCTGTAATCCCAGCATTTTGGGAGGCCAACGTGGGTGAACTGCTTGAGCCCAGGAGTTCAAGACCCACTTGGGCAACATGGCAAAACTCCGTCTCTACAAAAAAACTTAGCTGTGTGTGGTGGTACATGCCTGTAGTCCCAGCTACTTGGGAGGCTGGGGTGGGAGGATTGCTTTAGCCTGGGGGGTCAAGGCTGCAGTGAGCCGAGATCATGCCATTTCACTCTATCCTGGGTGACAGAGTGACACCCTGTCTAAAAATAAATAAATAAAATAAAATGAAGACCTAGACATGGTATCAGGATGTCTGCATTGACAAACACCTGAAAACCCAATTCTAATAATTAAAGTAACAAATGGGATGCATTTAGCTCAAACAGCTCAAAGGTCAAGAGGGAGTACAGGCTTCAAGTGTAGTTTGATCAGGGTGTAGCTTCCTCTGCTTCTCCCTGTTTATCAGGTGTGTGGTTGGGTTGGGTCCCCTCAAGGTGGAAAGAGGGCATCAGTAGTTATACCTGCTCTTCCATTCCTGTCCAAGGAGAAAGGATGGCATCGAGTAACTATAACAAGTCCAGGCTTTCCTCTGATTGAATCAGTCATTGTTACACTAATAATAACAACAGTAACAACAACTAATACTTCATGTACTCTTAATATATGTCAGGCACTCTTCTAAGTGCATCTGCTGCAGGAACTCTTTCAATCCTCATAAAAAGAGGAATGGTGGAAACAAACTAAATGTCCATCAACAGATGAATGCATAAAGCAAATATGGTATAGACATACAATGGAATTCTATTCAACCATAATAAGAAAGCAATTCTGCAATATAAAATGAGATAGATGAACCTTGCGTACGTTATGCTAAGTGAAATAAGCCAGTCACAGAAAGACAAACACTGCATGATTCCACTTATCTGAGGAACTCAAAATAGTCAAATTCAAAGACTCAAAGAGTGGAAAGGTGGTTTCCAGGGGCTGGGGAGAGGACGAAATGGGGAGTTACCAATTAGTGGGCATAAAGTTTCAGTCAAGCAAGATGAATAAGTTCTAGAGATCTGCTGTACAACATTGCACCTATAATCAACAATAATGTTTCACACTTAAAAAATTTTAGAAGGGTAGATCTCATGTTAAATGTTATTATAATAAAATTTTAAAGGCAAATAAATAAACAGAAAACCCAAACGAAACGAAACAAAAAACAATGGGACCACCCTGATTTGTTAATTTGGTCAAGCCCAACCCCTGAACTGAGAGAGGAGGTAAGGCCCCCCACCAGCTGAAATTATAAGACTGATACACAAGGTGAAGGATAGATATTAGGAAAATAACCACAGTATGAACTACAACCATGTGTTTGAAAAGTTATAACTCTGTTCCATGCTTCAGATTTCCTTAGTGATCTAGCTTAATACAGGCAAAACCAAGATACGTTCTCCTTTCATTGTCCACATTACTTACATTACCTTTCGTCACAAATGTTCTGTCACAGTATTGTTTTCTCCTTGCAGATACAGATGCCAACAGAAATTGAGTTAGGAAGCTTGCAGGCTTCCAGAAATTCATCAACACCTGATCAGCTTTTCTGCTGCAAGTTAAAGTGACCTCTTAAGAGGGTCAAACCCTAGGTCCCTTTGATTCTGCTACTGTTCTGACATTTGCAGAGGGGTGTGAAAACCTCTTTGCTTGTTCTGGCTTGTGTGAGCTGCTTTATCTTTTACCCTAGACGTACAGTAAGAAAAGAGCAATCAGAGACAGGCATTTGGTGAGGCTTTAGTTTGTCCCACTTTCACTCCTGCCCCCACCTCCCACCTTGTCCATGTTAGGTGTTCCCTGTAAGAATGAAATGTACTGATCCGATATTTTCCCATTTTTAAACTTGAATTCAATTAGACTTTTGTCATGGGTCATATAAAGCAGAAATGCATGTGTATTATGATTTCTGGCATATTCTAGTGAATCAAGTGTTAATGTCATAAGGCTTCATTGTTTTGAAATAACGGGCAATTTACTGACTGAAGGCTAAATATTGGTACAAATGAGTACAACATATTTTTGAAAATAATTTGGCAATACTTTATCAAAAGTTACAAAATATTTGTATCTTTTATATAGCAATCCCACTCCTAGGGGTTATTAAAAGTGGAGGGGGGAAGCCTCATGCACAACAATGTTCATTCAAGACTGTCTTAGAATAATATAAATGTAAACAATACATATTCTAACCATATGCATGGCTAAGACAATTATAGTAAAAACTTCTTAGAGGAAAATATTATGTAACTATTAGTTATTCCCTTTGTTTGGAACACTTTCCACCCCCTCTGCCTTATTTCTCTGCCAGCTAACTCCCACTTAGTCTTCAAGACTCAGGGTACCCACCACTATGCTTATATAACACCTGGGCACACCTCTATTAAAACATGTATAGCCCACTGCATTGTAACCCATGATTTTGCCTGTTAGTGCCCTCCACTGGATTGCAACTCACTGAGGCAGAGTCTGTCATTTGTGCAACAAGTTAAAAATCAGAAAGCAATGGGGCAATCAATAAAATTATTTCTGATATATAGAATTTAGCTTCAGCTAATTCAGACCTGCCTTCGTTCCCTGCTCCCAACCCCCTCCAGCCTCCAGCAGCAGCGCCCCTGAAGTCTCTTGTGGAAGGTGAGAAATCTACCGATAAGCTTTCTAGTAGGAGTGTCTTTGGGGAGGGAGTGAGTGGGAGATTAGAAATGGGGCCGGTGGAATATTCCTGCAAAACTCCAGGAACCATTAGCATTCCACTTCTTCTTACAAAGATTGTTTTCATGTCTGAGTTGCCCTATATAGTGCAGAAATTGAGAATGCAAACGTGCAAACGATCGGTGTGATCTACTGAAAGGCGATGCGCGTTCCCTTCTTGCAGGCAGAACTGCCTTAGGAAGCATGAAAGTGGACGCAGCCTGGTGCCAGGTGTCAGCGATTTGAGCTCGCTTCCCGGTCCCATTCATTTCCAGCCCGGCTCCCAGATACTTCCCGAGGCGCTCCCTTTTGCCCGCCCGACTTCTGAGCGGAGCGCTCGGGTGTGAGGAGAACCGGCAAATCCTCGCGGGCGCTGGGCGCTCGCGGAGCCGCCCGCGCCCAGCCCAGTCACGTTGGCTGCCGAGCGCATCCCGGCTGCGCCCCGGCGGGGAGGCGCCGAGGGTAGCTAAGGGGAGCAGGTCACGTGAGAGGAGGAGTCTGACCTACTTTCCCGGCGGTAGGCGCATGCGCACTTCCCATCTGCGCTCCGGCCGGGAGGCTCACGTGGAATCGCACGTGCCTGGTCCTGCAGCTAGGGGCTCCTGGCCCGGGGCGCGCAGGGGCGGGTCCGCGGTGGGACCCGCGGAGAGGGGCGCGGCGGGGCGGAGCGCTTGGAGACTCAGGCTGCGGGTCCCGCAATCATCATCCGTGACAACCACAGCCTCTGGAGAGCTGCTTAGGCTCCCTGCGGGGCTTCCCACGAATTCATCACATTCAACATTCGTGAATTCAGAAATTAAGACAAAGACTGCACCTCTGCCCTGTAAATCACCAGTTCCACAACTCAGAATTTATCCTGCAAATGGGCTTCTGCTCCTGCGAAGTGAAGTCCCTGCAAGGATAATCATTACATCATTGTTGGACATCACAAACGGCCAGAAACAGTCAAAATGTCCAACGATAACACCGGTTAAATTCATAGAAACGTAAATTATGGTTGGGCCACACTTGAAGTTGTCTGCAGCTCTTAAAAACAAATAGACTCTGCTCTCTAGACACTGATATGGAAAGACCTTCAAGATACATTATGTGATTTGTAAAAAAAATGATGCAGAACAGTGTCTGGGATGCTGACATTTGTGAGGAAAAAAATTACATATGTATATATGTTATGATCAGACTAGTTCTGGAAAAATATATTGGATGACTGGGGGTGGGGGTCAGGGAAGACGCGAGACTCCATACTTATGTAACTTTTAAATTTTGTACCATGGATGATTAATCTTTTTTTTTTTTTTTTTCCAAATAACATTTAAAAACAGAGTTATTTAGCACTTACCCTGTGCTGGGCACCAGCTTTTATGTAAATCATTTCCTCCTAGAAAGTTTGTCGTGTACAGTATCTGCCGCATTTCCTGTTCTGTTCAGCTTGAATCTTAATGTCTTAAGCTTTCTGATACACAGTTGAGACGTTTTTTAAAATCCCGATATGAACAACCGAAGCCCTCCACATCTTTAAGATTCTTTTCAAGTTCTGTCTCTTGAGGGAAGGTATCTTAACCAAGAGGCTCTCAGCAACAAATACTTGCATAATAAAGCTGACACAGCAGTTTCACATATGTGATTAGATTTTACTCTCCCGATTACTCTGTGAGTTTGTAGTGCAGATATTATTATCACTGTGGTTAGTACATATGTGCCGGTTATATTAGGTTGCAAGTTAACTAAAAGTCCAACTCTAAGTGGCTTGAACGGTAAAGCTCATTTAACTTCAGATTGGATGTTGGATTTCAGGGATACATCGATTTGCCTGCTAAACAATGCCATCAGGAACTTGTTTCTTTCTAATCTTCTGCCAAGGTTTCCATAGTGTCAGCTTCATCTAAAGCTTTGGGAGGCCGGGAGCGGTTGCTCACGCCTGTAATCCTAGCACTTAGGGAGCCTGAGGCGGGCAGACTGCCTGAGCTCAGGAGTTCGAGACCAGCCTGGGCAACATGGCGTAACTCCGTCTCTACTAAAAAATACAAAAATTAGCCAGGCGTGGTGGCTCACGCCTGTAGTCCTGGCTACTCAGGAGGCTGAGGCACGAAAATCACTTGAGCCTGGGAGGCGGAGGTTGCAGTGAGATGAGATCCCAACTGCACTCCAGCCTTGGGGATAGTGTGAGAACCTGCCTCAAAAAGAAAAAAAAAAAAGTAAAGCTTTGGGAAAGTCTCATTTAGTAAAAATGCTTCTTCCCAGAAGCAGCAAGTAAACATCCTCCCTATACTCTTGGCCTCAAGTTGGGGCAAGTGCCCACACTTGAACTAGTAACAATAGCAGGAGAAGGAATTATGCCAATTCGTTTGTGTTACTCTATTAGTCCATGTGCTTTGAGGGGAGCTAAAGAAAAAAAAAAAAGACAGCCTATGGATGGTGTGAAGCGACCACAATGCCTCTTAATCATTACTGTCACTCCCACTGCTATTATTTCCCTCTTTCTGGTGTGGCAAACTGGATGAAGTGATAGCTCTTGACTTCCTGAAGATTATGTAGGCAGTATACTTGCATTTTCCCTCTACCGTATACCTTCCCAGTGATGGAGTAAGAGCATGAACACATCAGAAAAGTCTATCTCCAATCTAGCAAAACTACTTGAGTTATAATGAGAAATCAGTGATACCATTATGGCAGAATTATATACAAGGAAGTGTGCAAACACCACATTTACGTTCTATCTCTTCATCTACCCATCGAATAAGTGTCAAACTTCTACTGTCTGTGGAAGCATAAAGGCTCATACAGAAAAAACAGCAGATATTCATGACCAAGCCCCTGAACTCAGAGGGAAGACAATCAAGTTAGGCAGGCAAGATAAATACTTGGGAAACGCTGAAATAATGATATGAGACAGCATGCAATTAAATGTCTACGTGGATGATAATACAGTGTGGCAGATGTTGAGAGCAGAGGCAGGGATTGGTTGAAAAAAATATATAGCAAATAGGAGTGGGCCTTGAAGGATTGCTAAGGTAAGATACAATAAGCACCGGAGAAGGGAAAGGCTGTATAGGTAGTTGGACAGTATGAGCCAAATAGTACAGGTGGGGAGGCTAGGCGTGGTGGCTCATGCCTGTAATCCCAGCACTTTGGGAGGCCAAGGTGGGCGGAATCAGGAGGTCAGGAGTTGGAGACCAGCCTGGCCAACATGGTGAAACCCCATCTCTACTAAAAATACAAAAATTAGCTGGGCATGGTGGCGTGCACCTGTAATCTCAGCTCCTCGAGGAGGCTGAGGCAAGAGAATTGCTTGAACCAGGGAGGCGGAGGTTGCAGTGAGCCGAGACCGCACCACTTCACTCCAGCCTGGGTGACAGAGCAAGACTCCATCTCGGGGGGTGGGGAGTGGGGGAAGAGTACAGGTGGAAATGAATTGGGTGTTCTCAAGATTAGAGAAAAGACCTATTGGCATGGCGGGGGGGACGGGTGTTTGTGTTGGAGGAGCGAGAAGTGATGCTGAAAATGTAAGAAACCAGGTGCCCCAGGCCCCACCACCCTGTGGATATAGATGCGTTGTAAGTATTTAAATTGCTCTGACTCTATTTCCACCTGCTCGTTGTTCCCAAGTCTCAACCAGTTAGAGAATACCCGAGGGTCTTTCACATGTGTTCACAGATCAGTCAGCCAGTTACTGTCACCCCACAGCATCTGCCGTGCTCTCCCTCTCCTGTTCTGCTCCCCCTAACTTCACCCTTTCCTAGAAAAGCAGGATGGAGGATGTCTCACCACCACTCGGCTAGTTATATGAGAGGAGGGGGGAAGAGTCAAGAATGATTCCAAGCATATCCACATTGCTGCCTGGTATGTCAAAATGAGACACATTATACACAGAACATGCCTGTAATTGGCATGGTCATACCGGAAGGAGAAGGGACCTCATCGAACACATTAGGTTTTAAAATATTTAAGTATTTAACAACCATCAATTCAAGGTTGAGGCATTCTCTCAAGGGCAGCCGGAGGCCAGTGCAGCTGCCAGGGTGGAAAATTTAAGGAGGCGCTCACTCTTGGGGTGATGCAAGGGTGAACTCACAGGAATAATGTGCCATCGTATTTGTCTTGTGGTCTGGACAGGCCAAAACTAGAAACTTTAAAGTGTCCATCTGAAACTGTAAGGCCCACAGCTTAACAGTCTTAACAGTAGACAGAGATGGATTCATACCCCTGTATTTATTTGTCTGTGCTTCCTTTTTTTCCTTGTAAAAGTCTTTCTTACTTATCCTTCTTACTACAGCTCAAATCATACTTTAAACTTTGAGTTTTTAACTAGATGTGTGAATTTATGTGAACATATATGCTGTATATTCATTTGACAGTTGAACAAACATACATTAAGGATCTGAAAGGATAGATCAGGAGATTCATTAGTTGTTGGGTCTATGAAGAAAATAAACAAAAATCAACAAAAGTCCTATTTTCCAGGAGAACCCAACCTAGTAGGGGAGGTAGTCTATAAGGAGAAGACAGCCAGCTGTGAATGTTTGTCAGGATGGGTGGGGGTCGAGGACCTGAAAGAGTGAATGGCTGTCTCTACCATAGTTGGTGGTAGATGGGAGGTAGCATCTTACTTTCATTAGCATGTGATACCTGAGCTGGGTCTTCAGAGGTGAGACCCCATAAGCCAGACATTGTACAGGCATTTGGGGTAGAGAAAGGAGGAGTATTTAAATCCCAGATATTAAAAAACCTCTCACAGTTGGAGACAGGCCTGAAGACAGAAAATGGTGAAGGTCCTGAGAAATGGTCAACAAAAGATTCTACTCACTGTTATGAAGGGACAGGAGAATGGTCAAGGTGCCTGATGTGTGGAAATTGGGAGGAAGTTTTGGGCATGACGAAGCCATCCATTCCATAACTCTTGCTATAGAAAATGTAAACATTACTGGGCAGGGTGGAGCATATTTGCATAAGGAGACAAGTTTTTACAGGCCTGGAAACTCCCTTTCTCTTTCCCTTTTGATGCTAAACATTATTTGAAAATCTCTGATGGAGATAGTATGCCCTGAGACCAGTAGGTAGAAAAAGATACCGAAATGTCATGGTGATAGAGAAAGGGTGTGATTGGTATCAGGCTCTCAATTGTCACTTGAGGATGAAGCATGTGTCTGATGGTGGGGCCATCTTATCATCAAGGGAGTATTGGCCAGAAATGACCATAACATTGGGAGCTCATAGGTGAGCATAAGGGACCCTTCCTTGTTTTCCCTTCCCCCACATTTTCTGGAAAACAAAACTTTGTGAAACGCTGTGGCAGGAACATCCACTGGTGAAGAATCTTTTGGAATATCAGGCCGGGCCTCCTGCTTTGGCAGTGCACTTGTAATGCAGTAGCTTGTTCTTAGATAACCAAGTTACTGGTATGTGTCAGTCAGCATAGGCTGGAGTGGGTCAGTTACAAAAAATCCAAATACCAGTGACTTGAAAGGGTAAAGATTTATTTCTTTTTAAAATTAAATTATTTATTTTGAAACAGAGTCTTGCTCTGTGGCCCAGGCTGGAATGCAGTGGCATGATCATGGCTCACTGCAGCCTCAAACTCCTGGGCTCAAGTGATCCTCCTATCTCAACCTCCCAAGTAGCTGGGACTACAGGCATGCACCACCACACCTGGCTACTTTTTAAGATTTTTTGTAGAGATGGAGGTTGTATTAGTCTGTTTTCATACTGCTAAGAAGAATACCTGAGACTGGGTAATTTATAAAGGAAAGAGGTTTAATTGACTCACAGTTCCACATGGCTTGGGAGGCCTCAGGAAACTTACAATCATGGTGGAAGGCAAAGGAGAAACAAGGCACATCTTACATGGCAGCAGGCAAGAGAGAGAGCATGTGTAGGAGGAACTGTCAAGCATAAAACCATCAGATCTTGTGAGAACTCACTATCACAAGAACTGCACAGGGGAAACTGCCCCCATGATGATCCAATTACCTCCCACCAGGTCCCTCCCTCGACACCTGGAGATTATGGGGATTACAATTCGAGATGAGATTTGGGTGGGGACAGAGCCAAACCATATCAGGGGTCTTGCCTTGTTGACCAGGTTGGTCTTGAACTCCTGACCTCAAGCAGTCCTCCTGCCTCAGCCTCCCAAGGTGCTGGGGTTACAGGCATGAGCCACCTTACCTGGCCAAAGATTTGTTTCTTGTTCATACTACATACCCATTGCAGGTTGGTGCTCCATCTCATCATTGTTCTCACTTGAGGACTGAGATACAAGCTACAACCATTATTTGAGACATTGCGTGGCAGAGTGAAAATAGAGCACTGGAGGGTCCTGCATTAGTGCCTGGAGGTAACACTCATTGTTTCCACTCACAACCCATTGGCTAGAACTTGTCATGTAGTTCTTCCACACAACCACGGTGGTTGCATAACTCAGTTCTACTGATGCCAGGAAGGAAAAGGAGCTGGAATATTTGTGAGCAGCTTCAACAGCTACTATGCACGTGACATCCTTGGCCTCAGGTTGGCTCACCAAATTCTGCATCCAACAGGCAAGGAATGAGATTGATGGTAGGAATAATAATAATAAATACTTTTTATTGAGGGCTTTCTATGCTATTAGAATAAAGCTAGACATTAGTCTAAGCATTTTCCCTATAGAAGCTTGTTTAATTTTCCCAACCATTTTGGATACAGAGGTGATCACAGAAAAGATCATTCTTGCATAGGGAGGAATGTAGTCTCTCAATAGGGAGTGTAGCCTTAGAGTCAGATTTCATTGACAGAAAAATAAACTTATTTTATAAACCAGGAGTAGGAAGTGGGAGCTATGAGTTTCATATATATTTCCACTTTCACTGCATAAAGAATTGATTCAGTGTGTAACAAAATCAGGAAAATATAAATTCAAGGTCACGAATAAATTAACTAGGACATTGTTTCTTGTACTTCGCTTCCACAGTAATAATAGTTACTTTATTAATTTTTGCACATTTTATTACAGGCTTTCTTCATTCCAAGCAACCACAGGCTTTTCAAGGAAAATACTGAGTACAATATCTTCCTCCATATTGGCTCAGAGATCATCCCTGGAGGAACTACGTTAGGAGTGTGCTTACCATGACATATTGTTTGCAAAGCTCTAGCTGAGGGATATCTGGAAAAGGGGTGTGTGTGTGTGTGTGTGTGTCAGAGAGAGAGAGAGAGACATGAAAGGGAGTCCGGGGATGGAGAAGAGAACACGCATGTCTGTGTATCCCTAAGTGTGTTTTTCTTTTTACATCTGTATACCTTGCCCGACTATTCATTAGCAGCTTATTGAGTCCTTCTTTCATAGCTATTTCACAGCCTAGGGGGAATCACCTACCAAATATTTCTGAGCAATTGGTGCTGATTTGGAAAAATGTTTTCTGAATTGCACACAAAAATAGCGAGTAATATTAGCTAACATTTGAGACTTCATAACCAAGCACCTTGTTAATACGTGCGTTATGTTATTCATCCTCGAAATAACCAGTGATGAGGTGAATACTATCATCTGCTCAAGTTGACACAAGACAAAACTGAGGCACTGAGGAGTGACACTGCTGTTCAACAGAGCAAAGAGCTTACTGACTCTGGAACCCACACTTGGGACCTCTGCAGTATCTTGCCCTCTGGAGCTTTCCTATGGCCCAACTGAGTCTGGCATTCTGTGTTCTAACTCCAACCCACCTTTACAAGCTTATTGTCCTCCACTCACTTAAACTTTCTGTTGCTGGCTGTTTGGCTGTTCCCTGAACTCCTCTAAGCTTATTAACTCAACTTTTCACCCACAGCTCATTCTGCCCTCTTCTGGAATGTCCTTTTTCTCTGCCTGCCAGAGTCCCACCATACCTGCAGGCTCATATCAAGAAATGCCTTCTTCATAAGTGCCATCTCATCTTAACCATGTCTAACTACTGCCCTCTTTTTTCATCTTTCCTGTGGGTTTCGCCTCTGTCCACCCTATGCTGGAGGAGCATGGTATGTCATATGCCTAAGTTTATTCTTCAAGAACCTAGCTGACCAAGTGGTACACATGATAAGTGCTTGATGAATGGACAAAGGGGATATTTCTATAGGCCTGAGAAAATGTTAAATGCTTACACTGTAAAATGAGAGCATTATCTTCCCTCCTCTAGTATTTAAGGAAAGACACATTGTAAAACAGAAACTAATGAAAATAAAGCTTGTTATAGTTGACTTGAATATTCTTTGATCAAACCATGTTCTTCAGAACTTACTGATGTTCTAAAGGAAGTTTGATATAATCTGGTCATTCATCCATGTATTATTTATTAAGTGACTACTATGAAAACAAGTGCTGTTCTAGAGACTAGGGATCCAGCAATAACCCAACAGATAATAAACAAATCAGTAAGGAAATATATAGTATGTCAGATGGTAATAAGTGCTCTTGGGGTAGAAGAAAATAAAACAGTATGAACAGGAAAACCTGTGGCTGGAGGGAGCGATGTAATTGTGTTTACAGTCGTCAGATAAGCTCTAAGCAAGGAGATGACATTTGAGAAAAGAGCTGAAGTAAGTGAGGGAGTGAACTATGTAGAAATCTGGGAAGAGGGCATTCTAGGAAAGGGAACAGCAAGGGCAAAGGTCCCGAGGCAGGAGTGTGCTTTGTATTCAGGAACAACAAGAAGACCTGGGCGGGGGTGGGGGGGTTGCAGTTCAAGGCACAAGGAGGAGAGAGAGAGAAAAGGGGGTCATCGAGGTCATATGTAGTGGGGCTGGTGCAGATTAAATAGGGCTTTTTAAGCTATTGAAGGACTTTGGCTTCTAGTGAGTGAGATAGAAGTCATGGAGAATGGTGAGCAGAAGAGTGGCATGATCCAACCTCCATATCAGCAGAGCCCCTCTGGCTGCTACACTGAGAACAGACTGTAATGGGGCAAGGAGATGGGAAGACCAAGTAGTTGGCTATTGCAATAAACCAAAGGAAAGCTGGACAATGACTTAGTCTAGAGCGGTGGTTCTCAACAAAGGGCAGTGTTGCACCCCAGGGGACATTTGCCAATGTCTGGAGAGGTTTGGTTTGCCACAACTCGGGCTGGTAGGAAGCGGGTGCTGCTGGCGTCTAGTGGGTAGAGGCCATGGGTGCTGCTAAACATCCTCCAGCGCACAGAGTCACCTCCTCCAACAAAGACGTATCCAGCTCTAATGTCAGTAGAGCTGAGGGAGAGAAACTGGATTAGAGTGGTAGCAAATGGTGATGGTGAGAAACGATCAGCTTCTGGATGTATTCTGAAGGCAGTGCCAGTGCGATTTGCTGATGAACTGCAGATGGAGTGTAAGAGGAAGAAAGGAGCCAAGGGTGACTTAAAGTTTGTTGCTGGAGCAATGGAGAAAGTGGAGTTTCCATTAACCCAGAAGGAGAAGAGGCTGGGAGTAGCAGATCTTGGAAGCACAGCCAGGAATTTGGTTTTGGACATGTCAAATTCCATCAGGGCATTGCTCCCATCCCCAGTGTTAAACAGGGGTCTCATTATATATTGCCAGTGAAAAATGCACAGATAATCCAAAGCAGATAGCTCCTCAATTATTTATATTTTGCTGGACTGCATTATATGATATTCTCCCAGCAAGTACATTATCCTATTTATATTTTGCTTATGTGAGTATTCACCTGGGTTTACAATTTTGGAATGTGGTCTGCCTGAGAAGAGCAGATGAGAGATCTTAGGAAGCAGGAAACTAGGAGAGAGCTAATAATAGCTTAGCATTAGGGTCTAGGCTGATGCCAAAGACTATCTTGTCTTTACCAGTGGCTGGTGATCAGTCTCTCTGCTCATGGTCATGGGTGGAAAGACTGGGATGTGATCACTTATCCTTTTTTCAGTGTGACACCTGGTACAGATGCCACAATATCTACAGTGAAGTATCACATTAAGAGTGTCCATGTCCTGAAGTGGGTAGGTGCTCACTGGAGCCGGGCGGGGCCACATTCCAGCTTTGCCACTGACTGCATCCTTGTTATGTGTGAGTTTTATGAATTCTTTGAGCTTCAGTCTTATCATCTGTCGAACTGGCACTACAGTAGTTCACTCAAAAGGTGATGCAAGGATTAAACGAGTGAATACATGTAAAGTGCTCAGACTACTGTTAGACACGTAGTAAGTGCTCAGTAAACATTTGCTTACTGTTGTTGTGAAGATGCAGTTTAGGGGTGGGAAAGATCCAAGTTCAAGTTCCAATTTTGTGGTCATAAACTTTCTGTGACCCTCAGTTGCCTCATCTTCAAAATGGCTATGATAAAAAATATCTATATCTAAGAGATATGAGCACTGCATGAAACAGTCTACATAAAGCAGGCAGCAGATGGCCTGACTTGCAGCAAGCACTCAGAGAACAGATCTAGATCATGAGCAAATGAAACCAAAATCTCATAGGGTGACTTGAACAGACCCATATCTTGAAACACCATGGAGACCCTTTATATACTTCCAGAGGCTGCTGAGGAGCCAGAGCCCCAGAGAACCTGATGCCACCAGCTAGAATTCTTATTTCTAGACAAGCAGTCCTAGGATGGAAGGGACAAGCCCAGGACTGGATGCAACATGTCTATCCTATGCTATGCTATGCTATGCTATGCTATGCTATGCTATGCTATGCTATGCTATGCTATGCTATGTTATTGTTTCAAAGGAAGAAGACAAAGGAAGAAATGATAGTAGTTTGAAACACATGAAGAAAAAATAAACCCCAAATTAAACCCTCAGGACTCCATTGTGCCTGAGAAAGGACAGCAGGCTCCACAGAGAGTAGATACTCAGATGGGCTTGCGTTGGGAATGGAACTCTTGACACCCTTCCAACTAAGTCCAGAATGTGGTATGGGGCAAAGCAGGGGATTTATATGTAAGTCATGGGAGAAGGTGCATGTTTTATATTTTTCAGGCCAGGACAGCAGCATTCTGAATCTGTATGTTCCCATCATTCAGTTCACCCACATTTACTGACTGCTGGCCATTAGGCCAGGAGCTGTGGCAGCCATTGGTATACAGAGGTGGATAAGATACCATCTTTACCTTCAACTGTCTTACAGGACGGTAACAAGATAGGCATATACACAGCTAGCTCAGATGCAACGCTGGGTAGAATTTAATGCTTTATCAGAGGAGGTGTGGGAAGCAGCTCAAACTTAGCAAGAGTCATCAAAGATGATAGAGAAAGGACAGCTTTGATCCAGCCACAGTGCAGAGGTGAGAATGCAGGAATTAATAGAATGCAGTCCCTGTCCTAAAGCAGCCCCACAGCCAGTAAGGCCCAGGATTGGCAGTGCGTGGCTCATCTGCCATGTGTAGGCAGCTGATCTTATCCCGCCGTAGAGCTCAGCTTCTCCGCAGTAACCACCTTTTGCCTCCTTCGACCTCCTTCCACATCGAGCTATCACCAGCTTTGACATTATGGGATCAGAAACTCACACTAGAAGGACTCCTCAGTGATTATCTATTCAATGTTTTTCTTTATTTTATTTTATTATTATTACACTTTAGGGTACATGTGCACAACGTGCAGGTTTGTTACGTATGTATAAAGAGCTTCTGCACAGCAAAAGAAACTACCATCAGAGTGAACAGGCAACCTACAGAATGGGAGAAAATTTTCGCAACCTACTCATCTGACAAAGGGCTAATATCCAGAATCTACAATGAACTCCAACAAATTTACAAGAAAAAAACAAACAACCCCATCAAAAAGTGGGCGAAGGATATGAACAGACGCTTCTCAAAAGAAGACATTTATGCAGCCAGAAAACACATGAAAAAATGCTCACCATCACTGGCCATCAGAGAAATGCAAAGCAAAACCACAATGAGATACCATCTCACACTAGTTAGAATGGCAATCATTAAAAAGTCAGGAAACAACAGGTGCTGGAGAGGATGTGGAGAAATAGGAACACTTTTACACTGTTGGTGGGACTGTAAACTAGTTCAACCATTGTGGAAGTCAGTGCGGCGATTCCTCAGGGATCTAGAACTAGAAATACCATTTGACCCAGCCATCCCATTACTGGGTATATACCCAAAGGTTTATAAATCATGCTGCTATAAAGACACATGCACACGTATGTTTATAGCAGCACTATTCACAATAGCAAAGACTTGGAACCAACCTAAATGTCCAACAACGATAGACTGGATTAAGAAAATGTGGCACATATACACCATGGAATACTATGCAGCCATAAAAAATGATGAGTTCATGTCCTTTGTAGGGACGTGGATGAATCTGGAAACCATCATTCTCAGCAAACTATCACAAGGACAAAAAACCAAACACCGCATGTTCTCACTCATAGGTGGGAATTGAAAAATGAGAACACATGGACACAGGAAGGGGAACATCACACACCGGGGACTGTTTTGGGGTGGGGGGAGGGGGGAGGGATAGCATTGGGAGATATACCTAATGCTAGATGATGAGTTAATGGGTGCAGCACATCAATGTTTTTCAAATGTCCTGTAGGGATGAAGTTTTTTGGACTTTATCCCAAAAGTTCCAAGGGGCTCTCATCAGGGCAGCTGGAGGTAAGGAAATAAAGGAAAGAGAAATGAAGCCACATCCTCTTTAATTTCAACCAGAGCAGTTCTGTTTTTATTTATTTTAATGGTCTTCGTTTTCATGTAAGATTTCACTTAAACAAAGGGTTATGCAGCTGGAAAAGGTTTGGGAGGCACTAATTTTATTTTTATAGAGACAAGATCTGGAAGAGAAATGGCTTTTCAAGATATCAGAGTCAGAGAAAGCTGAGAGCCTGGGTTTCCAACTTGTGGGCCGCTGAGCTTTCCACTGTGCCCACTGCCTCCCTGTGAAGTGGGAGCACATCTGCAGGGGAGCCTCAAACTTCTCCCTAAAGTGAGTGGAGCAAGGTCGTGTGATGGGTTTACACTGGGGAGGGAACGGAGGAGCGTGGAAGAGCTGTTGTTTGTGGGCACTGCTTGGCACCTCCCCCTGCCTGCAGGTCAAGGTGGTATTGGGTGGGGATGTAGAACACAGGCGTGTGCTGGGAAAGAACCCGGGCGCCTCTCCCTGATTCTGGAAAATAGAGCTCTGTCGGGAGCTTCCTGGGAGTGAGAATTGGAAGATGGCAGGAAGTAAGTGTATTTTGAAAGAGGGACAGCTTAGGAAGTGCCCCAGAAGAAACAGAAATAAGCAGCTTTTCCCTGGGCACCAGAAACTTGGGCAGCTTTTAGGTTAGGGGTTCATTTGCTGAATGCCTATAGGGGAAACAAAAGTGAATGGTAGGTTTGTGTTCTGTAACATAAAGAAACCTATAGCCCAGTGGGGGAAGTTAGAACAAGTACATTTATAACACAGGGGTGAAAGAAAGAAGGTCAGAAGAAATAAGGAGACACAGACCATGGGAGCTAGACCATTGTGAAGGGGAGATCGCTGGCAATGCCTGGTGCAGGACGCTTTGAGGTGGAGCTTGAAGCCATGTAAGCCAGCAGGAGATGGGAAAGGACACTGCACAAAGAGGGCACAGGAGGAGCAGGGACAGAGACAGGTCCTCACTGGCTCTGAATGGGAAGAGGGATACTTTGGTCTGGCTTGAGTATACAGTCTCTGAAAGGCTATTGTGGACTGAATCACATTCTTCCAAGAATCTGAGGTGAAGTCCTCAGGGGTCCCTCTTCTCTGAAATATCAAGCAGGCCATCGCTGATGTAGGTAGGTTTGGGAATTTGGTTTTGCTGCCTAGGGAGAGGGAGCCAGGTTCAGATAGAGATGGTAGGAGGCTTCCAAATGAAGTAACATTTCACCTCGTCTTCCATTCCTTTCCAGAGGGAGAAAGTAAGAGCTGATGACCTATGGGGGCCTGTGAGCTATGGGGTCTGGGAAGGTGGTATGTGGATGGCATTCACTTGGAACTCTGTCTTCCTCTCCTAACTTGGAAACTCTGTCTTCCTCTCCTAAAACAGCTTGGAAACCAGCCGGAGGTCAAGGGAAATTAGCAGCCTCCCCAAACCAGGATGAAAACATAGTTATTGTTTCTTTGGCACTTCCCCAGGTTAGCCACCTGACACAAGTCAGGGAGAGGAAAAGGCATGGATTACAATGAACCAAGAGCAGCTCCTCTCTCCAGGTGAAAGCGTAGAAAAATGCCAGAGGTGGGGAGTGGGAAGGAGACATTAGAGCCAGCCTTGAATGACATGGCTGGATCTGATGAATTTCAGTGCTTACAAAATTAAGTCATTATCAAAGAAAACTTGGGGATAATGAAATGCTTTCCAAGCTATCTGGTTGCCCTTGATAAAATAATTACATGTCCCACTATGGATGTGTGACCAGGTGAACCAGGGTTACCGCTCAGAGTCTCAGGCTAGGGAGCCAACAGGTGAACATCCTTTTGAACTAATTTTCAATATTTATGTTTTCCTTTTTTTAAAAAAAAAACATCAGAATTAGAATAGAAGTATGCCTGCTGTGTTCTCAAGGTTAAAAGACAAAAATCCATCTCTAAACTTTTGTAAATTTTTAACGTGCATTCTCTAATTAACCTGCAGTAGAATAATATGAAAGAAAAATCATGAAGATACATTTTTTTCTTTTCTTTTTTTTTTTTTTGAGACAGAGCCTGGCTCTGTTGCCCAGGCTGGAGTGCAGTGGTGCGATCTCGGCTTACCGCAATCTCCACCTCCCAGGTTCAAGCAATTCTCCTGCCTCAGCCTCCCCAGCTGGGACTACAGGCATGTGCCATCACGTCCAGCTAATTTTTGTATTTTTAGTAGAGACAGGGTTTTGCCATGTTGGCCAGGCTGGTCTCAAACTCCTGACCTCAGGTGATCGGCCCGCCTGAGCCTGTCAAAGTGCTGGGATTACAGGGGTGAACCACCGCACCCGGTCTTACATACATATACTTTTGTGCTTATTTGTCCTCTCCAAATTTCTTCATTGAGCCTACCTTTGTAATTTGCTAATTGTTTTTTTAAAGAAGCAAGGGGATTCCTTGTTTCCTTCTTCTCTGGGAATAAAGGGGAGACATTCGATTGTAGAATCTGGTTTCAAATCCCCTCACCTTTAATTCTTGACATACACAGCATATGTGGTATGCAGAAGTGGTCCTAGCTCAAGATGTGGTCTGACTCTGCTAGAGTGGACAGGGAGAGGCAACAGCCTCTCTGTCCTTAGTGACCCAAATACAGCAACGTGGCTCAAGCCTACACTGGTGTTTTTATTAGGCTGTCTCATGGTTAGACCATTTGCATTGCACTTCTAGCAGGCTAAGGACTTGCATTTTCTTTTTGTGTGCCAAGATTGGTCAATGCTTCAAGCGTTCTGTCCTTGAGCTATCTGTGGCCAGAGAAGGTGCCAGTATGGGTCCCAGTGAATGGGCTCACAGGGCAGGGAGTGTAAGCCAGAAGTCAAGGCAAGAACAAGAGGATCGCAGTGGCAGAGGAGACCCCATGGTCAGAGCCAAAGGGTAAGTGTTTAGTCAGAGTCAAAGAATGGAACAAAAAATCAGGAACTGAGGTACCCAATGGGTCAAGAAATGAGTTAGGCTGGGCACGGTGGCTCATGCCTGTAATCCCAGTGTTTTGGGAGGCCAATGCAGGAGGATCACATGAGGCCAGGAGTTTGAAACCAGCCTGGGCAACGTAGTGAGGCCCCATTGAAAAAAATTAGCTGGTGCATGCGCCTGTAGTCCTAGCTACTCAGGAGGCTGAAGTGGAAGGGTAGCTTGAGCCCAGGAAGTTGAGGCTCAGGCTGCACTCCAGCCTGAGCGACAGAGTGAAATCCTGTCTCTAAAATAAAAAGAAAGAAATTAGCTGATTACCCTGGTGACCTTGGGCAGTAGGGCTCTAGTGCTGTAGACCTGGGCTGTGTAAGGTGTCTGAGACTGAGTTTTTCAGGGTATTGGCCGTGTAGCTTGGGAATGGCATGGTCAATTTTCACGAATTTAATTTAGCTAGCCAGATACGTGATTGATTTGTTGAACCCAAGTGCATGCTTTGATATGTATCTCTATTAAATTCAGTCTTGCTATATTCAGCCCATTGTTACAGCTCAATAAGATATTTCTGGGACATGATTCTGCCACCCATGTGTTTGCTCTCATTCCTAGCTCTATGATCTGGATTTGATCAGAATGTATTCCAGGTATTTATACCAATCTGTTGACGTTCATAACCAAAGACCCCGGCTGCATCCTCTAGAGATGGTTATTCAATCATACATCAATTCACTCACCTTTTACCTTCTTGTTTATGAAAATAACCTGAGAGACTCCACAAAATCCTTTGTTGTAGAGCGTTCCTCACATACATCAGTTTAATGACCTTAACCAAAAAGACTTAAGGTGAATTTAACAAGACTTGTTGTACTTGGCAGATTATATCTCTTCTCAGCTTCTCAGCGTTTTCTCCTCTAAGCTAAGTATCTCAAGGGCTGTAATTTTTTTGACACCAGAAATGGGAATAATGAATTGCAATGTAATAGAGTGACAATAAGCTAGATGCATTTACATAGAGAGAATGTCCAAATTTGCATTCATTCCTAAAACATTTTTATGGCTGTGCAGTCACATTGGCTGAAGATTCCAGCTGTCTGGATACCCAGATACTCACAAGGTAACCTGATCTCGGTACTAGATATGGCCTGGGTCCAAGCAATTAGCTCTGTTTGTCTAGAAATGTTTTGATCAGTTCCCTAGAACTGAACAAATTCAGGAAAATCCACCCATGACAAACATCTGCACATTCAATAAATTCATTTGGAAAAAATGTTTCTTGAGTGTCTACTTTGTGACTGGCACTGTTCTGGATACTGGGATACAGTAGCAAATAAGATAAAGTTTCTTCCCTCATAGAGCTTACATCAGAGCAAAAAGGCACATAATAAAAAAGTAACCAAATAAATAAATAATAGGATTTTAGATAGTTGTAAGTGTCATGAAAAAAATAATGCAAGGTAGGGGCTAGAGAGTGACTGGTGCATGGCTGCATGGTAACTGATTATGTCTATACAATCAAAATATATATACTGATTATGTTTGTATAATCAAAATAGAATTTGTAATATGAATTCCTCTCCTATGGCAGATGTTTGTGTCCTTACTGCAGGACATAATTTTTTCAGATACAGAGGGCAGGAAAGCTAAATTGAAATACATATCAGTTTGGAAAGTGAACAATTTGTATGAAGGGAGAAAGATGGTAGGATGTGGTAGGTTGTGGACTGTGCTGTTGCACTGAAACCTACAGTGGACACAGTGAAATGGTAAGAAATGAAATATGAAAGTAAGAACATTACATAACTGTGGTTCAACAAGAAAATATATACCCAAACCTAGGTGACGTCTTATAGACTAGATATGATATAGCCCCTTTCTCCCCTCACCTCCCAAGCCAAGGTTAAAAGGCATAAAGACAATGAGTGTGCAGTTCTGGGCTCTTCTGACTTGACAACCTGCTCACCCTGTTTGAGCTGCTAGGCCAACTCCATCTCAGGTTCATCACTCGAGAGAGGCATTGGATATTACTCGAGAGAGGCTTACTCATGCCAGTATGTATTTTACTGGTTTATATTCTGTGTGGTGCCTAGTAACAAAAAGGGCCATTTTAAAAAGTCAACAAAACCACAGCTGAGTCTGACTTATCAATTTTGCCATCCTCAGACCTGCATCAGCCTCAAAGAAGGGTGGTCTAGTTCAGAATAAGAATAATCACTTCACATTTTAAGCACTTTCTATGTGCCAGGCACTATCTCATATGTTTTACATGGACTCATCTCTTTCACCTCTTACAACAAAACAGGTAGTGTATCGCATGTTTATAGCAGCACAATTTGCAGTTGCAAAAAATATGGAACCATCCCAAATGCCCATAATCAATGGATAAAGAAAATGTGTGTGTGTATATATATATGCACCATAGAATACTACTCAGTCATAAAAAGGAATGAAATAATGGCATTTGCAGCAACCTGGATGGAATTGGAAACCATTATTCTAAGTGAAGTAACTCAGGAATGGAAAACCAAATATTGTATGTTCTCACTCATAAGTGAGAACTAAGCTACGAGGATGCAGAAGCATAAGAATGATACAATGGACTTTGGGGACTCAGGAGAAAGGGTGGGAGAGGGGTGAGGGATAAAAGACTACACATTGGGTACAGTGTACATTGCTTTAGTGGTGGGTGCACCAAAATTTCAGAAATTACCACTAAAGAACTTATTCATGTGACCAAACACCACCACCTGTTTCCCAAAAACCTATAGAAATAAATAAATAACTTAATTAAAATAATTAGGTAGTGTATGAATTAAGATGGCTAACTGCTAATATCAAATAAGTCCCCAAATGAAAGGTGATTCCAGGTTGACAAAGGGGCTCTGCTCCACACAGTCATTCAGCTACCAGGGATGTTGGAGGTTCTGCAACATCTAGCCAGTGGAAAAGTAAAGAGGAAGGAAGATTGCATATGGGAAGTTTTTATGGGTCGGGCCTGGAAAGGTTGAACAACACTTCTGCTCGTATTCCACTGGCTAGAAATAAGTCACATAGCCACCCTTAAAACTGCAGGAGAAGCTGGGAAACGTGCTCTCACTGTGTGCCCAGGAAGAAGAAGCAACAAGGAACTGTTATAATTATCTTGAATTTTTAGATGAAGAAACTAAGGCTCAGATAATTTAAATATCTTGTCTAAGATAGTAATTAATTAATTAATTCAGTCAGGATGCTGGTGTTGAAACCAGGTTAGTCTGACTATCCTAGAGACATTCTTAACCAATACGTTATATGGCCTCTTGAAGGGAAATGCACACAGGCTTTGGCGACTCTCCCAGATTTCCCCTGGAAAGAACTGGGCACACAATGCCAAATTTTGCCTCTGCAATCCCCATTTTTCTACACATTTTTGGCTAAACAACCCTCTTCTATTGCCATAGACTTTCTTTGGTTAGGTTAATTTTTATTAAGCTGGTACAAAATTGCCTTTTCCTTCATCCAGGAAAATTTTTCATATCATATTTATGCATTAATTTTGCTGTCAAACTCTCAGAAATCTTGGGTGCATTTCATCATTTCTCCCACTTAGATGATTCTGCTATTAGTCAATAAAATCACTATACTTTCTAGGCATCACTTTTACACCTGTGCATTCAAAACAGTTAAGCCAACACTCTCTTTTGTTGTTGTTACCAAGATGTCCTCTTCTCAGCTGTTACCACTCTGAACTCCCTGGATAACACAGTTCTGCTATCTTTAGTCAGTTTTACTGACCTCATGAACACACTGTCATCATGGGAGTAGGCAAATCAATGACAGCACAGAGGTTTAAACTTTCATGAAGGTTTATAATTATTCAGGTCCTGCCCTGTCCATCTTGCAACAGCAACGTCTTTCTCAATTCCTTCTCAGTTCTGCAAACATGCTTCCCTCACCATAAAATCTACACCTCATAATATGCAAAAGGAAGGAATATTTTCAAGATCAACAGGAGAAATGAGCTTGTCTTTTGACCCCAGTTCAGTAGTGTTTGTCATCAGGGGCTTCATTTGGTGATGGAGTGGTCCATGATATGCACTGACAGATCAGCAATCAAAAACCTGCCCCTCTTCCCAATTCGACATTCCAGCCTCCTTATCCCAGAGAACGATGCTCAGAACCACAAATGTCCTTTTCAGTATGAACAGAATATGCAACTATGGGCAAGGTGAAATTATGATTTTGACTATCTAACTAGATTTTGACAAGGAAAACCATATCTTTCCCTAAGAAGAAAGGGAATGCTGGTTGTCCCTGCAGTGTCGGATTTGGGGGAAGAATAAAAGAACTATCCTGAATTAAAAGGATAAAGAAATTAATTGTTTATCATAATGTTTTATTAATTGTTTATCATTAATTGTTTTCATAATGACCCTGTGGGCCCCTTGGGAAAAATAATGAGAAATGTAATGGAGAGCTGGTGATACTGGATGTTTGCCTTATCCAGATATGTTGAAATGTAAACCCCAATGTTGGAGGTGGGACCTGTTGGGGGGTGTTTGGATCATGAGGGTGGATCTCTCATGAATGGCTTGGTGCCTTCCCTATTGTGGTAAGTGAGATCTCACTCTCTTAGTTCACATGACAGCTGGTTGTTTAAAGGAGCCTGCCTTCTCCTTCTCTTCTCTTGCTCCCCATCTCTTGGTCCCACCCTTGCATGTGACCCAAGGGCTTTCCCTTCACCTTCCGCCATGATTGTAAGCTTCCTGAAACCCTCACCAGAAGCAGATACCAGGACTCTGCTTTGTGTATCGCCTGCAGAACCATGAGCCAATTAAACCTCTTTTCTTTATAAATTACCCAGCCTCAGGTACTCCTTTATACTAATGCAAAAACAGACTAAAAGCTGGTTTCTGTGACATGGTGATAAAAATCTTTGAGAAAGGTAGTAGAAAAAGGCATGTGAGGGAAAGTGCCTGAGTGAGCAGGAAATTCATTCTAAGGGGGAGAGATGAGAAAGTCATAAGATGCTGGATGGGAATGAATACTTTCGGCCCAGGAGGTGCTACCACTTGTTTCTCTGCACCTGAGGAACTTATCTGAGGTGTAGTGGGAAAGGGCGGCAATAACAATACTAGACTGTGTGCTCCACGAGGTCAGTGACCATCATTGCCTTCTTCTCCACTGTGCCCCCAGTTCCAAGCCCAGTGCTTGGCATGTCATAGCTGCTAATTTAGTATTTGTTGAACACATGCTTCATGAGTGAATGAAAATGACAAGAGCCAGTCTGCTTTTTGGGATTGCTTGTAAAGAAGTTATCATATTAGCAGGGGTAAAAACTTCCCCCCATCAGGCTAGAGTAATATAGCCCGAAGGCCGGGGATGCAGCAGAGGGGTACAAAAGAAGCCCTGATGGTAGAAGCCACCAAGTGGCAACTGAGGTCACAACATGACAGAATGGCAAGAAATGAATGCATGAACTCCCACCCGACAGGGTCTGCCAAGGGAAGGGCATGGACAGGAGAATGTTGGGGTCAACATGTTTACTGAAGATATGATGTCAAGCCACTGTCATTGTTCTCTGTGCCTTAGCAGTGCCTTGATCTCTCTCCTTTTATTTTTTCTTGCTTCTCATCCTGCTTGAAACATGCTAATTGTGATTTGGAGCAATGAGGCTATATTTTTTTTTTTAATGTTCCTCCCTGAAACTTAAACCTAATTCTGCCTTGTGGAGGAAGACACCCAAATGAGTCTAATTTCTTTTCTGCAGGTTAGTCCTTCAAATAGAGAAAGATAGGCTAGAAAAGATTGCCATTTTCCTTTCATCTGAGAAAGAACGAGAGATTGTTTCCTTCTGCTTACATTCTATTGTGGTTGTTGGAGAATTTTGCTCAAGCCTACCTTCTAGGCCCTCCTCACCTTCTTGAGGCTCAAGGGAGAATTTAATTAATATATCTCCTCAGTTCACTTTTTGGACAATTCCAAAGTCATTTCATGTTGGAGGTATATTAATCTCCCTTTGTTACAAAGTTAAAAATATGTTCACTGTCCAATATGTAGGACCCATTGGGATAGAATTTCTTTATCATTTATCTCACATTGTCAAATTTATAAAATTAAAATTGCATGTAAGCAGATAATTTTCTGAGTACTCAGAGCTGGTACTGATCAATAATTCCCTTCAGGTAAGAATGTCTTTATTTCTGCCTTTTGTTTCCAGGGATACTTCTGGAGTAGGAGAGCAAAGATTTGGAAGAAATCTGTCATGGCTGATCTCCATCACTTCAGTTTGCTTTGAAGTGTACTTTTTGGCAATTAATGAACATGTACATGTCTCTCTCCCTACCCTTAAGCTCAGGAAACTAGAATAGAAAGGAAGTGGATGTGCATGTGGTGAGTATTGTTAGATGGTTGGAGATTTGCAACGTAAGTATTACAGAAATATTAAATAAAGTTTGGTTCCTTCTTTCACACCGTGACCTGTTTCCTTTGACTCAGCGGCATTAATTGCCTCAGAGAGCATTCATGAAAGGGAGGCATAAGGAAATAAGAAAAGAGGCGAATTCTTTTTCCTTCTTGTATTTGAATTCCAAATGGACTCTTGAAACTCAGAGCAGAGGCATTAGTTTCTAAATCTAAAGCTTTTATTTTTTTGGAAAAGGCAAAAGATGAGTTGGTTCCTTTTTTCTTTTTCTTTTTTTTTAAGTTTCAAAGGCTAAAACTCTGCAGAAAGCCAGGTATACAGTTAATTCCCTCTATATATTGGGAATGGAAAGTGACAGCCTGGGTAAAGAGAAGCTTCAGAGAAGGATAAGGGAGCTTAGCTGCCAGTCAGACCCAGAGGCAGGCCTGGCCCTGTCTGCCTGCCTGGGAATAAGCCTGGAAGGGATAGATGATAGCAGACCGGAGCCCAGACAGGGAGGGCAACCCAAGAATAGAGCAGCTGTGTAGCTTCCTCCCCAGATAAAGCCTGAGGGGGTGGCAATGCTTTAGAGAAGTCCCCTAGCCCTGCTTTGGAGAGTAGCTATAAGGCAGGTCTAGGCAGGGAAGGCTTGAGATAGCATCCCCCCACCCAATAGGCTCTTATAGCATCTGAGAGGCAAGGGGCAACGTCCAAAAGTTCTACATGCCCCTTAGAGGGACCTAGAGTGGCTGACAGTATGCTAGCAGTGGCGGATCTGGGGGGGTCTGCAGCAAACTTGATTCTTGCCCCCTCGGAGGAAGGAATTTGGCTGAGGGGCATATGCCAGAGTGAAAGACCGAGGAAAGTTTAAGAGCGGGAGTGGGAGTTTATTTAAAAGTTTTAGAGCAGGAATGAAAGGAAGTAAAGTACTCATGGAAGAGGGCCAAGTGGTTGACTTGAGAGATCCAAGTGTGCTATTTGGCCCTTAACTTGGGGTTTTATACATTGGCATGGTTCTGGGGTTTCTGTTTCTCCTCTCTTCATTTTTCCCCTGGATCAGACTGTCCGCATGCACAGTGGCCTGCCAGCACTTATGAGAGGCTGCAGTGTGTTTACTGACATTGTATGCATAATCACTTGAGGTGTTTTTCCCTTACCAGTCGAGTGTTCCTAGCGGAAAGGTCATATACTGGTTAAACTCTGCTATTTTGCCTCTTAGTGCACATGCTTGAACTCACTTGCCAAACTCCTGGGATCTTATAGGAAGCTGCTGATCACCAGCTTCAGGTGTTTTCTATCTACTGGGAGAATGCCTTTCCCTGGTGCCAGCTGTAGCCAATTATTATTTCAGCTAGACAGGGTTTTTTTTTTTTTTTTTTTTTTTTTGAGATAGGTCCTCACTCTGTCACCCAGGCTGGAGTGCAGTGGCGCAATCTTGGCTCACTGCAACCTCCACCTCCCAGGCTCGGGTGATCCTCCTGCCTCAGCCTCCCAAGTAACTGGGACTACAGGCACATGCCACTATACCTAGCTAATTTTTGTATTTTTAGTAGAGACAGTGTTTCATCATGTTGGCCAGGCTGGTCTCAAACTCCTGACCTCGAGTGATCTGCCCACCTTGGCCTCCCAAAGTGCTGGGATTACAGGCATGAGCCAACATGCCCAGCCTCGCCATCACCTGGCAGTTGCCTAATGTTCTTAGGAGTGGGTGGCAGTAGCAATGGGGGGGTGGGCTGGGGGGGCTCTCCTGCCCTGCTCATATCTGCCTAATTACCTACTCTAATAAGATTTGCTTACCCAAGAACTTGGCCATCAGAACAAGAAGGATGGCTTCTGTGCTCCTACCAATGGAAGGTAAGGCAGGACGGAGAATATGCCAGTGTAAGGGTTCCCACCCTCCAGGCTGTGGACCAGTACTGGTCCGTGGTCTGTTAGGAACCAGGCTGCACAGCAGGAGGTGAGCGGTGGGTGAGCAAGCAAGCATTACGGCCTGAGCTCCGCCTCCTGTTAGATAAGTGGCGGCATTAGACTCTCGTAAGAGCGCGAACCCTATTGTGAACTGTGCATGCAAGAGATCTAGGTTGTGTGCTCCTTACGAGAATCTAATGCCTGATGATCTAAGGTGGAACAGTTTCATCCCAAAAGCATCTTCCCCTGCCCATCCCTGTCCATGGAAAAATTGTCTTCCACGAAACCAGTCCCTGATGCCAAAAAGGTTGGGGACCACTGTGCTAGTAGATACAGAAGGGACCCAAGGCAATGACCAGAGTTTATATAAGGGGAATTATATCCCAGCAGATTCCATCAGATATAGGTGGAAAGCTGCAGACAAGATACCCTATCCCACCAAAACTCTCCCCATAGTTAGATGCTACTTTGGGGGTGGGTGGGCAAAACACCCACCCCCAAAAGCTAAGTCTTAGCTTGTACTTCCTGGAAAGACACTAAGTCACTAAGTCTTAGCTTGTACTTCCTGGAAAGAAAATCAGCTAACTGACTGAATTTATCTGCATGGAATAGATGGTTTGCTACAATCTATTCAGATAGAATGAAGGCCCTGACTAGTTATGAAGCTGAGTTAGAGAACAATTTTGCAAAGTTATGTTCTTTGCGTTCATGAGTTTTATGGCCTGGTAATTAATGTCCACTCTTTCCGTTAGGGGTTCTCCCTGGCAAACGCCCTGCTCAGAAACCATCAGATTTTACTCGATTTGAGCTCCTTTACAGGTTTCTTAAACAGGGGAGTTTCATCTGACATGGATGCTTTAGTTGTAACTCCGTCCATAGATGGAACAATGGAGCGGATAACCTTAAGGGTCCATCCTTTGATTTACTGGTTTGATTGGGCACTTTTACAAATATCTTCTGCTATGTAAACTTTCTATGATTAATTAATTGGATTTCAGTTTCCTAAACTGCTCGACCATCTTCATGATTTCTTTTCTTATTTATTATTATAAAAATATTAAAATGTAAACAAATGCAACTGTTATGCTGAACATAGGAACTCGAAGGATATAGCAGACAACAACCTGATTCCGTTCTTCCCCCTGCACTGCACAGTCATTTGGAAGGGCACATTCTTTCCTACCCTTTTGGATACATTCCAGGAAGGGCCCTGTAATATTTCAGGCCTCTTTGAGATAATTAAAAAGTCTTTGGGTCACTTTAATCCTGTAAATATTCTCAGTCCAGTTCAAAGTCCAAACTGCAAATTTAAACGAAAAGCTCCCATTTTCTAGCTTTGGGTGAGCGTTTCTATTCCTTCACCCACTTGCTAATACCATTGCTAATACTTCCAGAGTCAAAATGGGTAGGGACGAGGGTGGGAGAAAGGAGGTGGCAAGTGGGCAGGGAATGTCTTCTTTGATTGATATTGTGCATTGCCACTCTCTGGGCTCTGAGATGTTTTAAGGGCACTTTCTCTTGAAATGCTTTGTGGGTACTTTGCAGAACCCCTAACACTAAGGAGGTTCTCTGGTTTTCTCACTTCCAGTTTCCTTACCTGGAGGATGTACACCTGGACTTTTCACACTTTTTTTTTTTTTTTTTGAGACAGAGTCTCACTCTGTCACGCAGGCTGGAGTGCAGTGGTCTGATCACGGCTCACTGCAGCCTCCAACTCCCTGGGCTCAAGTGATCCTCCTGCCTCAGCCTCCCAAGTAGCTGGAACTACAAACATGTGACACCACGCCCAGCTAATTTTTAAAATTATTAGTTTGTAGAGATGGGGTTTTGCTGTGTTGCCCAGGCTGGTCTTGACCCGCTGGCCTCAAACAATTCTCCTGTCTGGGCTTCCCAAGGTGCTGGGATTACAGGCATGAGCCACACACCTGACCTGATCAAGTCTTCTTGTGCTGCCAGATAGCCCTACTGGTTCTTACCCAGGAAAAACAGATTTCTTAGATCTGCTGTCGATGGGGGGCAGTTTCTTCCCAACCACCGCATCTACTCTCTGCTGGAGGCTGCTGTGGCTTCTGTCCTGTAGATGCCTCGGGCATGAATCAGATTCTACACCATGGTGTCCCCAGCTCAGGACACACACAACCAGTTTTCTGAGTGGCCCCAGTGGAGCTACTTTCACTTGACTTGAGAAGCAAGCATCCTACAGTCTTCCTTAGGGTTCATGCGTGTCCTCCGTGTGTTGGTGGGGTGGTGGTAGAGGGGATAGATGAGATGAAGCACGCACACACTGCTCTCTCTTCTAAAAAGTCTCTAATTTGCAAACTCTCCCCACCTCTCCAGTTTTAATCCTGATAGATGCTCAAGAGGATAACAGGATAAGCATCATAAAAATGATTCTCAGCTGTCTCCTTTGATAATCCTAGAAGGTGAAGTATCTCTCACTTTGGAATAAAGCATGGACACCTATGGACTTAGGTTTTCAGCCATTTTAACAAACAGTGAGAAGATGTAATAAAATATATTTTTAACAGCTAGCAAATACCTAGGAATAAGTAAACATATATGGTATTAATGATAGAAGTGTACTGAGATACACAAAAGAGAATGCGAATAAATTGAGACATTCCATATTTCCAGATAAGATGACTAAATATTATAAATACAATAATTACAATAATAACCATATATTGAACACTAAACATGTATCTGCCACTATGCTAGGCATTTTTAATTTTTAGCTCTTATAATCTATAACCTAAGAATTATTATCCTCATATTTCTGGAAGGAATGTAGATAGATTCATTCAATAATTTATTCATTCTTAACAGATAAGTATTTATTGAGTGCCCATTTTGTGTCACACTGGAAAGAGACTATGAATGATGACACCATGACCCTACCCTGATAGAGTTTATAGTCCAGGGAAGAAAACTGAAGCTAGGGAGGATCAAGTAATTTGCCTAGGGTCACATAACATGAAAATAGCAGACAGTAGATTTGAACTCTTACTTTAGAAACTTATGTTCCCAAGTGCTAAGTATAGAAACAGCATTCCCCGGCAGGGCGCGGTGGCTCATGACGGTAATCCCAGCACTTTGGGAGGCTGAGGCGGGTGGATCATTTGAGGTCAGGAGTTCGAGACCAGCCTGACCAACATGATGAATCCCGGTCTCTACTAAAAAAAAAAAAATACAAAAATTAGCTGGGCATGGTGGCATGTGCCCGTAATCCCAGCTACTCAGAAAGCAGAGGCAGGAGAATGGCTTGAACCCAGGAGGCGGAGGTTGCAGCGAGCCAAGATCGCACCACTGCACCACTCCAGCCTGGCAACAGAGCAAGACTCCGTCAAAAAAAAAAAAAAAAAAAAAAAAACAGGAAACAGCATTCCCCAAACTAATTTGTAGGTTCAGCATGATTTCAGTAGGACATTAAATCAGTGGGGAAGCTTGTCAAATGGATTCTGAATTTCATCTGAAAGGACAAACATGAGGATATAGTTAAGAAAATATAGAAAAAAATTAAAACAAATGTGAAGCATCGGATATCAAAATAAATTACCCAACTACCTTAACTTTTAGGTAAGCTGCAAAAAACAATAGGGAAATAAGTGGAACAGAATGGAAAGCTGTAGAATCATAAATAATGTGTGATGAAAGAAAATTTACAAATAACAGGAAAGGGAATATTCAAAAACTAGTATTGAAGTAATTGCATATTTGAAAAATTCAAGTGAGAGTCTTACTTTACACTTCCCAGGAGATAAATTTCATGCAGTTAAACTGTAATCCTAGCTCCTCGGGAAGCTGAGGCAGGAGAATCACTTGAACCCGGGAGGTGGAGGTTGCAGTGAGCCCATATCTCGCCACTGCACTCCAGCCTGGGCAACAGAGCGAGACTCCATCTAAAAATAAACAAATAAATAAATAATAATAAAAAAATTTGCAGTGGACACACATAAATCAGCATGATTGAAATGAATGATGCTCAAGGCTGGTGCGGGTGGAGTGAGATCTCAGCCTACCTCCCCTCTAGTGGGAGCCATACAGTGACAAATTTCATGGGGGAGGCATTTCACGATAAAAGTCCTAAAAGTTTTAAAATGAGCACCTCTTTGAACATGAAAACTCCATTTCTAAGAGTTTAAAGACATAGCTGGTCTCAAGTTTATATTTAAACAATGGCTACTTCTCAGACGTACTTAAAATGGTGATTAATTAGACATAATCTTTACAAACAATGATAGGGAACTCTTAATGATGATTTATGCCTGACTATGGTGGGATATTATATAGCCATTTAAAGAAATATTGTTTTCAAATAATAGTCAGTGGCAGAAGCAATGATAACAATATAAGATCATATGAAAAAGAGCAGGGCCCATATTTATGCATAAGGCAAGATACCAGTTTTACAACACATGTGTGTTCTTGGGTTTGTGTGTATATATCTTTATTTAAAAATATTAGCAGGAAATACACATAGTATACACAATATCTGTGTATATTTTAAGTGGGGAAAGATCTACCTGTCAAGAATCAGTTTACTCATCTTTCTAATTTTATGATTTTATACTCTAATGAAAACATTTTAAATTGGCACACTGAGTAAAACCATCCTCTTATTTGTGGCATTTGTTATTTCTCTTTTGAACTTTATCAAGAGAAGTAATACAGGCCTCTCAGATGGCAACCTGCCAACATCACAGAGCAGGATTTTAATGAATTCCCTCCTTCTGAGGCCTAATTTAAGCCCAATTTAAAGTAAACAAAACAAACATTACTCCATAAAGGGGAATGAGTGCTCCTTTGTTGTGCAGACTTTGAATTTGAATCTCTTTAGAAAGAGAAAAATAGAGCAAAAAATGAGCTTAATAAGCTAGACTCCTCTTCTGCTCAGGCTTTTCTCATTAGGGTTTAATAACATAAAATGCCATTAAAAATTTAGATTTATAATATGGTGTATCTGTGAATTAGTTTTCTTCTCCCTGCATGTTGGGAACAAGTGAATATTCCAGATGCAGGGGGTCCTGCTTGGGAGATAATCTGTGGTACATCAGTGGGCTCGGTCCTTTCCATCCTCCTTCTTTCTCTCCCACTAAAGATATATGCACACGCAGACATGAACATGCCTGCATGCACACATGCACATGTGTGTGCACACGCATGAACATGCTCACATAGACGCATCCTTACCCTAACTTGTGTTGTAAACACAAGTTGCAATGTTAGTATAACCAGGGATGCCCAACCTTGCACACTCAGCCTGCCTCTTGGTGAAGCTCCAAATTCCACAGAATGAAGAGCCTGATTCCAAGAGGAAAATCCCCTCGGAAGAGGGAAGTAAATGGTGGGATGCAGAGCCACGTTCTCAGAAAGCCGAAGCTATCTTTCAGCCCATGATGTGACCTGGGAGACAACAATGACATGAAGTCCCCTGTTGTCCACAGCATCAGCATCAGATATGAAACAGCATTGACTAGTTGAGCACGTGTCCTCAGCTGCTCGCCCTTATCCAGAACAGGTGGACTGTACTTTAAAGACAATGGCCATGGTAAGGGAGGCATGTGTCTGCTACATTTTGTTTCTTTGAACTTCCACCTTATTCTGTAAAGTGGCTATTTTCATCTCAGATGGACAGATGAGGAAAGTGAGGCACAACTTGCCCAAGTAGTGTGTCTAGGGCTTGACTCTGACTCCCCAGCTCTGGCCCTTCCTTCATGCCCAGCTCCTCCCAGCTGAGGGGACAGGTTTGGATGAGCCACAGCTGGGCCTGCGTATGAACTGGCATCTCTGCTGCCTCTGACCTGGTTCTAGCACAATCCTCAACAGAGAAGACCTACTCTTCTCCCAGATCGTTTCCTTCCCCAGATGAATTGTTAGAAAGAACTTTGTTCATAGGGCATTTTCTCTTGGATGCCTCACTGGGTCTCCTAACACAGTCACTATCTGTCCGTCAAAAGTGGAAAATAAACAGTTATTTTTTTAATCTTCAGACTCCTCTTTCAGCCTTCTCTTCCAGATTACTTTCCATCCCACCTCTTTTATAATATAAGACTTAAATTTTTAAAAAATTTTTTTGAGATGGAGTCTTGCTCTGTTGCACAGGCTGGAGAGCAGTGGCATGATCTTGGCTCACTGTGGCCTCCACCTCCCAGGTTCAGGTGATTCTCCTGCCTCAGCCTCCTGAGTAACTGGGATTACAGGTGCCCACCACTATGCCCGGCTATTTTTTTTTTTCTGTAGAGACAGAGTTTTACCATGTTGGCCAGGCTGGTCTTGAACTCCTGACTTCAAGTGACTCACTCGCCTTGGCATCCCAAAGTGCTGGAATTACAGGCGTAAGTCACCGTGCCTAGCCTTAAAATGTCTAACTTATAACTGAAACTTGTTTACACAAATATACCATCTCCCTGCAGGTCTGTTTTATTTTCAAGATTCTTGCCTTTAATTGTGGAAGAATAAGCTTTATTCACTACTCAAAGATTTGCAGGATCATAAAACAACATGGTTGTATTCTTACTCCTCTCCTTTCCCTCCCTCCCTCCCTCTCTCTTTCCTTCCTTCCTTCCTTCCTTCTTCCCTCCCTCCCTTTCTTCCTTTCTTGCTTCCTTCCTTCCTTCCTTCCACCAACAGGGTGACCTTTGTGCAACTCCTTTGTGCATAACAGTACTGATTTTTCACGTTGTACCTATGTAACTATGAATAGCACCCACTTTCACTATCAGAAGTGTCCTGATTTGAATGATAAATTATATGATCTCCCAACCCACCCAACAAGCATTTATGGAACATCTTATAAACACCTACACAGCACACCGTACTGGGTGCAACAGGTGCACAAAAGCAGTTCACAGTCTGTAGTCAAGTCAACAACACTGTTTCTCTGCCTGTCACTTGGGCACTGCTATGAAGTGCTATGAAAGATTAAATTGCCATGGATTTCTGGAGGCAGACTTCCTTGTTTTTTAAGCCAAGCCCAGATTAGAACTTGGACTAAATTGACCAAAGAATTTCAGTTTCCTCATCTGTCAAAAGGCTGTAATTATGAAGCTGTGGAGAGGATTAAAACACATTATGATAATAAGGCATCTAGTATAGCCTGGTACTTTGAGACTTAAGACCGCCAGCATTTATCAATATTTTATTATTATTACTACTATTTTATTACTATTTTATTACTTTTTATTCTTTTCTTAATTACAAAAGAATTGCATGGTTATTATAAGCAAATTCAATAATACAGAAATAGAGTGAAAAGTAAAAGTCACCATTCACACTGGCCTGCAATTCTACTGCAGAGATCACCGGCGTTAACACTTTGTAGGTATCCTAGATCTTGTTCCGCTCAACAAACTACATGTGTTTGCACACATGCGCACGTGCGTGCATGAGAGTGTGTGTGGCATAAACGGGACAGAGTGCTAAATGGGATATTTCCTATTGTTTCAGATTTGCAGTCAACGCATTAAATTTGAAAACAATTGGTGATCAGGGTCCCCGTATTCTAAAGAGAAGCACAAAATACACCCCATAGGATTTTCTAAAACAAAGCAAATGGAGACCAGTGACATAAATACTAACAGCCTAGTAAAAGTAGACTAGAAATCAATTTGAAATAAGAGTATTTGAAGGGAATTTGTAGGAGTAGAGAGGTCGTTAGCTTTTCTCTCCTCCTCTGTTTCAGGCCCAGTTAGGGGGCTCCCTATGTGAATAGCTCATTCCTGTGTGGGAGGAAATGGGCACTCTATTCCTTGGCCGAATACCTGCTGAGCTGGGGTATTGGAAGCTCATCCTGGTCAGGGCACTGAGGTGGACTGAGACTGGAGGGTTATATGGGGGAGCCTCGAGTGTGTCTGTGGGAGTTGGGGTGTACATGCCTGTAGTGACAGGTGACTATTTTCCTGTAGGTGAAGACTGAAGGCAGGAGTCTGGCTAGGGCTGCCCGGGATGGCACATCCTGGGGAGAGTCAGCAGTTTGACAAGTTGTATATGGTGGAAAAAGAATGTGTGAGCGTCATGCATAGAGAATCACTGGACTTTAGACATCTTGACAGAAATCTGTGCCAAAGAGTAGCCTGTTAGGGTGCAGGGACCCCAGAAGTATGAGCTTGTAGGGTGAACCACTGTGAGAAGTTGCAGGAGGGTAAGTGGAGAGTGGCTCCCTCAGTAATGTTGAAGGTTCCTATAAAGGTTTCCATGAAGGAGCCAGAATTTAGATGCCTGTCATGACAGATGGGATTATCACAGCCAGCACTGGCTGAGTAAGACATTTTGCCCTTTTCCTTTGACTCCTCCTTTTTTTTTTTTTTTTTTTTTTTTTTTCTGAGACGGAGTTTCCTCTGTTGCCTAGGCTGGAGTGCAGTGGCATGATCTTGGCTCACTGCAACCTCCCCCTCCCGGGTTCAAGAACTTCTCCTGCCTCAGCCTCTTGAGTAGCTGGGACTACAGGCACCCACCACCACACCTGGCTAAATTTTGTATTTTTAGTAGAGATGGGGTTTCACCATATTGGCCAGGCTGGTCTTGAACTCTTGACCTCAGGTGATCCACCCGCCTCAGTCTCTCAAAGTGCTGGGATTACAGGCACGAGCCACCGTACTCAGCTGACACCTCCTTTTTCAGGACTTGACCCTGTTGGAGTCATCAACAACGGTAGGAGGAAAGAAAGGAAGAGTGTAAGAGAAGACATTCTCTCTACCCCGCTAGGATTAGGATTAATCCTAGAAACTAGGATTAGGCCTGTGCTGGCAAGAGAGGAGAAGTTTTCAATTGGATGTGAAGTTGAAGTTTTCATTTTACTGGCTAGATTTCTTAATAGCTGCAAGTGATCAGAAAAGAAGCTTTGGGATTTGCCTGATATAGCAGCATATGAATGGGGTTGGGGGGCATGTAAACAATCACCCCACAGCCATTTTCTGTTGGTTACTGGGTTCAGCTATCTCAACAAGCCCCTTGCACACACATACACAGACATATACACAATATATATGTAATAATTCACAATAGTACATAGACTCCTACACACATAATGTATATGGAATAATTCACAGAGGTTTTTCAAAGACATCATACTATAAAATTTTTATAACTTGCTTTTCTCACTAATCAATATAGAGTCTATGATAATAAGTATAGACCTGCCTTATGCATTTTAATAAGTATATAATATACTATTTAATATATTCACAAATATTTAATTAACCATTCTTTTACTTAGGACATTTAGGTAATTTCCAATTTTATACTGCTAGAAATAATGCTTCAGTACATGTCTTTTACCCAAGTGCCAATATTTTTGTAGGAGGAAACTCCTTGAAGTGAAATGATATGAATGTTTTAAAGTTTGATAAATATTGTAAAGTTGCTTTCCATAAGATTTGTACCAGTTTATCTTCCCACCAAGAGTATATGAGATCCTATATTTTCACAGCCTTGCCAAAAATATATATAAATATTTGTCAGTCTAAAATATTAGAAAACTCTTATTTTGTTTCTCAGATTTTTTAATACAATGAGGTTGAACATTTTTCAATGGGTTTATTGGCTATTTCTAGTACCTTTTATGTAAATTGTCTCTTCACCTGTCCCACTTTGTGTATATGTGTGTGTGTGTGTTTGTGTGTGTGTGTGCATTTGTCTGCTGTTTATGTCTTTCCCAGTTTGTTGTTTATATGTTTACCTTTTAACACTGCTTATGGTATCTTTTGCCCTATACAAGTTTTATATAATGTAGACAAATCTGTCATTTGTTTTTACTTTGTGTGCTAACCTACGAAAGGCTTTTCTACTTCAACATTATGATTGTTTGAATCTTTAGATCTTTAATTCATCTGACATTCATTTTATATGATGGCAAATGCTTCCTTTTATATAATATTTAAAAAGTACTATAATAAATATATAATATAACCAATATCTCTTGATACCTTCCTCTGTTATATAGATCTATTTCTCTATTCTTGTCTCACTGTCATGTGGTTTTATTACTAAAACTTTATAGTATAAAGACAAATCCTCCTGAATTAAACAAAAATTTCCTTGGCTATTCTCTTGCATTTACTCTTCCAGATAAAGTTTAAGATTTATCCAGTCAAACTCCAACCTCTCATATAAACATTATAGTGGAATTTCACTTCTGGCCATGGCAAGCTAATTTGTTTAGACAAACTTACCTGCTAAGAACTACTAAAAAGGGTGGGCAACATATATATATAATATAAAATAGTATGTTTGGTAGTTATTCAATAGTTCTTGAAAGTATTGGAGAACTACCAAGACAGTAAGAAATATAGATGTATATGTGTATGTAGCTCTAGATTGATACCTTTTTGAAGGGGTATGTGTGTTTGTGTGTGTGTGTGTGTGTGTGTGTGTTTAATCTTGAAGGCATTGAAGAGATAACAATGCAGCCAGTACTTGAGCAAGCAGAAACCCAGAGAAAAGTAAGTTCATATAGTTGAGCCCAACTGGTGTCATTTGGTGCCTGAAAAACTAATTAGAGTTTTCTTTTTTATTCATATAGGAGAGACATTGCTAAAAATTGAGATCAGGGCCCACCAAGGGGGACTAAGGAGGGATTAAGGTGAGTAAGAGATCTACTTTTATTGTGACTGTTGTCTCAAGCAAAAGTAAATTCTTCCTGAGAAAGATAATATCTTTTATAGCTCTGATTATCTGTGTAATTTTTTACACACAATATTTTGAGTTCAATTTTTAAAACCTGGCAGGCAAAAAAGGTAAGAATTAATCAAAAAGCACATAAAAAAGCAGATCACAGAAATAGACTCACAAGTAATCTATATGTTAGAGTTTATCAGGAATAAACTTTAAACTGAGTATAATTAATACATTCAAGAAATTGGATGACAAAATGGAGAATTTAAGCAGAGAACTGGAGACTATGAAAAGAATCAAATAAAAACTATAGAACTAAACAATATAGTAACTGAAATTAAGAACTAAATAGTTTAACACCAAATTAACCACAGCTAAAGAGACAATTAGTGAACTGGAAGATAGGTCAGAAAAAAATACTGAGAATAATACAGCAAGAGAATAGCATTAAAAATAGAAGGACAGGGGAACATGATGAAAAGGTCATATATACAGCTGAAGTCCAAAAAAAAGAAATAAAAAATAAAATAGAACAGAAGAATATCTAAAGAGATATTGGATGAGATTTTCCAAAAATGACCCAAAAAATCAAATCACATTTTCAAGAAGTGCTATAAACTCCAATAACGAGTAACAAAGAAAAATATCTCTGTACAGAACATACTAAAACTAATAATTACCAAAGATAAAGAGAAAAATCTTAAAACCAGTGAAATGAAGTAAGAAAAAAAAGATCACCTTCAAAGGCACAAGAAAGACTGATGGCCAACTTCTTAACAGAAATAATGGAAGCCAGAAGATAATGAAATAGTGACACTAAAATCTTGAAACATATAGCATTCCTTTCTTGAACACCTTTAGTCAGTTTGTGAAATAATCAGTTCTATTAGAGGTTGTGTATGATTGGTAGAAATTTTCCTCTTATATTGTGCTAAAATGTATCTGCTTATAATTTTCACTGGGTCTAGTTTTACTCATGTTAATTTCAGAGAATTTAGAATTTCAGGACTTTTGGAGCTAAATTTTCCTCTACTTGTTTGTGTAGGATAATTCTCAATAACTTCTGAAGTTTGAGAAACAATTTTCAAACTCACCTTAGATCCCCTACCATCCACCCATTCTACAAACAATGAGCATCTATTATGTAGCTGTCGTTTTTTTAAATGACATCAATGCAATGATAACTATGACATGCTTACTCTCCATAAGGAGCTCTTCATAAAGAGGATGGGAAAGACAATAGACAGTTATTGCAATGTGCTGTGATAACTTCAATTATAGGTGTAAACATAAGATGCTATTCGAGTATAGGGCAGGAACATCTAACTCAGCACAGGGGAAGAGGACCTAGTTCCTAAAGGAACAAGAACCTGATGGGATTAGGAGTTAGCTATATTTTCCTTTTTGGAGGGAAAAGCAAAACAGGTGTTCTAGAAATAGAGACCCATATGTGCAAAAGCATAAAGAAGTGAAAGAGCATGCCATCTGGTCTTTCTGCCTTTTTCTCAACTACAGCAGATGAGCTCCTTCCTGCAGCCAGGAAATACAACTTCCAGCAGCTCTAGAAAAATATTGCTCCAGTTTAGCAAACTTAGTGGAAAAATGAAGCTTTTTCCTATAGTCCAATGATCGTTTTCTGGAGACATGAATGCTGAATGACCTTTCTTGGCTCTTATGCCCATCCTCCAGACTACTTAAAGTGTTAAAGGAATGTAGTAAAAAGATTAAACAACCTTGAAGCATGTACCCAGCTTTTGGGGAAGAACAAGAAATGATTAGAGAAAGATCAATAATTTCCATCACCAATGGAATCACATAAAGTCAGGGAAGGTAGGATCTCAAGGGATAAGATGCTGGTCAGAAATAAACCACGCCTATTAAACAATGCCTATTAAATCCTTTCAAGACTATCTGCAAACCCATTCTCAAGAGCTTTTCTGTGTTCGCATAGAAAAAGCATAGAATTCGCAGTCCGAATTCCTGGCCAGTTTTATTCCTCTTACTACCTGTGTTGCCCTGAGCAAGACACCCTTTAAACCCAAACTTCTGTGTTTATAATAATATGTGCAGTGTCATACTGGTTAGGTTTTCACAAAATTAAATGACATCATTTAATTAAATGTCATTTAATTTTGTGAAATTAATAGCTGTGGTATTAATAATAAACTAATACCTGTGGTATTAATAATAAACTAATACCTGTGGTAACAGGTCCTACCTGTTTAGTCCTACTCAATACCTGTTTATATTTCCTTTGATTTTATCTTGGACTCTCAAGCATGTAAGGGATCAGACCTGGGTGTGAGAAACGTATATATATGAATCAGGTGTTCAAGACTGAGAGACCGTAAGAGCAGACTGTGGAAAGGCTGAGTTGGTAGAGGAGGAGTAGAAATTTGAGTAATGGTGAACAAGAGGATATGAGTGTGGGGCATAAGGTGCCCTAGCTTGTGAATTGACTCTGGCACTATGTGTGTGTGTGTGTGTGTCCCATATCTACATGTCTTGACTATATTGAACAAATTAAAGGTAAATTATTGTACTGATATAAATGATACTAAAGAATAAAGGACAAGAGAAAAGGACAAACATTCAATTCCACCATGTAAATGTAATTTCATCTTTGTGAATTGTTTACTGTTTATGCTAATCACCCTGCAACATAATAAGAACTCTTAACATTATGAAGTATGTTTCAGATTAAATTTGCTGCAAGCTGCATTTGGTGACAAAAGTTAACTGTGTTCATGCATGCTCAGCCTTGCTGGGTTCTTGCTCGTGGAGCATAGTTCTCTGCTCAAACATTTAAATGTGAAAGAAAAACTGCTGATGAAGCAAATACAGAGAGAGCAGATCTCCTAGTGAGACTTACCTTGGTCGTCCCTGTCTTTGCTGTGAACATTTCCTTTGCTACGACCTTAGCAGTAACATCTTGATTGGACTTCTTTCCTGGAATGTATTCAAATTTCCTAGGCATGCTGAGAAGAGAATTGGAAGCTGACGGGAATGAGAAATGCTGTAATTACTAAGTATCTTAATATTGAAAAAGAAATTTGATCTTTAAATTTATTTTTATTAATAACACAAGACACTGGCATCTTGGAACGTAGCTCTTCTCTTTTTGCTTCCCATCCCTCCCTTTCCCTCCTTTCCTCTCCTTCCCTCCCCTCCTCTCCCCTGCTTTCCTCTCCTCTCCTTCCTTCCTTTTCCTTTCTTAATTTTAATCTTCATTGTTTGAATAAAACATAATACTCACAATAACAAAATAATTTTGAAATGGATATTTATTATTTAAATAAAAACAGTACAATCATTATATAAAAATACCAAAGCTTAGCTGACTTTAACATGGCACTTGCGATTATCATTTTAAATACCAGTGTGACTGTGGAGGGGAAGGCTGTTTCTGCAGCCACAGCTTACCCGCTGCCATGGAAACATCTGGGCTGCAGAGTTAACAGTGGAGCTTGTCAAAAAAATCAACTTTGGCATGGGGAAATGACAGTGAATGGAACATAATTTTGACCATGGGGAAATGTTCATTAAGCAAAGCATGTGTAAAACTGTCTCCAGAGAGAGAGAGAGACAAAAAAATATGGATGAGTCTCCTCTCTGTAACCATCCTTAATAAGATGGATAGCAATGGACTCCCAATTGGGTTAGAGAGAGAGAAAGGCCTGTTTACTTCACCTCTTCCATTGTCTTTGTTTATGGTTTATTTTTTGTTTCTAACATATGCACTATGTTTGTTAATTGTTAAAAATATACACTGAAAATAGATTTTCTCCAGCAAGTTAATTTAGCTGTACATTCAATCAAATTGGAAATCAAAGTATATTTCTCCTTCAGGGTAGATTCCTCTGAAAATCATCTCCAGACTTTGGCAAAGAGTAGCGTGACTGCAAGACAGGGAGAAGAATGAGGCAGGGAGGAGGGTAGGGTGAGGAAAGACCAGTGAATTAGATACCTGTGGGCCTGGGTTTGAGTCCTACTTCTGCCCCTTATTAATTTGTGATCTTGAGCAACAAAGAAGATACAGAAACTCTGAATTTACTTTTTTCTCCTATATCACAGGAAACAAAAAGGGGTAAAAGTGCTATGAAGTACTTGCTTTGTGAGTGAGAACGTGCTACAGATTATGGCAGTTATTATTCTGGGATTTAATTCCCCTTGAAAGTTTCCACTTCCTTTTTATAGACAAAAAGTCTTATCTAGGGAGGACCTCCTAAGACAGTTTCATTAGCAGTGACTGAGAAGAGAATGATGTCTGTTCCATTACAAAGCATGGTATGGCCACATTGTGAATTAATATAGCTTTCATTAAGTCACTCTTAGAGATATCTGATATTTATTGAGATGCGATTAAGTAAAATGCACTGTGCTAAGCAGTGGAAATACTCTGATGAACAAAGGTAACTTAAGCTCTACCTTTCTTCAGATTTCCTCTTACTAGAAGACAAAGACCAAAAAAATCCATGCAAATAAAAATATAAATAACAAACTGTGGTCAGTGCAACAAAGGAACTTTAAAGAAGGGAATTTAAAAAGGCTTTACAACAGGAGGGAAGGTGGGGCTAGATAGATATGACCGAGGAAGGACTATCAAAAGAAATGAAGCTCTAAGGAATGGGGATAGGGGAAGTATTCAGGGCATGTGCCGAGGCCCTGGGGTGGAGAAGTTGGCTGGGAGAACTGAAATGGGGCCAGTCTGTATGAGCTAAAGGAGAGAAGCACAAGGTAAGAATGGGGGACAGCTAGAGCTTAGATCATGCCGGGCCTTGGTAATTTATTCTATGTGAAATGGAAAACCATTGAGTATGCTTTAAGCACTCGAGGAACAAAAATTTCATCTTGGGTTATTCTACTGTGAGTCTTCTTGCATTAGAATTCTAGTTATTTTGCTGAGTACCTTAACATACTTGAACATATAAGTATAAAATAAATTCTGGTTATTACCACTCAGGGAAATCTGAAGATTAGGATGAATTCACTTTCCTGTCACGTTAGAAGTTTAAATTGAAAACAGGAGATGGTTTTATTAGCAGAAGGTCACTCCATCTTCCATTTGTAGTGGATGGCAAATACGATGGTGATGGTCTTTCAGAATCGAGAAACAGGAAAGAACAGACCAAGGCTTCTCATCAGGAAAGCATGCGTATAATGAACCGAAATTCTTTGAACTTAACTGCATCTAGGGGAAAAACACATTGTTGGAGGACTTTGATCACTTCCTATAATTTTTTTTCTAAAACATTCAAGAATTCACAGAGTACTGTTTTCAGCAAGAATATGAATAAAACTCTGTTCTGTTGTGCTTTCTGTTTTAAAATTTTTGTTCTGGGCAGAATCCTGTCACTGAGCAAAAAATGCTAATTGGACATTTGATTCATCTGGACAGCTGTGAATGGAATTTTTGCTAACCAGCAGCAGATGTAGACCTAAAACAGCATGGCAAATAGCCATTGGCATGGATGTGATGTTAGCTGCATATGCCATGCTCTGATCTATCAGCATCTCAAAGTCTTTTTTTTATTGAAAGATTTTTTATTAAATATTTCTGTAAATTAATCTTAGTAATTGTAAATGGCCAACCCAATCCATTGGCACAGAGAGACTGTGTCAGAGCCTTTACAGTACTCCAAAGAGTGAATTGGTGGAGTTGGATGGGAAATATTTGCTTTCCAGTTGAAAACACAGAGCAGATGCTGGCATTATTAACAGAACATTGCCTACTTGCAGTTCATGTCCTGGATGGAGTCGTATGCCACAATGGTCTCTGAGTAATACTCTTTAGTTTGTTTAGGAGTAAATGTCTTTGGAAGTGAACCATTTCAAAGCAAGAATTCTGTACGTTGAGAAAAGGGTGCTGATATTTCTCAGGTAAGTTTGGTGAATTGGTGAATCGATTTTATATCAGATCTGCTTCATTTAAAGTCGTTATATTTAATGAGGAGTGAATCCCAAAAATTACTCATGGGGAATTTACGATAAACAAAAAATCATGGGTTCTATCTCCAGAGAAATTTTGATTTCAGACTTCTATCTTGATGATTTTTATGTGCACCCCTAGTTGAGAATCTCTCATCAAAATAAAACTTTTTTTTTAAAGTTTAAGATCTCTATCATTAGTTCAATGTGGCATACAGAAGCAGCCACAGCCCACTCATGCATCCTGTATTTCCCACTGAAGCAGGAGGATAGGGTCTGGAGGCAGAGAACCTGAGGCCAATTTACACTGACTTCCTAGAAGTAAATCAAAAGGAAAACCCCAACTTTCCACACCTAAGTAACAAAAGGACCAGAGGCTACTCCCCTTGCAAACCTGTCCCCCATTTCTGCGTGGCAGATGGAAAATTAAGAGTATCTCTGACTGGTTGCATAAAGCAACCAATCAGATGTTTGCATAGGAGTGTAACTTTGTAACTTCACTTCAGCCTCTGATTGTGGGCCACCACTTCATTTGCATGGGGTGTATGCCAAGTGGCCAATGAGAAACCTCTAGAGGGTATTTGGACCCCAGAAGATTCTGTAAACCAGGCCCTTGAGCCGCTACTTGGGCTGCTCCCACCCTGTGGAATGTACTTTCATTTTCAATAAATCTCTGCTTTCCTTCCTTGCTTTGCTGTGCGTTTTGTCCAATTCTTTGTTTAAAACTCCAAGAACCCAGAAAACTTGCAGTCAAGACCCTCCCTGCCCCGGTAACACCATGCTGAGGGAAGAGTTGGGAAGAAATCCAACATTTGGTGTTTCCAAATTCAGCTAGCCTGTGCTCTTCCCAACAATGCTTTGTTCTGTCTCAGCCTGAATTTCTTTTTTCTTTTTTTTTTGAGACTGAGTCTCACTCTGTCACCCAGGCTGGAGTGCAGTGGTGCAATCTCGGCTCACTGCAACCTCCGCCTCCCCGGTTCAGGGCATTCTCCTGCCTCAGCCTCCCGAGTAGCTGGGACTACAGGTGCATGCCACCACGCCTGGCTGATTTTTTGGATTTTTAGTAGAAACAGGATTTCACCGTGTTGGCCAGGATGGCCTCGTTCTGCTGACCTCGTGATCTGCCCGCCTTGGCCTCCCAAAGTGCTGGGATTACAGGCATGAGCCACAGCGCCTGGCCACTCAGCCTGAATTTCTAAAAGAAATCAGGAATTTCCACTGTACGTTGTCTAGTGAAAGCCATAGGCTTGGTGGCTTGGTTCCCAATGTGGGGAACTGTCCTGCCTTCCCTCCCATTCCAGGTAAAGTAGTAAATTTCCCATTGGTCACTTTCATGTTGAGGGGAATTGCATTTTCCTATGTCCACTTAAGTCTTTGGAGTGTTCCCTCTAAGCAGAGCTAAGAAGATCCACACAACAGTTCTCCATCTTGTCTGCACATTAGAATCACCTGGGAGTTTGTTTGTAAATCATGCCTGCCTTCCCATCCCCCAGAGATTCTAATTTAATTGTTTAGCGTTGAGGTGCCTAATTGTTTTAATGTGTCAGTAGTTTTCTGGGTGATTTTAATGTGCAGCCAGATGTAAGAACGACTGAGTGGCAGCATCCCAGATTGCCTTCCATAGATCTAAGGATCTGGCTTATTATATTAAAGACCATCAATAAAGAGAACGTGGCTTTCATTCAAATGTTGGCTGGATCTATTAGAAACATGTTGGAATGAATGCATGCTCTTCATCATGACATTCTTATGACTTGGCTATTTATATGTCATCCTGCAGATCCAACTGGTTTGTCCAATACCTGTGGGTTTAGACCTCAAACTTCAGAGAATTGTCATCAAGTCTATTCTAGGGTGAGGTGGGCTATTCTTAGAACATTCATCCATTCATTCATTATTTAAATATTCATTCATAAAACAGTTACTGAGTACTTCCTATGTGCTAGGAATGGTGATGGATGCTGGGGAGATGTATATCTTAAAGGAGCCCACAGTCTAGTTGTGGGGAACAGACATGCAAGTAGTTGCAATATAATGTCATACAAATTATTTACCAGAGCAGTGGACACAAGAGAAGATCACAGAAGAATACGTGATCAATTCTCTACGGTGAGTAAGGGAATACATAAAAATAAAACAGACAAGTTCAACTGGGTGAATGAAAGCTCAACAAGTTGATACAGTGTAGGGTTGAATAGAAAATTTTACACAAAGGGAAGATGTTTTGCAAAGCTATGAGGATTCTGAATAATGCTGTACTTGGAAGTGGAATATAATTTGGTGGAGCTGGCTGGAGTATGGGTACGTGCTAGGCAGATAGTGATCATGGAGGCACTTGTCTGCTATCCTTAGGAGTATGAATTTTGATCTCTAGGCAATGGAGAGCCATTGCAGGGGAGAAACAAGCAGATGAATCATGTAACATCTGAAAAACATGCAGGTCATCCTGACTGACCAGCTCTCCTGAGACCACCAATCAAGTCATTGCTGAGCCAACCCATATTGAGGGGGTTCAGAGAAGAGGTAATCTACTTAAGAAAATACAAACCATTCCTTCATCCACTTAGTCACTGAACAAACATTTATCAAACACCTACTATGTGCCAAGCAGTAGGGATATGGCAGGATTTCTGAAGCTGGACACTGTTGGCATTTTGGACATACAGGATATTGGGGAGAGTGGGTTGTCCTGTGAGCTATAGAATGTTCAGCAGCATCCGTGGGCTTTACCCACTAGATGCCAGTAGCACCTCCTTCCTCTCTCGCTGACACTGTGACAACCAAAAATCTCTGCTGGTTGAGAACCACTGGGATACAGGGATGAATAAGACATACCCCCTGCCCTCAAGAAGTTTACAGCCTAACGAAGAAAAGAAGAGATATGCATTTAAAAAGCCCAGTGGCTCACACCTGTAATCCCAACACTTTGAAAGGCCAGGATGGGAGGATCACTGGAGCTCAGGAGTTCAAGACCAGCCTGGGCAAAATTCCTACAAATAAAAATAAAAAATTTAGCTCGGTGTGTGGTACACATCTGTGGTTCCTGCTACTCAGTAAGCTGAGTTGGGAGAACCACTTGAGTCCGAGTTGTTGAGGCTGCAGTGAGCTCTGATCACACCACTGCACTCTAGTCTAGGTAACAGAGTGAGACCTGTCTCAAAATAAATAAAAAATGTAAAAAATTAAAAGGCACAGTTCAGGGCTAAAGAGGGGGAAATACATAAAAGAAATACAAACTGTTACGAAGGCTTATATAAAAGGGAAACAATGTTCCCATTTGGGGTAAGCAGGGACATCTTCATGGAGGTAGAGGGTTTTGAACTGTGCTTTAAAGTAGCTCTGGATGAAGGTGAACTGGAAGGACTGAACTTCATAAGATCTCTGGACTCCCCAGTCCCATCTAGGCGTTCCTTCTGCATAAATTGCCCGGTGGATGGTAGCTATCTGCCATCTGGGCTCTGCTGATTGTCCCAGGGATGCTCACCTAACCAATGTACATGCTGACTGTTGACCCATACGGTGACCTAGATGTTAACATTTCTCACTCATTGCTTTAATAGGACTGTTTGTTTCAACCAAATCACCATCCCTCCCTTGCTTGGTCCAGATTGATATTTAGGTGGTATGCACAGGTATTGATATTTAGGTGGTATGCACAGGTATTGATATTTAGGTGGTATGCACAGGTATGAGTACTTGATGTCTAGGTTTCATTTTGATTGCTTGTTACTTGGGCTGTGTCAGCTCATTACCCTGGCTCTTCCACTCAAAGAGCACTGTTCAAATGATCTTCTATGTAAATGGTGCCCCTAGAAACATGCAACTCACACCGCTCTACCTGTCTCTACCTTTCTCCACCAGTGATATATAAAGTGAACTAGAATATAAAAGGCCTGACATTTCTCCACTGGACAGGGTTCAGGTATGGCCTTGCCTCTTAGCTTTTGTTCTCTTGGCCTCTGACCTTCTGGAACCTATGATTGATGCTTGTGCCTTCTGTCTGTCTGCATCAGTAAAGTAAATTTAGTTGAGGAAGAAGGTGAAAGATCCCACAACATTTTCTTAATCTAGTCATTAACAGACAGTAGGAGGGGCGAGTATTAGCTGCTTTCCATGTAATCATATTTAGACCGGTTCCATGCAACCACATAGGTGGTTCCATTGCTTTAGAGGCAGCAATGTGGGATGGGGGACAGGCCAAATAGGAGGAGCTCTAGATTCCTCACTGCTACTTTGTTCCCTTGTTCCGGAATAGTGTATGTGTTGTGTATATGTATATTCATATATATATATATATATATACACAACACATACACACACAAATAAGAATGTCTACTATTTTAAAAATGTTTTAAAGTGCTGATGCAATATTTTTCATATTGCCCCAACTTCTCAGTCTGAGATCAGGAACTAATCTAAGAGCCAGCCTGCCTGGGTTCACTCTATCACTTCTTGACTATGTGATTCAGGGCAAGTTGTATGACCTTTTTCTGTCCATTCTGTACCTCTAGAATGAGGATTATCATTTCTGCCTCATGGGGTTGTTATTAGGATTGAATGCAGGCATATGTGTAAGGTGCTCTGAAATGTCTGGAGCATCAGAAGCACCATGCAATAGGAGGCTTCACATGGCATCACTTCCCAATTGCAGAAAGCCTTCTTTTCCCTGCAATTCTTCCTCTGTTGGTTGCTCATGCCTAGATTTCTCTAACTGAGATGATTACAAAATGCCTGCTTTTAAATGTTAATGCTTCTTCCTCCTGAGATTGGTGATGCTAGTCCTTGCCTGTCATGGACACCTTGCTGTAGGAATTAATTACGTTTTTTTTTCTGAAATCAGGTCTTGGTTAAGGCGAAGACAAGCAGAGGAGGAGGCCCAGGAAGTAAATGATGGAGGGTTCCAAAACCAAATTTCTAATTCTCCAAATTTTTGAAGTGATATTTAGAAGCCCCTTAGTTTAGAAACTGGTAGGGGTTTTTGTTTTGTTTTGTTTTGTTTTTGCTTTTTTTGTCCTCTTCCTCCCTGAAACTATTCATCTCACCAAATTGTAGATAACTTCTCAATTCACCATTTCCTTTCTCCTTGTATTTTACTGCCTAGCTCAAGCCATCATCACCTTCCTTTTGGGTGGCGGTCTTCTCCAAGCTTCTCCTTTGTTTTCATACATCCTGGTGAGATCTTCTCCAAACCATGATGAGAATTGATGTCAGGTTCTGTAGTAGGTTGTTCTCTCTCAAACTGTGCTCAAGAATCCTACCACCCAAACTTTTTTGCCTGCTTTCAAATCCCCATAATCAGGTTCATTTCATGTATTCACCTTTAATTTGATTCCCTTGCATGTGGTCCTTTCCTCTAACGTGGTTGTCTCAGCTCTCCTTTACTCGCTCTACCTCTCAGGTCTCTGTTTCCTCATCTTCCTCATGAACTCAATCTTTTCTAAGCTCACTTCCTGCTCAGCAATCTAGAATTCATCCTAGTCCCTCAGACTGGAAAGTCTTCCTCAAAATATATGCCACCTATCTGCAAATATCAGCTCAGAACACCAGTCCTTTATGTAGCTTTCATAAGTGCTCCAACCCAAAGTCATGTTTCTCTTTTCTGAGTCTGTTGGCACTCAAATTTTTATTAAATCTTTTGTGCACTTGTGCAGTGGTTAAGTGCATGGTATTTGCAGTCAGAGAGAAGATCGCTGCAGGTTTGAAATCTGGCTCTACTAACTATTGGCTGTGTGAATTAATTTCTCAGACTGTCAGTTTCCTCATCAGAGAGGCTCCTCTGGTTCAGCAATATAAGACAAAGATTTGAGTGTCTGTGTCTGTTCAGGTTTGAATCCAGCCTTCACTACATACTGGCTGGATCCCCTGAAAGTTAGTTAACCTCTCTAAGCCTGAGAATTTTCATCAGTAAAATGGGCATACTAAGAGTAGAGACTTCAGAGGCTGACTGTGAGCACTAAATGAGTAATCCATGTACAAAGTGTTTAGCAAATTCCTGGCACATAGTGATTATGAATGTGGGGGCTAATCATACATCTTGGAAAGAGTGATTTCTCCCCTCTTCAGGTATTTCCTTTCATCCAGAAGGAACTCAATTGATGTAGGAGTCCTGGTCTCTTTCCTCCATTTTACTCATTACACTTTGAAGGTGGTGTGTGTGTGGTTAGGGTGAAGTAACTAACTTGATAGGTTAATTTAGGAAGAACAACTTTCAAATTGAGCACATTCAATTGTCCCTCCCTTTCTTCCTCTTGACACCACGTTGCTCACATGAAGTAAGTCCACTTCTGTCATGCCATACATTTTACAGTGGATTGTCTTTCCATTGAGAGGTCTGCTGTGGTTCCAGGATACCTGTGAGTTTATTTACTTCTGGGATGTAGTATTGGAAAAGCCATTCATCTGAAAATATACACTCTATCCTCCAACCTATATTTTATCAATAATAGAGATGATACATTTAGTCCCTTTGTCTTTTTATCAATTCACTCAGAACTCAGACAGACAGAATTTTTTATTGGATTCAATAGCACGTATTTCTTTTGGTTTTGGTTATGATTAAATTACATAATTCACAAACTTATACAGCACATTCCCTAGCCCTATTTGTCACTTCCATTTAGCTGTTCTTGAGTTATATCCTTTATAATAAACTGCTAATAGTAAGTAAAGCACTTTCCTGAGTTGGGTGAACTGTTCTAGCAAATTATCAAGCATAAGAAAGATGTTGTGGAAACGTACAATTTGTAACCAATCAGTCAGAAATACAGGGGGCCTGGGATTTTTGACTGGTACCTGAAATTGGGGGAAGCCTTGTTTGACTGAGCTCTTAAGCTGTGGGATCTGCACTATCTCTGAGCAGTGTCAGAATTGAATTGAATTGCTGGATATCTTGAGTTAGTGCCTGGAGAATCAGAGAATTGATTGTTGGTATCGGAGAACACCTCAACTTGACACTGTACATTCAAGGACATAGTTTGGTGGTCAAGTATGAGAAAGAGTAATAGAAAAAGAGTCAGAGACTGAGGTAGATGCAGAAAGAGACTAAGAGAGATGGGGATGAGAACGGAGACAGATGAACTATAACAGAAGACGTCTATGTCCCCAGAAGTGTCAGGGAAATAAGTATTGCTTAGGTTGAAGTTGTTGAGGGACCACTATTTGGTATTTTGAAAAAATAAGAAGGATCCTCCATTGTCATAACCATTTGAAGAAACTTCATCTGGGAAACACAGACTATGATTATCTTTCATCAGGAAGAATGCGTTTTCTCCAGCTGGCGTCACAGAGCTGGAAATGCAGAATCTCAGGTCCCACCCCGGACTTATGAATCAGATTCTGCATATTGGCTCCCAGGTGGCACATATGCACATTGTAGTTTGAGAAGCCCTGTCCTGGGGTATTAGATCAGTAAAGCAAAAATCAGACTTGGGTTCTAATAGTCCCTTCAGCACTCTCCAGCCACATGACTCTAGAAAGAACCTATCTACCCTGAGTTTCAGCTTCCTCATCTGTATAATGGGAATAAAAGATCTGCACTCCTTGTTTTAGGATTTGTTGGGAAGAACCAATAAAATTGGAATATGAAGATACTTTGAAGACTGGAAAGGGCTCTGAAAATGGAAGCTCTCCAGTTGCTCAGTAAATGAGGCTAGGGTGGGGATTGGCCTTTCCCCTGACTATCACTTGTGAGTTTCACTTTACTGCTACAGTCATTCTCTCTGGCTCTGAGTAAACCCCACCATGTGTGAAGGAAATGTGAGCAAGTCAGCAGATGAAGTGTGTATTTTTGAACACGTTAATTTCTTTATCAGCTCTATTTTTTTTCTGAGGGCATCACTGTATTACATTAATGCCTTGAGTTGTTAACAATACCAGCTGGCACTGCAGGTCTCACTTATATACACAGTGTAAAAGCTCAGGGAGTAGCATGGAAATTGCCACCCAAACCACAATGCTGGATCTCCTCCTTGGCATGCTTATTATCTCCCTCGGGAGCAGACCCACCATTCCTTCCTTTGTTTTCAAAACCCTTTATTTATGATATTATTTGGCATCTATGCAATTACTTTTGTTCTTCGGTGGGATTTGAGGCCTTGGGAGATCACAGACTTTATAGTTTCTCTTTTATCTCTGTCTCTTCAGGGCTTGGCACGTAGCAGGAATGTCAGACATATCTGTGGCATATGAATAGTGGTGGTGGGGAATGTGAAATTGACCATTGTATCCCTACTTATTCATTCATTATTAGCATCAACGAATCTTTCTCAGATAAGGCCATCCTTGACAGTATACATGAGGTCTTGTGCACCCCTATGCTTCCCTGGAACCCTTTCAAAATGCTCATCACACATGCAGACATTTAATGAATATCTTTCCTGAGAGCTTGTGAGCTCTCTGAGGGCAGGGATTGTTCTGTTCCTTGCTGTATCCTTGGGTTCAGGACAATACCTGTCACATTGTGGTGTTCAATAAGTATTTGTAGAATTAAAGTGATTCACTAGAGATTCCAATTCTTGAGGATTCCTACCTTCAGTAATCCTTTCTAAAACCAAATTATCCCAACAGTAAAATTTCCCCAGTTGGAAATCTAGCCAATTTTTTCCCCATTTAGAAAGTTTCCCTATTAATTCTTTTCTCCAGTGGCCTACTGCCTAGAGGAAAGGAAAGTAACACTTACTGAACTGCCTACTTTCAACAATATATAATAAGTGTTATTTTCTCTACTCTTCTAGAGAGGAGAATGATGTTCAGAAGGTAAGTGGCATGACTAAGAGGTACTATGGGGCAAGGCTAGGATTCTAACCCAGGCTTAATCCAATTTACAGTCACTCTTCCCACTGAATCACACCACCTGGGTAGCACATAGATGACTCTTATACTTTCTCATATTTTTCGTCTAGCATCTGTTTTTCAGAGCGTAATCTTGTTTGAATAGGGCCACAGAACTGGCCAATGTCAGAGAGGACTGATATTCCAAATTTAATTCCTTGTATAGGTATATTTTCAACAAGAATTACTTCATAACTCAGCCTTCACTCTTTCAGACTAAACTGTCTCCTTCCATCTGGGGCACGTAACTTGACCGTGGCCTCACTTTGTCTCTGAGATCTAGGGCAGTGTTGGGCAGCCTGTTTCTTGTAGATGCTTGTTGATGGAAAGGTTGATCCTTTCATCCATTTGTTGGAACTGGGTTAAGGCTCAAAGTAAGCTCTGATGCAAATGCATTTGGATTTTCAGAAAATCCATCTTTCTCTCTCTTAGATAAACTATCTGTCCTTAGCTTCAACTTACACAGGGCTTGTTCAAGCCACACATTTTATAAAGTCTAAAGAGGAAAAGTGGTCATCAGTGTAATTATTGTCTGGATGTAGACTCTTTGATAACCATTACTAAAAAATATATATTCTCATAATTTACTTTTCATTTAATCTATTAATGTTTTACTTGGTTTTTTGAAGCATCCTTTCAGCATTTTTTTGCCAAATATATATTCAATGTCCCCCTTGCATCAGGCCTTCTGCTGGGTACTGAGCATGCAAAGGGGAGAAATCATGGATTCTAGCCCCAAGTATAATTCATTCCTACAAAAAGTGCCCACATCTGCTTGAGGGACTCAGAAAAGTCTTCCCAGAGGTGGCAGGCTTTGATGGAGACTGGGTAGATGAGGAGAATGAACAGGTCTGGAAGCAGACAGTGACTAAAAAAAGAATGAAATACGGATAATGTCTGGGTACAGTAAGAATTGATACAAAAGCAACCAATTCTGCAGTTCAGCAAGTTCTGCCCAAGCTCTTACTTAATGCCTTTTAATGACAAAAAGAAATTTTAAAGGAAAGAAGAGGAAACTCGGAAAGCATTTAAGAATATAGTTTTGCTCTGAGACCATTCTAATAGATGGTTGCTGTCATTATGGAATCACTTTGGTAGAAAGGATCTCTGCACTTCAATTGCCAGGAACCAGGGTAAGAAAATTCTTTGTGGGATCCTTTAAAATCAGGAGTGGCCACAGTGCTTTTTGACTGAGACAAAGAGGAGAATGCAGTCACTGAGAATGGAATGGCACCTCTAATAAAGGACCCTTCTGTTAGTGGCAGTGCCCTCTGCTACTATTGCATAAGGTGCTCTGGAGAGAAAGAGGTGCGTGTCTGTCCAGTTCCCAGGTATCATTGTTCTAGGGAGAAAGAAGCAATTTCAGATAGCTGGAACATGGGTCAGAATTACAATGGGGACTCTGGTTTAGACTTTATGCATGGGTTCTTTTAAATGCTGGCTCTCCATATGACTTATTCATCATGCCATATTTCCCAGGGAGCATATAGTCTAAATTCTTCTTTTCAGATGAGGACAATGTGACCCAGACACATCCAGCAACTTACCATGAGTTACACAGCCAGTTAGTGCAGGTCTTCATTAATCCAGTGCTGACCTTATTCTGCCATATTCGACATTAGTTGATTATTTATTTCATTAATAATTATTTACCGAATGCTTACAGTGTGCTAAACACCTTGTTAGGCAATAGATTATCTTCAATGGAGAGGCAGTATCTAGTGATGGTTTCAAAACTCACTGCTGTTGGTCTTAGATTAGTTGCATAACCTCTCTAAGGTGCAGTTTCCTCATCTGTAAAATGGATATGATAACAGTGCCAATCACAGGGACATCATGAAGATTAAATGAGATAATGCATGTAGAGTTCGGCATAGCATCTGGTACACTTATTACCAAGGTTGCTATGGTTTAAGCTTTCTGGGCTCTTCCGTCAGAGCAAAGATCTTTGTTACTCTTTAATTCTTATGTCTGCCTGCCCTAAAGATGGTTATGAAAGGTTTATTTCTCTGAGTGCTTTCATTCTCTCTAAGTCCCTCTAAATCCCTGATCGACAACTCTAGAGGGCTGGAGCTTATCTCCCTCACAGCCATCCCTTGGTCCAGACACTCCTTCCCCACTCCTCTGAGTTCTTGGCAGCCTCCCTGGGAGGAAATTCGGATGTGTTCTCATTACAGCCTCACAACCTTGGGAGGAAGCTTTGTTAACGCTCAGTGCATTTCCTGAATCCATTTGGAGAGGAACACTGGGCCAGCTCCAGGATGCTATATCATCCATCTCTGAGACCAGCCAGGTTTGGGTTGGCTCAGAAGATCTGGGACTTCTCATGATCTTTGGCATTCTAAGAATGGGCTCCATAGAACCCTGTTGTTGTTGTTTTTTTTTAAATCTTAAGCAGCACAGCACATCAGCCTGTTTGGCAAGAAACAAGGGAGGGGTGCAGTTTAGCACATACTTGGCTGTGAATATTCCTAACAGCATAATAGAGTTTTCACGGTTCCTTCCCAAGCTTGATCACCTTTAATGTAATAAGTCATCTTCTGGGCAAGGTTTCTGCATATACATGGGCATTCTGCCTCTCTGCTCTCCTTTTGCATCTTGCCTATGAGGGAGCATGCTGCCTACTTCTCTGCAAAACCAGTTGGAGGGAAAGCATACCAGTCAGTGTGCATTAATGACGGCAATACATTCCCTGAAGGAGGCAGAAACCTCAGCAGACGCCTGGAACAGATTTGCAAAATACTCTGTCTGCATAAGGCAGCTCTGGACATCCATGTATTTCTTAGCCCCACAGCCTCTAAGCCTCACTTGAATGAATACCTTTCATGGTTTCTTTGTCCCTTTTGATTTGAAGAGTGAGCTCTTTTTATTTTGGGTCTTTTAAGGTAATTTTGGAGGATCTTTGTTTTGCTTGCTGTCTCTTTTGTTGGTCATGTGTGAAAATAAGGATATAGCTGTGAAATGGAGGAAAGAGGAATGAATGGAGAAAATGAGAAAGGGAGTGATATTTATTGGGGACTAATGATAGTATATCTATTTGTCATTTAGCCTTCATGACAACTGGATAATCAACTGGCAAAAGATTACAGAGACCTTGTGTATTCCTCTCCACATTTGTCTGTCTCCAAAGACCATGCACCACATCACAGATAAAATGATTTTGTCATTTTATTACCTCTTCCCTAAGCCAATAATTCATTTTTTATCTTCAACTCAGCTTCCTTGTAACTTCCATGTTCCTTTGATTGAACCATCATACATCCTTTAGAATTTGGTGCATTGCATATTTTCCCCATTTGGATTTTAGTAAAGATATATTTTCTTTAAATGCCTATTCTTTTACAACACTACATACTTTGATTTACTAAACAAAGCCACCCAAGTTTTTTCAAATTTGCTTAGTTTTAGAAGTATTAATATATAATGAGGCTATTAATTCTTAAGATCGCTTTTTCTGTATTTGTTAACTTGAAATATAGCTAGAGCTTTTCTTTCCATGCATTGTTTTCCTCCTGAAAATTTCTTTCTATGGCATTCACTATTTAAATGCATTTATGCACTCCAGGATGGGTGAGAGAGCGAGATCCTGTCTCAAAAAAAATTGCATTTATCCCAAGCTACTTTTATCATTTATATTTGTGGTCATAAATTAATGTATGGTTCAGTGTCAGCAATCACGTGGTGGGTTTGTAGACAAGTAATTGCATAGTGGTGGTAAAAGCTCTGTTTCACAGAGGATGTATGGAAGGGGTTGGCGTAGATAATTGTTATGTCCACTCTAGATCTAACACCCTGTTATGCACCATCATCTTCAGGATAAAGTACAGGCTGCTTCATGCTCTGGTGCCTCCACACATGGATCCTGGGTCCCAGCCATGGACAGCCATTTACAGCTTCCCAAACTCACCGGATTCTCTCCTTTCTCCATGCCTTTAAACATGATGTTCACTCTGCTCAGTTCACCCTTTTCGTCTTTCTCCAGATTATGACCTCCTGTAAGTCTTGGGTCAACCATTAATTCTGTGAGGAAGCCTCCATGCCCTGAGTGGATGCGTTGAGTCTGTCTCCTCTGTGGTCCTGGCACACACAGTAAGTGCTTTGCCCTATCAGAGTAGTTGTCCTCAGATGTCACTGCCCAGTACTCATCTGCTCTCTCCACTCCGGTCTTTGACTATGAACACCTTGAAGGCAGGTGAATTTTTAATACCATTGGAAGTTGCTCATGTTATAATGCTTTATTTTCATTTTCATTTTGAAATAATATAAAGACCTCATATATTCTCCACAGAGATTCCTTATTAACATTTTACTTCATGTACCTTATAATTTCTATTCTCTTTTCCCCTCTATGTGCACACACACACACGTACACACACTCCACCTGAAAGCAAGTTGCACACATAATGCCCCATGGCTTTGTAATACTTCAGTATGAGAAGAAGAAGAAGAAGAAGAAGAAGAAGGAGAAGGAGAAGGAGAAGGAGAAGGAGAAAGGAGGAGGAGAAGGAGGAGAAGGAGAAGGAGAAGGAGAAGAAGAAGAAGAAGAAGAAGGAGAAGGAGAAGGAGAAGGAGAAGAAGGAGAAGAAGAAGAAGAAGAAAATAGTGGCCAGGTGGTGGTTCATGCCTGTAATTCCAGCAACTTGGGAGGCCGAGGTGGGCAGATTATTTGAGCCCAGGAGTTCTAGACCAGCCTCGGCAATGAAGCAAGACCTCATCTCTACAAAAAATACAAAAATTATCCTGGCCTGGTGGCATGCGCCTGTATCCCAGCTACTCAGGAGGCTGAGGTGGCAGGATGGCTCGGGCCCAGGAGGTCAAGGCTGCAGTGAGCTGTGATCGTACCACGGCACTCAGCCTGGGTGACAGAGCGAGACCCCATCTCAACAAACAAACAAACAATCTTTCATACAACCAAAGTATCACCAAAATCTAGAAATTAACATTAGTACAATAATACCATCTAATCCACAGACCCCCTTCAATTTTTGCCTATTGTTCCAATAATATCTGCATAGGTCCAGGAGCTAATCCAAGAAAACATTTATTAGTTAGGTCTCTTTAGCTTCCTTTGCTCTGGAATAATTCCTCAGTTTTCCCCTGACGTTTATGATGTTAACACACTTGAAGACTAGAGATTAAAGAATACTCCTCAGCTTATATTTTTCTGATGTTGCAATGAGTTTTTTAAAGCCAGGTAAAAGAATACATATGTATGATTCCATCTACATAAAGTTTAAAAGCACACGAAAGGAATACATACTTTCAGAAGTTAGGATACTGGTTACCTTGGAGAAAAGGAAGAGCTCAAGGGGACTTCAAGGGTGCTAGAAAGTTCTATTTCTCCTGTGTGATGCTTATACAAGTGTTTTCTTTGTGAGGATTCACTGAATGGCATATTTATATTTGGTACACTTGTGCATGTGTTATACATTATGATAATAACTTTTTAAAAAATAGTAAAAATTAAATTTCTCTTCCGGTTGTAAATAATATGTCACATTTTCTCTTTGAGATTGGGAATGTAACAAACTTGCCCTCTACAACCTCTTTTCAATAATTTACTAAGCAATTTAATAAGGCTAGAAAAAGTAATAAAAGTTATACAATTATAAAGGAAGAAATAAAATCATCATTTGTCAGATGAGGTGATTTCAGTTCTTTGACATTGGTTGAGAATTGTGTTATGACCCAGAATATGGTCAAGTTTTATAACTACTTCATGTGTATTTGAAAAAAAAAGTGTATTTTACAGTTGTTGAGTAGGATAACAATTAAGTCACATTTATAAATGTGTTGTTCAGATTGTCCATACCTTTTTCTGATTATTTTTGTCTGCTTATACTGCAAGGTATGATGAAAAACTCTTAGTAAGATATTGAAATAATAACATAAGCTTGTATATTACTTGGTTCACATAAATGTATAATTGCCACAGCTACCTGGCAAATTAAACCATTTTTTATTATGAAGTTTCTCTTTTATTCATTTGTGACAATTTTGGCCTTCAAGTATACTTTTCTCTGTTAATTTAGTGATACTACCTTTCTTTCAGAGTTTTTCTTTGCACTGTATATCTCTTAAAATTCATGTGCTTTTTATATCCTTTTACAATATCTCCATGTTGAAATGACTCTTGTGAACAAGAGTCACAGTTTTAGTTGACCTTTGTTGAATTATAAAGTCTGACAATCTTTGCCTACAACTGAGGCATTTAGTCCAGTTACATTTAATCAATTGCTGATATATTTGGCTTGAATCTATCATTTTAACATGAGCTTTCTACTTATGCCAACCAATGTATGTACATATTTCTTGTTTCTTGTCTTCTTATTTATTATTTATTTTTTATAGAGACTGGGTCTTGCTGTCTTGCCCGGGCTGGTCTTGAACTCCTGGGCTCAAGCAATCCTCCCACCTCAGCCTCCTAAAGTGCTGGGTTTACAGGCATGAGCCACTGTGCCTATAGCCTCTTGTCTTATTTTACGTTAGTTGAATTTTCCATTTTTTTACTTTTACTAACTTTATGGTGGTTGATTGAGAGATTACAACATTCATCCATTACCCATTAAAGGCTAATGCTGCTTGGTAGTTTTTACCCTCTTTATGTAAAGTGCAAGGACATTAGAATATTTGAAGTCTACCCTCCTTTTGACTTATATGCTATTGTTGCTGCCTATCAATAGGTTTAGAGATATTTAAAACACTATGAGATGTAATCATTATTGCTTTTTACAGTCAATATCCATTGAACTCTAATCACATATTTATTCTTTTATTTGATTTTTATTCTTTCTTTCATCTTTAAGCTTCATTTGGAGTAACTTGTTTCTTAAAAACTTCCTTTAACATGGGTCTCTTCAATTCTCTTGACTTTTGTTGTCTAAAAAAGTTTTCATTTTATCTTTGTTCTTAAAAGCCATTATTGCCAGACATAGAATTCTAAGTTGGCAATGTTTTTTGTTGTTATTGTTGTTTTCCTTAGCACTTTGTAGGAGTAATTCTATTGTTTTTTGTCTCTTATTATTTCTGTTGACATGGTAAGCGGTCTTTTTTTTTCTGTCTGCTTTTAATATTTTCTTTTTGTCTTTGTTTATTAGAAGTTTTACTATGATGTGTCTAGATGTGGCTTTCTTTGTATTTATCCTACTTGGGGTTTGTAAGCACTCTTGAATTTATGGCTTCATATATTACATTAGTTTTGGTAAGAATTCAGTCAATGTATATTCAAATATTTTTTCTAACCCATTATTTCCCTCTGTATATTCTGAGACTCAAATTATACGTTATCCCTTCTCATTGTACTTCATATTCTCACTGTACTTCATATGCCCTTTAGTCTCTTCTGTATTTTTATTCTTTTGTTCCTTCTTGCATAATTCTGGATGTTTTTTTCCATTTCCCTGTTTTAAGTTGTGCCTAACTGCTGTTAAACACATCATGGAGTTCTTAATTTTGGTTATATCTTTTAGCTCTAAAGTATCCCCTTTTCTGTGGTTTCCAATTATCTGCCAAAATCTCGAATCTCGTCTTTTATCTCCTTTATAAGAATTGCTAAAGTTTGTGACTAATAATTCCATTATCTAGAACTCTCTTTTTGCTGTTTTCTCTTGATTCTTGCCTTGTCTTCTCATGTGCTTGGTTTCTTTTTACCACCTGCTGGATATGGTAGTATGAAAATTAAGAAAAAAGAAAAAGATAATTTGTGTTTATTTATGGAAGATAAGTAGGGGCACTAGAATCTTTGAGTTATATTGATCCAGTTTCAGGGACTGAAATGATTTTAATCTTGTCTTCAGTTTCTGCAAGGGTTAATCTTCCACTTTACCCTTACTCATAGGATGTTGAGCCTTTAAAGTTCCAAAGATTTATCAGTACCCCTTTGGTGGGCTCTGGACTCCTCCTACTTTTGTCTCTTTAACGCTAATGAATCTGTTAAAATTTCTGTTCAGTAACTCATACCCTTACTCACCCCTTCTAGAATCAGCAGATACCCTAAGGGTAAATAGGCTCAAATGTTTAACTTATCTCTATTGGTTTCCATCTTCTTTCAGATATCAGTCTTAGCATTTCTCATTGCCTTTTCAGCTTTCCAATGACTTTAGGCGATTATTTTTAAGTCCGGATTTTCTAATTGTCTTCAGTGGGAGTGTTGGTTTGAACTACTTAGTCCACCATTTCAGACGCTATTTAATTATCTTAAAAATTAAATTTCCCTTTCTCTGTGCTTCTTATGGGAACCAAGGAGAGGGATGCAGTTCAGGCTTGGGCTGTGAATTTTAAGGTGAAAATAACATTTTCCAGGGCCTGAATGAGATATCAGCAAAAGAATTGTGACAGCACTCCAAAGGGAAGGTGAAATTTGAGTAGGAAAAATTCAGCATTACTGCTTTATCCTCTCATTGTATCATAGGTGACTCTGTTTTTCCTATAATAGAATACAATTTAATTTAAGATTTATTTAAAAAATTTTTACCTATAATTACAACTACATTCTAAGAAGGCTGATTATTGATAGCATGAGGACTTTTTCAAATTGCTAAGCACCTTGGTAGTTCTGAATATTCAAGAATGGTAGAAAAACTAGATAAGTCTGCAAAGTAGCAGAAGAATTTAGAGTCTTATGTGACAATCAGATGAAGGAGCTGAGAAGAAACAAAGGTGAAAGGTTAAGAAGCATAGGTTGCTAGTGTGATAGAGTAATGTTATGAGTTTAGCAAAGTGAACCTGCATCTGTCTCCACCTCCATTCCCCCAAATGTTAGTGAATTGAAGTATACTCAGCTCTTCTAGCAGAAAGTAAAAAATGGATTGTTTTGTGTCAGTTGACATGATGTAGGATGAAGTCTTGGAATAGGAATCTAAAAGGAATTTTGACTTCTATAGGCCATACAGAGCAGGTGCTATCCACCCTGACCTCTGAGATATGCCTAAAATGGTCTTTCCTCTTGTCTCAAGTCTCTTCATGGGAAACTCCCCTCAGTAAACCTGAGCCAAACCTAAGTTTCTCTGTGATGAGGGAGGCTTTCTGTCATATCACATTATTGTTCCCACACTGGTAATAGTGAGGTGTTACAGCTTAAAATGACAGAAAGCATGGTGGTCTCAGAGTTCAGAAACCAGCCTTTCAATTCTGATTCTGTCTCAAATGATTGTAGAGTTGGTTGCCTTACCTGTAAAGTCTCCATTTCCTCATCTCTAAATTGTAATTCTTTTAGACTGGTGGTTTGCAATTATTTTCTGGGGATTCCTTTGTTAAAGCAAGGTCTTAAATACATACATAAAGCAAGTAAAAAGAACTCAGGTTGAAGTGTAGGGGTGAACAGGGACAGAAATCTCACCCAACCTCAAACTCCCCAACAAGGCTTCACAGAGTATCGTTTGACGACCAGTGGACTTGAAAGTTCCTATAGTTCTTTTAGTTCTAGGTTTCTCCTTATGCAAAGAAGAACAAATGACATCTTTCAGTTGTCCCCAAACAGTAGCTATTTAAGAAAATATTACTACTTTTTCCTTATGGAGGTGAGAGGAAGAGAGTGGAAGAAAGCTCACATTTACGACGGTCTTATCATGTGCCAGACATACAGCCAGGTACCTCCTTAACCTTCATAATGACTCTGTTGAGTTGGTTTTGTGCCCAATGGAGGAGGCACCTGCAGCTCAGAGATGAGTATTTAGCTCAAGGTAACAAAGCTAGTATGTGGCAGGGCTTCATGTCAAGCTCAGCTCTTTCTCACTCCACCACCAGACATGGAGGTGGTGGGTAGAAAGTGGGCACCTTAGTAAATGAGATATCGGTTTGAGTCAAGGAAAATTCCATGGAATATTTTGTGGTATAGATATATACAGTTGACCCTTGAATGATGCTAGTGTTAGGGGTGCCAATCTCGCCACACTGCTGCAGTCAGAAATCCACATATAACTTTTGAGTCTGATAACATACTGATAACATAAAGTTGATTAACACATATTTTGTATGTAACATATAGTTTATACTATATTCTTACAACAAAATAAGCTAGAGAAAAGAAAACATTAAGAAAATCATAAGATAAAATACATTTACTACTCATTAAGTGGAAGTGGATCATAATAAAGATCTTCATCTTCATCGTCTTCATATTGAATAGGGAGAGGAAGAGGAGGAGGAGGAAAAGGAGGGGTTGGTCTTGCTATCTCATGGGTAGCAGAAGTAGGAGAAAATCCATGTATATGTGGACCCATGCAGTTCAAATTCATGTTGTTCAAGGATCAACTGTATATAGCTTTTTGCCTTCAGATTTGAACTCATTTTTGTTCAGTTTTATATAGGAGAGTCTAATGAGATGCCTGCAGCCCAAGGATGTGCTTTCTTTTAGTTCATGGTCTAAGCTCTTCTTTGCTTGGTTACCTATACTCACAGGTCTAGTCTGAAGGGTTGGCAAGAAGCTGTTAATTAGGTCCCCTCCTTTATTTTTTTTTCCATGCTCTAGGAATCAATATGAGACATTCCTTTATTTCTGAATTGCTATCATATATTTCCACTTTTCCCCAAGAGTATTAAATAGTCCCAGTGGTAGTAACTCTTGCCATGAATTAAATGTGCAAGATGTTGAAAAATTTCCTAAGGGAAGAAAAAAATTATATGTAGCTTTGATTTCATTATGATTATACTGATGATTGGTTTTGGTTTCGGGCAATGTGGAAAGGGCTAGACAGATGTAAAATACCAGATCTACAATAATAACAATCACAATAATATTGCTAATAAGGCACTATTTAGTGTGATTTTATATGTCAACTTGACTGGGGCACAGAGTGCCCAGATATCCTATTAAACATTTCTGGGTGTGTCTGTGAGGGTATTTCTGGGTGAGATTAATATTTGAATGGATAGAATGAGTAAAACAGATTTTCCTCCCCAGTATGGGTTAGGCCTCTTCCTCCATTGAAGGCCTGGATGAATAAAAGCCTGAGTAAGAAAGATTTCTTTCTGTCTGTTTTTGAGCTGGAACATTGATCTTCTCCTGCACTTGAACTGGACCTCAGCTGTCCTGGTTCTTAGGCCTTCAGACTCATACTGAAACTATACCACTAGCTCTTTGGAGTCTACTGTAGCTTGCAGATAGCAGATCATGGGAATTCACAGCCTCTTTAATCATGTGAACCAATTCCTTACAATAAATCTCCTTATATGTATAAAACAAATCTATATATCTCCTATTGGTTCTCTGGAGAATTCTGACAAATACAGTAAGTGATTGCAGTATAGCAGGCACTGTACTTAAGTGCTACACATAACTTATTTAATGTACTCCTTCACAATCTTATGAGTGAGAGGTCTTTGATATTTGCATTCTGCAGATGAGGCTGACAGCAGGTAAGTAACTTTATTAAGGCCATATAGCTTGAATGGGGGACATTCACAAAACCACATGCCATGTGGCTTTAAATAGTTCAATGAATTTATCTGAATTTATGTGTTAAATGGGGACAATAATGCCCACGCTGAAGAACTGTCAGGATTAAATGAGATGATAGGTGTAAAATACTTGGAACAGGGTGGGGTGCATGGTAGGGACTCAGAAATAGTAGTTTTGCTACTTTATTTCTTATTTGTGTTAACAAAATTTAGAGGCTTTGCAGCTTGTGGAATAGATCTCATTCCTCTAACATGATATATCACTAACATCTGAATTTGATCATTTGTTCATCTCCATTAAGCTCCAATGATATTTCATGTTATCCTCGGGAAAAATGTGATTATGGTGACATTTAAAATTCTGCACAACCCAGGGAGAGGGAGGAGGCACACATTTGAAAACAAGAGGAAATCCTGGTTAGACTGTCATTAGACAACTCCAGGTTGCCATACTTTAGGGAGTGGAACAGCTGCAAAGGTCACCAGGAGGTGCTTTGTTTCCCAAAACGTGTTTGGTATTTACTTTCACTCAGGCATGTTCCTTCTGCTCTGATAACCATTGTCATCTTCCATTACAATAAAAGATGTCAGAGGGATTTTTACAGGCATATGGCATTGATTTAGTTTTCCCCTCTGCAGTCATAAGAGTTTGAAAAATGAAAACAAAACAAAGCCTCACTCAGCCATTCATCAATTCCTGTTTATTGGACAGGAATCATGTGCCACACAGCCAGGAGGACAGAATCTCCATTTCGAAAGTGATGGAATGAACAACCTCCTTTCAAAGTGTTGGCTCTGGTGTGCTTCCTTCTCCATTTCCTCTCCAGTCTTTGCAAAATGAGTCAGAGGACTACACAGATTTCCTTGGGAAATTAACAATATCAGCCACATTTTCTTTTCATCATGTTATTTGGAATTATGACTGTGCTTTCTGGTTGCCAGAGCCTGTTCACGTCCCTTCACTGCTTGCAATAATCCAGTGAGGTAGGCAAGACAGGCCTGATTATTGCTGTTGAACAGGTGAGGGCGCTAGGCTTAGGGAGGTTGAGACACTTGGCCAGGATGTTACAGCCAGAGAAGGGACCAGTCTGAAAATTTCCTCCACTCTTGTTCCTTGCCCAGCTGTCCTCTACACCTGGGAGTTTTTAAAAACAAATCTTATTATGCCATTGCCCTGTGTTTCAGTCAGGGTTCTCCAGAGAAACAGAACCAGTATCTTCATATGTATCATTATAGGTACAGAGATAAGAGGGAATTTATTATGGGAATTGGTTTGTGTGATGACAGAGGCTAAGAAGTTCCAGGAGATGCCTCTGTAAGCTGGAGAACCAGGAAAGCAGGGGTGTAATTTGGTCCCAGTCTGATGTCCTGAGAACTGGTGGGGGCCAATGATGAGACTCTTCTGAGGCCTGAGAACTAAGTGGGGAGGTGGGGATAGGGTGAGGGTGGGGCTGGTGGAAGGCCCAATCTGAGTCTCAAGGCCCCAAAACCAGGACATATTATGTCTGAGGGCAGAAGAATGATGTCCCATCTCAAGAAGAGGGAGAGAGGATTCTCCCTTCCTCTGCCTCTGCTCTGTTCAAGCCCTCAGTGGATTGGATGATATTCACCCACATTGCTGAGGGCAGATCTTCATTGGGTCTACTGATTCAAATGCTAATCTTTTTCAGAAACACCCTCACAGACACACCTAGAAATAATGTTTTACTAGCTATCTGGGTATCCCTCAACACAGTAAAACTGACACATAAAATTAATGATCACACCGTACTTAAGATCTTTTGTGCCTCACCCTTACTCTTAGGGGAATGTCCAGATTTTTAAACATAGCTTATGAGGCCTTTTGGCATCTGAGCCCTGCTTACTTCTCCAGAGTTATTTCAGGTTATTCCTACTGTCCCCACCTGGTTGCCCACCTGAAGATGTGCTCTGTTTACATGGTTACACTGAACCCCACAGCATCACTCTGTCTCATCACCCTGACATTACTCAGGAGGCTCTCTCACCTTTCCTCTTCTCCACATGCCTCGTCAATATCTACTAATCATTTACATTTCTGTTGAGGCATAACTTCCTCCAAAAAGCCCTCGCAGACCACTCTTTCCTGAGTTACATGCTTCCACTATGTGCGTCTGTCACACCTACTTCCTCCCCTGTGCTGAGTTTGCCTTCTTCTCTGCTTCACTTGACTGGCTGTAAGCTCTGTGAGAATAAGAACTGTGTATCTCATCCATGGGCAGCATCTGTGCCCCTAGAAGGTGGGTGATAATTACCCATCAAAGAATGAATGGTTTGTTTACTCACCCATATTCATCTTTCTCAGATAGCAGACCTCCTCTTGCACATGCGTCAGGAATCACTGGATTACTCCTGTGCCAATTATTCCCCACCTGCCTCTCAGTTCCATCTGTGATCTTGTCTGTGCCTCAGAAGGAAGTAGAGACCTATAGCTTGTCTCCCCTGGGCTCTCCTGCTGAATGCTTTTGGGTTGGCTTCCTTCTAGCAATGGGAAGCTCTAAAGCAGAAGGGAGGATGGGAAAGACAAAGGAGGGAGTGAGATTGGGATGGCCTCATCTCTTTCTATCCTTCTTGCTTTGACACTATATTCCAATACTAGCTGCATCCCTCTGCAACTACAGCTCTGGCAGGGTGCCTGATCCTCCACGGTCTCATTTTCAGTGGTTTCCAGTGACATTATGTTCCCCTTTGTCCCCCAACTCTAAAAGCAGAGAGATAGCTTCCAGCCTCCTGCTAGTTTTTGGGTGCTTCACCATCACTTGCTTGTTCTTTGACCCCTCACCACATATCTATGAGCAGCGCCTTCATTTGGACCATCTGTGATGGATCCTATTTCCCGCAGGGTTTCTGACTGATAAACTCCTCTGCTTGGTGCAGTAAGAGAATGATTTTCAAATAGCCTGGGCTGGTTTCTGTCAACTTTAGATTCTTTAAGTTAATTCTCAAGACAGCTCCAGATTGCTGCCTTATTATACAGACATAGACAAAAATTTCCAGAAGGCTTGCAATAAAATTTCCACTCTCTGCTTAATTTTCAGCATTTCTGCTATGAGCATCAGCAGGTGTCTTTAGATTTCAAAAATCACACTGTTCCAAGCAGATTTGGTATCTATACATCTATATAATTCAGTGGTATAGAGGTCTCTCCCCATGCTTAGGAACTACTCTGCAGTGTTCTCAAATTTCCTCCCAGTTCATTCTGACTTCCTGTCATTTGACTCCCCTAATGGTTCTCTTATGAAGGCCACATCCACACTCAAAAAATGTTTGTTGGAATGTAGGGTCATTAGTGTGAAAGGAGTTGCAGATGCCATGTTTTGTTTTTTTTTTTTGAGATGGAGTCTCGCTCTGTCACAGGCTGGAGTGCAGTGGCGCTATCTTGGCTCACTGCAAGCTCCGCCTCCTGGGTTCACGCCATTCTCCTGCCTCAGCCTCCCGAGTAGCTGTTTCCCTTTAAAATCCTGTGATCTTATAAATGACATTTTTTAATAGATTAAAAGTTGCATTATCTAAGAGGAATATAGGAATGGAGTGAATTGTGATAGGTAGATATCTGGGATCTACTATAACTTGGAGAAGGCAGAGCCATTCTTAGATCTGAAAACCCTGGCTTAGAAACCCAAATCAGATCACTCTGTGGTCTAGGCCAACCTAAACAGAACCTGAGGTGCAGGAAAGTTGTATGTGTGTAAACTGGTATATAGGTGAAATATGGAAAAGTTGAATTTAGACAAGAAAATATTTGAAAATCACATATCTGACAAAGGACTTGTATTCAGAATAAAGAACTCTTAAAACCCAGCAGCAAGAAAACAACCCAGTTTAAAAAATGGGCAAAATATCTGAACAGAAATTTCACCAAAGAGGATAAACAGATGACAAATAAGCAGATGAAATGTTGTTCAACATCTTTAGCCATGAGAAGAATGCAAATTTAAACCATGATGAAATACCACTACATACCCATGAGAAAGGTTAAAATAAAAAATACTGACAGTACCAAGTGTTGACAAGGGCATGGAGCAACTGGAACTCTCATACACAGCCGATGGGAATATTAAATGCTACAGCCATTCTAGAAAACAGCTTGGAAGTTTCTTGAAAAGATAAGCAGGCAGAATAACATTCTCCCCTACAAATGCTCATACCCTAATTTCCAGATCACATGAAGATGTTACCTTGAAAAGCAAAAGGGATTTTGCAGATGTGATTAAGAGATGAACTTTGAAATGGTGAAATTATCCTGAATTTTATCACGGTGAACCCAATCTAAGCAAGAATTCTTAGAAGCAGATAACCTTTCATGGTTGGGTCAGAGAGAGAGATATGACAATGGAAGAAAGTTCAGAGAGGATGAGAGAAGGGTTAGAAAGAGATGTACATGAAGGGACTGGACTTGACTGGCCATTGCTGTCTTTGCAGGTGGATAAAGGGGGTCAAAAGGCAAGTTCTATGACCTCAAGGAACTGAACTTAAATGGATTCTCTCTGAGGGCCACCAGAAAGAAATACAACCCTGCTGATAATTTGAATTTAGCCCATTAAGACCTTTCTGACCTACAAAACTGTAAGATAATAAATTTGTAATGCTTAAGTCACTAAATTCATGTAATTTTTAAGGGCAGCAATAGAAAACATATATATCACAAAATCAAGAAATCCTACTTGTGGGTATTTCATCTAGAGAAATGAATACTTATGTTCACACAAAAACCAATACGTGGATGTTGATAGCAGCTTTATTCATAATCACCAAAGCCTAGAAACAACCCAAATGACTTTCAGTGGGTGAATGGCTAAAGAAACTGTGGTATATCCATACAATGAACTATAACCCAGTAATAAAAACAAACTACTGATACACACAACAATCTGGATGAATCTCAAAGGCATTACGCTGGGTGAAAGAAGCCTGTCTCAGAATGTTACATAATACATGATTATTTATATGATATTCTCGAAAAGGCAAAACTACAGTTACGGAGAATAGAGCAGTAATTGCCAGGAGTTGGGGTGGGGAAGGGTGTGTTATAAAAGCATAGCAGGAGAGCACTTGAAATGATAAAACTGTTCTGTATCTTGATTACGGTTGTGGTCAAATAACTAGACATGTGTTAAAAATTCATAGAACTCTGCACTCCCCCCAAAGTCACTTTTTTCTGCATTAAAAAATAATAAACTTTAACTATAACAACTCAATGACAAAACAAGGCAAAACAATGAAACAAATCTCATTGCTGACACAGCTTTCTGGGAATTTCCAATCCTAGAGAATGAATGTATCACATACATGGTTGGGGAAGGAGACACAGTTACTTCTCTTTCCTTTGTGCCCTGGAAGCCCCTCAACATCTTTCTAGAGGTAGAAGGTGCTCCAGCAGGGGTTTTGGAAACTTATCTCAGTCTTTTCCTTTTCCAGTAAAAGGAGGAGCTGGCTTAGATAACCTCTACAGTCCTTCACAGCAGGTAACTAGAACTCAGCTCAGTCCTTGTGTAGGTGCAGGGTGACCTACCTGTCCTGGCTTGCCCAGAGCTGAGGGAGTTCCCAGGATTTGGGACCTTCAGTTTAAAAATCAGGAGTTAGTTACTCTAACATGACTCAGGGAAGTCACATAACTCATCCGAGCCTTAGTTTTTTCTCATATGCAAATTAGAAATAATGCTTGCCCTATCTCACCAAGTTATTACGAAATGCAAACTTTAAACTGTAACTTCTATGTAAATGGTGGGATTATTACTAACTTTTAAAAGAAACTGGACTTAGGGACAGTCTTCAAATTTGGAAAAATAAAAGTATTATTAAAGGAAGTTATGCAGTTGAAATATGTGTGTGTATCTGACTGCAGCATTGTTCAGTTTGCAGTTTCAGTTTTGAGGCTATAAGAATATATGCATCCAAGAAAATAACTTTTGTTTTTCATAATCTGCTGAAGTTTTAGTTACCTGCATTCCAGGACAGGCTATGGCAGTGAACCTTGGCTACACATTGAAATCACCTAGAATTCTTAAAACACAGGTGCCAGGGTCCTATTCTCAGAGAGTCAGGGTTAATGGGTCTGGGGTTTGGCTAGGCTTTGTAAATTTTAAAATCTCTCCAGGTGTTTCTAATGTGCTACCAAGAGCCTCTTAATGTACCAGACCTGGTCATCGCCCACATGGGCTTGCACCTTGAAGATGGTGCCACTTGGAAGTTTGTTCTTACTACTAACCCAGATGAGTCAAACCTTACCTACAGTTGAGTGAGCTCCCTCCACAAGAAAAAAGTCTTAGATATGCCTCTAAGTGAGAGGACTTCTGATCTCAATAGGGCAATAACTCACATCTACAAAGAATGACCAACAGTGGGACCAGTCACTCAGGGTAATGATACTATAATTATTGCTGTTTTTATTATCCAAAGGAGGACAGTTCTGGATTGGGGGATGTATTAGTTTGCTAAGACTGCCAAAACAAAGCACACTAACTGAGTGGCTTAAGCAACAGAAATGTATTGTCTCACAGTTTGGAGGCTAGAAGTCCAAGGTCAAGGTGTCAGCTGGGCACTGCTCCCTCTGAAGGCCCCAGGGGCGGGGGAGGGAGAGTTCCATTCTAGGCCTCTCTCCTAGCATCTCCTAGGTAGTTCCCTGGCTTATGGCAACAGTGCCAATTTTAGGACTTCAACATACAAATTTTGGGGGGACACAGTTCAACCCGTAACATGAGAGCAGTCAGTTTCCATGTACATGGCACCGTGTATCTTATTCAGGTGTACTCTAAAATACCATGATGGGGTATGGGCAAAACGGACTGGAATCTGGCCTAGGCTTCAATGGGGAGGTATTCCCTGGTCAGCAAGGAAAAGCTACAGAAGATTAATTCACAGATTATTCCTTATAGATAAATCAATAATCTTGGCTGATGTTAGATGTTTTAAAAACTCAGCCTTAAGCAAAATAAGAACTAAAGGAGTTAGTAAGTTCCCCCTCAATAAGAATATCTAAGCAAAATCTTGATGAGCTATTGGCCAGGGGTGCTTTGGAAGGATTCTTTCATTTGAAAGGTGGTTGGACCAGAGGAACTTACAAATTCACCTCAATTCTAGGATTTTGTGCTTCTTGCAAAGACTATTCAGAGGCACACCTGATGTTTTGTGGTAGAGTTCTGCACCAGGCACTATATCCAAAAGAAGGACACTTTAGACATGGCTCTAAGTCCAAAGAGTTAATGTGAAAATCCTAATGATGCATCAACTCTGCTAAAATCCATTGCTGGTTTTACTGCACAAAAGTTTTCAAGGCAGAAAAAAATAGGTCCAGGATCTCTGACAATGGCAAGATAAAGACGGTAAACTTAGATGTCCTGCAGGACTGCTCAACCAATGATACTGCTCTGAGATAAGTTGACATCCATAATCACAGAATTGGCCCCAGTCTTTCTCTGTCATGAAACTTGGCCCTCCCCAGACAATGAAAACATAAATATCACAACTGTGGCAACTCTAGCATTTCTAGCAGGAAAAACAAATCCTGAAAAAGCATCAAATGCAGTGAATCTGACCACACAATGGTAAAATAGTTATCTCAATAAAGATTTTCATTTCAAAAAATGAATTTTTTTGTTGTTTCCACAATAATCAATTTAGTTATTGACAATGCAGGTCAGGGCTCATTCATGGCCATAACATAATCTCTGATCTTTCCAGTCCCTACAACACTACAAATTTTCACAGGATTATACATAGAATTCTAAAGCAAAATAATCCTAGAAAATATAAGTGGAAATAAAAATATATAATCAAATCAGATACACTTTTTTCATACACAATAAATCATTAGCATTTTTTCTTATAAAGGACATGCTCACTGTAGAGTAGTATGCAGAAAAATATAATAAATAAAATAGATATCACAAATAATGTCATTAATTTTTTTTCAGATCTTCTATGGTGTTTATATATACAATACTGTTGGTTTTATATCGTATACAGATCTGTTTCCTGTTATTACCACTTGATGTTATTATTGTGATACTTTCCTGGTATCATTAAACATTAGTAAACATTTTCTATCATGTTAGATACTATCTTTTATTTAGACATTCCCCTGTTTTCAGGAATTTAGGCAATCATTTCTATTTTAAATCATGCTTTAATAAGCCTTTTAAGCATTTTTTTATTTCGGTCTAAACTTGGGGTCATTTGTGAGGATAAATTCACAGAAGAAGAAATTTTTAAGGCCTTTGATAGATATTCCAAGACTGCTTTCCAGAATGTTTGTGGTGATTTATAGATGTCCTAAGAATATTTGAGGATATCTATGTCATGTACCTGCACTAACATAATTACTGTGTTTTAAAAATACTTTGGTTTTATTGTATCTTAAATAATTAATCAATAATTCTAAGGAAGCCTTATATCATAGGTGGGAAGGTTTGTTTGAAATTGGCAAGGAGCAAGGTACATGAGGGAGTTTGCATTGTCCACAGCCTTAAAGGTTCACTTCACAGAGTAAATACTACAAAATTATCTGTCTTGGATTGTTTAGACATTCAATTGCTTGAATGTCCAGGGACAAACCACTTGATCTCTTCTAAGTATTTCATGTTAGGGTTTTAGGAAATAGATTTTAACACAATTTTGATTGAAATAATTTTTCAGAAAGCCCGTTTCACTTGTTAAGGCATTTCATCTTTAGCTGAATTTTAAGTATGCTATGAGATAAACCAGGAACAAGGAGACTTGATTCTCCATACCATATTTCATCGATTCTAAGACACACATTTTTCACATCTAAGCGTCTTTAGTATTTGGATGTATAATAGGCACTGCTAGCACTTTCAGATCCCTCTACCACTCTCATGCATGACAGCTCCCTGTGCTTTCAGTCTCAACATTCAGCACCTGCACCTCTTTGTTGGACGGCTGTCCTCAGGCTACAGGAACATGCTTTGACTGCATTACAGGCTGGAAGCACCTGGAAATTTACACCCACCCCCACCCCCACCCCCATTCAATAACTGATGGTGCAGAGGTATAAATACTCCGGGTTCTCTGGCCTCTGACTTGAACCTACTGTAGAACCTTTTTGTCTCTAGGGCTCTCCCGTGGGAGTGAACCAAAGTCATCTCCAGAATAGGCTTTGCTTGACATCACACTTTTTGTGGGTTTTTTTCCCCCTTTCCTTTGGATCGGTTCTATTTCTCTATTTCCCTATTACTTTTCACCTTTGGGCCACTTCCTAATTCACATAAATCCTTATGTCAGAGGAATTAAACATATTACAGGAAGTGTCTTACAATAATTGATGTCCTGCAGTTACTGTCAGCCAGGTGGTCATAGTGATATGGTTGTCTTTGCCTGTGCATGCATGAATTTGGTTGTTCTTTCCATGATATGACTGGACTGTTACTTCTTTACTTTTTCGTCAATAAACCATTTAAGGACTATTGAGAAGAGTATGAATCCTGATTGTTATCTAAAAATTTTCTATTAAGTCCTTTTGCCAAGATAAAAAATGTGCCAGCATCAGAGTTGTAGAATGGACGTCTAAGACAGGGAAAAAAATCTCAGAGACTGCAGTAGAATATTCCTTTAAGAAATGTTATTTATCTTGATGGCAGAGAGGGTGTTATCGTGAAAAATTGTGGTTTATGACAACTCTGATTCAAAAAAGAGATGCAGAAAGAGTTCAATTCTGAATGTACAGAGCTTTGTAAATATCATAATTAATATTTCATTCTCTTTTACACACATGATTTTTAAAAATCTATGCTGAAACAGTTCTCTTGTATTTACTTAAAGGGGTATAAGATAAAAATTCTAACTACTAAGTCATATTTTAAATCTTTTTTTCATTTTCAGTTACACACAAAATAATGATGGGTCTTATAACTGATGAAATACTAATTGGGAATATGGTACTTATAGAGACAGAAGAAATATAATCAATGAACAGTCTTAATTGGAAAAACTAAGGTAACTTCATAGACTTCTCACTTTCCATTTGTAGAGAGAGTTCTACTGGTAAGTGAGGAACCACCAGTATTTGGTCATATTTTTGAAATTGTGTAGATTTTATTAAATATTTCTTATTCCTCCAATATGTGTGTGTGTGTGTGGTGTGTATATACACACAGATATATATATATATACACACACACACACATATACTAAGTGTATGTGTGTGTATGTATGCATTCTATTTCCTTCAAATTTCCCTTATATTGAGTACTTTTATCATTCAGAGAAGTAATCCATGCATTTAATTTGGTGCCAACCTCTTATTTTTGTGTGGTAATCACCAAAGAAAAATAAAAGCTGGCATTAGATTAAATGCATAGATTACTTCTCTGAATGATAAAACTGCCTAAAGAAATAGAATCTGCTCATAAACATCTTTTCATATTCCATTCCACAGAAATTTCTGACCTTACTTGTCTATATTACCTATTCCTATAAGGTAACTTTATTATCTACTCAATTTGTTTTGTCTTCCTGTTGTCTCTTCTCGTGTGTGCTGATGAAAGATGAATTTCTCCACTGTGAAACAGAACAGTCAAGCAATTCCAGTGGGGTTACTTATAGATGAGATAATTTCTGCAATTTCAGAGTTCTGTGGCAATACATAGCTCCCTTGTGCCAAATCAATTCTTCAGTAACATGATTAATTAACCCATAAGAACAGAAGTTTGCTGCTGCTCTGAAATGCACTAACCTTGTATTTTGGTTTCAGGCTTTATCTACCCTTCTATACCAAAATCATTCTGTGGTATTTCTTCAGAACCTTGGGCAAATCAACAATGTATGAGTATGTGCTTTACAATCCTTTTACTGCGATCATACTGTGAGTTTTATGGCCCAACTTAAGTAGCATACACTTCCTTCTTCAGCAAAATCCATTATATTGTTCCCACATTAGTGGAACTAGTTAGTACAGACATGCTTACTTAAACCCCCACATCATTTTCTTTTTAATTCAATCTTTGTTTCCCTGCCAGAAGCAGGAAACAGCTAAAAGAGTTTTTTATGTTAATGTTACATTTTAAATTTATTTTGTAAACTTTTATTAGATTTCACTGTGTCATGTCTTGCATGAGAAATAAAAAATAATATATGGACTCTGAGTCAGTAATAAAGGACTCACAGTCTACTAGGAGAGATGACACATGCCCTACTTTCCTATCCAAATTAATTACATATATAGTGTGATTGATACTTTATTAAAAGGTATGCAGCAATAGGGGACTGCGGTAGGATTTCAGAGTTGGAAGCCTTCCAGTTAACCTTCTCAGCCTCTAGGGTTTTAGAATAAAATACCCCAAAGCAACAACAGATAAGAAACAACAGACCATCCTGGCCAGTATTCTGTTTTCTCATTTCCTTCCCACCTCCACCTGATTTACTCACCTAGCTACTGATGTTGAGTGGAACAGCCACAGTGAGAGAGACCACTTAGCTTTAACCAGAGTTCCAGTTTTCATTACCACATGGAGAAAGAGAAGGTAGAACCAGATTTCAAGCCTCTAAGACTCAGTAACCCAGCTCAGTAGATAAAAGTAAATTAGTAAATATAGTAACCAAATCAGTGTCCGGACAAACAGGCCAGCAACTCTCTTGAGGTGGAAGTTCTTGCTCTACCACTCCTGAGTGGGAAGTGGGGCTGGGCAGGTGTGTAAAAATGCAGGCATGGCATCCATAGAGTGCCAGCTCTGGGCATGGGGAAGGCAGCATGTGTCAAGGAGCTCGTCAAAGAAGAGGTAAAATGAGAGCAGAATCTTGATGTATGAGAAGAAATCTGATGCAGGAATGGGGCAAGAGAAGTTTCCTAGACAGAAAACAGTATATCTGAGCAACTGTTGGTGATAAGACATGAGGCTAGGGAGAAAGCCAGGGACTCAGATAGTAGAAGGTGCTAGGGAACTACTGAAGACTAGCAAGGGAGGAATAGAAGCAATTTTGTGTTATAGAAAGATAATTCTGACAGAAATGTGATGGGTAGATTGATGGGGACAGGTGTGGTGGAGAAGGAAGAAGCTGTATCACCTGTGTTGAAAGCATCCAGGTAAGAAATGAGAAAGACTTGAAAAATAAATAAGCCATGTTTGCATGAAACAGAGAAAAGGGAATATATTTAAGAAATGTTCTAGGATGTATTCCTTTTTTTAATCCTAAACTCACCGATTAGGCAAATCGCTGCCTAAGGAAGAAGCAGAGACAGGACAAAAGTGTTACTTTAATGGAGCACTCTCTACAAAGAAACACCAGGAATAGGGAATAAATGGATCCTGAGCAACATTAATCTCAGGCAACTTGCAGTTCTTTCCTTTCCTTGGGGTCACTGCTAAACTCTGTGGGCTGTCTTAGTCCATTCAGGAGCTGCTATAACAAAATATCTCAGACTGGGTAATTTATAAACAATATAAATGTATTGTTCACAGCTCTGGAGGCTGGGAAGTGTACGATCAAGATGCCAGCAGATTTAGCTTCTGGTGAGGGCTTGCTCTCTGCTTCAAAGATGGCAACTTCTTGCTGCATCCTCACAAGGCAGAAGGGGCAAACAGGTTCCCTGAAGCCTCTTTCATAAGGGTCCTAATCCCATTCACCAGGATGGAGCCTCATGACCTAATCACCTCCTCAGAGCCGTACCTCTTAATACTGGTACCTTGGGGGTTAGGTTTCAACATATGAAATTAGGGGCTGGGCACAAACATCCAGACCACAGCAGAGGCTTATCTAGTGCTAAGGCACTCTGGGTTAAGATGGTCTAATGTTATTGTCCGAATTGATTTCCATTGAGAGAACATGTGGATTGAATGGAAAAGATCCTCATTCAGGTCCAGCAGGTGTTACTGCTACTCCTGTGATCCTTTTGGGTTCACAGAAATCAATCTAATCCTCCAATGTTGACCACATTGGGCTGGAGGAAGCTCACTGGCGTTGTCCAAGGTCCCACTGCCTAAACATACCACATAATCATTTCCATTCTAGGGGACAAATGTAATTGAGGTTTTGCTGCTCCCTGGAACTTGGTCCAGAAGGTTAAGCCCAGGTCCTTCTCTGTGCCCTACTAACATTTTTGTTCTTTTTTCTCCTTCTCACAGCCAGGAGAATTATTTCCTAGATAGTGAGTAAGAAAGCCTCATCTTCCTCATCATATGTGCTCTCAAATCTTTGACCTAAATCATAAATCCTTTCTAGTTCCCCAAGGAGTTAAATTTTTGAAATGCAAAAGAACATGCTTTTTTCTGCTTTCTGATATCACACTCTTTGTTAATGTAACGAACATTAAATGGTCCAGTAGTTCAAATATCTGATAAAGAATGGGGAGAAAGAAAATAAATGGAAAAAGTTTTGGTTAATTTCAATTGTATATCCTTTGCATAGAATACGAATTACACAAGGGCTAGAAACACATATATCTCACATTGTATCCCTACTACTCAGTGAAGTGTCTGGCATCTAGTAGCTCTCGGTAAGTGTGTAAGTGAGTAAATGAATACAAGAAGACAAAATCCCTGCCCTCACGAAGCTGACTCCCATTATTACTCCCACTATTGAGGAAGATAACAAACAAAACAAGGTTAGGGCAAACTGATAAATAATGTAAAAGAAATAAACAGGGTAGAGTGATATAGAGAATAATTGGGTGATGGGGGAATGGAATGGGGGACAGAACTATTGATCTGATCGCCCTTTCCCTCAGAACAGCCCAACCCCCAAAAGTAAAAATTGAACTTTTGAAAAAAGTAGACAGAAACAGTATAAGTTTAAATGTTAAAAGTCATATCAAGAAAGCAAATACAGAATTGCAGTTAATATTTACAAAGTCATTATGCAGACACACTATTACATGTAGACAGTTGTAGTTAAAACACCTTGGGTATTTCATTTCTAAAGCGAAGCTCCACAGGCACATTCTGTTTAAGGTTCTTTTCATTCTCTCAAAAGTTATAAGCAATAGAGTGTGTAAGTTGTTTTAATAATAGTTCAGTTCTTTATGTACATTGTAAAAATGTCAAGTGTGTTGATTCTTCAAAAAGTTGCATTTCACTTAGCAGAGAAAATAAAAATGTCCCATTTCTCCCGAGAAAAAGGATAACATTTTCTAATTGTGCAAACACTTTATGAAAGTATCACTTGACTCTATATTTTGACAGCTGCTTTGCATTTATTACTGGAGAGGCTCTTCATACGGCATGTTCCTTTTTTTTCCTTTTCTAGTCAAGAGGTGTTAATATTATTTTGGAATTATTCAAATTTAAGAGAGTGGTAAAGGGTTGCTCTTCAGGGGTTCTTAATAAACAACCCCCTAACTTCTTACCCCTTTAAGAGGTTGTTTAGGGGGAAAAAAAAGAAAGAAAAATGGTTTTAGACTATGAGCTCCTTGTTTTGAGAATCAGTACCATTTAGCCTCATAGCATGCAAATTTCACATTTTGCCTGGCATGTAGTAGGTGCTCAGGAAGTGTTTGCTGAGTTGAACTGGTTTGAGAAAAGGCAAGGGATTACTATCCTTATTATTCAGATAGGGAAAGTGAGGCCCAAAGAACTCGAAGATGCATTTGTATTGTGCTTGGTACTTTAGTGAACGTCTCACCCAAGTTAGCTCATTTGAAAGTTGGTCCTCGCAACCATTACATGTAAAGTAGGAAAACAGAAGAGTAATGATGTGTTTGACATATAGTGAGTTAGTCACTACTAGACTTCCCTCTATACAGCAAGTCAGTCTCTGCTGCTAAAGGAAATCTAAAACCTAATGATTAAAAATCTCAGGTTCTTGGACTTGGTGGAAGGAAGGTTATTCTTCCAAGGACAAAAAAAAAAAAAAAAAAAAAAAAAACCAGAAAATCTATAGGAACATTTGGACTAAAAAAAGTCCTATCATACATAAAAATAAGGCTCACATACACTATTGGTGGTAATGTAAGTTGGTCCTACTTTTATGGAGAATTTATGGATATGTACCAAAATTAAAATGAATGTAACTTTGACCTAGCTTTGATCAAGAAATTTATGAATGTATTCACACTATAGACATACTAGCACAAGAGTGCAAAGATACATGAGGAAAAGGATTTAATGAATATATAAATGTTCACTGTGACATTGTTAGCAATAAGAAAACTTAAAACATTTTAGTGTTCAATAAATTGCTGGCCACACAAATTATAGGTTATGTGGGTAGTGATATTTTATGTAGACATTTGAAATAAAAGATTAATCTATGTATTGACATGAAAAGATGACCACAACATAACATGTCAAAACCAAGCTGCTTAATAGTGTGATTTCCTTTGAGTAAAATCACTCACCACAGTATTAGTGACTGCTACCTCTGGAAAGTGAGACAGGCTATCTTGTATTTTATTCACTTCCAAAGTACTTGATTTTTTTTAAATAAAATAGATTAGTTTTAAAATTCAAAAATTAAGAAGCAGCTGTTTAGTCCTGGCCACACAAAAACTCTTTTGTTGTTGTTTTTTTTTAAATCAAGAGTAAGTGGAACCCAGGAAATGATTAGCAATTGTTCTACTTCACCACAGTGTTTAGCACAGTGCTTGTGACATTGTTGGTGCTCAATAAATATTTTGAGGGAATGAGTGAATAAGGATGAGTCAACTTGGGCACTCTAGTAAAGTGAGACGGAAGGACATAAGAACATTCAGATTTTCTAACCCTAAAATCCAAGCCAGTGAGTCAATGAAGACTTCGTGATGACCACATTGCTACGGTTGATTGATGTTAAAGAAAGACTGGCTACTCGCCAAAACATAATGTGAGGGTCCTATTTGCACTGGAAAAGGATTCTTGCTAAGCCCTGACCATGTTTTTTTGAGCATCTCTTATGGCACCGACCTGATGGTTTAGAAGTCACGGAAGCTTTATGAAAAGGGAATCTGAGAGAGTGGCCAGCTGGTTCAGTCCATTCACACACTGAACCTCCTAAGCAACATTTCCCAAGTAAGGAATTCAGATTGCTGGGATAGTGTTTCCATTTTCTCCTGGGGAATTCTTTTCTTATCAGCTCTAATTACTAGAAAGTTCCTTATGACACTTAACTAGAATCTGCCTTTTTATAAAATGTACCCATAGACAATGAATATAAGCAGTTCTCCATAGTGGTTTAGAGAACAGCTTCTGGAATCACAGATCTGCCTTGAACCCTAGCTTCTACACATAGGTGCTTTGTGACCCTTAGGCAAAGATTACTAACTCTCTAAACCTAAGTTTTTTCTTTTAGAATTGGGGATAATTACACTTCCTATTTCATGGAATGGTTTTAAGAAGATCATAAATAAATATATGCAAACTGCTCATCACCATGTATGGCACAAAATGCTCAATAAATAATATCATTACAATTGTTTAGGCCTTTTTCACTAGGTATTTGACAGAAACAGGGAGGCAAGTGGTACAAAACAGCAGTTAATGGATGAGGTGTCTCTTGTCAGTGGGCTGTGTGCCTGAGTACTTTGATTTCAGTGACTCAAGCACCTTCTTTGTTTTGCTCACTAGAAACGAATTAGAAAACTCTCCAAGCAGGGGGAGAGAAATTTCATACCATTAATTTGACAAAAACAAGAAGTTTGTACTTTCACAATTATAGACACTAACTTACAGAATACCTCATTCACCTCTGGGGGGTGCAAGGAAATAGCTCCCTCTGGGGCTTCTCTCAAAACTTGTCTCCCCGAAGCTTCCTAACATTCAAATGGCTGTCAGGCAAAACACAAGTCTTCCCTAGCCATCCTGAAACATTTCTCTTGGCTAATGACTACCTATCAGTCTGGAGTTGACTTTGTATTATTACTCAAGACATAAATCACAAATCCTAAATGGATTCAGGAATGTATAGTTGAGCACAATGTATATGTATATCTTTACCATATAAATCTGTATTATACACCATATGAAATTCAATAGACTAGGAGACTTAAGATCTCAGTTTACTCAACTATAAAATGGCTACAATGAATGGTTCTTAGACTAGGTTCTAAGGACCTCTAGGTCTGCACAGCAGTGCTGGGAGCTGCTCGACTTGGGCTTTAGGCTTCCATCTTGTTTCGAGTAGAGCAGTAATGTTTTAACAGATACCTCTCTTCTCATCAGCTCCCCTCAAACCATCCCTCTGGGAAGGGCAACCTAAGCAGGACAAACCATGTCTTTCACTTTAGAAAAACACGAGCTGCTGAAAGAAGTCTGTTGAAACAATATCACAAAGAGCGTGCCTACTTGGCGAAGACTTGGGTGCAGAGAAGGGGGAAGGGTTTATAGGAGAATAATAGTGGGGTTATAGAGGGGCCATGTTTGACCGAAGAGGTGCCTTCTGAATCTCTGTGGAATGCACAGCTGTGGAGCCAGCTGCATCAACACAATCACAGTGTCCTGCATGATGGGCTGTGACCTCCCTCTGTGGAGACAGCAGGGTATGGGGGAAGGGGGACTGCTCATGGAATCAGAAGACTTAGGAGTGAGTCTCGGTGCTGGGACAGGGAGCTTCCTCTCTCTGAACTGCTATTTCCCTACTGAAAACCAAGAATAAACATACCCACCAGATCAGCTTCACGGGCATGTTGTATGGTTTAAAGACAATGGGGTCTACAAAGCATTTTGTAAATTAGAAAGCTCCACAAAGATACCAGCTGTATTCATCAGCCCATGAGATGTCTAAATGTGATCCTTAAATTCCAAAAAGCTTGCTAAGTTCACCTTCCTAATATATGAATATAAAACATTAGTGAATTATCAAATAAATGAGGTGTTTCATTATGTTCATATACTTTTTCAATATGTCAATTATAAAAAACCATTGTATCTGAGACCCTATGAAGAACTACATATGAAATTACAAAGAAAGATCTAATTATATATGAAAAAGTATATATATTATAAAGTCTAATTATATGTGATTTCAAAAAATATAACTAGATTATTCTTAAGGAACTACTGTAGTGGCAATTGATTTTTAAAATGTATACAGAAATATAAAAAGTTTTACAAAAATACCCAAAGTCCAGAGTCTCCATTTCACACTTCAACAAGTAGTGCATGCTTTACTCCTATTTTAGACTGTTTCATCTCAGAATTGGATGTTATGCATCTCTGCTCACATCATCCATGTAGCTCCACTTCCTAAGGAAAACCATCAAATTTTCTGGTTGGGGAGTTCTCTAGAGCAATCCTCTTCATTCTCCTCTGAGCGAGATAGATTCAGGACACTCATCACGGGATGGATCCAGGATGTAGTCTGTGTTACATGACTTGAGAAGAACAAGAATGCAATTAGAATCTGAAAGACTGTCCTTCTACTCATCCATGCAAGTACTGATCCTGGTGACATTGCTTCTACCCTAGTAAAGTCCCTGTGATAGGAAGCAGTTAGAACTAGATCCAATAGCTTTAATAAGTCTTAGACACATTTTAAGCTTCAATGAAAACCATTTCTTTCTTTCTTCTTTGGTTAAAAAGGAATGCAGGTGAATGCAGCATCTCTAACTCCTTTCGTTTCAGTATCTGACATTCAGTCAGTCAGCAAGTCCAATGACTGCCTTGCTGTAACATCTCTGGAATCTGTTTCTTGCTCTCCTTTTTCAATGAAATAGTCTGGGTCACTGAAATGGTTTGCCTCCCTGCCTCTGCTCTAGTTCTTTTCTAATTCATTCTCTACTGCAGCCAAAGAACTTTCTAAATGACAAATCATACACTGTTACTCACTTGCTAAACATTCAATGAAATACTTTGTTTTTTTAGCTGCCTCAACAATACCTGCTTTTTAAAATTATTTATTTATTTATTTATTTGAGACAGAGTCCTGCTCTGTCACCTAGGCTGCAGTGCAGCTGCACAATCTCAGATCACTGTAACCTCTGTCCCCTGGGGTTCAAGGAATTCTCATGCCTCAGCCTCCCAAGTAGCTAGGGCTAAAGGTGCGCACCACCACATCTGGCTAATTTTTGTATTATTAGTAGAGATAGGGTTTCACCATGTTGGCCAGGCTGGTCTGGAACTCTTGGGCTTAAGTGATCCACCCACCTTGGCCTCCCAAAGTGTTGGGATTACAGGCGTGTGCCACTGCACCCCACCAACAATATCTTCTTCTTTCCCATAATCCTTTCCCATGAGAAGTTAACTCTTATTAATTCTAAAAAACCAAATATCCCTTAAGAATCCTCCAATCTGTGCCCGTGGTCTTATCTCTTATTAAATCAAATTATAAATGCTTGTTTATTTTTAGGCCTTCCTATTTCATATAAAGCTCCGTAATGGCAGGAACTATATTTCTTATCTCTGAATTTGTGGGGCCTAACATGATCTCAGAACAAATGACCAGCATCCTGAAAAGTGTTTCAGGGAAATAACACAAGCAGAGATGAGAAAGGAAGTACAAAAGATATTGGGTAGGTCTAGGAAATGGTGACACATCACGAAATCATGCTCTTAACCTGGTGGATGGTATTTCTTACACTTAGTGTCCTACTCCCAGCCTTTGGCTGGATGAATCTCCTAAATCCACCACCATCTTCCCAACTCTGGAGTGCACGAATTAGGACAAGGCTTTGTTTCTTCTCCTTGGACACTCTTTCTAGCCCTGGTTTACCCCACTGCCTTTATCCACCCTACATCAGTTTCCCTAGCCTTCGTCCTCCCCAAACTCAACCTCAGAAGCAGCATCATGTCTTAGATCAAGTGCATCTGAAGGCCAGTACTTACAACGATTACTTAAGATTGTGGATCTGAAAGTGCCTCCTACATTATAAAGTAACATTTTCCAAAGTATGTTCCCAAGAGTTTTAAATAAATGTTATGTGAAGAATAGCCTGGCACAGTGGCTCATGCCTGTAATCCCAGTTACTGACTTGGGAGGCTAATATGGGAGGACTGCTTGAACTCAGAAGTTTGAGGCTGCAGTGAGGTATGATCCACTACATTCCAGCCTGGGTGACAGAACAAGACCCTGTCTCAATCAATCAGCAATCAATTAATCAATGTTATGTGAAGAATATAATTCTACAGTCAAATAAGTTTGACATAATTGAATAGGTTTCTTTACTATAGGATTTCCCAGAGATTTTAATATGCTAATGTGCTCTATGAGTCTCCAAGACTATGTAATATTACTCAAAGTAACATATCTCTGTTAACAAACACAGGGCCAGTGTTCCATAGAACACAATTTGGGAACTATCACAAAAATGCATTCACTTTATTGGCTACTGATTACAATACTGAAAATGTTAGGTAGTACAAATGGTAAGTTCCACTGTTATTATTAGTTTGGTTTGTTTTCAATCCTATAATATACATTTTGTTCATGTCCCCCCTACACAAATTGTTCAGCTCCTCTGTTTAAATATTAAAAACGTATCTTTTCATGGAAGAAGATTACTAGCAGTTTTATTATGGCATAAAAAGGGTTCAAGTTCTTTAAGAATCAAGGTGAAAGTGACAAGGCCCAGGCATCTTCATAGCTTCAAAAGCTCAGAGTGTGGTTTAGTGTACAAAGAATCATTATTCTCTTGACGATAATCCACATTACTAATATCTCTTTAAAATGGTTTAATGGAATTTCTTATTATGGAGGCTAAATTTACTAAAGTATTTGATTCGGCACAGGTTAACTTCATTTCAAGGCCTTTATAAAGCTGGAAAGCTGCCTAACTTGAAAGTGGTTTTAAAGAAATACTAATGAGTGTAACATGAGAGGGCTGGAATGCCACTGCAAGGTGAAATGAGGACACATCACCCTGTACAAAGTACATGTCTAAAACTAAAATGGAAAAGCTTGATGAGACAGCTTTGCTTATTTTAAAATATTGGTATATATTTTAATACTTTAATGTTTATCAGCACATATTAGTCCAAAGAAGAGACCATAATTTAAATCATTTAAATTCCTCCCTCTCCTTTGAAGTTCCATAATTGGAGGAGATGGGAAGGAAGAAAAACAGGAGCAATTACCTGAGGGTAAGTTCAGGTAGTATGCTTTGCTATGTGACTTTTTATAAATAATATTCTCATGCTTGACATATTACAACTGTCCATATATGAACATTCCATTAAATTGCTAATTTAAAATAATCAAAAGGAAAATGTCTAAGAAAAAAACGTAGTTATAGACTCTGAACGGTGAATATCAGAAAGTTCTACCAGATGGTCATCCTTGCCAGTAACCTTCATTAAGCACTTTTTAATCAACAAATCACATCTGATCTTACTCCAAATACAAAAGTAATATAAAATTTGATTAACCTTATAACTTGATTAATCTTATATTCACAATATGATTTTTTGTATATGCCTAAAAACACACACGCACACACCTAAGCATCAAATATGCAATTACAACAGCTACTCACTAGAAGAAATAAAACTAAAGCAACAGAGAGATGTGTTCTGTGCTTCAAGCACACACTTCAGACCTGGGTCTTTGTTTAAAACGTCCAGAACCAATGGGACACAGTGCTTCTGAAACTCAGGTAATGCATGTGAAGTGCCTGGCAGAGAGGAGACATTCAATAAATAATCATAGCTAGTTTTATTGATAATTAGGGATTTCTGATTATTGTAAGAAAAATTTGGAATTCTTCCTATGATGCTGGAAGGGGGCCATTTGTGTGTATACCATTCAATTTTATGTCCTAGTGAGCACTGTGGCTAAAGAGCTTTGACATAATCGGTATGATGAGATAATCCCAGATTTACTGGCTTGGAGAACATTTTAGTATTAAAAACATTTCCTCTGTGATTTGTGTGCTTGGTAATTCAGCTGATAAGAGAGAGAATAAATCAGCCCTGTTGATTGTTTAATTAATAAAGACCCCATGGTTCATAAAGGGAGATGTTGCTACTTAGTATAAAAAATTTAGAGGTTTGGAAAATAAATGAAGTTTACTATGGAACATGAAAATTTTCCATTTGAACAAACAGTACCTCTGGCAAATTCTCCTAAAGAGACAGTGCATCTGACCTGATTTGGAGAGCAGTCAACAGCACTTCAGATATATTTGAAAATCTCAAAAGCATAATACTATTTGCCTCTGAATGGTTGCTAAATCTGTTGTTGGAAAACAATAATATTCGATTTGGGAAGATAACAGTATTGTGTGTTTTAAAAAAAAATATTAGTAAACTGAAAGACACATTTTAGAGCTTATTAAAAAACCTAAGAGAACATGCTTTATATTATTGGCATAGAAATGTAAGTGAATTATTTAAATCCCATTATAATTACCCTCCTTATGTTTCTTACCTCCTAGCTAAAGGAGCAAAATGTTTTCTTTCAAAATAAAAATTAGGACAACCTGTTAAACAAAAAGGATTTAATGACAAAAAGGGCACTTGCTCTGTAGAAATTCATTCTTATAACCGTCTGTGATGATGAAAGACATTCTTTTGTTAATCTTCCATCATAGATGGCACTATTTATACATCATTGTGAATTTGCATATACTATTTTATCATGTTTAAGATAAAGCTGTGGAATAAAGAGCCAAAAGTAATTAACTTCCAATGTCATTTTATTGGGGGGGGTGATAATTGTATGCATATAGTATTTATATAAACCAGAAAACAAAGACAAATAAGTAACTATATGTTAATATAATTTGTTTCAGGCACCAGTAACTTTGAATCACTGGAAAATTTTACAACTGGGCATAAACTGCAAGTAGTAATGACAATAAAAGATTTATACTTAAAAACTAATCCCAATTGAAAACAAATGAGAAGGTAGGAACACAAGGTGAACCTTGTCAATGAGATTATTAAAAAGTAACCAAACCATGATAAAGCAGCATATAATCTTATATAAACACTGGTTATGAGAATAATTACAGATTAGTAATAGGAAGTATCTATTCTAAAATATGTTTAAGAGAAAATTGCAGGCATTTTGTTCCCACTGGTATATGAGGAGTATCCTCTTACACAATTTTGGAAATATGCCACTAAAATCAAAATAAATATTTCTCATTAGTGAACTTTGTAAATATCACAGAACACTTTGAGCATTTTGTAATTAGGCATTTGGAAATCCAGTGAGGCTCTGAACAAATATTAGCAGGATCTCATCCAAATCTTTACAGTCTAGAGGACAAATTTTATTTTTATTATATATTTATGGTAATTTCTGTTAAAAATCATTTATCTTTTAAAATCTTAAATTCCAATTAATTAAAAATATTTAGGTCTGAGCTATCAAATCATATTATAAGAATCTAAAGCTATTGTAATATATTACTCATGTATAACATTGGAAAAAATTGTTGTCACTAGACTTCTAAAAGATAAACACTGAAAAGAAAATTCCTGAGGAACAAGTATGGAAAATATTAATTACATTTTTTCAAATAATATCCACAGGCTGGATTGCTGTATAGAGCTAAAACATGTCAGGTACAAAGCCAATATAATTAATTTTTCAAAGAAGGAAACAACTCTGTAGTGACAGAGTACAGCCCTGGGTAACTCTTAAAAATTGATGCTGTTTTTCATCATAATAGGACAAACAAAACAGAAAAAAACAAAGAACATGTCCTACTGACACTGATACCTATACACTGAATTATTAGATACTAATAAACAATTATATATAGGATTGTATAGTTGGTATATTTGTACTTTCTCATATACCTGTTGGCAGTGTCCACCAAAAATTTATGTTCTCCATTCCATACCATAGAGTTGCTGCCAGGTGGCAGCTGCCTAGGCAGAGACTACATTTCCCAGCTCTCCTCACATCTTTATGTGAGCATGTGATTAGTTCCTGTCAATAGAAGGTAACAGAATTGATGTTTATCTTTTGTGGGTCAGGGGTTTTTAAGAAGCTGGAGTGCCTTCTCTACTCTCACTCATTATCCGCCAACCGAATGTAGAGGACTCTGAGGCCATTAGGGAGGGCAGAGACATGAGATGGGAGGAGCCTGGGTCTCAACATCACTACCTGAAGAAAAGCTACACCCATCAACCAGGAATCCCTGCATTGATTTGTGAGCATGAAGTCACTGAAAGCAGATGATTTGTTATTTCAGACAGCGTCACTCTAGATCACGTCAAGCAAGACGAGAATATTTCAAGAGGAAGCCGTGACTATTACTTTCTCAATAAATATATGTACAACTTCTATAAACTAAAAGCCTATCTTTCTAAAATACAGAAAATAAGTAATAACTATATATTTTCATGCTACTTTAAATATCAATAATCAAGACTGTCAGAATATAGATTAACGAATACTAAATTTAATTGGAAACAAGTTCATAAGACCACTGTCAACGTTTCCACATTAAATTCCCCCTGCGAGTAGAAGTGCATAAAATGTAGAAGCTACTTTAATTTTTAGTGTTCTTATTAAAATACAATTGTATTACAAGCCATACAGGTGTTCACTTAATCAACAAAAGAAGTTTAATAAACATCTGACTAAACATTCTTCTTAATTAACAAATTTAAAACCTTAAAAAAACTAAAATTTAAAACATATTTTTTCAACTAATTTATCTGATTCTAACGCTATGTTTATCTATCAAAGTTAAAATGACTACACTACAAATTTTAAATATAAGCATATATATTATACTACAGAATGATTTGTAAAAATCACAAAGTTGGAAGGGACTTTGAGAGGCTCCTTATGAGACCATCTCTAATGTCTTGAAGTATTTTGTCAGTATTACTGATTCCGTCATGTATAAATGCTAAAGCCACTAGACAGTGAGTGTTACAAAGAAAAGCCTTCAATTATGGTGAAAATTATGGGATAAACACATGCCATCAACCTCTACAGTTTTCTCATGAACTTTTAAATACTGATTGTTTCTAATAGTGCCAACTTAGACTTGTGACTAAATGGAATTAACTGTCTTTTAGGACCTTAGTATAAATTAAAGGCAAGAAAGAATTATATTCTTATTTTCTATATGAGGAACCCGATACTAAGAAAGGTGAAATAACTTATTCCAGGTCATGAAACTAGTGCATGTTAGAGCCGGGATCTAGATCCAAATCTGACTTCTGAGAATTTAACCATTATATTAAACTCCTCGCTGAGGCTCTGTTATCTGGGTTAGTGTCAGTAACAATATATAGGGAGGCTCTGGAATGGATTAAGTGACCATCTGAAAGGGGTTCTTCAGCTTTACAAGATAAAATTAATTAAAGATGTATTGACTAGTTCATTGATTATAAATGGTATGTCTAAAGCTATTATATATAAAGTATTTGCCATATGATATGGTTTGGCTCTGTGTATCCACCCAAATCTCATCTTGAATTGTAATCTCCATGTGTCAAGGGAGGGACCTGTAATCCCCAGTATCAAGGGAGGGAGGTGATTGGATGATGGGGACAGTTTCTTTCATGCTGTTCTCGTGATACTGAGTTCTTACAAGATCAGATGGTTTAATAAGCGTCTGGCATTTCCTCTGGTTGCACTTCTCACTCCTGCTGCCTTGTGAAGAAGGTGCCTGCTTCCTCTTCTGCCATGATTGTAAGTTGCAGGAGGCCTCCCCAGCCATGTGGAACTGTGAGTCAGTTAAAGCTCCTTTGTTTATAAATTACCCAGTCTCGGGTGATATATTTATAGCAGTGTGAAAACAAACTAACACACCACGAAATGCATAAGAATTGTTATCTGGATGACCATGAATAAAAAGTACTTGTATGAAGCCTGAGTCAGAGGCTTTGTGCCAGCAGTCATATTTTTTACATCATGTAGCAACAAATTCTTCATATATCTATTTTTGTCTAATAGGCTGTTAGTTTCTGGAGGGTAGGGAAGTGTCCTACTCATCTTTATAGCCCCAGTGTCAGGCTCACAGAAAGGGGGGTCCATAAATGTTTGATGCACGGATACATTTCACTGATATATTACTATTGTTATATCACTGGGTAAAAATACTCAAAAGTGGTAGACAAGCTTACTTATAATGGAGGATCAGATAAAACAATCTTCTGACTTGGTAATCCAGTGCACTGTCCTAAATTATTGAAAATATGCATAAATAAATTGATCATTATTAAAATAAGATTTAAATAGCTCCAAAGTCACCAAATAACCAACACTACTAGTCCTTCTCACCAATATTCTCATATCCAAGTAACTTCCAAAGGTCTACTTATACATTTGGTTGTACGTAATAGTTGAATCACTGTGATAATTCAGACCATTTTGACTAGTTTATTTTCTATATAGCTGGAGTTATATGTCAACCTACTCAAATCCCAGGTTTTGTTAAAATTATTTACATCAAGCAAACACTATTTTTAGCTAAGCAAATCTTGTTTTAACTATTAGAGTATAAAACTTTACTAAAGAAAAATAAATATGATGGTAAGTGGCCTGGCTAACAGCTCACACTTCCCTTCGGTCCCTAAACCGTAGAAGTGATTTTACCACACTGGAATTTTTAGTCTTTGAAATGATGAGAATGCAGCCAAAGCCATGTTTCTAGGCACCAGATACCCAACAGAGGGATGGAGATTTTCACAGAGGTACCTGCTTAATACCAGTGCTAAGTAACAAAGTGCAGGCATGATCAAAGAAGACCTCTGGCCCTCTTAATATTGAGATCATTCATTTGATACAGATATTCAGGTATGTGGCAGCTGGGTAAGACTTTACATCAGGAAAGCATTTTGTACTTTACAACGTTCTTTGGTACCAATTTCCCAATTTGCTTTTCATATAAATCTCACAGACGTTATTTTTCTCTACAGTTTTTACAATTGATGAAACTGAGGCTCAGAGTATCAAAGCCCCATCCAAGGTCACACAGTAGTGGGACCACTACCCTCCCCACTCTACTTCTAACTCCCTGTAATCATTTGCTACTGCAGTAACAAATTTCCACAAATTTAATAGCCTAAAACAACACAAATTTACTATCTTATAGTTGTGTAATTCAGAAGTCCCACACAGGTCTTATTGTTCTGGAGGCTCTAGAGGAGAATTTGTTTCTTTGCTTTTCCAGGCCACTCACATTCCTTGGCTTATGGCTCCCAACTTCAAAGCCAGCAACATAACATATCCTGAATTCTGCTTCCACTGTCATATCTCTTTCTGACTCTCTTTTTCTGCCTCCCTCTTCTACTGTTAAGGAGTCATGTGACTGGAACCATTTGGATAATCCAGAATTAGCTCCCTATTTTAAGGTTAGTTGATTAGCAACCTTAATTCTACCTGCAACTTTAATGCTCCTTTACCATGTGACCTAGTATATTCACACTTACAGGTGCTGGGGAATAAGATGTGAACATTTTTGAGGGCCATTATTCTGCCTACCCTTCTCTTCTTCCCTTAAGCTGCTTCTTCCCCTAAGACTAGGGCCTAATGGAAAATGCACCGATTGGGATCAACTCTTGCAATTTGCCTAAAACTTGCTAAACGTTTAGCATGAAAAATAATACATATATGTATGACACTATAATGAATATAATCTACAGAATGAAGGAAAAAGTTGCTAGGGACCTTATGAAATGTAATTTTTGGGAGAAGCTACTATATGGACTGAACTATGTCCCTCCTAAATTCATATGTTGAATCTCCAAACCCCAGCGTGGCTGTATTTGGAGACTGGATCTCTATGGAGATAATTAGGGTTAGATGAGGTTGTAGGGTTGGCAGGACACTGGTCTGATGGAACTGGTGTCTTTGTAAGAAGAGACACCAGAGATATCTCTCTCTGTGTGTACAAAGAGAAGAGGCCAGATGAGGACACAGCCAGAGGTAGGCATCTAGAAGCCAGGAAGAGAGTCTCACCAGAAACCAACCCTGATGGCGCCCTGATCTTGGGACTTCTGTGAGAAAATAAATTTCTGTTGTTTAAGCCATGTCTGTGGTGGTTTGTTACGGCAGCCCTAGCAGACTAATATAGCAACCAAATTTGGAAGGGAAAGAGTTTGACAAAAAGTATTTGTTAGTAAATCTAAATAAAGGGTCCTGGAAGCAAAGACAATTATACACCTTTCAAATAAAAGTATTAACCCTCAGAAAGGTTACGAGTTTTCAAAGTACTTTATGAAACCCCAAATAATTTATTTTAATATCTCAATGAAATGTGAAAAAACATGCTTCATGCCTGTGTTATACCTGTCATTGGTTAAACGAGAGGGAAAAGGGGCTTTGATGCTGAATATTTAGGTCTGGATGTTCTTTTTATTTTAGTGGGCTTTGCCATTCTGAATAACCCAAGCCAGCTGCCTGGTCTTTCATTTCATGACAATTTCTCACACAGTACTTCATATTCCTACATATATTTGTAGGTATTTACAGAAAATCCTGAGCAAGCTGTCTCAGGCTCATGATCAATGCAATGTCTCTGCTCCTATCACAGGGCTTTTGACTGGCCAGAGAGTGGCACAGGTGTAGGTTTTGGCTACTGGTTTCCATCTGCAGTTGTGTAAATACTGTCATTTTAAACTCCTCCATTGGCAAATAGCAATAGTATAAAATAAGGAAGGGGAGGGGTAACTAACAGCTGTTAAGCACTCATTATGTGCAAGGTATTTTGCTAGGTGCTTTTTACCCCAAATTTCATTCATTTCTCAAAACAATCTGGGGAGATAGATAGAAATTATTATCCTTGTTTTTGTACAAGAATAGAGGGTAAAGAGTATTGAAATAACTTACCACTACCAAGGTCACACTCAAAAGTGGTTGCATAAACATTAGAAGCTAGCTCTGTCTGATACTAAAGCCCTTATTTTTTCCCCATCAATTGCTTCCGCAGACTGCCAACAACAATATTCATTCGATAAATATTTATCATCCCTACAAATACCAGGCCCTGTGCTAGGTAATGAATATTCCAAACCAGTTGTCACATGGATGGTTACAGCTTTAAAGTGCAATCTAGTAATTTCAATACCTTACAACTCATTCATAGCTAAGAAGTATTTGGGGGCAAAATATTTAAAAAGGTCCATATTTCATCTTTTAAGTCCTCTGTTGGTTTCTTCATTGTAGCCTCATTAAGAATAAGATGCCCAGAATTCTTATACATGTAAAAGAGAGTGAGGAGCCTACACATATTCTCCTTATCTAGTCTGAAGTTGCATAGAAATTGCCCTGACACCTCACCCAGTGAGCCTTAGATCTTACTAATTTGTCAGTAGACATTTCCTCATTCACAGAAAATGAATCAAAGCCCCCAAATTAATGAGATCTTTAGAAGGAGGGTGTTAGACAGTGTCCACTAAAAGCCAAAATAAGCTAGGTGCTTGCTCACGCCTGTAATCCCAGCACTTTGGGAGGCTGAGGCGGGCGGATCACCTGAGGTCATGATTTCAAGACCAGTCTAGCCAACATGGCCCCGCCTCTACTAAAAATACAAAAATTAGCCAGGTGTGATGGTTGGTGCCTGTAATCCCAGCTACTCGGGAAGCTGAGGTGGCAGAATCACTTGAACCTGGGAGGCGGAGGTTGCACTGAGCCGAGACTGTGTCACTGCACTCCAGCCTGGGTGACAGAGCGAGACTTCATCTCAAAAAAAAAGAAAAAAAAAAAAGCTAAAATAATTGTAAAGGATTTAGAAAAAGCTAAAAGTAGTACCTTTTAAATTTCGAATTCAGAAACCATTCCTTCCTTTCCATCTTCCCCTTTCCAATCTCCCTAATTTCTAATTGCATTAGATTTACCTAAGCTAGGCTCTACTTAGCAAATAAAGTTAGGGCCTAAGAAACGATAATTTAAAATTCTTGTCTTTTGTGTTTTCCTTTGTTTATAAATGAGATGACACAATGTAACTGAAGCTTTTAACTAATACAATAGGCAAACAATAAAATTTATTCACTTATAGATTATGATCCATTCTTCCCTACTTGCAAACAAACTAACTGGCTATCTTAACCCAAGTATAGACAATCATTTTAGGGCATTAATGAATTCTGACTGGAGAGAAATGAGAGAAACCATGCGTACTAGAACTTAGCTATGCTGTAGAGTCATAAAAACAAAGCTCTCACATACTGAACATCTCGTAAGAAATTTGGGGTAGGGGTGTTCTCATTGTTTATTTTGTTATTCCAACCTAATAGTTGCATCATTACTGTTCATCATGGCAGAGTTCCTGTCATGTGCTAGCAATACACTCTAGAAGAAAAAGATTGCAAAGATGTGGCATGTGTCCTACACATCACTTCTCCCTCTAAACCCATGGCAGACATCTCCAGTTGATCAAGGCATACATCAGTGAAGTTGAATATGTCCTCAGAATTCTTCTCAAAATAATACTTGAGACAGCTATTATCAACAGACAGAGATGGCATGAGTTAAAATCTATTTCCCTTCCCTGTTCTACACAGAAACTTTTGTTTTATTCAAATACATAGACTTTCTAGGTTCTACTGATACACATTTGTAATGTTCTAAGAATAATACTGCCTATGTGATAAAGAATAGAATTTGTAATATGAGGAACAATATATCAGATTTTAGGATCTGATATAAAGGCATATCAATCCAAATGAATGCATGGAGAATTACGAGCCAAATTTAAGTAACTTAAAAGCAAGTGATTACATGTATTTGAAAAATCACCAACAGTATAATTCAGGGGTCCCCAACCCCCGGGCCATGGACTCGTAGTGGTCCATGACCTGTTAGGAGCTCAGCTGCACAGCAGGAGGTGAGTTCCGGGCAAGTGAGTACTACTGCCTGAGCTCTGCCTCTTGTCAGATAAGTGGTGGCATTAGGAGTGCAAACCCCATTGTGAACTGCACATGCAAAGGATCGAGGTTGCGTGCTCCTTATGAGAATCTAATGCCTGATGACTGAGGTAGAACAGTTTCATCCTGAAACCGTCCCCCTACCCCCTGGTCCATGAAAAAATTATCTTCTACAAAATGGGTTCCTCGTGCCAAAAAGGTTGGGAACTGCTGGTATAATTGAATATTCAAAGCAAGTAATGGACATAGACAATTTTGTATTATTTATATAAGTCATATGAAACATATATTTTACATACACTGTGAAGCGGCATCTGCTAGGCATCCTCTAAGATGGTTCCCAATGATCCCTACCTTCTGGAATTCATACTTTTAGGTAGGCACCTCTTACACTGAACCAGGGTTGGTCACATAGCAGAAGTGATGGTAGATCAGTCATCTGACATTGGTTATAAAAGACACTGTAGCTTTTGTCTTTCTCCCTCTCTGTCCTTTTTGTCCCTTACTTCAAGGAAGACAGCTGCCATATTGTGAGTAGCTCTATGTGTTCATGATATGGTGAGGAAGTGAAGCCTCCTGCCAATAACCTCATGAGTGAGCTTGGAACAAATACTCCAGCCAGCTCACTAAGCCACTCTTTTTTTTTCTTTTTTTTTGAGACGGAGTCTCACTCTGTGGCCCAGGCTGGAGTGCAATGGTGTGATCTTGGCTCACTGCAAACTCCGCCTCCTGGGTTCACACCATTCTCCTGCCTCAGCCTCCAGAGTAGCTGGGACTACAGGCACCAGCCACCATGCCTGGCTAATGTTTTTTTGTATTTTTTTTAGTAGAGACAGGGTTTCACCGTGTTCGCCAGGATGGTCTCAATCTCCTGACCTCGTGATCCGCCTGCCTCGGCCTCCCAAAGTGCTGGGATTACAGGCGTGAGCCACCACGCCCGGCCTCACTAAGCCACTCTTGAAGTCCCAGCCCTAGCTAACAGAGTGACTACAACTTCATGAGAGACCCAGAGAGAAAGTGAGAGAGTAATCCAGTGAAGCCACTCCTGGATTCAGGATGCTCTAAAATTGAGTAAGAAAATACATATTGGTTTAAGCTAAAATTTTGGAGAAATTTATTATGCAGATATAGAGTTAATATAAGTATGATAATCACAGTAAATCTGAATCAACAGAAAGATAAAAGGATACAAAAAAGCAATTAGCAGCTATGTCTAATTTGTCATAAATTCAGTTTTACTACAAACTTGATAACTCTCATAATAATTTTGTTATATTATATAACATATGTATAAAGCATGTGAACTTTTAAGTGGAATCATACCAAAGACTACTATAAATCTGTAACAGTATACAACTTCAAAGGGAAAAAGATAAGAAGTTGGGTAGAAAAATGGATCAAGTTAATCAGTTAATTTCATTATAGCACTCTCAAGATCATGGATGGTTTGTTATTAAATTTAAGAATGTTGCAACTCTCTCTCTAAGGAGAAAATAAGAAAAAATTTCCTAGAATGCACAAATACTTTTTAAAACTAATAAATAATGTATTTTCTTTTTTACACATATATGAGGCAAGTGAGCAAGCTCTGCTCACCTGCATATATGCATATATACATTGGTACACACACACACAGAAACATACATACACACAGAGATATATGTTTATTAATTCTATGAAACACTGGCTGTAGCGATGCCAACACTGATCAAATTTGTTCATCCTAGGTAAAATGCTTTCTTCTCTTGCATCAGAATTTGAGTAGATGACAAAGTATTAATATATGTGTGATGGACATGTGGATGGGCGGGAATAGTCAATGAGGATTATGTTCATCTGGACATTCTTAGGACACCACTGACAGTTATTCCCTTGCCAGAGGCTTGGCTTCCATCAGATGTAACAATTCAATTTCTGGGAAGGCAGTGACAGATGCCAATTTCAGGAAGAGATTATGTGTATATAGACCATCATCTCTTCTGGTGTTCTGGGAGGGTGATTTCAGTCACTATTCTTAAGTAGAGGTGAGAGAACAATGATCTGAGTCCATTACTTATTATTTCTTGCCTTCAAAGCATCATCTATATGGTAAATGAATCACTCTTACCTCAAAAGCTAACACAGGCTACACAGACTCAAAATTTTCTGTTGGGGTAGTAAGAGAATGAAGATTAAAACAAAACAAAAACAAATGACAAACCAAAACTAAATAGTTCCAAAAAAGACATATAGTAGATGTCTGCTTATGCAAACTTTACTTATCTGACAACATCACCTAGTTGAATGCAGCTAAGAACCATAAAGAAACTCCCACCAAAATGTGAAAGCAAGGGGAGGGAGTGAAGAGGGCTAACCTTTGCTGAAAGTGTCTATTTTGGGCCAGGTGCTATGATAGGCTCTTTAAATACACAAGCTCATTCATTCTGGACAGGAACCCTATGAAGTGCTAACATACTTTCCTTTTTATAAATGGAGAAATTAATCCCAGAGAGGTTAAGTAAATGTGCCTAAGGTTTAGCTATTTTATTTAGCTATTTTGTGTAGACACTGTCATTTTAATTAAAGTTACTCCAAGTCCAAAGCCCATGCTCTTCTTTCCCTGATACCAGATGGCCTTCCTGTAATCAAATCCACCTGCAACAGAACTTATGTATCATACTTGACTTACATAAGCACTCCTGCAGAACCACATTCAAAGGCTATTTACAAGCAGTTCAAATTAGCCTCATTATCTGGCATCCTGTCCTCCTCAAATACAAAACTGGGGAAGAAGGTGGCTTGTGGAGAGTGGGCAAAGAGAATGGTCATGAGGAGAGGAACAGGGACACTGAGAGAAGCAAGAGATGACAGCTGTGTCTCTACTCTGTCTTATACAGCGTAATATCCCCTGTAGAACTCACTGTATTGTGTATAATGATGGATGTTCATAAGGATTTTGTTCACTGGCCTCTGTATAAGAAGTCAGGGAAGTGTGTAACATATATTAAAGTAAGACTTTCATCAAGAACAGTTAACTAAAATAAGTCTTGGTGCTTGAATAGGGTTAAGTTCCAACAAAAAAAAAACTAACTTATGCCAAACACCCCATTCCTTCATGAGGCTGGGTAAAAGAAGTAATGGCATATTGTTAGATTTTCTTATTTCTACTCTTTGACTTTTTTAATCTCTGGAAGACAATTTCTTATTCTTACAACCAAGTTTCTATTCTGCTGTTTTAAAATGGATAAAGTATAGAGCTCTTCCTAAATTGAGATCTGTTTAAAGTGTCTTTCTTGTCACATGTCAACATACTATATTAACATGAGGATACAGAGGTGGTGAGGCATGTGTGTGTGTGTGTGTGTGTGTGTGTGTGTGTGTGCAGGTGGCTTTGGGGCCAGACAACCCTGGATCTGAATCTTGGCTCTGCAATTTTATTACTGTGTGACCTTGATGACTACAGCCTCTTTTAACAGTTTCTCCTAATGAAATGGTAAGACAATAAGATCTACTATGGCCCTTTGGGGAATACATTTATTTTATCATCTCTTTTTCTGTTTTCCTTATGTGTCAAGACTAAGGTCAAGGAAAAAAAAATTGATGGACTTCCAAAACACACCTTTTGGGGGTATATTTTCCGAGCAAAGCAATGGGGTTAGGATAAATGTAGCATCTCTCTGTTCTTTCCACAGACACTGAGTTGGTTCCCAGGGCAGCCAAAGGGCTTATTGACTCCCTTTTATCTCCTCTTCTGGGACTCTATTCTCCCTTATAGTGGGAGTCCAGCCCAAGGCTATTGTTCCAGGCTGCAAAGAACAGTGGCTTAAGCTAGCTGGGTAACCGGTAAGGAGACAAACCAACTCTCTGGCTGACCATCACTTGTTCCTGCTTTCTCTGTTTTGGGTAACTGTGCCCCTAGTATTCTTTTCTCTTAAGGCACTAGTTAGATTCTGACATTCAACTCTGGGTTAGGATATACTGACAGACAGCTAGGTTTAGGTAAAGGAGTTCCCCACAGGATCCAGACTCATTTACTGACATTTCAAAGGATCCTGAATGCAGAACCCCAGTTAATAATGAATGCTAATTTTCTTTCTTTTAATCATGCATTTCTTTGGGGAACCTTCTAGGAGAAAGCATGGCTAAGGGCAAGATGCAGCTCACCACCATCATAATGCCATTCCAATAAGTGCCCAGCAACACCTACTTTCCACATTGTTAAGAGCATTAAATGATATAATGCACAGAGAAATACATCTAGCATATTCCTGGCTATTAAGCACAAGCTAGTGCTCAGTAAATGCTCATGCCCTCATCTTTTCCTTTATAAAGTTAATATCAAAAAGAGAGAAAGAAAGAAATGCAACACAGATTTGAATGCATTTTTTCATTTTCCTGCCATTCCTACAGTACAGTGATTCAAATCTTCCAGAAACTAAACATGATTAATCCTGCATGCTAGAGAGCCCCTTCCAGAAGAGGTCTGATTCTGGAAGTAAAGAGTGTGGCACTAAATGTAATCTGCACATGGAATTCCTGGGTCCTCTATGCCAAAAGTTCATTTTCTTTCAAATGTTATAAACAACACCTTTGCCTGATTAATCACTTCATGCTAGAGATTGCAAGAAAAAAATTCAGCATGAAAACACTTTGCCAGGTTTATCTCTAGTTTTTCCTTACATTTTTTCAAATGCACAGCTTTTGAATTCTCAATGTTTTTAATGGTCATACGATTGTTCAGGTTTTTTTCCCCTCCACGATGGTTTCTCCATATTGTAAATTCATGACGGCTATTTATTGGGCATCTACTGTGTTCCAAGTTCTATGCTAGGTACTTAAGATTAAACAACTTTATAAAGTAGGTAATATTCCCCTCAGTATATGATGTGAAAGCTGAGGTTAACAGAGATGTAGGAACTGTGTAAAGTTGCGGGGCATGAGAATCCAAAATCTGGATATTGCTTTGTAAAATATTTGCACATTTGAAAGGGGATAGCAAGGACATGTCTCCCTTTTCCTCCCAAAATGCATACCAAGTATACTTTGTTAAAAGGATACACAAAGGAGTCCCCTGGGCTCTTAGGAGTCTGTTGGGATTCCCCTTTGTCTCTCGAAATGTCAATTCTGACATAAAAGGAATTTTCAGGAAACGGTAGAAGTATATCACAGTGCTCTGTCCAGGGCAAAACTAACCAGTTCAGCATCTAGGAAATGTATTCCTGTTCAGGCTTTAAGGATGGGTCTTTATCAGTGACAGTCTAGTGCAGTAGTAGAATCTTGCGGTCAGAAGACTTTGACTCTAGTTCTGACTTGGTAATTAAGTAGTGATAGATTTTTTGGTAACTACTCAAGACTCTTATTTTCTTCATCTATAAAACAGAAAAAATGACAAGGTACACATACCTCAAGAGGTTGTTCTGAGAATCCACTGAGGTAAGGTTTGTTCATATACTGTCCTATTTATCTCAAGTTATTTATCTACTGTCTGTTTTTCCTCTCTATTATGTAAATTCTATGCTATCAAGAAACCAGTCTATATATTTCACCACTATATCTGCAGGGCGTGGAACACTGCCTGGCAAACAGCAAATGCTCAAAAAATAGTTGCAGAATGAACTGTGTGCATTTTAAAGCATTAAAAAATGTTGATATTAGCATTATTGTTAAGAACTTTTAAAGATATACAAAACGGATTTTTTTGTTAGGTATTAACTTTTCATAAACACTAATACTATTAGCCAGCCAGTGAATTTAGGCAGCCAGCCTAAGTTCAAATGATGATCCTGTTCCAATTTTTTGATGTTTCCCTAGAAATTATTACCAGGTTTTTTCCCCCAAATGATATCTGATATTAGCATTTAAATCACATGAAATGAAAATGGTGAGGCTTCATTTCTTGTTACTAATTTTTGTAACCTCCAAGAAGGTTTCTTAGTTTTGCTGATTATTCTGCAACTTCCAGGTTCTCTCCAGATGTGAAGAAAATTGCTTACTTGGTTGAGATGCTTGTACTTACTTGATGAAGTACTTGATTCCATCTGCTGTGTAAGCTTCCTCCCACCCATAAGGTAAACCTACAGTGAAAGGAAACCAAAAATATATTTAATAAGATGATAAAGATAACTTTATTTCCTGGACACAAACCTCCCTCATCTTTACAATTATCTGAGCACATTTCTTATACAAAATAATTTTCTAGAAAGGGGGAATTAAGACAATTCAGATGAGCTTTCATACTCAGCATCTTTAGAACACAATAAATAAGTCTTGAGCAGTTAACAATCTGCTTTAGTTGCAATAACTGGATTATGACTTGTCATTTACATGTGGTGAGCATTTTTGTCAGCAGGATTCAAGCAAAAATTTGTGTTGCAGTGGATGGTTTTTGCCTGAAGGCAGAAGGATGGACAAGATGGCCTCTGCTTGTCTGTTCTGGCTCAAAGTTTCTTTAATTGGCTCCCTTTACATTCTTTCACTCAGCTCCACAGGGAATCAGACATGAGTGCCAGATCAGCAGGGGTTTGAAAGTAGCTTTTGGACAAGACAAAATTCCTTATTAAGTTTGAAAGTTTAGCAAAGTGATTTACAATGGATTGTGGCATTTTACTTTGTTAATTAAGAATTTTGTGCACTAAACATAAACGGCCAAACAATTTGCTAAACTTAGCTTCCATTTCTGTAATGGGATTGAGAATAGTTAGCTATAAAGAGATGTGGATTGACGTAAGCAAGCAATATTTGGCCATATTTCTGTAAATGAGTACATTTTGGCCCTCATCATACCAAGAGAACAGCCCCAAGTTGAGGCAGCCACATTCTCCTACATTCTGATTTTGGGTGGTATGTTTCTAGAACACAGTGGTTTCCACCCCTCTGTTCCATCCAAGTACTGCTAAGGATTTTAATCCAATTTTTGGATGAGTTCTTTGACACTGGCTTATCACGACTCAGGTAGCCTACCTCTTTGGAAAGTAACCGACCTTTAACAACAAATCATTGACTTCCTTTCCCCAAGTCTCAGCAAGGGGCAGAGCAAAAGTGCAGGAATGGTAACTATCTTTGTTTGCTTGCTTTTAGAGGCAGGGTTTCTCTCTGTTGCCCAGGCAAGAGTGCAGTAGCACAATTATAGCTTATTGCAACTCTGAACTCCTGCGCTCAAGTGATTCTCCCTCCTCAGCCTCCCAAGTAGCTGGAACTATAGGTACATGCCACCATTCCTGACTAATCTTTTTAAAATTTTTTTGTAGAGACCAGATCTCACTATGTTGCCCAAGCTAGACTCAAACTCCTGGGCTCAAGTGACCCTCCCACTTTGGCCTCCCAAAGTGATAGAATTATTGTTGTGAGTCACCGTGCTTGGCCTAACAGTAACTATTTGAATGAAATAAAACCTTACTCTATCGCCATTTGCTTCTTGTGAAGTCTTTGAGAAGCAACTCTAAGGATGATGTTTTTGTAATTATGAAAACCAAGAAATACAATTTGCATTGTGTTTATTTCCAGTCTTTTACCACAAGTCGTACACACCTTGAGCAAAAATTCTGTAACTATTTCCTTTGTATATTAACACAGGCCACCTTGAAGTTTCTATTCTCTCTTAATGAACAAATGTTCCTCTTATAAGTAGAAAATAAGCACTTCCTAGAGCCTGGCTTAAGCAAATGACTGGCTTCCCTAAAAGCCCCTTAGTGACTGTCACTATATGTCTCCTCTAGTGTTCACTGCAAGCACATGCTCAGCCAGATGCACCATGATAAACTGCTCTGCTGCACCAGTTCAAGTAGATTTATTTTCTGTCTTCACACTTTCTGCATCTTCTTTTATAGATCACTTCATTCATCACTGACAAGCCCCTCACCTGGAGGGAAGAAAATGATGACTGTACCTAAGAACCTTGCTTTCATGATAAAAATGCTCAGAAATAACAGGATTTCCAATCAATAAGACAAAGGCAGCTAAAAGTTAAGTAGGAAGTTATTCTAATGTGACTACAATTTTTGCCCGCTAAATAATTTGTCTGATCAGTACAACTGTGTCTGTCCTTCTAATTTCTTAGGTCACAGATACGTTCTAATAAAAATAAAGTGGACACTTTCAAGACAGTATCTTTTAATCTACAGGATCATGTGAAAATTGACACTAACATTGGATTACCACATCCCCTGTGCCATCAGAATAGAATTTCTGCCTTGATTATTTCCTTACAATTATTAAAAAAGAATTATAACTTTATAACAGACTTATAAAGGTACTAATTCATAGGCATTTAAGTCACAATGGTTATTCAATGACTGCAGCCATAAAGATATCCCTGCATATTAAATAACATGTATAACTTATTTTAGAAGATGTTCTCTGTTCTGAGAAAATAAGTGTTTCTTTTTAGGAGACTGAATAGTTTCTTATATTTCATGCAGATTTCATATAATCTATTATATAAAAGACAGACCTAGAGACTAAAATGATAGTAATTAATCTCTCAGTGATAGTTCACTAATAGAAAACAATCACTGTCCAATTATAAACTAAAAACACAAATAGCCTACCTTATACAAAAATAGGACTTCTGATTTCCACCAGCTTATTGATGAATTCAGTTTTCCCTTAGTAAAGGTTTCATTTCTTCATAATAAGTGATTTGGATATGACTAACATTATCTAAATAATTTTCAATAATCATTATTGTTTTAAAATTTTCCTACATTTACCATATCTTTATACTTGGAAATATACAATGCTTCTATTTTTTCTTTTCATATTTGTTTTAAAAACGTTATGACAACTATAACTACCTGAAATTGCTTTGGATTAGAAGTATTGTCTATGAACCCTCCCATAACATTCTTTCCATCAGTGATCATCTGTTTTGAATCAATAACTTCACAGTGATGACTCCAAAATCTTCATGAGTATCTTGCCAAAGTAAGAGTCTTAAACACATTCAACTTAGAATAGTGGCTGTTACCTAAAACTCAACATATCCAAAACCAAAGTCATTACATTTCCAGACAAAATAGTTCCTTTCTAATTTCCCAGTCTATTTATGTATCAAATATTTTCTTTGTCATATCTGGCCCATGTATCATTCATTAAATATTTAATGATCCTTTATTATGTGTTCAGCATTTTGCTAGATGTTCAATATACAGTGATAAACAAATAGACATGACCCTTGATCATATGAAGCTTGAAATCGACATAAAGACATTATTAAAAATAGGAATAAGTTCTACAAAAAAAATATGGAACACGATGAAGGTAAGTAATACCACAGAAAAAGGTTGAACTCCCTAATGCAGAAAGAATTCCTACAAATTGATAATAAGATCAATAACAAATAACAAAATAGGCAAAACGTGAAACATGTAGGGCATGAAACACAAATGAACACATGTAAAAATGTTTAACTTCATGCTTAATTAGAGAAATAAAAAGTTATTATGAGATACCATGTTCATCTATCAGATTAGCAAACATTAAAAAGTAGTTTAATTAGACACAGCATTGATGGTGTGAAGAGATAGTCATTCTCATATTGATGGAAGTATTAAGTATAACACACTTATGAGGAGAAACTTGTAAATACCTATCTAAAATTTTCAATGCTAATAATAATGAGTTAACATTTATTGAGTGGTTAGAGTCTAGACACTGTTGTAAGCACCATACATGTACCAATACACTTAATACTCACAAAGAATCTATGAGAAGTACTGCTATTATCCCGGTTTTAGCAATAGAGAACTGAGGCACAGGAAATTTCAATAACTTTCCCAAGGTCACACAGCTAGCAGGGGAAAGAGCCCAGATCTTCATCACTATGTTGAACGATCTCCATATAGCTTAATCCAGCAATTTTTCTTGTAGAAACTTATCCTATAGATATGTTTTATTGACAAGACTGTTCATCGCAAAAACAAAAAATTGGAAATAATCTAAATAACCATCAATGGGGGCGGATTAAATATACTATAATAACAGAGTCAGATGTATTTGAAAAACATTTGTTAGTGTTACAAAATTGTTACAAACTCAAATAGGTTTAACTTGTAGCATCCAACATGCTGAGCAGAACAGAAGGAGAGAGAGAGAGAGGGAGGGAGGGAGGGAGGGAGGGAGCATGGAGGTGTGGGGGGAGATATCTCTAACTCACAACTAATAAGGCTTTGCTAAAGAATATAACATTCATCACATAAATGGAATTTTCACTTGATTTGCAGTCAGAAAATCTGAATCCATATGTAATGTTCTTCAATTGCAAGTTGAATAACCGTGGGAAAGTAATAATCTTGTGGAATCTGAACTTTCTATATAAATAGATTTGTCATGTATATAGTAGTGATGATAACAGCTACCATTCTAGCTTAGGAGGTTAGCATGATACCCTTATTAGATAACATGTAACTACACAATGATATACAAAAGGAGATCATTGTTATTAATAGTAATGAAATTAACAGCCCTTTCTTCATTGCTTAAGGTTCTGGTGATTTTAGAGTATTTTGGATACTTAACATAGGAAAGTGTTTATAGGGGAAACCTCCGTTAAGGCGTAAGCACATTTTTTTTTTACAATCCTTTCCTCAGTACAGTCTCTGTTTTACTCATGATAACATTCGGCAAAAGAATAACAGAAACTAGTGGGACACTCTGACCCTGATCCAGTAGTGTGATGGTAAATATTTTAACAACCAGCTATTGGGGGTGGGGGCAAGCCTTAATTTGCAACATTTGCTCAGTTTCTTAGTGTAAATACTATACTATGCCTATTTCAAGCTACCAATGTGATGTCACTGAATACGGAGATGGGAAGAAATGCATAGTAATACACCATGACATACAATTCTTAGATACAACAGATGTAAATAACCTCAAGAACAAAGACAATTGTAAAATGCAGGAAAATAATTAGGAAGTGGTTAGATTTTAAAATATTTATTACAATTTCTTTAATATAATTTTCAGTTTAAATATTTTAATTATTAATAGTGATTATGTTTGACAATTGGCTCACAAAGTTCTTGCAAGCCAGTAGAAGCCAGCTCAAACATACTACTGTGGCTATCCATCTCTTAGCTCCCTGGTCCCGTTACACAGAAAGTTCCAAAAATCAAAGGACAGCAATGCTGTTTTATCCAATAGATGATTACATGAAACTGATAGCAGCTTCCAAAGGCATAAAGAATTGTTGCCCTAACAATAAACTATGTTTATCAGATGTTTACATAGTGCTTTCTACTATTTCTGACATTCTTCTAGGTAGTTTATAAATATTATTAATTCATTGTACGTCACAATAATTTGAGATAGATACTGTTATTAACCTCATTTTGCAGAGAGGACACTGAGGGATAAAGAGGTTTAAATAACTTGTCCATTGTCACACTGCTGTTAGTGCAGTCATGATTTGAATGTAAGCATTCGGATGCCAGAGCCTATGCTTTTAAGCACTGTGGTGTTGCTTCTTTTCCCTAACTCCTGTTTGCACTGCCAATAGTCAAAACTAAAACAATCAAATAATACTTTTGCCTAACTCTTTGAAGAACACAAAAAGTAAACTAGATTCCCAACGTCTCAATTTGTGCATTATTATCCATTATTTGTGCATTATTATTTAAAAGAGCAATGTTCTTTTAAAAGGAACTGAAATAATTTCTAGGCTTCAACACAAAGCAGTCTATTTTAGAGACATTACATGTTTACAATTGTACAAGTTAATTTGTAGGTCTGAACTGCAGTGCCAATTTAAAAAGAACTACTAGCTAATTTTCCTATGAAAAAGGAATCTAGTATAGTGAGAGATGGTTGCCACCTATAAATAACCAAATAATGCAGCATTTCAACTACTAAAATAATTTCTAAGAAAATAATTGAAAAAATGTATATATTTTCTGAATTGTGATTTAAACACTCCTTAATATTGGCCTTGCAAAAATGCTGTGTATTAACAAACATGATTTTGGATCTGTGGCTTGATTGTTTTACCACCTGGTTATATACATCATTGTTGTTTGAGAAGAAAAAAGCAAATGACATATATACATATATAATTTTACATATTTTGTGCATCCCAAATTTAAAAGTTAAAATGTTAACGTAATTAGATATGAGCTATTTCTAGTTAGAAGTCACTTATCCGGCAATTGAAAAGCTATAATATATTAAAGGAACAACATTGTAAAAAATTTCTAGAGGTTATTTGGTGGTTCACAGTCTACTTTATCTGTCAGTCACTATTTTTTTTTTTGCCAACATATACACCAGTTACCAGTACAAGAGAAGGGGAAATGCCAACATTCATTTTCTGCATTTATCTTCCCAATAGATGCAAAATTCAGTATTTTTTTACAGTTGGAGTTCTCTCACTCTCAGTTACATTGTGGAGTCACTTCCTTGAACTCTGATGTACAGACGTTTAAGGGGCCAGTTTAAATGTTTTCTCTTACATTGCTAACTCTGGTCCCATGACCTAGACTGAAGATGAGAATGTGGGATTTCCCCAGCAGTTGTTTCTGGGCATTTATATAATGCTGGGGGAATGATCTGGGCTAAGGCACTTTGATTTGTTTTGCTTAAAAGCAGTAATATACAACGGACTTTATTCTGTGCACTAATGAAACTCAGCATAAAACTTGCTGAAGCTTTCCTCACTAGAGTGTGAGATCAGCCTAAATACAGAGCTGAATAATAGGATGAAATGATCTTCTCATACTCTCTCCTGCCAACAATCTTTGGTTATGATTAGTCATCTAATAAATTTAATCAATGTAGAGAGTAATGATGAATAACACATCTGACTCTCCTCAGCCCAACTTCTTACTTTTAAAGGGCTCCCCACCCCATATATCAATCTCTCCAGAAATTCTGAAGTTATATATAATTGTTTTGGATGAAATAATGGATCTTCATGTCACAAATCAAATGAAAATTTGATCCCAATTTTGTTTTACAGTAAAGCATTTTTTTGACATCTACTGTACATCAAGTGCTAAGCTAAACACTTTAAATTTGTTATGGTAAGAGATAGTTTTCATGGTTATCTCATAATACATTTCATATAAAATAACTGTGTACTTCATTAAAAAAAAAAAGCCTTTCAGTACATTCACCCTATCCTCTTGTAGCTGATGACCTTGCTTCTTACCTCACTAAGAACACAGAAGCAGCAGAAAGAGAACTTATAGATTCCCACCATAACAACCACCAACAATTCACACACTCCGCTTTTCTCGTGGTCATACCTCATGCAATCCTCCCATCTTACTTACTCAAAACTTCAATCCAACAATTGTCCGCTTTCTTCCCTAACATCTTTGTTCCCTCCCTGTACTGGGTCATTACCATGGGCATAAAAATGAGCTGTAATTATCTTCTATCTTAAAAAAAATTGAAGGCAAAACTTTGTCTTGCCCTCACATTTCCTTGCAGCTACTACTCCATTTCTCTGCTCTACTTTATAACTAAACCTTACAAAAACCTTACAAAAATGGATTTGTCTACATTCAATTCCCATCTTTTCATTCATTCTCTTTTAAATCAACTCTAGTGAGGCTACCATTTGCCCTATGCCACTAAAACAGCTCTTGTCACTTTATGTCCAAAGGTCAATTTTCAGTCCTCAGCTTCCTTCACTTATGACTGTATGTGATGCTGTTGATCACTACCTCCTTGGAACAGTTTATTCGACTGCAAAGACACAGCTTTGTCTAGGTTCTCCTCTGTCACTGGCTGTTTCTTCTCTGCTCATTTGCTAGTATCTTCTCATCTCCCCAGTCTCTAAAAGTTGGACTGCTCCAAGTCTTGGTTCTTCAACTCCTCTGTGTCCTTCCTTTCTGTTCTTTTCCTGCGTACACTCATTTGTTAGGTGATCTCATCCAGTTTCTATTTAAATACTATTCATACGTGACCCAGAATTCTCTATCCCCAGTCTGGACCTCTCTCCTGATTTCCAAACTGGCAAATTCAGGTGCATGCCCTCTCTTCCTCTATCATTGTATCACTTTTAAACTGAAGGTGCCCATTACTGATCTCCTGACTCTTCACCCAAACCTCGCCTCTCAGCTCTCCCCATCAATTTCTATCCTTCCAGTTGCTCAGGCCTAGGACACATCCTTGACCCTTTTCATTCTTTTACATCCCATATGTAATCAACCAGCATATCTTGGTGGCTTTGTCTTCAAATTAGTTACAGAATTTGACCACTTCCCACAACTTTTAGCTTTATTAAATTGGTCCATCCCTTACCTAGATTATTCTGATAGCACTCTAACTGGTATCCCTGCCACAGTCTACTCTCAAACTAGTAGGCAGCATCATTAAAAAAACAAAAAGTCAGATTATGTTCCTTCTACATGACCTGGCTCCCCCATCTCCAACTTCTCTGACTTCATTTCTTAATTATTTATATTCAATGTGCTGCAGCTGCATTGGTCTCATACTGTTCCTTGAACATAACAAGTATGTTCCCGCTTCAGGGCCTTTGCACTTGCTAGCCCTTCTGCCTAGAGAGCTGTTCCCTTTGAATGCATGGTTCACTCTGTCATTTCCTTTCAGGGTCTGCTCAGATGTCGTTCAATCAGTGATCCCTTCCCTAGTCACTCATAGAAGAGCCAGCTCCCTTCTTCTCCAACCTCTGACACTCATTATCCCCCTCAACCTGGTTTCTTTCCTCTCTCTTTCCTTACTAGGATGCAAATTCCATGAGAGGAGGTACTGTTCATTCATTGCTTCACTGCCAGTATTCTTGTGGCACATGATAGGTTCTTAGTTGCTGAATTAAGGAATCAACGTTTACCAAGGATCTATATTTATACAAATACCTACTATTTAATAGGATGTAAAATTTGGGAGGAGAGTTCTTTAGAAAAAGATGTTGAAAGGGTGTTTAATAAGATAATTGGGCCGGGCACAGTGGCTCATGCCTGTAATCCCAGCATTTTGGGAGGCTGAGGAGGGCGGATCATGAGGTCAGGAGTTTGAGACCAGCCTGACCAACATGGTGAAACCCCATCTCTACTAAAAATACAAAAATTAGCCAGGCGTGGTGGCACACACCTGTAATCCCAGCTACTCAGGAGGCTGAGGCAGAAGAACTGCTTGAACCCCGAGGCAGAGGTTGCAGTGAGCTGAGGTCACACCACTATACTCCATCCTGGGGGACACAGCGAGACTCCGTCTCAAATAATAATAATAACAATAAGATAATTGAAAGTGAGGCTGTAAAAGAATATGCTGAAATATTTGAATTATTTTCCCCAAGAGTTGATATTCTTCTTTTCCTTATGGGTTACAGAGATGAAGAGGGGAGGAGCTCTAATTTATTTCAGTATACAAAGATAACGTGATGTTTTTAAAGAACTGCTGTGGCTCACGTTTGTAACCTCACCACTTTGAGAAGCTGAGACAGGTAGATCACTTGAGTCCAGGAAAAAAATATGCAAAAAATTAGCCAGGCATAGTGGCATGCACTTATAGTCCCAGACACTCAGGTGGCTGAGGTGGGAGGATCGCTTGAGCCTGGAAGACAGAGAGTTGTAGTGAGCCTAGATGGCGCCACAGCACTCCAGCCTGGGTGACAGAGCCAGACCCTGTCTTAAGGCAGGGGTGGGTGGGGGGAGCACTGCTGTTACTACAATAATAAAAATATTAAGGGGCCAGTGGCTGTTGAACATGAATTAATGGAACTATTGGAAAAAAAATGCACCTTCTCTTTTCTGTTCTATTCAGGAAAACTGATTTAGTGATTAGAGGTGGTAAAGTTGCTATCCAGCAAGCTTGATTTACACTGGTTAAGAGTAATAGCAGCATGTCTGATAGTTCAAAATGGACACTACCACTTGCTTGTAACAGGTTGCCTGACAGCAATAGGTAGACACACTTGATCTAAGAAAATAGGAACAGCAGCTTGCTAATTAGGTCAAAATGCTAGATTCAAAACTGACAGAGAAATTAGTGTGTCTCAAGGTGATTTCATAAATATCCCTATGGGATGTCATTCACTTTATACTACCATACCATGTTTATAAGAGTACCCCATACCAGCATACCAGAATTCTAAAAAGAGGACATACAAATGGCCAACAGATGTATAAAAGTGATTCACCATGAATAATCATCAGGGAAATGCAAAATAAAATCACAATGAGATATCACTTCACACCTGTTAGAATGGCTATTATCAAAAAGATGAAAGATAAGCATTGGTGAGGATGCAGAGAAAAAAGAATCCTTGTACACTGTTGGTGGGAATGTAAATCAGTACATCCATTTTGGAAAATAGTACGTAGGTTCCTCAAAAACTAAAACTAAAATTACTATATGATCCAGTAATCCCACTTCTGGGTATATACCCAAAGAAATTGAAATCTGTATGTTGAAGAGATGTCTGAATGCCCATGTTAGTTACAGCATTACTCCCAATAGCCAAGATATGGAAACATCATGATATGGCCAAGATATCACCCATCAACAGATGAATGGATGTGATATTATGACAATGGAATCTTGTCAGCCTCAGGAAAGGATTCTGTCATTTGGGACAACATGGGTGAATCTAGAGGAGATTATGCAAAGTGGAATAAGCCAGGCACAGAAAGACATCTGTGACATGACCTCTACTTATATGTGAAACCTAAAAAGTCAAACTCATAGAAATGAAAAGTAGAATAGTTGTTACCAGAGGCAGGTGGGGAGGGACAGGGAAAGGGGAAATGTTGGTCAAAGGTATAAAGTTTCAGTTACACAGGAGGGATAAATTCTGGTGATCTATTGCACAGCATGGTGACTGTCATTAATAAGAATGTGTTGTATATTTCAAAATTGCTAAAAGTGTAGATTTTAAACCTTCTACCACAAAGAAATAAGCATGTGAGGTGATGAAAGTGTTAATTGGCCTGATTTGATCATTCCACAATGTATGTATATACTGAAACATCACATTGTACTCTATAAAGACATACAATTATCATTTGTCAATTAAAAAAGATAAAAGCTTTCAAGAAAACATACCTACTGTTTATACTTTCATAGCAACAGTTTTCTACTGTTGCATAACATATTATCACAAATTTAGCAGCTTAAAACAACACCCAACCATTAGATCCAAGTTCTTGAAAGTTCTGTAGGTTGAAAGTCTGGCATGGCATGACGGAAATCAAGGTGTCAGCTGGGGTAAGTTTTTATCTGGAGTATCTGGGGAACAATTTATTTTCAAATTAATTTTTTGATGTTGTTGGCAGAATTCAGTTTGCAGCTGTAGAGGTCCCTGTTTTTTTGCTGGCCATCAGCTGGGGGCCACTCTCAGCTCCTAGAAGTAGCTGGCATTCTGTGCCATGTGACCCCTCCATTTTCAGTCCATCTTAAGTGGTGACACATAGAGTCCTTTTCATATTTCTAATATGACTTCTCTGTCTCTGATTTCAAGATTCAGATTTAAAGGCTCATGTAGGTCAGGCCCACCAGGATAATCTCTTTGTCTTAAGGTTAACTAATTACATATGCAAAATCTCTTCACAGCAGCACCTAGATTAGTATTTGGTTAAATAACTGACAGAAGGTGTGTGTACACCAGGAACCAGGAATACGGGTGCCACCTGAGAATTCTGCCTACCACAATGCTCCTATTATTTATTTTATACAATGTCTAAATTAGAGATGGGACACTTTTTTGTTGTTCCTAGGAAGGAAAATGTAACTAAGAAAAATATTTCAAAGGTTACATAAAAATAAAAAGAACTTAACTAATTTTAGGATTCCTTCCTTCCTCCCTCCCTCCTTCTTTTCTTTTCTTTCTTTCTTTCTTTTGAGAAATAAAATATCCCTGTGTTGCCCAGGCTGGACTCAAACTCCTGGGCTCAAGGGATCTTCCTGCCTCAAGCCTCATGAATAGCTGGGACAACAGACATGTGCCATGGCACCTACCTTAATTTTAGTTTTCTTTAATTTTTTTTTGTCATAGGATTATAAACATTTTCTCCCAATAAACCTGGAACATTAAAAAAATAGTTTTCTATTTTTTTAATAGCCAGAGGTAAGAAGAGAGAGCAGAGAGAAAAAAAAGAATCCGGCCAGGAGCAGTGGCTCACACCTATAATCCCAGCCCTTTGGGAGGCCAAGGCGGGCGGATCACAAGGTCAAGAGATCGAGACCATCCTGGCCAACACGGTGAAACCCTGTCTCTACTAAAAATACAAAAATTAGCCGGGTGTGGTGGCGAGTGTCTGTAGTCCCAGCTACTCAGGAGGCTGAGGCAGGAGAATCACTTGAACCCAGGAGGTGGAGGTTGCAGTGAGCCGAGATTGTGCTGCTGCACTCCAGCCTGGTAAGGAAGCGAGGCTCTGTCTCAAAAAAAAAAAAAAAAAAAAAAAAAGAATCCTTACAGGCTGGACGCAGTGGCTCACACCTGTAATCCCAGCACTTTGGGAGGCCAAGGTGGGCGAATTACCTGAGGTCAGGAGTTCAAGACCAGCCTGGCCAACATGGTGCAACCCCGTCTCTACAAAAATAGTAAAAGTAGCCGAGCATGATGGCAGGTGCCTGTAATCCCAGCTACACGGGAGGCTGAGGTGGGAGAATCGCTTGACAGCAGGTGGTGGACGTTGCAGTGAGCCAAGATCGTGCCATTGCACTCCAGCCTGGGCGACAGAGCGAGACTCCTCAAAACAGACAAACAAACAAACAAACAAACAAACAAAAGGGCTATGAAATCTTATAGTTGTGTCCAGTTATAGACTATATTTTAAAAAGAAGGAAGAGAGAGGATACATAAAAGGGATTATAGGAGGCTAAAGTTAGGCACAGTAAAGTTGTGCAGGTAAAGTGGGTTTGGGGGTGGTAGACTCAAATTTCCAGATCCCACCTCTCAATCTGATTTGGAATCTCATCCAAGCAATCTCTGGTACAACGGGTTAAAATCTCCCTCACATTCACCCAGCGTGGTAACTTCCTGAACACTCTCAGCAGTGCCTCTCCCTCCTTACCTGCCCAGACTCTGGATCTGCCAGAAACTTCAACACTTTTTTGACTTTCATTTGTTGAATGTCTACTGTCAGAGATCTGGTATAATGGGACCCAGATTCAGGACAGTATCTCACACATAGTGGGCACTCAAGAACTATCTGTTGACTGACTGTAGAAATTTGCCTCCCATGAAGACTGATGATTTAGTGAATCTTGCACATATTTGAAATTTTACTGTTGTTATGAGGTCTTTGTACTCACCAGGGGAACTTATAAATATTTGTACAACTGTTATTTGTGGATTTTGACAACAGGGTAAGGAGGATCAATAGACATACAATTTTAGAAATGCTGTCACAGACTAGATGAAATGAAGTCAAGATCATTGCTGTTTCCGACCTTGAATATAAATGAACATACATAATGAAACTCTAAACACCACTTATCCCTAATCATGTAGCATTTGTTGTTACTCTCTTTGTCTTTTAAATTAAAAAAAGTTTATCTGAAAATCTGTTAACAATCTCACATTACTTTCAGGTAAAATTTGGAAAAAAATCATAAAAAAATCCCTGAAGACATTTGCCTTTAAGAGGATGTTTGAAAATTTTAAATGTGTTTTTAAAAAGATTTAAAGAAAAACAATAAAAACACCTTCATAGAGGGTTATTTTTTCAAATAATAGCTCTCATGAAGTTAGATAACTCAATAGTCATTACATTAAAGAGTTATAAACTTAAATAAAAGTGACCCCAATTTTGCTTTTTCTCTTCTGCAAAGAATATAGGTTCTGACTGTATAGTTTATCACTCAAAAAATTTAATCATTTAAATCCATCCATGGATGGATTAACATATGTCAATCCATGTTTTCAATAATCTTGAAAGACCGTTGAAAACATGCATCCCCAGAAAGTCACATGCTTGAATGTTCACAACAGTTTTATTCATACTAGCTCCAAATTGAAAACAATTGGAAGATCCATCAATTGGTGACTGGATAAACTGTGGCATAACAATATAATGGAATACCACTCAACATTACGCATACAAGGATGAATCTCAAAAGCCCTACACTGAGTGGAAGAAGCTAGAAACTTAATAGTCTATTTATTCCACATTTCAGAAAAGGCAAAACTACAGTGATAGAAAGCAAATCAAGGGCTGCCTGAGACAAGGGATGGCAGGGAATGGATTACAAAGGAGCACATGGAAAGGTTGTGAGGTGATGGAAATATTCTAGGGCATGATGGTGGTAGTATAATGCAGCTGTCTACATTTGTCAAAACTCAGTGAATTGTACACTTACATTTTATTGTATGTAAATTATATCTCAATTTTAAAAAGCAGGGGAAATATCCTGAACCAGTAGTATGTGCAATCCCATTAAAAAAGCTTCAGTACGAGAAATCCCATTACAAAATGGCTGCAATCTTCCTTTCATCTTTATGCTGTGTCAGTCCCACTTATTGTCATCCACTGAGTTATTTCCTGGAGCATGCTATAGACTTCTTTTCATCTCTGCTTTTCCAGATACTGTTCCTTCTACCTGCAATGCTCATCACTATGGAATATAGAAACCCAATAAGCACTTTGGAATGATTTCAGAGACAACAGTCACGCACCAGAATCTCCTTGTCCAGCTGTTAGCAGGTCTTTGATTTAGGGATTTCTTCAGTTGGGAGATCTATCCAGAAATTCTTTCTTTTGATGTAAAATTTGCTTACAATGAAATGTACAAATCTTAAGTGTATATTTACTGAATTTTCACAAATGCTTACACCTGTGCAACCCAAACCCCAATCATGGTATAGAATATTACCACCACCCCAGAAATATCCCATTCCTGTTTATTTCTACTTCTGTGCCCCAAGAGGCAGCCACTGTTCTGATTTTTTAAAAGGTATTATACTTTTAGCATTTCCATTTAGTTTTACACAATTATTTCTATTTCTCTGCTTAGAGATCTTCTCTTTCCATTCATTATGAGCATGTTTTCCTTCACTTCATTGCATGTAGGTATAACAAGCACTTTAAAGTCCTTATTTTAACATCTGGTCTTTTGGAGGTTGGCATCTGTTGACTGTCTTTTCTCTTGAGAATGAGTTACATTTTCCTGTTTTTTGTTTTCACACTGAGTAATTTGGGATTGTTTTCTGAAAATCATAAACATTATACTGTAAAAACTCTGGATTCTGTTACACTACTCTGAAGCATGTTAATCTTTTTGTTTTGGCAGGTCATTTAGTTGGTTGGACTCAAGCAGTAAGTTCTATTTCTTAGGCAGCAGCTAAAACCTCAGTTCAGTTTCCCTCCCCATTCCCCTTTGCTGGGCGGTTTGCAATGTGCCCTATATTTGTGTAGTTTGGGGTCAGACCCAGAAGCTTGGACAGAGTTTATATGCAGAATTTGGGGGTCTCTGTCTCCAGTGCTCTTCTTTCCGGGATTTCCCCTCTGCCTTTCCAGTTGTCCCAAACTTCATATGCTAGTTCTATAGGCCAGAAAGACTGCAAGTTATCAGTTTTACCACTCTAAGTGTCCTGCTAGGGTTTGGAGTAGAGTGAGGCAAGTAGTGTCTACATACAAAATCTAAGGAATCACCCTCCCTCAGGCTCATGCAAGTTCAGGGTCACTACTTGAGACTGAGCCTCCTTAAGAGGGAGGTGCACCCAGGGTACCTTGTTGCCTTACCCTAGTCCCAGCCCTGGGTCCTGCCATCAATCTAAAAGTAGAACAAACAGGAAACTTATCCTATGTTGGGTCCTTCTTCCAAGTTTTGACTGATCTCCAGAATTTGCCTGGTCATATTCACTTTCCAGAAGCTTCTTTTTTTTTTTTTTTTTGTATTTTGTCCAGGGTTTATGATAGGTTTCTGCAGGATGGTTAGTCTGTCAGGAACTTACTTAGCCTTACTGGAAGTGGAACTCTCAGATGCATAGAATTTTTGAGTGAAAAGAGATTTTAGAAATCCTCTAATTGTCTCATGTTACAAATTGGATACTGACACCAAAAATGGTTTCAGAGCTTTGTCATAGAGTCAATTAGAGGAAAACATAGTAATCTAACTTCTACTTCAGTCATCATCCACTATGTCATTCTGCAATAATGCTGAATGAAAAGAGCAGCTTCTGTGCAGAGTGTAAAATGCTGCACTCAGACCTTTCTTTCACGCGTGAATAAATTGTACATTAACTTTCAATGATTAATTACCACCTGCTTAACAGTTTAGTATTGGTATAAACTGAATGTTTCTGTCCTCTAAAAATTCTTATGGTAAAGCTCTCACCCCTGCTATATGGCTGCATTTGTAGGTGTGGCCTTTAAGGAAGTAATAAGGTTAAATGAGGTCATAAAGAGTAGGACCTTGATTCCACAAAGTCAGTGTCCTCAGAAGAACAGGGACAAGAGCCACCCCACCCCTCCTCTGTGTGCATGTACAAAGAAGGGTCATGTGAAGACACAGCAAGATGGCAGTCACCTACAAGCCAAGAGAAGAGATCTCGAATGAAGCTTACGCTTACTTTTCCACCACCTTGATCTTGGACTTCTAGTCTCCAGAATTGTGAGAAATAAATTTTTGTTGTTTAATCCTCTCAGGCTGTGATATTTTGTTATGGCAGCCTGAGCAAATACAGCAATAAAAATGGATCCAAATTTTGCACACTGTTAAATCAACTTACTTGACAGAATTACTTCAGTCTGACTACACTGTAAAGGTAAACTCATATTCTTCTCTAAAAGAGCTTGAACTCAGAAAAACAAAATCTACCAATCAATGCAGTAAAAAATAAAATTGAAGGATAAATGTAGCACTTGAAGCAGATCCGTTGTGAGGCTGGAAGGCAAACAGTGTTTCTAAAACCATTTAATCTCATTGTATTCCCTACCTTATTTTTAAAATGTTTATATATAACTATTAATAAATATCACAGTCTATTCTGCAAATGCCTTTAAAGGGTCATGCCTTCCAAAACAGCATGTAAACAGGTACCATGCAAAAGTAAGGCCTGAACACATATCCTTTATTTGCAGACTAAGCTTTCTGATCCATCATGAACCTCTGCTCATCTTTTCTCAATTTCCACATCTTCCAACCTCACAGCCTGTCTTATCATTTGGACCTCCATCTCATTCTCCCAAGTCCCCATATAATGCTGTTTTCCTATTTCTTCTCATGGTGTCATGGGGCCTCACTGCCCCTTTTACCTAAACACCCTTGATAAGATCTTTCCATGGTGACTGGCTTGGGACCTTCTTGTCATATCTTAGGCTGACACAATCCAGCATAGCCTAGATTTATAGCAACCAATCATTATCAAATAGAAGGTATTAATAGAAATTAGGAGGTGTTAAGTACAGTTAGAAGTGTATTATGCATTAGAGTTTCAAGTCATATTTCTCGTTTATCTTCTTTTTTTTTTTTTTTGAGACTGAGTCTTGCTTCGTCACCAGGTTGGAGTGCCGTGGTGCAATCTCGGCTCACTGCAACCTCTGCCTCCTGGGTTCAAGCGATTCTCCTGCCTCAGCCTACCAAGTAGCTGGGACTATAGGCGCGGGCCACCACGCTCGGCTAATTTTTTGTATTTTTAGTAGAGACGGGGTTTCACCGTGTTAGCCAGGATGGTCTTGATCTCCTGACCTTATGATCTGCCCGCCTCGGCCTCCCAAAGTGCTGGGATTACAGGCATGAGCCACCGCACCTGGCCCATCCTATTCTATTTGTCGTTGTTGTTGTTGTTGCTCATTGCTGCTTGCTGTTGCAGTCAGGTATAGTCCATTATTGTAACGTTAGAACACAATATTTAATTTCTACATTGCAACTCTTTTATCTCTTCTCTTCATCTGGCAGCACTTAGTAAAGAAACCTATATAACAAGAAGCTAGGAAATATGAGAATTATCTCTCATTTGACCAGTGATAGTAATTTCTGATTAATTCAGGAAAAAAACTGCATGCAATTATAAATAGTCCATTTTTATTTCGACATATTGATTTGGTTTAATTGATGCAGTCCATCATACCAAGTAAGCCAGACACCAATTCTGCTACCTCTTCCCTTAAATTTTCCCCTTTATTGAATTATCTTAACAAGTTACTGGACACACACAAAAAAAAGCTGCTATGTTTAGGGATCCTGATATGAAAAGTACTTTGGCAAGAATTTATCTAACTACTAGGTTAGATCTTGGGGTTCTCTGGGCAAATCAAGTTTTGAGATTAAAATTTGAGCATACTTTTCTTCTTAAAATTGTGTGTCTGCTTTAACTGATAACAAAAAAGGCGAGGGATAACACATTTACAAGGAATATAAACTCCCATAAATGTGAATAAAACAAAGGAGGAATTAGCAAAATCTCTAAAAGATTTTCTAATTAAAAAATTTAGTTTTCTACTTTTAAGTACACTTTGATTTGAGATAATGTTCTTTAAGGATATATTTTAATGACTAGATAAAATACTTGTAACTCAAAACTTTATTTATAAAAGAGTGCTTCAAAAGCACTTAAAAGTTTCTTCTTTTACTTTAATCCCCTTATAATTTTAATATTTTAATCTGCTTTGGAAGTTATACATTAACACACATAGACACATATCTCAATATGTAAGTTGATAGTCTAAACTTTTGAGTGCTTCTTGTTATAATTTTTATAAATTCAAGCTAGATGGAATTTAAATGGACTGCTTTCTATTAATTATAAAATTAACTGCATGGAGTAAAATCTGAATTCATTTTTAAATATAGCCATATCTGATATAAAGTAAACATAAAATGTTCCAACTCAACTTTTTGCTTTTGCCAGTGTAGACCACATTCCTTCATTTATCTCTGCATTTGTACAATATAGACTCCATTCCTTCATTTATCTCTTCCTAGAGTTACTCTTTCTTTTCATCTGCCTTGTGAGCTTCTGCTCATCAATCTAGAATCAGCTTAGATGATACTTCCTCTGTGCATACTCTCCTAATTTCTTTGGCTGACTTCATCTTCCCCTCCTCTATGGTACTTCTGTGGTTTGTACCAGTTTCTATCACAGCACTTAACACTCTCCTGTGGAAAACATGATTGTGGACAATGACTATGTTTTATCCATCTTTGTGTCATTTTCTGGTACACAGCTCAGGCTTTGGTGCATAATAAATGTTTAACAACGGTTTGTTGAGGATTTACGTCCCAAGAAGTAAGACATCTTCAACATTTTTTAAAAAGCAATATTGTCTGGAGGGATTTAGAAAAAAATGTGGCATATTAGTTAGGAATGATTTCTGGTAAAAATGACAGATAACTCAAGTAGCTGGGAAAACAAATAGGTATTTATTTTTAAGGAGCCTAAAGGTTGCTAGACAATAGCATGAAGGTCTCAGGTTTTTTCGTCTTTCTACTCTAGTATCCTTTAGGTGTTAAGTGGCTGATCCCTACACATTTCGTCTTGGGGGGGTAAAAAGCCCCCAGTGCTATAGGCAACATATTCGTATTGAAGGCAGGAAAGAAAAAGAGGTGGTCCCAGCTCCATCTGTCCTTATCCATTAATTAAAAGTTTCCCCAAGCAGAAGTTTCTAAGCAGACTTTACTTTATAACTCATTGACCAGAACTGGGGTGGGTGGCCACTCTGTGAGGCAGGCTACCCCTGAGAGGGCAACTGTCTGACTTTACAGTTTCTAATACAACAGGCTGGCTAGGGCAAAACACCAAGTCTGCCATAGATTACAAAAACAAAAACAAAAACAAAAAGACAACAGAAGAGTGGATTAAGGTTAATTAAGATATTAAGGTTACCAGGTTTGTTGAAATAAGTATGTCAGAGACCCTGGGGATTCTAGGGTATCAGCACAATTGGGTACATAGTTAATAATTCACAGAGATATTTTCTCAAGATTGTGGTTGCTCATAATGACATAATGAGATGTTTCAATCTTGCATCTCATCTCTCTCTCAGTGTGTTTTTCAATTATGACAGTTTTCCTTTATCTCCCATTCACCCCAACCTCACTTTGGTTCCATCACTGCCATTCAAAATTTCTCAGAGTCAAACATTAAATGTTTCATTCTCTATAAATGCTTTCTTGATTTTAAAATATTTTTTCTTATTTATCTGAGCTATTAGCTCTTTGTACCATTCATAAAATACTTAATATCTTAAACTTTGCATTACAATAGTTTTCACAACTCTTTTACTCCTCTCTTCCCACAGACTGCTAGCTCTTTGAGGGTACTGAATCTTCCTCAGTCATACTAGGTTCTGAAAAATTATTTTCCGAATTGAATATTTAATTCATTTCATTTGCTTAGTGTTAGAAGGAAGGAAATGGGAGGAAAAACCAGCATGTATAAACACAGGGCCACTGCTAGCCTATGTTTATGTTGCAAAAACTAAAGAAAAAAATTCCATCATGTGTTGAAAATGGCACCACTTCTGTGTGCAAGGGCTAGAACATAGTGCCTCCTTTGAGCTGATGCAACTCTGAGGGCATGGAACTTGTAGGGCTAATGTTCCTTCTGTGCAAATTACTTAAAAAAAAAAACAACACTCTTTCTTCTAGGAAACACAGTCCTGTACCAGAGCATCCAGTTGAGTGAACACAGCAAGGGCTGGATTTCAGTCTCCAATGCACTCCCTTGACCTCTGCTTATTGCACAAAATACTCAATGCTCTGCAGCAGCCATTTAGAAAAGATTTCAGAAGTTCCATTTTTACCCAGTATGTCTACAAGTATTTTGTGATTTCTCCAGGCTCTGTTTGTAATGATGGTAAACTTGGAGCTTCATATTTTTGAATGGGTCTAATTGTCCAAGATACTTGCTCACAATTGAGCCAAAATTTGTCTTCCTATTTTTCCTATCTGATGACCTCAGACTTCTGATGCTAGATATAATAATCATGTCTCAAAGCAGTGTACATATCTCTGGCAGGAAGCTGCCTCCTAAGCAACACATAATAGAATGGAATGTAATTATTTATAGGTAGGTACTACCAACACTGTATTTGGTTATCCAACATTTGTGTGAATGTGATGTGGGCTCACTTGCCATCCCATACGGCTCACTGACAATTTGACTATTAAATATGGAATTTTAATTTGAAAACATTATTGATAAAAAACAAATGCTTGCAGCTAAATGTATAGAACAATAAAGACTGACATTTAAAAGGTAGCAGTATTAAAAATCACTCTTTCTCATGTCCTCTAAGCATCTTGGGAAAGGCTTGAAATTAAGTTTAAAGAGGATTTCAGAAAATAAGGGAAGAACACCTTTAACTTATAATATTTTATACTTGAGAAGTACACTTTAGTAACCTTAACTGTGGCTATATGTTAACAATAAAGGTGGGATTATAATGATTTTATGTGATGTGTCATCAAATACATTTTAAAACATTTTCTGTATAATTAAAGCAAAGAAATACAAAGGCTAGCTATAGAAACACAATATGCATATGGTTAGAAAATTCAAAATATCCAAAGACTCATTTTTTTGTTTGAGGTATTTAAATATCAGAAGCATGAAAGGAAAGGAATTAACTAATATTGTAAGATTTCATTTATTCAATGATAACTTATTAATACATTTTGGTAAAGACCATAAACTGAGTTAAAGTTTATCTGTATTAGATACAGTAGAAGATTTACTGTCAGTGTCATATGCTTATGGATATATTTTTATTTTATATACTTATATATTTTATTTTAAATCAAAACACATAAATATATATTCATTTGCCAATCTTTATTAGGTCAAAGTCTTGTCTTTGTTGACTGACTTCTGATTAGTGTTCTGTATTGTTCTTCTAGTTCTAGGGTTCTTGTATTGTTCAGAAATCATACTAAAAATATATCAGCTCTCATTTCCAGATGGGGTTTCTTTAAAGTGGATTGAGAATTAAGAATGGTTATAAAATAATCCAAGGGCAGAATCCTTCTAGACTTCTATAATTTTCTCCCAGTCTTTCACAGATGACTCCTTTACAATCCATCAGTAGTATTAACTCACCATTATCAGATCTCTCTAAGGCATTCTACTTAGTTTTTGTAGAAACAACTTTTTCTTTGCATATTCATATAACTAATTTATAATAAGCACAAATGGCACCAATCTTTTTGAAAATAAAAATGATATTTTTTAACTGGTAGCAGTTTAAGTCCATGGTAGTACCAGGGAGAGGCTTCTTAGGCACAAGCTGACATTGCCCATGGGCATCAATGTGCTTTATAGTGAGAATGGATAAGTTGGCTAATCTGGCAAGTGGGTTAAAAATAGAGATCAGTTAGGAGATATACCTAATGTAAATGACGAGTTAATGGGCGCAGCACACCAACATGGCACATGTATACATATGTAGCAAACCTATACGTTGTGCACATGTACCCTAGAACTTAAAGTATAATAAAATATTTATATATATATATATATATATATATATATATATATAAATCAGTTAATACAGCTTCCACTTTTTGGAGAAAGTGGTTCTAAAAAATACTAATGGTGATGGAGTCTTTTATAATTTATTGAGAAAATTTTAAAAAATTACTATCAGGACAGTTACTTAACTACTGAAAAGCATATGTATTTAAAGCCATTTTTCTTGGTTTCTATAATACATTTGCCTAATTTTCCTTCTATCTTTCTGAACACTCCTTTTTAGTCCAGTTTCTTCTTTCAATAGACCTCTAAAGGTTCCTAGTGTTAAGTCTTGGATCCTCTTTATTTCCCTACATGTACTTTCCTCCTAGGTGATCTCACCACTTTCATAGCTTTAAAAACCATATATATGCTGAAGATTCTTAAATTTATTTCTCCATCCCAGCCCTTTCTTTTGACTCCAGACTGGTATAGACAACTTGCCAATAACATCTTGACTTAAATGTTTCACAGGCAACTTATACTTAATTTTTTCCAAAGTTAAGTTTTAATTTATTTCTCAAAAGCTGATCCTGTCTGCAATCCTCCTCGTTATAATAAGTAAATCTGTTCTGGCCTCCTTTCATTTCTTTGAGTAGGCAGCTCTTTGCTTCAGTCTGGAATGCTTTCTCCTTAACTCATTAGATGGTTGGCTCCTACTCATCTTTCAAATCTTAACTTAAATCTTACTATGAAGACAGACTTTTCTTGTCCTTCCTCCATTTCTATCAGAGCAACATGTTCACTACAGTCACAGCACTTTCTCAGTTTGAAATTACATATATATTGATTTTCCTGTTTATTGTTTGCTTTTCCAACTTAAATCATAAGCTCTATAAAGGTAGGGATCGTGTCTGTTTCATCCATCCTTGCATACTATGGGCCTAGCAAAATGCATGACATATCATAGGCCCTCAAAAATGTTTGCTGAATAAATAAGTAGTGTTTTAGTTTTGCTCTTTAGAACACTTACCACTATATGTAATTACATCAGTAAGCTTTCAAAAAAATGTCCAGTTATTCCCTAAAAAGCATATGTTCCAGGAAGACTGTGTCTGTTTTATTCCTCATTCAATACAGTGTCTGACACATAGGTACTCAATCAATATCTGTTGGTGAAAGGAAGGGAGTAGAAGTGATGATACGACTGACGGAGAGAACAGAACCTAAAGGAGACTGTTTTACACTAATGCTCTGAGACTATGGCAACAATTCAAATAAATGCTAAAAACATTCTGTCCATCATTCAGTTGTTTTGCCCACATAATGTAAACATCTGTACCTTCAGAAATAGCTAGATCAGTTTTTCACTTGTAAAGCAGATGTTCAAAGTTATTTTAGATACAGCTGAAATTATTGTTTTTTTTTCGATTAGTGCAGCAAATTTGGGTAGTCTTATGTTTCTTAAAGATATGTAACTTTAAATGAGAGCTGTGCTATTTAGTCAAAGTCAGGGTGTTGGGAAGCCTTGATCATGTGATGTGTATTCAGTCAAATGACCTGGAATTGATCCAGTTTCCTAACAGTAACATTATGGTACAATGGTTGCCTAAGACCTTCGGTCATCATCAAAACCTGAATGGGCTACAGAAAAAAAAATTTTACAACTAATCTTTTACACTATTGGCTGAGAGAAGAGAAAAGGCTGAAATCTGTCACATCACTTAACATGTAATAGAAATGGACAGCTGTTCTCTTTCCATAGCTTCAATACCCGTTACAAAATGAGATCATATGGTAGACTGTAATAGCAGGAAAGACTCTTCTAAGAGACAATAGATTAAAAAAGTTGCTTAGTAAAATGTCAGAGTCACAGTTTTTGCCTACCAAGAATTTCAAGATTACATCAGACACAAATAAGAAATTCACGTACACACAAAAGCATGTTATTATTTTTAAAAAAACTTAAGAGTAAATCTTTAAATATTTACCTCCTAAGAAATTTCCTTCTAGAAAGATTCTTAATTATGCTTATCTTATTAACTCATCTGCAGTATTATAGCACTATGTACTTGTTTTTCATTAATAAAAGGTTTCATTAAAAACTTTACACAGATAGTGCCTCTATGTAGCTGACTCATTTTATTATTAGTGGTAGGTGTGCAGAGAAGGAATACATTGTTTTTCTACAGGAAATACTACAGAGATTTGAAATCTAGGTCACATAACAGAGCCCTGCTATAACAGAAGAGCACAAAGGCCCAAAGTTTTTTTGGCTTCCACTCAAATAAGATAATCATGTTTAAACAAAACAATTGCCTCCTTTGCAATTGCATTTGTTTAACTTATATGACAGTTACAACTGTCATATAATTATCCTTTTTGATCTCTTCACAGTCTTAACACGTTACAGTTATATACAAGGAAGTTTACATTCAGTGTGTGCTAAGGGTAACCACTAGACAGAAAGCCAGATACTAAAATTTGTGCTTCTGTGAAATCTTTAATCTGGAAATCCCAAACTGTTTTAAATACCAATTAAGTGTCTGTAGCATCATTGGGCAGTAGTAGAGTTAAAATGGGGAAATTTGGCATGTCACATGGCAAGTCAGCAACTAAATAGAAGAGATGCCTGGTACATTCTAAAACATTTGCTTGCCTTTGTAGTTTTCTGAATGTGATATTATGGTAAATATATATCTATGTGTTGTGATTTAGGCACTAATGGTATACAGAAATAACACAAACACCAAAAACATATTTCGATGATAAAACATTTAAGTTACATTCCCAAATGCAAACATGCTCCATAGCAATGATTTGAGTACATCTATCAGGTCTTTGGGAAGTGGCGATATTTCCTTTGAGTATTAAAAATATATGTTTATAAATGTGTATGTTTCATTAAGCTTTTCAGTTCTTGAGACATAAGTAGCTCAGATATTTCAGTTAAAATGAAAGCAATCAAATAAGGCACCACTCCCTAGAGATTGTCTTTACACCTCTACTGGGTTACCAAGTCTTAAACCAAACTACAACCTCCTTCGACAATTCAGAAAAGAATTGGAAGGTAAAGTCTTACTCTGTCATTTCCAACCATGGTTAAACCTAGAACATAAATCATGTCTGATTAGTCAAATTTAGTTCAGCTTTGAATCCTGAATTGTACATTTGAAAAATAACCCTAGATGCTGGAGGATGACATCGCTATATCATAACAAATGTTCCTATTATTCAGGTCTGCATTCCTTTGCACTTGCCTTAAAATTTAAGTTTCAGATTCATTACTGGAAGAGTTTTGCTGAGGAATTATTACTTTAAACTGTGATTGGGTTACAGATTAAAATATGCCAGTAAACATTTTGCAGTAATTGTATCACTGCATTTTATTAAAGAAAAAACAAAAAAAGGTTTACTCCAAAGAATAAAAAAGAGGGTATAGTTAAAAATTCAGAAAATATATGAACAAAATCTACACTTCTATTTGGGAAGCAGTAAATAATTACACACTCTTTAGAAGAAAACTTAAGATGAGCTAAGGCAAGTTGTTACACAAATGCAACCATACTCTTAGTCAACCCTGAACAAATGAAAACATACAAAGAACTATAAGACTGATGAGATTAGAAACAGGTGAGCTTTTTCTCTAAATCTACAGAAAGCCATATTCTATACTGATATATTTTTCCTATCTTTGGATTAAAAAAAGAGCTAGGTGGTTTTAGAACTATGATCATGTGTTGCACTTATATTTTTTAAAGAGTCAACGTGCTTCCTAAGGAAGTCTTTGGAGGTTGATTTACTGCAAGATACTTAGAAAAACCTACAGTGGTCTGTTTCCTTCAGTTAATGTCAATTCGCCATTTACTCAAGCAATAAAACAATAGCATTTTACGTTTTAATAACTCTCCAAGCCAAAGTACATCAATACACTTCACAGAACCTTATCGGCACCTTATCAATCAAGAGAGATCCATTTTTGAATAACAACTTACATTACAATATTAGGACAGGGCAAAAACATTTTCAATAAAGGATATGGTTAACAAAAAACTTGCTCACAAAGAAAGGATACTATATGTACTTCAATTTTTTTCAGAGCTCCAATTCAGGAGAGTAATTGCAAGAGTACCAAAACATCTGAAATCAAGGTTGGCTCTGGGAGATATGAGAACTGTGATTGTCATACCCAAAGGGCCCATTGTGTTCAATGGGAAGAACTTAGGGCTTCTTTTTGTTTTCAATCATGAAGCTAAGAGGGAAGGTATTCTATCTTTTATGACCATGTTCTGCCTTGATGCTACTTGACAATGACTTTAACCAAAAGGCTAACAAGATGATCTTCCTTCCCACCCCTTTATTAAAGATACTTAAATGTTAAGCCTTTTCTGAAATAAACAAAAGAAGAAACTGTTTTCCATAGGAACCTTGATTACTTAAACAGTTAACAGTTAGGCTAGATTTAGAAACTTTTCTGTCATCATAGTCTGCACATAGCACACACAGTTGTAATGTTGTGCCCTAAGGGACATATTACTGTTAACAGCCCATCCAGTCATTTGATTATCACTGTATGGTAAATGGCTTTCTAGGATAATAACTGTGATACAGACAATCACATGCTTTACTTAGTTTATTATCCTGTTTTCTTTTAGAACAGATCCAGGCCATATTTGACTTAAATGTGAGGGCGTACTGCAATGCAACTTTAAGGCCATTATAGACAAGTATAATTCTCAATTGGGTTCCTCAGTTTCTCATATTAGTTCAGTTTCCAGGAGTAAGGTTGGCTTCCAACCCAGATTATATTTGTAAACAATATTTGCAAATACATAAAAATGACAGAACTACAGGACATCAAGAGAATGACAGATAAAATGATAAAAGAGGTAGGAAGCCTTCCAAATGAGTGCCAATTAAGGGAAAAAACAGAATAAATAAGATTGGAAAGGTGGAAAGAGTATAGGATCAATTCTGTTTTGGATACTGGATACTAGAATGAATAAGCTTATAAAAAATCAGTTGTTCTTCCATTTCATAGGTGAGGAAAATGAGGTAGAGAGAAGTTAAGAAAGTCGCAAAGATTATGTTGATTGTAGGAGGCAGAGGTAGGATTTGAACACGGGTAATATCGTTCTTGAGCCCATGCTGTTAGCCACTATATGCTGCTTCTTTCATTATGCAAAAAACAAAAAACACCAAAAAAACCCAAACCCAAACAAACAAACAACACACAAAAGTGTTAGCAAGTTAGAAAAGGACTAAAAGTAATTAGGACAAAATGTAAATGACGATTGCCTCTCCATGGTGGGTTATGAGCAGTTTTTCCGGCTTATTCATTCTTTCCAGGTCTTTTCAAAATAACAAAAATAAAGTTTAACACTTTTTTTTTATATCAGCAGAAAATAAAATAAAAATATTGCTGGCCTAACTAACATTTTCCCTCTTATGATAGCACTTCTCAATTTAGCAAAACTATGCACACAGTTAAACCACACTTCGATGACAGCTATCAGAGCACATCTCACTAGAAAGTCACAGAAATCTGGGCATAAGCAGGAATTTGTCCAAATTAAGTAACTTTTAACATATGTTACAGGATCAGTATAGATTCAGTGGAATTTCCCATACCTTTTTTCTTTTAATTCATTTTTATTGTATGTATTTAAAGTGTACAACATGATGTTTTGGTATACAAATACATGGTGAAATGATTACTACAAGTAAGCAAATTAATACAGCCATCACCTTCTATAGCTACCTCGTGTGTGTGTGTGTGTGTGTGTGTGTGTGTGTGTGTGTGTGGTAAGAGCACCTAAAATCTACTCTCCTAGCAAATTTTCAATATACAATATCCTATACCTTTTTTCTTAATCCTGTATCTTTTAAACTGCAGTGTTACATAACCAATATTTATGAAATGACCAAGAGGTCCTAAGAGGTACTGAAATGCCATACGAATCATAAAAGAAAGATTAAATTGACATTCAAAATGGTGTTGGAGTAAATTGTGTTTGTGCCCTCACCAATCTACTGAAATTTCTCTTCTAAAGGTCACAAATGTTTACGATTTCAGCCAATCCTTTTTTCACATGTTGTCCCCTTGTTATCAGCATTTATCCCTCCTTCTTTGAAATTCCCTTCTCCATGAGTTTCCTCTCTTCCCAGTCATCTACTCTTCATTTGCTCCCATCGTCCTGACTGCTCCTCATCTGGCCCCCCTTCCTCCTCTGAACTGTCCCAAATGAGTTCTCCTCCCACTCCTGTTATATACTTTCTCTACAATATTAGGGTTTCAACCATCAAGACTACATGAAGAATCCCCCAAACAACATCTTCAAATACTGACCTTTCTCCCAATCTCTTTCTAGATGTCAACTGGCATCTCTTGATGTCTAATATGGAACTTCCCCCACCCTAACCTCCCAGATCTGTCCTTCCTGCTGACTCCTTGATTTTTAATGGTTCTACCAACCTCCAATAATCCAGGCTCAAAAATCCAGTGTCATTTTTACTCTTCATCATTGTTTCTCTTGTCAATTATTGTTTAGTCTTACATAACCTACCTCTGCAATATTATTCATTTAGTTGTTAAATACTTATTGAATAACTACTGTAGTAAATTCTGAGGCTATAGCAGTAAGACAAGTGAGGACCTTGCCTTCCTGAAGCTTATATTCTAGTGAGAAGACATAATTTCAGGTGGCCAATAAGTTCTATTAGAAAAATAAGATCAAGAATGAGTGGTAGTGATGACGGAGTTGATCAGAGAAAGCCTCTGCAACATTAAAGCAGAGACCTGTGGCTGGGCATGGTGGCTCATGCCTATAATACCAGCACTTTGTGAGACAGAGGTGGGAGGATCACTTAAGGCCAGGAGTTTGAGACCAGCCTGGACAACACAGCAAGACCCCATCGCTTTAAAAAAAAAGAGTAAAATTAGCTGGGTGTGGTGTTGTGCACCTATAGTCCTAGTTATCTGGGAGGCTATAGTGGGACAATAGCTTGAGCCCAGGAGTTCGAAACTGCAGTGAGCTATGACTGTGCTATTGCACTGCAGCCTGAGTGACAGAGTTAGATCATCTCTAAGAAACAAACAAACAAACAAACAAACAAACAAACCCTGAATAAAATGAAAGCGTGAGTCTTGTGAAGGTCTGAAGGAATACCATTCCAAGCAGGTGGAACAGTGTATTAGGCTATTCTTGTGTTGCTATAAAGGAATACCTGAGGCTGGGAAATTTATAATAAAGAAAAAAAGTTTAATTGGCTCATGATTCTGTAGGCTATACAAACATGGCACCAGCATCTGCTTGGCTTCTGGGGAGGCCTCAGGGAGCTTTTACTTATGGCAGAAGGCAAAGCAGGAGCAGGTATGTCACAAAGCCAGCCCATGAATAAGGTTGGGGGAGGTGCTGCACACTTTTAAACAACCAGATCTCTTGCGAACTCAGGTACTCTCGTGAGGACAGCACCAACGGGATGGTGTTAACCCATTCAGGAGGAATCCACTCTTACGATCCAATCACCCAGGCCCCACCTCCAACAATGGGGATTACATTTCAACATGAGATTTGGGGGGACAAATATCCAAACTATATCAAATATCAAATGCAAAGGTCTTGAGGTAGTTTGACATGTTTAAAGAACTACAAAAACACTAATATGACTGGTATATAGTCAACAGGGGAAGAGTGGTAGACAATGAGGTTAGACAGCTAGTTAGGGCCAAAAATGAAGGTCTTCATAAGGAATGGTAAAGAGTTTGGATCTTACTCTAAGTGTAATTGGAAATGATTGGAGAGTTTTGACCAGGGGAGTGACGTGGTCTAATTTATGTATTGAAGGCTACTAGAGAATAGACTGTAGGGAAATCTGGAAGTAGGGTGACAAGTTAGGAAGTTACTGTGCCATTTTCCTTCCTCTTCACTATTCTAGTTTAAGCTCCCATTACCTGCATCTATACCAGTGTTAAAGCTTCCCTATTCACACTGCTGCTCCCCCTTCTTTACCTTATACCCTAGTGCTAGCCAGGTAACATTTCCTGAAGTACAGTTATGAGTCTACTCATTTCTTGCTGAAAGTCCATCACTAGCTCTTTACTGTCTACTAAAAACAATCTCCAGAACATTTTGCTATGTATTTAAGACAGTCTATAACCAAGTCCTGACTTATTTACCATTACTTTTAAAAATATTATCTACGTGCTAGGCTAGGACTTGAAAAAACTATAGCCATGGGCCAAATCTGGACTGCCGCCTATTCTTAGAATCAAAGTTTTATTGGAACACTACACCTTTGTTTACTTATTATCTATGGCTGCTTTCATGCTACAATGGCAGAGTTGAATAGTTACAACAGAGAAAATACGGCTACAAGGCCTAAAATAGTTACTACTTGGTTCTTTACAGAAAAAATGTTTATAGAATTCAGCTGTCAGCAAACTAACTTTCCTTATTGTTCATATATCCCCCACCTCAGTTTTTAGCCTCTGTCATTTACATTATCCCTTCCATCTGGAATGTAATTCCCTGAATTCCTCCTCCCACTTCCACAAGCACACATTCTATCTATCCTCCAAGGCCCATCCCCTCCCCAAGACGTCTTCCTCCTAACTCTCAGTGATAGGCAGAATAATAGCCCTCCACGATGATGTCCACATCCTAAGCCATGGAAACTATGACTATTTTATGTAACATGGCAAAGGAAAATTAAGGTTGTAGGTAGTTGCTAGTCAGTTGACTTAAGAATAGATTATCCATGTTGGTGCAACATAATCATAAGGGTCCTTCAAAGTGGCAGCTAGTGGTAGAAGAAGAGTCAGTGTCAGAGTGATGTGATATGAGAAGGGCTTGACTGACCACTGCTAGCTTTTAAGATGGAAAAGCCATGAGTCAAGTAATGTGGGCAGCCTCTGGAAGCTAGAAAAGGCAAGAAATTGGAGTATTTCCTAGAGCCTTCAGAAGAGAATGCAGCTTTGCTGACACCTTGGTTTTAGTCCAGTGAAACATATTTTGAACTTCTGACTTCTAGAACTGTAAGATAATACATTTGTATTGTTTTAAGACATTGACAGCTGGGTGCAGTGGCTCACACCTGTAATCCCAGCACTTTGAGAGGCCAAGACTGGTGGATTGCTTGAGGCCAGGAGTTCAAAACCAGCCTGGCCAACATGGTGAAACCTCGTCTCTACTAAAAATACACAAAATTAGCCAGCCATGGTGGTGACGGCCTGTAATCCTGTAATCCCAGCTACTCAGGAGGCTAAGGCAGGAGAATTGCTTGAACCCAGGAGGTGGAGGTTGCAGTGAGCTGAGATTGTGCCACTGCACTCCAGCCTGGGCAACAAGAGTGAAACTCCATATCAAAAAAAAAAAAAAAAAAAAAAAAAAAAAAAAAAAAAAAGACATTGAGTTTGTGGCCATTTGGTACAGCAGCAATAGGAAACTAATGGACTATCCTTTAGGTTCCATAACCACTTTGAACTCTTCTGGGGCCTTACCATGTTCAGTTTATATTATACTCATATAGAAGTTTTAATTCTCATTGTAAATGGATAGATCCTTGAAGTCAGGGTGTATATCTGATTCATCTTTGTATCTACTATCATACCAATCATAGTGCCTTGTACACAGCAATAAATCAATAAATATTAATAATTAATAATGAATACTTGACATTTTTTGAAAATTTGTAATGTATATATGGCATATATGATAGACAACCAGAATAGTCAAATAACCTGAATAGTCCTTTTCTCAACTATTCTGAAAAAGTGAGTTTATTTTAAAAATCAATATCTTAAAAGTGTTAATAAAATTTAAAAGACGAACAATAGTCTTAGGCAATACACATGGTAATTAAGCATTTTTCAATTCACTTTTAAAAAATGAAGGTTTCAAATCAACAAGCATGTAATTTCCTAATTCATAAATAATTACATTATGAATTGAAATACCTTTATTTGCATTAGTTTAGATTAAAATAATACTATCAATCTGAAATCGACAGTAAAAGCAATGGGGGATGTATTTTTGTCAACTTTCTACTGATAGGTTATGTAAATAAAGCCAAATTTTGGGGGCATTTTATTATCAGTAATGTCCAACAAGGCAATTAGGAATGAATTAAAACATGTATAAAGAATTCACAACTGATGGCTGGCAAGATGGCCGAATAGGAACAGCTCTGGTCTGCAGCTCCCAGCGAGATCAATGCAGAAGGCAGGTGATTTCTGCATTTCCAACTGAGGTACCCAGCTTATCTCATTGGGACTGGCTAGACAGTGGGTGCAGCCCATGGAGGGTGAGCAGAAGCAGGGTGGGGGGTCGCCTTACCCAGGAAGTGCAAGGGGTCAGGGAACTCCCTCCCCTAGCCAAGGAAAGCCACGAGGGACTGTGCCGTGAGGAACGGTGCATTCCAGCCCAGATACTATGCTTTTCCCACAGTCTTCGCAACCCACAGACCAGGAGATTACCTCGGGTGCCTACACCACCAGGGTCCAGGGTTTCAAGCACAAAACTGGGCAGCCATTTGGGCAGACACTGAGCTAGCTGCAGTAGTTTTTTTTCACACCCCGATGGCGGCTGGAACACCAGTGAGACAGAACTGTTCACTCCCCTGGAAAGGGAGCTGAAGCCAGGGAGCCAAGGGGTCTAGCTCAGTGGATCCCACTCCCACGGAGCCCAGCAAGCTAAGATCCATTGGCTTGAAATTCTTGCTGCCAGCACAGCAGTCTGAAGTTGACCTGGGATGCTGGAGCTTGCTGGGGGAGGGGCGTCCACCATTACTGAGGCTTGAGTAGGTGGTTTTCCCCTCAGAGTGTAAACAAAGCTGCCAGGAAGTTCGAACTGGCACAGGTGGGCAAAGCCACTGTAGCCAGACTGCCTCTCTGGATTCCTCCTCTCTGGGCAGGGCATCTCTGAAAGGCAGCAGCCCCAGTCAGGGGCTTATAGATAAAACTCCCATCTCCCTGGGACACAGCACCTGGGGGAAGGGACTGCTGTGGCCACAGCTTCAGCAGACTTAAATGTTCCTGCCTGCTGGTTCTGAAGAGCGCAGCGGATCTCCCAGCACAGCGCTTGAGCTCTACTAAGGGACATACTGCATCCTCAAGTGGATCCCTGACCTCTGTGCTTCCTGACAGGGAGACACCTCCCGGAAGGGGTCAACAGACACCTCATACAGGAGAGCTCCTGCTGGCATCTGGCGGGTACCCCTCTGGGACAAAGCTTCCAGGGAAGGAACAGGCAGCAATCTTTGTTGTTCTGCAGCCTCCGCTGGTGATACCCAGGCAAATAGGGTCTGGAGTGGACCTCCAGCAAATCCTAGCAGACCTGCAGCACAGGGGCCTGTTAGAAGGAAAACTAATGAACAGAAAGGAATAGCATCAACACCAACAAAAAGGATATCCATACAGAAACCCCAACTGAAGGTCACCAACATCAAACGAAGACGTGGAAAAACTAGTGCAAAAAGGCTGAAAATTCCAAAAACCAGAATGCTTCTTATCCTCCAAAGGATCACAACTCCTCACCAGCAAGGGAACAAAACTGGATGGAGAATGAGTTTGATGAATTGACAGAAGTAGGCTTCAGAAGGTGGGTAATAACAAACTCCTTCGAGCTAAAGGAGCATGTTGTAACCTAATACAAGGAAGCTAAGAACCTTGAAAAAAGGTTAGAGGAATTGCTAACTAGAATAACCAGTTGAGAGAAGAACATAAATGACCTGATGGAGCTGAAAAACACAGCACGAGAACTTCATGAAGCATACATGAGTATCAATAGCCAAATCGATAGAGCAGAAGAAAGGATATCAGAGATTGAAGATCAACTTAATGAAATAAAGCATGATGACAAGATTAGAGAAGAAAGAATGAAAAGGAATGAAGAAAGCCTCCAAGAAATACGGGACTATGTAAAAAGACCAAACCTATGTTTGATTGGTGTACCTGAAAGTGACAGGGAGAATGGAACCAAGTTGGAAAATACTCTTCAGGATATTATCCAGGAGAACTTCCCCAACCTAGCAAGACAGGACAACATTCAAATTCAGGAAATACAGAGAACACCACAAAGATACTCCTCAAGAAGAGCAACCCCAAGACACATAATTGTCAGATTCACCAAGGTTGAAATGAAGGAAACAATGTTAAGGGCAGCCAGAGAGAAAAGGTCGGGTAACCCACAAAGCGAAGCCCATCAGACTACAAGCCAGAAGAGAGTGGGGACCAATATTCAACATTCTTAAAGAAAAGAATTTTCAACCCAGAATTTCATATCCAGCCAAACTAAGCGTCATAAGTGAAGAAGAAATAAAATCCTTTACAGACAAGCAAATGCTGAGAGGTTTTGTCACTACCAGGCCTGCCTTACAAGAGCTCTTGAAGGAAGCACTAAATATGGAAAAGAAAAATCGGTACCAGCCACTGCAAAAACATACCAAATTGTAAAGACCATTGACACTATGAAGAAACTGCATCAACTAACAGGCTAAATAACCAGCTAGCATCATAATGACAAGATCAAATTCAAACATAACAATATTAACCTTAAATGTAAACAGGCTAAATGCCCAATTAAAAGACAAAGGTGGGCAAATTGGATAAAGAGTCAAGATCCATCAGTGTGCTGCATTCAGGAGACCCATATCAAGTGCAAAGACACACATAGGCTCAAAATAAAGGGATGGAGGAATATTTACCAAGCAAATAGAAAGCAAAAAAAAAGCAGGGGTTGCAATCCTAGTCTCTGATAAAACAGACTTTAAACTAACAAATATCAAAAAAGACAAAGAAGGGCATTATATAATGGTAAAGGGATCAATGCAACAAGAAGAGCTAACTCTCCTAAATATATATGCACCCAATACAGGAGCACCCAGACTCATAAAGCAAGTTCTTAGAGACCTACAAAGAGACTTAGACTCCCACACAATAACAGTGGGAGACTTTAACATCCCACTCTCAATATTAGAAGATCAATAAGACAGAAAATTCAGAAGGATATTCAGGACTTGAACTCAGCTCTGGACTAAGCAGACCTAACAGACATCTACAGAACTCTCCACCCCAAATCAACAGAATATACATTATTCTCGGCAACACATTGCACTTATTCTAAAATGGACCACATAAACAGAAGTAAAACACTCCTCAGCAAATGCAAAAGAATGGAAATCATAACAAACAGTCTCTCAGATCACAGTGCAATCAAATTAGAACTCAGGATTAAGAGGCCAGGTGCAGTGGCTCATGCCTGTAATCCCAGCACTTTGGGAGGCCAAGGCTGGTGGATAACGGGGTCCGGAGATCGAGATCATCCGGGCTAACACGGTGAAAGCCCGTCTCTACTAAAAATACAAAAAAAAAAAAAAATTAGCTGGGTGTGGTGGCGGGTGCCTGTCGTCCCAGCTACTTGGGAGGCTGAGGCAGGAGAATGGTGTATGAACCTGGAAGGCAGAGCTTGCAGTGAGCTGAGATTGCGCCACTGCACTCCAGCATGGGCGACAGAGTGAGACTCCATCTCAAAAAAAAAAAAAAAAAAAAAAAAGAAAAGAAAGAACTCAGGATTTAGAAATTCACTTGAAATTGCACAACTACATGGAAGCTGAACAACCTGCCCCTGGATGACTACTGGGTAAATAATGAAATTAAGGCAGAAATAAATACGTTATTTGAAACCAATGACAACAAAGACAAAACGTACCAGAATCTCTAGGACATAGCTAAAGCAGTGTTTAGAGGAAAATTTATAGCACTAAATGCCCACAGGAGAAAGCAGGAAAGATCTAAAATTGACACCCTAACATCACAATTAAAAGAACTAGAGAAGCAAGAGCAAATTCAAAATCTAGCAGAAGACAAGAAATAACTAAGATCAGAGCAGAACTGAAGGAGATAGAGACACGAAAAACCCTTCAAAAAATCAATGAATCCAGGAGCTGTTTTTTTGAGAAGATTAACAAAATAGATAGACCACTAGCCAGACTAATAAAGAAGAGAGAAGAATCAAATAGACACAACAAAAAATGATAAAGGGGATACCATCACTGATCCCACATAAATACAAACTACCATGAGAGAATACTATAAACACCTCTACGCATATAAACTAGAAAATCTAGAAGAAATGGATAAATTCCTGGACATGTACACCCTTCCAAGTCTAAACCAGGAAGAAGTTGAATCCCTGAGTAAACCAATAACAAGTTCTGAAATTGAGGCAGTAATTAACAGCCTACCAACCAAAAAAAGCCCAGAACCAGACAGATTCACAGCCAAATTCTACCAGAGGTACAAAGAGGAGCTGGTACCATTCCTTCTGAAACTATCCCAAACAAAAGAAAAAGAGGGACTCCTCCCTAACTCATTTTATGAGGCCAGCATCATCCTGATACCAAAACCTGGCAGAGACAGAACAACAACAACAAAATTTAAGGCCAATATCCCTGATGAATGACAATGCAAAAATCCTCAATAAAATATTGGCAAACCGGATCCAGCAGCACATCAAAAAGCTTATCCACCACGATAAAGTCAGCTTCACCCCTGGGATGCAAGGCTGGTTCAACATACACAAATCAATAAATGTAATCCATCACATAAACAGAACCAATGACAAAAACCACATGATTATCTCCATAGATAGAGAAAAGGCCTTCCATAAAATTCAACACCCGTTCATACTAAAAACTCCCAATAAACTAGGTGTTGATGGATCATATCTCAAAATCATAAAAGCTATTTATGACAGACCCCCAGCCAATATCATACTGAATGGGCAAAAGCTGGAAGCATTTCCTTTGAAAACTGGCACAAGACAAGGATGCTGTCTCTCACCACCCCATTCAACATAGTATTGAAAGTTCTGGCTAGGAAAATCAGGCAAGAGAAAGAAATAAAGGGTATTCGAATAGGAATAGAGGAAGTCAAATTGTCTCTGTTTGCAAATGACATGATTGTATATTTAGAAAACCCCACTGTCTCAGCCAAAAAATCTCCTGAAGCGGATAAGCAACTTCAGCAGTCTCAGGATACAAAATCAATGTGCAAAAATCACAAGCATTCCTATACACCAATAATAGACAAACAGAGAGCTGCAACATAAGTGAAGTCCCATTCACAATTGCTACAAAGAGAATAAAATACCTAAGACTACAACTTACAATGGAGGTGAAGGGCCTGTTCAAGGAAAACTACAAACTGCTCAAGGAAATTAGAGGACACAAAAAAATGGAAAAATATTCCATGCTCATGGATAGGAGAATCAATACTGTGAAAATGGCCATACTGCACAAAGTAACTTATAGATTCAATGCTATCCCCATCAAGCTACCATTGACTTTCTTCACAGAATTAGAAAAAAACTACTTTAAATTTCATATGAAACCAAAAAAGAGCCCATACAGCCAAGACAATCCTAAGCAAAAAAAAAAAAAAACAAAACTGGAGGCATCATGCTACCTGACTTCAAACTACACTACAAGGCCACAGTAACCAAAACAGCATAATACTGGTACCAAAAGAGATATATAGACCAATGGAACAGAACAGAGGTCTCAAAAATAATGCTATACATCTACAACCATCTGATCTTTGACAAACCTGACAAAAACAAGCAATGGAGAAAGGATTCCCTATTTAATAAACAGTGTTGGGAAAACTGGCTAGCCATATGTAGAAAACTGAAACTGGATCCCTTCCTTACACCTTATACAAAAATTAATTCAAGATGGATTAAAGACTTAAATATAAGACATAAAATCATTAAAATCCTAGAAGAAAACCTAGGCAATATCATTCAGGACAAAGGAATGGGCAAAGACTTCATGACTAAAACACCAAAAACAATGGCAACAAAAGCCAAAATTGACAAATGGAATCTAATTAAACTAAAGAGCTTCTGCACAGCAAAAGAAACTAACATCAGAGTGAACAGACAACCTGCAGAATGGGAGAACATTTTTCCAATCTATCCATCTGATGAAGTGCTAATACCCAGAATCTACAAAGAACTTAAACAAATTTACAAGAAAAAAACAAACAACCCCATCAAAAAGTGGGCAAAAGATATGAACAGGCACTTCTCAAAGGAAGACATTTATGCGGTCAAAAAACATATGAAAAAAAGCTCATCACCACTGGTCATTAGAGAAATGCAAATCAAAACCACAATGAGATACCATCTCACGCCAGTTAGAATGGCAATCATTAAAAAGTCAGGAAACAACAGATGCTGGAGAGGGTATGAAGAAATAGGAACACTTTTACACTGTTGGTGGGAGTGTAAATTGGGTCAACTATTGTGGAAGACAGTGTGCCTATTCCTGAAGGATCTAGAACCAGAAATATCATTTGACCCAGCAATCCCATTACTGCGTATATACCCAAAGGATTATAAATCATTTTACTATAAAGACACATATACACATATGTTTACTGCAGCACTGTTCACAATAGCAAAGACTTGGAACCAACCGAAATGCCCATCAATGATAGACTGGATAAAGAAAATGTCGCACATATACACCATGGAATACTATGCAGCCATAAAAAAAGATGAGTTCATGCCCTTTGCTGAGACATGGATGAAGCTGGAAACCATCATTCTCAGCAAACTAACACAGGAACAGAAAACCAAACACTGCATGTTCTCACTTATAAGTGGGAGTTAAACAACAAGAACACATGGACACAGGGAGGGGAACATCACACACTAGGGCCTGTCTTGGGGTGGAGGGCTGGGGGAGGGATAGCATTAGGAGAAATACCTAATGTAGATAACGGGTTGATGGCTGCAGCAAACCACCATGGCATGTGTATACCCATGTAACAACACGGCAAGTCCTGTACATGTATCCCAGAGCTTAAAGTATTAAAAAAAAAAAAATGAGAGTTCACAAGTTGCTAGTAATGAGATACAATGTACCAGGCATTCAACAGGAATAAATAATGCTAAAACTGTTTTCATCATGGGTGTACAAAGAAGGAAGCTAAAAATAAATGAAGAAAAAGATAAAGGCATTTCATTTTCAATTATTGTCAAGTTATAAAAACATTTGTACTTTTATGTGATGCAAAGATAGAGAACACAGACATAACAAATGAGTCCATTATGTCAGTATCATTTGGAATCAGACAAGCTTTTGGCATTTACTAACTCTGAACGTGTCTCAAACAAAACTATATACAACTCTGTAGATCGAGAAAAAATAAAGAGAACTATGAAGTAATCAGAATTCACATTAGGTTTTTAAAGCTCCTTTTATTTACAAAAGCAGTTCACTCATGTCTGTATTCTCATGGTTCATTCACGCTTCCTTGTACATAAATAAATATCATGTATGCTTTTTCATTCCCAAAAGTCTAAGAAGGAAATGTGCTACAGCAAAGGGTGAATTTCCCTCTTTCTTATTGAATGCATGGATGAGATAACTTAATGAGGAATTCATTCATTAATCATTGAGTATCAACTATGTGTCAAGCACCATGATAGGTACTAGAAGTGTTAAGCTGAATGAGACAACATCAGATGGTTAGGAGGGAGAGCTATTTCTCTCAGGAAGATTCATAGTGGTATTTCTAATACAACAGCTGCTGTTTGGTTCTGGAGGCTGGTGTCTTAATTAAGATGGTAAAAAATCACCCTTCTAATTCCCCCAAATTTCTTTTGATTAGATAGAAAAGTGTCAAAGGGGTAGGGAGGGTGTTTATCTCTCATAAGGAGTCTGAAGAGTGCCTAAAAGCCCTAAGAATGTAATTTGTATCCCTTATTCCAATAGAAGACTATTTTTTATTCCAGGAAAAATTCTAGCCTTGCCACTGTGAAGGTCATTTTCCCACTGGGAAGACAGAGGCAAATGGCAATAGTTTATGGTGTTAATTTATATTGTGGTGTAACAAACTACCACACGTATAGCAGCATAAACAATACATGTATATTATCTCATGGTTTCTGTAGGACAGGAGTCTGGGCATGGCTTAGCTGAGTCCTCTGCTTAGGATCTCATAAGGCTTCAATCTACAGGTTGAGCATGGCTGTGGTCTCATCTGAGGCTTGACTGGGGAGCACTGAAGGATTCATCCAGAGACTGTCCTCAGCTCCTTGTCATGAGTCTCCTAACATAGCAGCTCATGTCTTTGAAGCCAGTAAAGAGTGCAAGATTCCAGCAAAATTGGCACTAAAATCTCATGCAATATAATCATGTACAACCTGTGACTTTGCTGTATTGTATAGTTACAAGCAAATCACAGGTCTCAAACATACTCCAAGGGAGAGGATCACACAAAGGCATGAACATCGGGAAACAGGAATCATGGAAACCACCCAAAGAGTCTGTCCAACACAACACTTAGACTCTTCCCCTTTATATTACCTTTAAAAACCAAGTCTTCTACTTTGTCATTACTGCTTTAAATGTAGTTCTTCTCACCTTTATTTTTCAAAGTTTAAGTTAATCCTGGCCTTAACTTCCCTAACACTATGTTTAGAAGTTTTTGTTAGTTCTAGGTTGTTTCTTTGTCCATCTTTTGTATATTTGTTTAAACATGTAAGTTCATCAAAGAATTCTGTGAAGCTTCCCTTGATTTACTTGAGTACTTTCACGCTTTTTCCTTATTGAGGCTATAAGTAATTGTACACAGTAGCGTTAACCTTTTAGGATTTCTTACCCTACAAGCTACGTTCCCATCCACAGTCTCTAAACATGAGAATAAATTCATTTTAGCCAAGTTTAAAACAAAACAAGACAAAACAAAACTGTGCCCATGGAGTCTGTAATATATATCCAGATATGTACATAATTAAACAATCATGCCCTCTTTAGTATCTTTTGGTAGAAATACAATTCCAGCAGATAATAAAATAGTTGCAGTGCTTCAGTATTGCAACAGGTTGGCAGGCACTAATGATCCACTTTCAGAAGGCATCATTCATGCTCCTTTTATGCCTGGGCTGGTTGAGGTTCACTCTAATGGTTTTACTTTAGTTTCTCCCTTTTTTCATCTCTCATGCTCATTATGGTGTATCATCCTCACTCATAGTCATGACTTTCTGTACAGGAAACTTTGTCTGTAGTCTTATTCCCCTTCTATAAGGTGTGTTGCTCTGAAAAAAAGGTATAATCTTCGACAGAAATATTTTAATCAGAAAGTCTCAGCAGATGGTACGTGGTACCTACTTAGGATCTATATACACAAGAGTTGATTCTGTTCTTCCTCCAAGTTTTACCTACTTCAATACCGAGCTTCAGCTGCTTGCTTTGTACTAAAGGACATTAGCAAAGCTGGCCTATGTTCTTAGTGCCTGATAAATTGTATTCAACAAATATTTGTGGAAAGAATAGACTATTTGAGATCTATTTGTACATGCAAGTAGGTAGAGTCATGCACTGTATAACCACGTTTCAGTCAATGACAGACCACATTTGTAGCAGTGATCCCATAGGATAATAATACTGTATTTTTGCTGTACCTTTCCCATGTTTAGATACACAAATACTTAGCATTATGTTATAATTGCATACAGTATTCAGTACAGTTTCTGCTATACATACTTGAAGCCTAGGATCAATAGGCTATATGCCATATAGCCTAAGTAGATAGTAGGCTATACCACCTAGGTTTGTTTGAATACAATATGATATTTGCACAATGATGACATTGCCTAATGATGTATTCTCAGAATATATCCTTGTCATTAACCAATACATCATTATAATCTTTATATTTATGCATATAAATGGGTATTTCTGTATAGACTTCGGAAGTGAAACTGAAGCGTCAAAAAATGTACATTTAGATTCCTAGAGACACAGTTAGACTGCGCTCCAAAAAAGCTGAATCGAGTAAACAACTATCAACAGTGTATGAGTATGCTGGTTTCCTCACATATTTACTAACACTATAGATGACCAATCATTGTTAATATATGGCACTCTGGTGAATAAAAATGGTGCCTCATTGTTTTAAGTTCATTCCTAAGTAAATGAAATTAAAATATATATATTCAACATTCATCTGTTAAATATTAAATGTGCTTACTAAACAGATATTAAGCACAATAAAAAATATGAGTGTCTCTTGAATATGTGCCAGGTACCAGGCACTGTTCTAGGTGTTAGCTAATTGTGGTAAAGAAGACGTTCAAGATCACTGTTCTCAAGAAGCTTATATTTTACTAAAGGAGGTAGAAAATAAACAAGTAAACAAACAAGAAATAAAGTGCTGTGAAGAGAATAAAATAGGGGAGTGAAATAGAGTACTGGAGGTGGAGAGAAGGTCAACATTAGACAGGTGATTAGGTAAGGCCTTTCTGATAGTAGGCAATTAAACTGAGGGCTTAACGATAGAATGAACTGGACCTCTCAATCCAAACTATCCTCTTTGCTTTTCTCAAACACATCAGGCACACTCCTGCCTCAGGGCCTTTCCACTTGCTGTTCCCTCTGTCTGGAACACTTTTCCTTCAGAGAGCTATATGGCTTACTCCTGCCTCACATGGATGAAATGCCTGTGAATATCTAGTTTATGGGTTTGCAGAGAGCTACTGGGTATTTAGACCTCATTCCTATGCAATTTTAGTATTTCCATTTTCTACACAAGTTCAGCAAGGCCTCCTTCATTCCATACATAAGACTGTATGAAATGTTTCCAGAGGGCCTTTGAGGCTGCTAGTTAGATATAAACTTCTTTATTATTTCAATCTTTATATCCATTAAGTAAATTTGAGTTGAAGACTGGTTTCCTACCCAAAATTACTGCCACTTGAAAGCATGAAATGTTACTTTGCAATTGCTTTCCAGGGTTTTAGCACACGGTTTCTCACGTGTTCTCAGAGAATTAATGTAACGATAGATCATATAAATCGACATTAGTAGAAATTATTCATTATCTTCCAGGGTTTCCAGTTCTCAAAAAAAAAGGAGGTGCGGAAGAGAATGGTTTGAGGCTGTAAGGACAAAATAATCCTTTTACACAATGACAATGAACAATGAAGATTATAATGATGATGATGATAATGGTGATATTAAGTACCTACCAGATGTGAGCCATAATATTTTCAATGAGCTGGCCACTTCAGATACATTAGCTTTAATCCTCAGGACAACCCTATGGGTTGGTGATATCTCCATCTTCATAGATGAAAAAAAATGAGACTCAGCCAGCTTATAGAATTCTCAAAGCCAAATCTATTATGCCATAGAGCTGGCATTTGAACCTTACAGAGTATGATCTTTTCACTACTCTGCTTCTCTACAAGTAAAAATGAATCTACTTTTTTGATAAAAATAGAATTAGGGTGTGAACTAATTTATTTCATTTATCTGTAGTAAAAACTACAGGCAATTTTTTTTTTTTTTTTTTTTTTGAGATGGAGTCTTGCTCTGTTGCCCAGGCTGGAGTGCAGTGGCGCAACCTCAGCTCATTGCAAGCTCCGCCTCCCGGGTTCATGCCATTCTCCTGCATCAGCCTCCTGAGTAGCTGGTACTACAGGCACCCGCCACCACGCCCAGCTAATTTTTTGTATTTTTAGTAGAGACGGGGTTTCACCGTGTTAGCCAGGATGGTCTCGATCTCCTGACCTCGTGATCCGCCCGCCTTGGCCCCGCAAAGTGCTGGGATTACAGGCATGAGCCACCGCGCCCGGCCAACTACAGGCAATTTTTTACAAATGTTACTTCATTTTTATCCTATAATGCTTGGAGACAAATTCATCATTTTTACCATTTTATAAATGGGGCAAAAGTGAGGTTGAATAATTTACTTAAGGTTGTAAAATAACTTGTCTAAGAAGCAAGTTTTCTCACTCTGAATATTTTCCCTATTCTACTTTTGACTTTAACTTTCATTAGAATTCTGCAGTTATTATAAAAGAAATGAGAAACACAAATAGCACTGTGTAGTCCCAAGAACTAATTGCTTTATAATTTTTATCAATAATGCTGGTTGGATAAGGTCACACATTTTCAGAAAAAAAAATATTAAAGATTCAGTTGTTGACTTTACATCTTCATTTTTTTTCATTCAACAAAGATTTATTATTTATTTATTATGAGGTCAGCACAGTGTTTGTCACTAAAGATGCAAAGCAGTTTAGGACAAAATTCAGTGAGAAGAAAAACATACAAATAGATAATTACAAGGCAATATGAAAAGAGCAATAATACAGGTTTGAGCAAAGAGCTATTAACTCTGTCTGGAGGTTTAAGCTCACTTTATGGAGGAGTGCCTCCCCAGTTTTAAGGTCTTTACCTAGGAACATTTATTATTACCTTTTTATGTATTGTTACGCAAATAGTCCCAAAGAGAGCTTTTGTTTCTTACTGTGAGATCTCTATGATGCTTAAAAATTCTTTTACTTAAAAAAATAAGCTTTAAAGTTCAGCAGTAACAAATGCTTATTCTTAAAAAAAAAAAAAGCAATATGAAAGTTTCCAATAAAAAAACAGATAATCTCCCAATCCTATCTCCTGAGAAAATCAATGTTATCAATGAGGGAGATATCTTATGGCAGATTGAAAACTACTAAAGCTTCTTGAGGCAATGCAATCTATTGCTTTATCCTGAATATTTGTAAGTCATGAAAATTAGGTAAGATGAGGTATATTTTATTGAATGATTCGAATTAAAATAAAAAGTGAACTCTAAAACATAAACTCCAGCCTGGACAACATGGCAAAATCCCATCTCTACAAAAAATACCAAAAAATTAGCTAGGTGTGGTGGTGTGTGCCTGCAGTTCCAGCTATTTAGGAGGCTGAGGTGGGAGGATCACCTGAGCCAGGGAGATTGAGGCTGCAGTGAGCTGTGATCACACCACTGCACTCCAGCATGGGCAACAGCATGAACCTTGTCTAAAAACACAAAACAAAACAAAACCCAAACACACAAAACCCCCATAAACCTATAGTTACAGAGCAAAACACTTTCATAGTAGGTCACTTAATCCTTGAGAAAATCATATGAAGACTGTACCCTGACTTCAGAGACAGGAAGCGAATACTCAGAGAGGTCATCATATTTCACCAAATCTAAGGTGCCGTCAATTACAACACACCATGCTATTTCATATACTTTAAAAGAGAAAAAAATAATTACCAGTTCAATTGTGACATCATGTCTTAACTATATTTCTATGAGACTCACAGGATTTATTAGGAACCCTGGACAGAGAATTAGAAGACCTGAATTATGATTCTGACATTGTCCTTTCCAAACTTGTGACTTAAGTAAATCATTAAGTTCTATGAGCTTTGATCTTTCCATATAGTTTAAATTAAAAAGAATAATGTCTCTCTCACAGGGTTGCTGTGAGGACATATTAATATAAAACAGAACTTTAGAACTGCAAAACCGATAAAAATTTAAAACCTTCTATGTCAATGTTATTTTTAAAAATATTACCTGCAACAGTAATATTAATACTCTGTTGTTGAAGGCAGGAACTGAACTTCTGGATCTGAATTGAACTATTTTATAATGATAAATAATTATGAAGACTGTTACTGCACACATTTTAGTACTGCTGCCTTTTCTGAGATGAGCTGTTAATACTTTGTCCTCATGTGAACTCTGGAAAATACCTATTCCACTAACCCAAAATAAGGCATCCAGTTTGGAAGAGGAGATTTTCAGGCCTTGCGGGAGGATGTTTCTTTCTGGCATCATTTACATTTTGCTTGTCCAGTTATAGGACTGAAACACACACTATACTTTAGGCATTCTATCATTATAGTCAGTTCTAATTGTGAAAGGAATCAGAGTTTCATCTTTTGAAAAAGTGATAATTGACTATATTTTACCACTCATGCCTTCTACAATCTTAGAAGCAGTCCTTGCATTTTTCCTGCCTTTGTGCTTGAAACCATTTAATGTGATAGACTGTTCACCATGTTAGTAGTAAGGTATATAGATTTTACTTGATTAAGTACTAGATAGTACACATCCTGCAATCCCCTTGACAACTACTATATTCCTGCCTGTAGTGAGAATTAAGTCTTGCTTGTCTAGCTGTGCCTTCATATCTTAATGCTATCGATATGTGATTAAAGTATCACAGAAACCTGAAATAGTTTCTTGGAAATGATCTTCTGTGAAAACTCACAATATGTGGGAGCTTTGGGATTGATTCACACTAGATATTTGTTTTTGTATGTTAAACACTAGGAACATCATGGCTTCCTGATTTTTATGACTGAAGAACTGTCTATGTTTGCTTCCTGTGTACCAATACAGATTAGTAGATTGCTGCTATGTATCTGGTGGTATTAAAGAATTTCAGCGCTTTTTAAGGAATTTGTTTGATGAAAAAAGCAAATATCCAATAGTTGATTAGTGCAGAGAAGGCACAATAGAAAAACATGGGGTAGTCTAAGATCCAAGATGACAGCAGATCTGTCTGTGCTACCGGACTTTTTTTTACTCATTGAAACAATATGCACATGAATAGGAAAGTTTAAAAATTAACGCCGAATTTCAGGTGTTCCAAAAAGTTATACATGCTGACACATTACTAATCCTTTTTAAAAAATAAATATTTGTTAGCTGTTACTTCAAACTGAGCCCAAGTTACCACCATCTCCCACCTCAATCACTGCAATAGCCACCTAGTCTTCCTGCTTTCTTCACTCTTGCTACTCTTAGAGCCCAGTTTTAAACAAACACCCAAAGGATCTTTTAAAGTGTAGACCATATCATGTTACTCCTTCTGCCTTCCTACGACACTTAAAATCCAAACTCCTTAGTATGGTGTTCAAAGCCTTGTATTATCTGGCTTCTTGCTACGTATCCACCCTTATCGCATGCTGCTCTCCTGCTTGCTCATACGTATTAGATACACTGGCTTTTTTTTTTTTTTTTTTTTTCCTGTCCCTCAAGTATGTCAAGTTTGTTCCTATCTCACAGCATTTGTACTGGGCCTGAAAGGTCCTTCCCATAGTTTTTGTTCCTGGCTGAGTCTGGGATGCAATGTTACCTCTTCAAAGAAGACTTATTTGTCAATTAATCTAATGTAGCATCTCCACTTACTCATCTTTCCTAATACATCATCTGGTTTTATTATGTGCATAACACTCATCACTGTCTACAATTACGTTTTCTATTTATTTGTGAACTTGCTTGTCCATCTCTGCCCACTACAATTTACCTAAGCAGCTTGATAGCAAGGGCCTTGTTTGTGTTGTTATCCTAGGGTCTGGCCCATTGTAGACACTCAACAAATAGTTCTGGAAGGAATGAAATAATGAATGTAAATCATTACCTTTTCTTAAGCGATACGTTTTTCTCTTTAACTCATTTTTTCGGGAAATAAAATTGTACTAGGAAAAGAATTATTTCTCTTGTTGCTGGCAATAATTTGCCAACTTAAAACTCCCAAGATTAAATTTGATATATTTTCTTAATGGAACCTTACAACAGTGACCTACTTTCAGTTTGAAACAACACAGGAGAATATGTGAGTTCGCCATTTCCTTGAATGGCAAAATGCCACAAATATTTGTTGTGGTTATTATCTGGCTTTGAATAATCAAGTCACCAGAGAACAGGGTTGTTTTACAAAAACAGGTAAAATTTCTCTCAAGTGACACAGAATCATATAATAAGCTATTATCTAATGCTTGGAACATCACCCCAATTCTAGGAGAAGAAATAGCATAATTACTTTGTGTAGAGGAAAATACCATAATGTCCATTCTAAATATTAATAGTATAGCTGACTTTCATTAAAGAAACACAGTTTTGGCTGGGTGCGGTGGCTCATGCCTATTATCCCAGCACTTTGGGAGGCCGAGGGGGGCAGATCACTTGTGTGTGTTCAAGACCAGCCGGGCCAATGTGGCAAAACCCGTCTCTACTAAGAATACAAAACTTAGCTGGGCATGGTGGAACACACCTGTAATCCCAGCTACTTGGGAAGCTGAGGCACGAGAATCGCTTGAACCCAGGAGGCAGAGGTTGCAGTGAGCCGAGATTGCGCCACTGCACTCCAGCTTGGGCAATAGAGTGAGACCCTGTCTCCAAACAAAAAAAAAAAAAACAAAAAACAAACAAACAAACAAAAAACAAAAAAAATGTTTTTTTGTTTAATAAATTCATGCTTCTTAATAAATATATGCTCTGGGGGAAATGAGGAAAAGAATGATGAATGTCTGAGGTCCAGAATAAGTAGAATGAGAAGACGCCATATCAAGTCTAAGCTTTAGCTCCTAAAGAAGGGAAGAATTTAAAAGATAAATCCCATCAAGGCCTTTAAAATGTTACAGTACTGCCTTTCCCCTTTTTCTCATAAAACCTTTTCTAATCTGCTTAAGTAACTTCTAATTAGCTTCAGATGTAACGGAAAAAAGGCAGCTACTACTCACATTCTTCTTAAAAGGTAATATATTGCTGATTTCAGATAGGAACATCTGAAGTGATGCAGGAGACTTGCACAGACAAATACATGCAATCAGATGGTCACTGCTTGACAGTCTTATTTTTCAATTGGTTGAGTAAAAATAACATAGTTATTGAACCAACCTGTAAAAGTTGAACATCCATTTCTTTTGTTGCCTAAAATAATATGCCAAAGATTTTTCAGAGTAATGAGACATACTAAATTACATGGTTGTTAATAAAATACAAAATCATAATCTTTCTTTACTGAGAGAAATTAGGACTTTTTTTACTGTTAATAGAAATATTTTCAAAATGTTATGTATTTCATTTCATTTATTTATTTATTGTTATTATTTCAATAGTTTTGGGGGAACAGGTGGTGTTTGGTTACATGGATAAGTTCTTTAGGTGTGATTTCTGAGGTTTTGGTGCAGCCATCACTTGAGCAGTGTACACTGCACCCAATGTGTAGTCTTTTATCCCTTAACCCCCTCCCAGCCTTCCTACTAAGTCCCCAGAGTCCATTGTGTCATTCTTAGTCTTTGCATCCTCATATCTTAGCTCCCACTTATAAGTGAAAAGATAACGATGTTTGGCTTTCCATTCCTGAGTTACTTCCGTTAGAATAATGGTAACATCCATATTTTTGATATTACAGGTTGAGTACCCTTATCTGAAATGCTTGGACCAGAAGTATTTTGGATTTTGGAATACTTGCATATACATAATGAGGTACCTTAGGAATGGGACCCAAGACTACAACATACAATTCATTTGTTTCATAAGCACCTTTTACACAGCTTTTATAGAATATTTGTAACAATTCTGTGCGTGAACCAAATTTGTGATCATTGAACCATCAGAAAGTAAAGGTGTCACTATTCTGGTCACCCATGTGGATAATCTGTGGTTGTTTGGCATCACCATCATGCTTGCTCAGAAAAAAATATATCAAAGCTGAAGTGGGCTGGGAGGGTGTTTTGTTTTGTTTTGTTAGTTTTTTTTTCTCTTGGGGACGCTGAATAAACTGTGTTATGCTCCTGTGTTTTGACTACCACCCATCACATGAGGTCAGGTGTGAAATTTTCCACTTCTGGGGCCATATCTGCACTCAAAAGTTTTGGATTTTGGGGCATTTCAAATTTTGGATTTCAGATTTGGGATGTTCAATCTGTATAAGAAATGCAGTAATAAAAATACATGTATATACTTATACACATCTTTTTTGCAAAAAAAATAGTAACAGGTGGGATTATTGAGTGAGAATATATGACCATTAAAAACATTTTAACTTTCAAAAAAACCTTCCAAATGGATATTTAAAAAGCTCTTGATATATACTGCAAAACGGATTCCCAAGGATGTCATGCCAATTTATATTCCCCACCTGTAGTGGATGAAATGTTTACTTTCAACTTTAATTAGTGGCAGGCCCAGATGGCTCATAAACTGGAGGGATTTTTTAAAATGCCTAATACATGAGCAATTTAAGAAAATAAAGTATATTCTCTACAGAAGGATTCCCGCTCCTTGCTTCCTTTGCTTAGGCATCATTTAGGGCCTCTTGGGTGTAGAAACCTTAGCTCCAACTGCTGATCTCAATTCTGTGAAATCTCTGAAGCTTAAAATCCTACTTATCATGACAGTTTCATATTGTTTCTGATGCAGGGTGATATTCCTTTCTTGTTTTTTATCTAAACACACACACACACACACACACACACACACACACACACACACACAATTTAAAATGTCATTTCTATGTGTAAGAGCAGAATGGGAAGGTTTTAGCATGAGATCCCTCTTCTATCTTGATCCTGAAGTCCACTATGAATCTTGAGAGCTGTATTTCCTGGCTTTAATACTGTGGACCTTCTCACAATCATATATTTATATGTATATGTATGCATTTGTTTATAAGAGCTAGAATAGCTTGAATGAGATGTGTGTGTATATATACACATTATATATGTTATACATTTTTATTCATAAAAGCTTGAATTTAGAGAGCTCTCTACTCAGAACTGGTTTTTGACCTTTTAAAGAATGTGTAGACCCTTTGATTGCCCTAAAATTTGACCAAATTGTTGTTGGAATTACCCTCTCAAACCTCTGGGTGAAATGTACCTTTGCATTGTGAGTTTAAGGATGACTCAGCAGTCTGAGTGGGGTGAAAAGTGACTTAGAACAAGAGGTGGCTGCGCAGAGTGATGTGGCTTTTGGTGCTGAAGCTGTCGTGCCAACTCCTCTTACATTTAAAGCTTCCTGTATGCCCCAGTGTCTGTCAGATCTAAAGTGTGTCTCCACTTTCTAAAGGATCAAGCCCCAGTTGTCCTTCTGCTTGACAAATAATCTGTGTGAACCTGAGGATTTCAACAAATGCCATTGACTCACTAAGATAAAAAAGAGTGAAAAGAGATCGTCTGCCCCCTACCCCCAGCCTGTCTTTGACTTTATTCATTACTTCTTCAAATCAGAACATATTAAGAGTGTCCTCCTGCCACGGTTCCTGCCAGCCAGTTATTCCCACAATCGCTACTGTTGTTTAGCAGTGGGAGTAACAGGTTGGCCCTTTCTGCTTTCCATCCATGTGGTCCTATCTCTCCTATATTAAAAAGATTTTAGGATTCACCTGTAACAGCTAGTGCTTTTGAAGATTTTTGCCCTATTTTGTATTCTAGTTATCATTTCCATGAGGCCTGAAGGAAGGTAGTTAAAGGCCTGTGCTTATGCTGCCAATTTAACAAGAAGTCAATATATTCTCTTTTTATTAAAGACCTCATATGGGTTACCTGGCCAGATTTTTTCTTATTATGCATTTTTAAAGATAGAACTGCCTCTTTATGCTTTTGTTACATAATCATTTTGTCAATCTATATGTCAGTTAAACAGAAATTGCAGTTCTGAACATGTAGTTCAAAACTATTTTATTTCAAATAGAAACTACACAAAGGCATTATAATGATATAGAACATGTAAATATAAGGAGATCAATAGAAGCATCTCCAGGGGTTCCAATACTGATTAAAAATGCCTATTCTGTTTTCAGACTGTTCTCACTGTGAATAATGACAGAACAGACAAAAGTTTCCTCACAGTTAGCAATAAACAACTGAAAGATAAGATGCTGATTAAGACATTTAGCCACAGTTTCCGGTGACAATTACATTCTAACACAACATCAATAATAACATTAAATGATACATATTATGAAAAGCTCTCATCTACCATATTTTCAAATGTATCCAAGTTGAAAGAAGCTTTAGACAATAATAATTTAATGCCTACCATAGCGAGAAAGTAAAATTAAATTAATTACTTTAAATAACAATAATGTGGCACCAGCAGTAGTCATGGCAGTGGCAGCAGCAGCAACGACAACAACAACATCCATACAGGGAACATCCTACCCTACCAGAGGCTCTTTTGGGAATTTCATATGTACTTCATTTAATCTTTCAATCCTGCCACTTTGATATTATGAGATCCACTTTTTATATGCAAAAACAGACCTAGAAATTAAGCAATTTGGCCAATGAAATTGGATGAACAATTGGGGTGCTCTGTGGAGCATCTCTAAGGAACATCAGAGATTCTGTGGAGCATGGTTTACATGTATTCAAACTGCTGCTTCCTTCCAGGCTGCCTCTATGATTTACACACTTCTCTACTGTTAGAGGTATTCTGGTGAGGCTGGGATGGCCATGTATGCAATGATGTGGAAAGCATTCATGTTCCTTATACATGGGAGAGTCCTAGGTCGGGGTTCATAAACACTCTGAAAATGGATCCAAAATGTGTATAATCTCACATTTCTGGGAAGAAGATTTTCATCAGATTTCAATGGAGTCCACAATCCAGGAAAGCTTTAGAATTGTCTTCTAGGCCTGGCACGGTGGCTCACGTCTGTAATCCCAGCACTTTGGGAGGCTGAGGCAGGTGGATTACCTGAGGTCAGGAGTTTGAGACCAGCCTGACCAACATGGTGAAAACCTGTCTCTACTAAAAATACAAAAATTAGCCAGGTGTGGTGGCAGGCACCTGTAATCCCAGCTACTCAGGAGGCCGAGGCAAGGAGAATTGCTTGAACCCGGGAGGCGGAGTTTGTGGTGAGCCAGGATCACATCATTGTACTCCAGCCCAGGCAACAGAATTGTCTTCTAGATATTCCTTAGAGCCTGGTTTTAAGCTGTAAGAGCCAATAAATCTTATCCTTCAGCTTTCTGAGAAAATCCCATAGTATAACATCCTAGAGAACACTTATATTAAGAAGAAAGTAGAGGCAATTACCCAAGTAAAAATTTCAAATTGTAACTTGAAATAACCAGATAGCCAAGGCAAAGAAAGAAAATGAGGGAGGGGTTGTGGCTGAATTATCTACTTCATGGTAGTAATTTTGTTTTCCATGCAGAAAAAGCTGCTGCTTAAAGAGAAAGAAAATCAGCTGAATTTAATCTGAATTATTAAACTTGAAAAGCTATGTCATACAAATTTATAAAAAGTACTGGCAAAATGTGCCAACATTAGCAATTATATTTCTAAATAAAAGGACAACATAGATTTGCTAGTTTTAAACATCAAAGCATAACCCTTGCAAGAGGTAATACCTTTATAAGGAAAACTATAAAATGCTCATGGGAAAACTACAAAATGCTCATGGAAGAAACTGAAGAGGCTATAAACAAATGGAAGGATATCCCATGCTCACAGATCAGAATAATTATTAATAGTACTGTTAAAATAACAATACTACCCAAAGCAATCTACACATTCAATATAATACCCATCAAAATACCAATGACATTCTTCACGGAAACAGAAAAAAATTCTAAAATTTGAATGGAACCACAAGAGACCCTGAAGAGCCAAAGCAAACCTGAGCAAAAACAACAAAGCTGGAAACATCACACTACCAGACTTCAAAATATACTACAAAGCTGCAGTAACCAAAACAGCATGGGACTGGCCTAAAATCACACAGACCAATGAAACAGAATAGACAACCCAGAAATTAATCCACATATTTACAGCCAACTGATTTTTGACAAAGGTGCCAAAAGCACTGGGAAAGGATAGTCTCTTCAACAAACGGTACTGGAAAAACTGGATATCCATATGCAGATGAATGACCCTATACAAAAATCAACTCAAAATGAAGCAAAGACCTAAATGTAAGATCTGAATATAAAACTACTAGGAGAAAAAAATAGGGGAAACACTTCAAGACAATGGTCTGGGAAAAGATTTTATGAATGAGACCTCAAAAGCACAGGCAACAAAAGCAAAATAAACAAATGAGATTATATCAAACTAAAGACCTTCTGCACAGCAAAGGTAACAATCAAGAGTGAAAAGACAACCTATAGAATTGGAGACAATATTTGCAAACTACTCTTCTGACAGGGAATTAATATTCAGAATACACAAGGAACTCAAACTACTAGCAGAAAACCAACAGCAAAAAACCAATCAATCTGATTTAAAAAGTGAGCAAATGATCTGAACAGACATTTCCCAAAAGAAGACATACAAATGGCCAGCAAATAGATGAAAAATGCTCAACATCACTAATCGTCAGGGAAATGCAAATCAAATCCACAATGAGTTACCATCTCACCCTAGTTAAGATGACTATTATCAAAAACACAGAAAGTAAATGCTGGAGAAGATGCAGAGAAAAGGGAACCCTTGTACACCATTGGTGGGAATGTAAACTAGTAAAGCCACTATGGAGAACAGTATAAAGGTTCCTCAGAAAACAAAAATAGAACTACAATATGAGTCAGCAATCCTACCACTGGGCATTTATCCAAAGAAAAGAAAGTCAGCATATTGAAGAGACATCCTGCCATGCGTATTGCAGCACTATTCACTATAGCCAAGATACAGAATCAACCTTAGTGTCCAACAACAGACGAATGGATAAGGAAAATGTGGTATGTGTGCGTGTCTCCATATACGAATAAAAAAGTTGATCTCACGGAAGTAAAAAGTAGAACAGAGGGTACTAGAGACTGGAAGGACACGGAGAACAGGGGGATAGGGAGAGATTTGTTAAAGGATAAAAAATTACAGCTAGATAGAAGGAATAAGTTCTAGTGTTCTATACTAGTGCAGGATGAGTATAGTTAACAATAATGTACTACATAGTTTGAAATAGCTAGAAGGAGGATATTGAATGTTCCCAACCAAAGGAAATGATCAATGTTTGAGATGACAGATATGCTAGTTACTCTTATCTGACTATTGTATATTATGTGTATCAAAATATCACTATGTACCCCATGCATACATACAATTATTACTTGTCAATTGAAAGTAAAATTTAAATAAAATCTAAAAAACCTGATTGCATAATTAATTTATAACCAGCCTGGAAATTACTGAGTATCATTGGGGAAAAAAAAGTGCAGATGAAATTTTTTACTTTTCTTCCAAATAAGTTCTGCAGAATTTCGAATATTTTCTTTGAATAATCATGTTTGACAGATACTGAAGTTAATGTTAGCAAGATAATGAAAATTAATGATAGCAGTGTTCACTGGGCTATGTCTGTGCAGGTGTTTCCCTCCACTGTTGCCACCCCAACATAAAAATGTCTGATATATAAAATTCTGAACTTACACATAACACATTACGAGCGATTATTTTCATTCCTCCTAAAACCCACAGAATTTCTTCACATAATTAGCTCTTAGGAGTTTTTGATATATAATTTGATTTTTACAAATGTATTAGGTTATACAAATTTTTAAGTATATATTTATTGGGAAAACTGAGTAGACACTATGAGTGGCATAGTTTCCAATCCTCCATAACACAGTTGTGAAATCAGAACTTACCCCAGAGGGTCTTTGAATGTTACCCCATACCAAGCCAAGCCATCTATTACCCAGAACTGTACTGAAAACACCATTTTGATAGTTAATTAACATGGAACTTTACATCTTTCTTTCTCTCTTTCTCATTCTTTTTTCATCTATTCCCCACCATAGGGAAGATTAAAAGTGGCAAACTAGAGGGATGGTGGAATGTTAGAAGCAAGCAGAAAGACAACTAGCAGGTAGGGTGACATTAGGGAAGAGACAGAAAAACAACCAAAATCTAACACACTAATCTACTAATATGCCATATATTAATGGGTACTTGTAATAATGATTATTGAGCCATCCCAACTAAATTAACTTGTATTTAACTTATACTAATGTATCACTTTTTTTTAATTATACTTTAAGTTTTAGGGTACATGTGCACAATATGCAGGTTAGTTACATATGTATACATGTGCCTTGCTGGTGCGCTGCACCCACTAACTCGTCATCTAGCATTAGGTATATCTCCCACTGCCATCCCTCCCCCCTCCACCCACCCCACAACAGTCCCCAGAGTGTGATGTTCCCCTTCCTGTGTCCATGTGTTCTCATTGTTCAATTCCCACCTATGAGTGAGAATATGCGGTGTTTGGTTTTTTGTTCTTGCGACAGTTTACTGAGAATGATGATTTCCAATTTCATCCATGTCCCTACAAAGGACATGAACTCATCATTTTTATGGCTGCATAGTATTCCATGATGTATATGTGCCACATTTTCTTAATCCAGTCTATCATTGTTGGACATTTGGGTTGGTTCCAAGTCTTTGCTATTGTGAATAATGCCGCAATAAACATACATGTGCATGTGTCTTTATAGCAGCATGATTTATAGTCCTTTGGGTATATACTGGTACCAAAACAGAGATATAGATCAATGGAACAGAACAGAGCCCTCAGAAATAACGCCACATATCTACAACTATCTGATCTTTGACAAACCTGACAAAAACAAGAAATGGAGAAAGGATTCTCTATTTAATAAATAGCTGGGAAAACTGGCTAGCCACATGTAGAAAGCTGAAACTGGATCCCTTCCTTACACCTTATACAAAAATCAATTCAAGATGGATTAAAGACTTAAACGTTAGACCTAAAACCATAAAAACCCTAGAAGAAAACCTAGGCATTACCATTCAGGACATAGGCATGGGCAAGGACTTCATGTCTAAAACACCAAAAGCAATGGCAACAAAAGCCAAAATTGACAAATGGGATCTAATTAAACTAAAGAGCTTCTGCACAGCAAAAAAAACTACCATCAGAGTGAACAGGCAACCTACACAATGGGAGAAAATTTTCACAACCTACTCATCTGACGAAGGGCTAATATCCAGAATCTACAATGAATTCAAACAAATTTACAAGAAAAAAGCAAACAACCCCATCAAAAAGTGGGCAAAGGACATGAACAGACACTTCTCAAAAGAAGACATTTATGCAGCCAAAAAACACATGAAAAAATGCTCACCATCACTGGCCATCAGAGAAATGCAAATCAAAACCACAATGAGATACCATCTCACACCAGTTAGAATGGCAATCATTAAAAAGTCAGGAAACAACAGGTGCTGGAGAGGATGTGGAGAAATAGGAACACTTTTACACTGTTGGTGGGACTGTAAACTAGTTCAACCATTGTGGAAGTCAGTGTGGCGATTCCTCAGGGATCTAGAACTAGAAATACCATTTGACCCAGTAATGTATCACATTTTATTCTCCAAAGATGGCCACAATAATAACTTCTGACTATATGCTCTTCTATAAAGAGACCTTGTCACTTTCCCATACACGGGTGGAGTCTAAGTCCCATCCCCTCAAATTTGCATTGATGAATAGAATATGGTGAAAGCGAGGCTGTGTGACTTCTGAGGCTGGGTCATAAAAGGTGATACAGCTTTTGTCTTGTTCACTGAAACACCTATGCTGGAGCCTTGAGCCACCACATAAGAAGTTCAACTACCTTGAGGTCACCATGCTAGGGAGGCCAAATATAGGTAGGTGTTCCAGTTGATAGCCACAGATGAGCTCCCATCTTAGATGTCCAGCCCAGTAGAGTCATCAGATATTGCATCCCCAACAGACATCTGACTGCAACCATGTGAGAGTGCTCTAACATGAGCTGCCTAGCTGAGCGCAATTAACCAAAAGGACCATGAGAGACAATACTAAATTGTTGGTTTAAGCCATTAACTTTTGGGTTGATTTGTTCTGCAGCAATGGTAAATGGAACAGCTTCTTTTTAAAAAAGTGCTATGTACATAGTTCAACCACAATTCAAAACTTATTCCCGAGTATGTTTTTTTGTGCTAGGAATGTGATAGGTAGGTGCTTCAAATAAATTATATTATTTAATAATCAAACAACTTTTTTGAGTAATATCTTCATTTAGTGAAAAAGGAGATGTAAAATACTTTTTAAAAGCTCTTTTCTGGCCGGGTGTGGTGGCTCATGGCTTTAATCCCAACACTTTGTGAGGCTGAGGTGGGTGGATTGCTTGAGTCCAGGAGTTCAAGACCAGGCCTGGGCAACATGGAGAGACCCTGTCTCTACTAAAAATAAAAAAAATAGCCAGGCATGGTGATGTACACCTGTGGTCTCAGCTACCTGAGAGGCTGAGACACCTGAACCTAGGGGTGGGAGTGATGGGGGATCAGGGAGGAGGAGGTTGCAATGAGCTGAGATCGAGCCACTGTACTCCAGACTGGGTAATAAAGCAAGACCATGTCTTGAAAAAAAAAAATGCTTTCTTGCATGCAACTACTTCTTGTGTGATGAATGCAATGTGTCATTGATTCTCTTTAAGGATAATAACTTCATTTTATTTCAAGAATATAATATAGCTATCTTCAGAATATTACATTATCTTTATTTAATTAAAGACTTTTTTTCTCTCTCTTCAGAATCTCCCTGTTATGTAGTTCTTCTCCCCCTGGACCATTATTAGGTGATTCTTGGTTGTTGGTTCATATTTTAAATAAGGATCAACAATAGAGGTTCCCACTAAGAACGGTATTGCACCTAGGGGGCATTTTTGGAAATTTGTGAGGCATTATCTATTGTCACAGTGTTTGGGGATATTTTTGGCATTTAGTGAAAGGGTACTAGGAATGCTAAACATCCTATCATTATTGGATACACTGAACGGTCCTGTGCAACAAAGAATTGTTCTGTGTCCTGTATAATGTTTAAATGTCCCACTAGATATTTATGGTGGTAAAAAATCTGTTTGTAATTACTCAAATCTGGAACAAAATTCCATTTTTAGATAAACTCCAAATATTTTTGCATAGTTTTAATATACATTAAATTTCCCAGGCTTGTACCTACTATATAAATTAATGGAAGATTTTACTTTCTTCTCTTCAGAACTTTACCATTAGTCACCATTTTGGACAATCATTTGGACATTACTGATGACAATCTGCTCATGCTATTTAAAATGACAACACAATGTTCCTGTATCAGTCTACATTCATGGTTGCCACATTTGTGGTGATTCTCTGTTTAGGTGCAGGCAACTGATGACTACATTACATATCCTAGTATAGCTGTACTAAAGCATTTATGTTTTGAAATATATATAATTTTATTATAAATCACCTCCCTCTTATTTCTCCTCTACAGTACATTAGCACATTGTTGATTTTTATAAATTATAGGTATAGTTAGGTAAATTATAATTTTCATTGCAGGAAAATAAACAGTACGTAAGAAGTAGTTAGAAAAAGGGAGTTGAAATTCATAAAGAGACAAAAGTGTCTGGAGAGACACAAAAAGAAAAAGAGGAAAATGTCCAGTCATTTAAGTTTTCCCCAAGGATTTCTCTGTCTGTTGGGATGATGGAAGTTACTAGAGCATTGCCTTACTTCTCTTTCTAGCCCAATGATGACTCTAGGATTATCTAGTGACAGTTCATGTAGTTCCTTTAGAGAGGTATTTTCCTGGCTCTAGCATAGGAGGATATGCCCGAGCCAGCAGCTCTGAAGACTAGGGAACTGGTTCAGCTATTCCAAGCCATTTAATTAATTACCCTGCTGACTGCCCCAGAGTCTGTTCCCAGTCTTCACTGTCTGTGATCCTGGGGTTTTTTCCACGGTTCTGCTTAACTCATTGTTTCAGCAGTTTTGTCTGTTATATTTGTGTTTTGGGGTCTTTTGCTTAGTTGGACTGTACATTTAATCTTATTCCATCTGTGGGATATTATTATTTAACAACAAGTTCCTCAATGCTGATTCCACTCCTCCAGTTTCCAGTGCTGCTGTGGATTGATTTTTACATTTATTCTGCCATTTCAAAGAAACTTTGGGTGGAAGTGGATGTAAAGGCATATCTTAATTAGAGCTTCATTCTGAGCCTTTACATAAAGGAAATATTCTCCTCCTACGATTGGTACATTAATATTTTTATTGATTAGGTATCAACTTTGCTGTAGGCAAGCCACTATAACGAAATTCAACTGTCTGACTTCAATTTGTTTTGTTAAATAAATTACTTTTAAAAAGTGAAAAAATGCAGAAAACTTACAATCCATATCAAGTAAGGCACGAACAGATTTAACAAGTTCCTTAGATTCAAGTGCCAGCGTTGCTGGGATGCTACGTCCATTCCTTCCCAGTGGTGTGAGGGAAGTCTGAGAAGCTAACACAGCTCTTCTTTCACTATGAAGGCAATAAAATAAAGTTGAACTTACTACACAATAAACAACATCTATCTTTACTAAATCTGAAGTTGTATCAGTTATAGATTTGTACAAAAATATTTATATTTCTGAGGAAATTATTTCATATAACCCAAATTGAAGTAATTCACATAAAACAATATTTCTGTTTTCAATTATTTACGACATAATAAGTAGAAATATTTTAAAATTAGGTTGACTTCATGTATGAGAAAGAAGTAATAGAAGGATGACCTGTCTCCTAAATCATTTGTTGGGCTTATTTTGTGAGTGCTTCTCTTTTGCTAACATGATATAATTTTATTTAGTTCTGTATAAATTCAAATTAAGCATATAAACATGAATTTGTTAAAATACATTTATTATTACTTCTAGTAATATTAAATATAAATTCAATATATGTATTTGGCTCCTGAAATTATCTCTTAAATTATTCCATTTTTTGCCTCGAATCAAAAACAGCCTAGAGCATTTGTATCACTTTCAAAAAATGCAAATGCCACCTAAAATGAATGCATTCTGATCTAATTAAAAATTAAATGTTTTCTTCAAAAAATTACACTAAAACTTACTTGAAAAAAAATTTAAACTGATGACAAAATCATCATTATTTATACTCCATCTTCCTAAGCATAATGATATTAATTCACAAAGGGTAACAAAAGCATCAGTTCTCAAATTCAAATACATAGCCTTTATTCTGTGTTGAATGACCAAGGCCAATATCCATGTAGAGGATATGCTATATTGAAATGACTGCACCAGTTTTTACTAGTGTTTAATTTACTAAGACACCATGAAATGTTGTGTGATGTAGCTATTTAAAGTTGTCTTTTTTTCCATGAAGCAGTTTAAGGCAAGGGCAGGCTCTGGCTTTTAAATAGTCATTTTAACCTTAATTTTTAAAACAAAACTTTTGAATTATTAGTCAAGGTAAAACTAAGACCTTGGAAAGCTGAGGGTGGGTGACACACTTAGCCCATAAAGAAATAAATATGATTACTGATTATTTTAAGATCCTTACTGAGAGTAATAATCATGAAATTCACAGAGTTTTCTTGTATCATAAGCAGCAAGGAGAGTAAGAAGTTATGTCAGGTTCCTTCATCATAAGAAGTAAAACATTACTTGAGTTTAGAAGTGAATTATAAATATTCTTCTAAATTAAAAAATGCTATGTGGACACCAAAAATATCTTCATTTATTAAGCTGCTGTTTTCACAGTAAAGGGTAGAGTATTTATTTACTTTTTGAGACAGGGCGTCACTATGTTATCCAGGCTGGAGGGCAGTGGTATGATCACAGCTCATTGCAGCCTCAATCTCCTAGAGCTCCTGGGCTCCAGCAATCCTCCTGCCTCAACCTCCCAAGTAGCTGGGAATATAGGAATGCACCATCACATCTGGCTATTTCTTTTTTTTTTTTTTTTTTTGTAGAGATAGGGTCCCACTGTGTGCCACTATGTTCCTTGTCTCAAACTCCTGGGCTCAAGTGATCCTCCTGCCTCAGCCTCCCAAAATACTGGGATTACAGGTATGCGCCATCACACCCAACCTCATTGAGTCTTCCTGTTTCTGCAAGCGTATATTGCTAGAAGTAGAAGATGTATCTAGGACTAGTGGCAGCTATTATGAGAGCAGAAAAAAATTACTTTGGAAATGCATAAACAAGAATCTTTCTTTTGTAAATGTCTTTCATCATGTATCAAAATGACCATAAACTTGTGGTTTGAAATAAATAAATTTGATTAGTATGTTTGCAGCTTCTAGTAAGAAACTTTAAATCCAAAACATATTATGAATAATGAGACAATCGAGGTATATTCTCCAAATATATTTCTTTTATTTATAGCTACTGAAAGATGAAAACGAAAGAAAATGATTGCATGAATATGTTTTCCAAAATTCTGTTTGCCAGAACAACTAATCTGCTGGGTTGAGATACCTTTAGTAGTGAACCTGTGACCAGTAACTTTGATTCATATGCAAGACAATTACAGAATTTTAAGTTAACCTCATCTTTATAGAATTTTTGATAAAGACAGGATAGGTGGTTTCTACCATAATTTTAGATTACAAGGTTACAATGATTGACTAAATACCTCCAGGAATTTCTTTAACAGAGATGGGACCCAAAACAATATGTCCTTGCATCTATTTCCATATGATGGCATCCAATGGGAGTTATGTAGCACCTTAGGACTATTTAAGAGATTTTTAGTACTTGAGTCACAATGACCAGATGAAGAATTTAATCACTACCCATATTCTGCAAAAAGCACTTAAATTTTCTTACCTTAAATATGATAAAGGAGTAGAATTATCAGAAAATACTTCTTGAATAGCCTAGCAACAAACAAGATGGTGAAGGAGATATATCAGTTTGACAGTTTTTAAAAAATATCTTTTCTTCATTAATATTTATAACCTCCTCTGTCCACGGATTAAACTGATGCTTCTATTATGCAGGGGGGGTGGAAACAATTGAACTAACATGCAATTTTACTCAGAAATATAACAGCTATGAAAACATTTCTTTATAAGGTAAGTAGTTATCAAATAATGTTTATGCATTATCAGGATTTTTGGTAAAGTATTCATTAAAATAGTATATACTTGGAATCACATCACCTTGTCTCAATTATTTCTCTAAACAATCTATAAAATGTTAGCCAGTCTTTTCATCATGTATGCAGTTCTAAATCTGACCATAAGCCAGCATTGCTGCTTTGAGACTAGAGAATGTTTCACTAGGTACCAAATACAGTAACATTTATCTATATGCCAGTTGCCTATATATTTTTTAAAGATGAATGTAATAGAACAGAAAAACTTACCTCTACAAAATGAAGAAGCTTTTCAGTGGATGCCTCAAAAGTTTTTCGAGCCATTTCTGATTTTCGTAATTGGCAGTCGAGTACCATGATTCTCTTTTTTAAATCCTGAACACTTTCCTGCACAGAGATATCAAAAGGAGCATTTACACATTTCTTCAGTTTTACATTACTGGTCCCTATTTTCAGTTTTTATGAACTAATATTCAATATTACCAAATTATCTTTTTCTCTTACTGTACATATGTTTTGATTTTGGGGGGCATGTAACTAACTGCATATTTAAAAGTTAATTTGCAGAGAGATACTGCAAGTTTTATGAGATAAGTTGTATATGAGTTTATTGATTCTTATAGTAAAATACATTTAAATTAGTTTATGGTTTTGTTTTGTTTTGTTTTTGCAATGTGTCTTACCAGATGCTGACAGAAACCTCTACTAATTTAACATAACTAAAAATGCTGGATACACACACACACACACACACACACACACACACACACACACACACACACGATGTAAGACAAAGCTAGCAAGGAAGTAAAGGAATTCCATGGAGACATGCAACAGCAATGCCAAGTGAACCCACTGGGGTAAGAGAGCACTGAAGCATTATTTGCTCGGAGGGTATATGCTGATCCCTGGTGGCCTACAGTTTGGGGTTTCAACAGTCACAAATGGAAAACAGAAGAAACTCAATGGGTGAACTAGGAAGAAGTAAACTTCACAGAGGTAAACAGTGTTTTGATGTTGGCTCAGGTGACTTGAGTAAAAAAGTTTCTCGTGAATAATTCCTAACCAAAAGTCCCCATTCACACAGGTTTGGGGCCAGAATTTACATTATCTGTGTGGCCTAAAAAGCCATATGCTGAAATTTTACTTTAAATTGGTCCCAGGCTAGCAGAAGCAAACTCAAAACTCTGGAGAGATATTTCTAAAACTCAGAGCTCAAAGAATTCCCACTTATAATGCATTGATAGAACATGACCTCACAGACACAAACAAAAATCACTAAACATATGAGAAAATAAGCTCTATGAATGAAAGCTAACTGAAGGAAACAAAGTACAGTATCAGATCTTATAAAGATAGCAGATATTTAAGTGAGCAGATACAAAATATAAGGCAATTATGTTTAATATGTTTTTAAAAATAAGAGGGAATTGAAAGTATAATACACAAGAAACTATTGAAATAGATCCAGATAACATAAAAAATACATCTCAAAAATAAAAATGTAACATAACTAAATTAGAAACTTTATTTATAGATTTGACATCCAGTTAGATACAATTATAAAGAGAATGGGTGAACTTGACAACAGAGGTAAAGAAACTTCTCATAATGGGACAGAAAGACAAAAATTGAAATACAAATGGGGAGAAAAGGTAAAGAGAAAACAGCCAGAAGAAGCTATAGCACACATCCAATCTGAATTACACAAGAACAAATACAAAGAATGAAAGAGAAATCGCTCAGGATAATAGCTTAGTGATTTCCAGAAATGGCAGAAGACATTGCTTTTCGAATCGGGAAGCTCAATGAATCCCAAATAGTACACACTAAAGTAAGTTCACACATGATTCATCATAGTCAAACTGCTGAACATTGAAGCCAAAGATATCTTAAAATCATATAGAAGGAAACAGATTGCAAACAAATGACAGATTGACAGCTGACATCACAAACACGAAATAAAAACAGTGAAAGATATTAAATGCCAACTTAACATTTTAAATGTAGCAAAAATATATTTCAAGAACAAGAGTTGAATAAAGATGTTCTTCAGACAAATAAAATGGGGAGAGCTTATTATCATCAGATCCTCACTACATGAATTTCTAAAATATGTACTCATGAAGAAAGAAACCAAGTGAGAAGGTCTGAGATGTAAGAATGTTTAACAGAAAATGGTAAACATGGAGTCTATTAAGCAAATGCTGACCACACAAAACAAATAATCAATGTCTAATTTGTGGTCTTAAAAGTAAAGAAAGAACTAAAATACTGACAAAAATGGAAATTAAGTCAGGAGGGATGATTGGATTTGTGTCCATTTTACCATAGAGTGAAAAGGCAAGCCAGAAATTTGGAAGAAGATTTTTATAACATGTAATTTAACAAAGGATTAGTAACCAGAAGAATCACTATACATCTACATGAAAAAGACAACTAATCCACTGAAAAAGGGTCAAAAGATATGAAGAAGCATTTCACAGAGAAACACAAATGCCTAATAAAGAGATAAATATATGCTCAACTGGCTACCAGGGAGGAGGAAACCTTGGTTTATAACATTTATGGGTAGAAATAACCCCATTATAGCTGATTTCAAGCTACCAACCTGATATCACTGTACATGGAGTTGAAAAGAGATGCATGCAATCAGCTCTCATGAGCTAGTGTCAGTTGGTCCCAGCACATCACTGTCTCAAAGCCATTAGTAACCAGGGAAATTCAAATTAAACTGTAATGATGTAACACTTATTACAACTACCAGATTAATAAAATTAAAATAAAACAAAGGGTCAGCAAGTATGCGGGGTAAACAATAATTCTTATTCATTACTGGTGGGAGTACAAATTAGTTCAAACACTTTCAAGCACAAGTAGGCATTACCTAGTAAAGCCAAACTTACAATTATTCAACTTAGCAATTCTACTCCTAGCAGGTAACTATTACACAAGTGGAGCAGGATACATGCACTAAAATGTTTTTAGCACCATTTATAACAGAAGAGAACAGAAACAATTGGACTGTCCATCAAATGCAGAATGGATAATTACACGTAGTATATCCACACAATAGAGTACAAGAAACAATAAGAAGACATGAACTAGCTAAAAACTTCAAATAGATGAAATGCAAAAACAAAATGTCGAGTGAAGAAAAGCAGGTCAGAATGATACATAGAGTATATTTCTATTTATATAAAGTTGATAAACAGGTAAAACTAAACAACATATTGTTAAGGAATATATACACAAGTAGTAAAGTTTTCAAGAAAATGGTTAAGAATAAATCCAAGAAAGTGATTATCTCTGAGGGAAAGGGTGGGAGATGCAATTGGAGAGAAACACTGTGGGTCTTCAAAGGTACTAGTAATGTTTTATTTCTTATGTTGAAGGTGAATAAAAACTCCAAAAGGTAAATAAATAAATAAATAACATAAAGAAAAAATTATAATGAAAAATAAATGTACTGTTACAAAAAGAATCTGTTATCTTACAAATAGACACTTGAATTTTAATTCTGTAACATCTTGGTCAATGTCTCTTTAAGCAATCTCATGATTAAAAAAAAAAGGCTTCCTTCTTTTTTTCCACTGATATTGGGTTTAGAAAATGTTGAATGTTGAGATGCTCATATTAATAGCTCTTTAAAGAGACTCTTTAAAGACTGTTTTCAGAGACAGGTTACTGGCTTAGAGTCTTGTTAAGAGAAATGGCATGAGAACCCGATTATGATAAAAGAGAGAAAAACTGAATTAATTATATTACCAGGCAACTTAGGACAAAAATGTTTCTCAGTTAAGAGCTGGAAGAGAGATTACAAATAACCCAAGCTTAAAAAAGAAACAAAAAACAATGAATAATTTCATGTGAACTTTCTTGAAAGTTATATCATTTAAAAATAAAATATTAAACACTCTTGATTGTTCACTTCAAAAGTAACCATAATAAATAGTACTTTTGATATTGTGATAAATCTCAAAATATTTTCATACTCAGGCTAAAGTTACATAACATTATCACATATCTACTTTCAGAATGTAAAAACCAGGTCACAAATAACAAATATGTAATATTCCTAAATATTGCTGCTTTGTAAACTATATGTTTTCCTCTTCGCCTTGTGGTATTATCAAAGGGTGATGGGAACTTCAGCCTTCTTGCGGAATTGGTTTAAGTGAATAATGTGAGAGATAGTTTAGTGACTTTTAACAGATTTCAAATTTTCTTTGGTATTTTGCATTTGTAACACTAGTTTCATTTTCACATGCTATATTTAAAGTATTTAACTTTTTAATGTTTAAATAAATAGTCATAAATTATTCAGATTTGCTTTATGTTCTCTTAGAAACTGATTGGATTAGAGATATACATAACCAGTTATGTTTATAAGTGAACAAATGTATGAATATTTATTTCAATTTACTCGATTTTCTACCTTAATTCAGTGAAGTAAAAATATATGACTATTACAGATTTTTGAAGCCTCTTCACTGAATATAGTATGTATTATGTAAAAAAAAATTGCATAAAAAAGTTTGCACTGTCCAGGCGTGGTGGCTCATGCCTGTAATCCCAGTACTTTGGCAGGCCGAGACTGGTGGATCACCTGAGGTCAGGGGGTCAAGACCAGCCTGGCCAAGATGGTGAAACCCTGTCTCTACAAAAATACAAAAAATTAGCTGGGTGTGGTGGCAGGTGTCTGTAACCGCAGCTACTTGGGAGGCTGAGGCAGGAGAATCACTTGAACCTGGGAGGCGGAGGTTGCAGTGAGCTGAGATCATGCCATTGCACTCCAGCCTGGGCGACAAGAGTGAAACTCTGTGTCAACAACAACAAAAAGTTCGCACTGCCCTCTGAAAAGCATTCAGTATTTTGCTATTGAAACTGGAAAATCATCTATTGGAAACTATTTTAGTACACCTTACATTAAAAAAAATTCAAACTCAGTTTCTTCCCATTAATTATCTAGGCCTTAGGCAAACATTCCTTCACTTTAATACTTCCTTGAATGCTCTAATCAAAGAGCAAACCCATTCCTAGACTCCCCTGCTCCCATTCCCATAAAACAAATTAGCAGGTTTAGAAACAAAAGAAAAAAACCAATGTAATCAATTAAATGTTAAAGAGTTCCAGGACTTAATACCTGAACTGAACAATTTTGACCAATGACCTAAATAAATTTGGGGCACATGCTTTTCCATCCCAAAGCCATCTGGATAAAGGAAGGCTCAAGACCTTTACATTGTCCCCATCAGGACACAGCATCCTATCATTGAATAATAGAAGACAAACACTGACCTAGTTTAGAAGTGCAGATGAAAAGAAAATGAAAACAGGATACATGACAACGGCAAGGAAACCATGGTAACTGGAAGAGATGACTGCTTTGCTTACTTTATTTTGGTCAGAATAATCAGCAAGCTGAGCCTTTAGCTCTGTAATCTTGGCCTCTAACAGACGGATCACTTCTTCATAGTCCATTTCCATTCCATGTGCCTGTCTCTGAGCAGCTTCAGCAAGATGAATCCGACTACGCAGGGCTCTTGTTTCTTCAACTACAGCTTTGGCTTCCTAAAGATTTCAAAATTAATGTCATTTAAAAAATACATAAGAAATAGTTCCGAGGTTTATACAAAATATTTTCCTTGCTCTGGAAGTTATAATTCCAAAAAGTCAATATACATATATTATTTATTTATCAATTTGAAAATTAACAGTTATGTTATTTTATTATGTGAGGTAGTTGCCTGATCTTACTTTTTCCTTTGTTGATTTCAGTATGGAATCTCTTGACTTCATATACCTAGCATAACATTTTGAAAATAAAGGAAGTAGAAGATAGTTGAAAATGGAAAACAGAAGAATAAGAAAGGGCTCAAAAGATAAAAAGAGTAGGCTACAACAAAACTCATGTAGTAGGTAGTAGGACTCATGTTCTAAAAAGGCTCTTGTAGGGTCATCAGATGCTGCTGAGAGATTTGTAGTAGTGTTATGGGGCTTCTCCATGGACCAAGCTCCAGGGGCTAAAGTTATCTCATGGACGTCAATCTATCTACTACTTCTCCCTTTTGGTTTAAGCCAAAAGGTAGCATTTAGTAGCAAAGTACATAATCGTGTTGTTGAATGCAAGGCTCACAAGACATTTATTAAACACATGTTATGTCTCAGGTGCATCACGTGTCTTTTCTCACTTAATCTTTAAAACAATATTGAGAGAAAGACATTACTAAAAAACATTTCATACATAAGCAAACAGACTCAGAGAAGTTATATGACCTGTTCAAGAACACACAGCAGTGCCAGAATCTGAAACTAGGTCTGCCTGACTGCAACATTAATGCTGTCTTTCTACTGTTTTACTCTGCCTCTAAATGAAAAAACAAAAAAATCCCATACAGGTATACCTTCCACCTTAGGAAGAGGAAAGGGTAGCCAAAACCACTTGCTCTATCAAAATGTACTTGGAGGGAAAAAAATGTACCTTGGTACTGGGTCAAAGACAGTCCCCCAGGACACCAATATAATTTAATATGGCACTTCTTATACTGTAAACCATTCCTTTTTCTTTACTTGATGCAGAAATCTCTTTTCTCTGCGATAGAACTTTCTGCTCCAATTGCCATGGCTAATATTAAACTATGGCTATTTTAATTTTTTCAGAGCTGTTAAGGGACATTTGCTTTTGTTTGAGCCTAAATACATTTGAAGTGCTGGGAGGGTTAGGAATGCTGGCATATTCTTAAGGGTCAGTTTTTCATTCATACATTCAATAATGATTTATTAAGTATTTATTATGTGTCAGGTTCTGTTTCAGGTACTGGGGGTAGACACTAAACAATACAGACAAAAAGCCTTCCCTCTTGCTCCTTGGAATTTACATTCTAAGTTTGGGGAGATAGACAGTAAATCAGGGATGAGAGGTAAATGTCTCATTGAAAAGATAACTGACCAGAGACCTGCAGGAGGAATGGAGTTAGGATTTCCCAAGGAGGAGCTTTCTAGGAAGAGCGAACAGTTTGCATGAAGGCCCTGAGATGGAGTTGTGATTTGTGTCTTTCAGAGAACAGCAAGGAAGCCAGTGTAGTAGAGGTAGGAGTAGTAGGGTCCAGGAAGACGGGAGTAGTAAGACATGAGGGCAGAATGGTAACAAGAGTGAATATAGGGATGGAGGTAGAGTGAAGTGGCAGAGGCTAAGAGAATTTGTAGGCCGTTGCAAGGACTTTGGTTTTACTCAGGGTAAGATGGGAAATGATTGGAGGGTTTTGGGCAGAGAATCGATGTGATCTGACTTAAATTTTAAAAGTGTTACTTTTGCTGCTGTGTTGAGAATAGACTGTAGATGGTGGGCAAGGGTGGAAGCAGGGAGAAGAAAAAGGAGATGGGCAAAAATTAACTGTAGCTTCAATAAGGGTGATAGTGGTGGAGTTGGTGTGAAGCAGTTAGATTCTAAATATAGTTTGAAGGTAAAGCCAACAGAGTAGTTCATCAATAGCATTTATTTAGCAGCCACTGCATCTAGCAACCATGTTTATGACAAAAATACAAAGGGGTAAAAGATAACCTCTCCTTTTCTGTCTCAACTTAGAACATCAGGTATGACTTAGATAAATGGATGAAGAAAAGAAGATGTTACAAAAAGAGAACCATGTGAACAAAGGAAGAGAGACAAGAAGAAATGTGGCACACTGAGAAACAATACTAGATCAATTATGATTGGAGTAGAGACTTGCTGTAGGGGAGTAACGGATAAAAAAAGGTCGTGGAAAGGGAGGGAGTCAGGCTCTGGTAGAAATGGCAGGCATGAAGGGGAAGGAGCTTGAGTCTGAAGAAGACTTGAAGGCTTCTGAGCAGAAAATGATATGAGAAAACAGTGCTTTAGAAAGCTAAATCTGGCAGCAGGGTGCCAGATGGAGAGATGTGGCCAACCGATTGCCTTCTATGCCCTTGACTCAAAGGACTTTATTTCCTTGTATCTGAAAGTAATTGTTTTATAATAAAAGAATACTTTTAGAAAGAAATATCTGGAAAAGGTAGGTACATTAACCTAGCCTACCACACCAGTCAATTTCATTCAGATGATCAAGAGAGTCTCTAGTGACACAGCTAGATCAACTTCACACCAGACTGCTGCTGTGCATACAGGAGATAATGGCTAACTATGTGCCAGCACTATTCTCAATGTTTTACATCCATCAACTCAGTTAATCCACACACTGCCATGGATATGTCTATTATTATCTGCATTTTATAGACAGGACATTGATGCACAGGAAAGTTAAGTAACTAACTCAGAATCACAAACCTAGTAAGTGACAGAGCTAAGATTTGGCAGTCTAGTTATAAAGTTCATGTTCTTGGCTACTATGCTGTACTACCTTGCCAACTACAGAAAATGTTTTTAAAAAATCACTTTTAGATGACAATATTATCAGTGCCCAGTCCTGGATGAGCTTATGATGTGGTCATTACAATAGGTATATTTGAGGCTGCTTCACTCTCCATTTTTCATTCAATCAATCTAAAAAAAAAAAAGACTCTAAAGAGGAAGGGCAGAAAATTCTCCATAGCTGCAATGAAGAATAACTAATTTGATGATTTGTCTTCTTCACACTCACTTCATGCAGCTTTTATTCCTCTATAAAAACAGCACTTTTATTTTTGTTCAAAGAATGCTAGTTAATTAAATGAAGAATCTGGATGGAATTTATATAGCCATTATTGTGCACTGATGGTAATACAGTGTGAAATGTAGTTGGGTGGTAAAAGATGCAGAGGTTTTGATGCTGAATAAATTCATGCTATTTCTTTTGTAAATGTATAACTGTCAGGTTGGTGAATGTGACCCCTTAGCAAAGTTCTAGCCCAGTTACCACTGAATGGCTGTTTAAAAGATTAGTGCATTGAAATGATGACTTTTAGAGGAAGCAGTAAAGAAAAGATAACAGCAGTGTGCCGTATTTAGCAATACAAGATCACATAAATCCATTTTCTCTTTTCCTCCCAGGCTGTCTTCTAATAAATAACTGTACAGCCTCCTATGTCAGTAACAACTGAGCCAGAATTTTCCCAGTGCCTCACCATGAGACTGAAATCCCATCAGGGAAAATGCTGTCGTCTATTTACTGATTTACTATGTACTAGATAGAGTTTAATTCAGTTTAGAAGGTTAGATAATAAAAGAAAAATGAAGATATAGTAGTAAGTCAGAAAATCCACATAAGCATTATGCTTTTTAATACTAAGCAGTGTGAGCAAACATACTAGAAGGGAATCCTGAATTAAGAAGTAAAATCTCTAGCTTATCATTATTTTATTTTTTGGCAACACTGAGGAAATGTCTTCGACTCACACTGGCCCTTTATAAAATGAGGTTTTTCTGCCTCACGATTACATAATGAAACTTTAAAGAGCAGACCAAAGTCTTCTTTGAAAATGTAATCTGAACTAATGAAAATCTTTGTAGGCTACCAATACTTTGGACTTTTGTTGGGACAAAGCACAGTAACAGCTCACACACAGGACAATAAATATACTATGTGTTTTTCCACATACAGTACTTTTCCCCCACAAGGTAACATGATCTAGAATGAAAAAACGTGGGCTTTGAATGGGACATAACTAGGTTAGAATCTCAGATCAGAATTTTACATTTTTAAAAATTTTCTGGCTCTGTAATTCTCTAAGACTCAGTTTGCTCATTTTTATAATGGAAAATCACACCTATTTTATTAGATCAAAACTACTCTCACAAGAGAATTAAAGAAACTATAATAGTTCTTGGCACAATTTTTTCCTTTTCCTCTTTCTTACCTTGAAAAAATATACATAATCACCTGTGTGATCAAAGAGCTAGACAAAATAATTTATTAAGGGTTTTCCTGAGGCACTCAATTAGTAACACCAGCTCTTGAACTTTGGAGAGTTGTTTGGAAACAAAATTTGCACATGTATTTTTTAATGTTAGCAACAATCATGTAAAGCCCTTTCCTCTAGTTATGAGTTGTAATGAATGGCTCCCTATAGTAGAAGGAAAAAGCATTAATTGCAGTAGCACATCTGTAATTAGGCTAACACATTCACATCACTAAATTTAAAAGTTCTGCAATTTTTAAGTTCATCAGTAAATCTTTCAAAATGTCAATAGGTGACAGGAGAAAAATGAGACTGCAAAGAGATATAATGTTTTTGTGCAATGTAACCTATGCTACCAAGCCCTAAAGAATACTTCTCTTATCAGCTTCCTACATCCACTCTTTGGAAAGCCCTTCTTGGTCTTGGTACTATTACAGCTTGTGAAAAAAATTAAGGGTTACTGCAGGAAAAGGGCTATTGAATTAAAATGTTTAAAAGCAAGTTATATCTAGTTTCCTTGACTTATGAGTCTGATTTGTTAAAATATATATAATATACCTTTCAATGGATAATCCCAAAATGCTTTGCAGATATTGACAAATGAAGGTATAACTCACCCCTCAGGCATGAATGTGTATGGGGGAGAATATGATTCGTAGAACTTTTTAACAGACCTCTGACATATGCTTTCTTTTCTCTTTCCTCACTCCCCCTCCATGACTCATCTAGCCAACTCCTCCTCCTCCTTACCTAACCAGTAATTAAGCACTGTGAAGTCTTCATTTATAATGTAATTTGCAGCTGTTGCTTAATTTCCATTCTAACCACTGTATTACTGATTTATGTCTTTATCCTCTCATGCTTGGGTACTATGAAAATCACATCTGTGATCACCCTGCCTACTGTGTTCTTTATTGTATTCTGCATACTTCTGAAAGATTGATTTCCTCAAAATATTGATGAAGTACCACCTTAGGTAACAAACCTAACAACATGGTACATGATAAAATATATCCTCATTCTTCATTCTTCAAAGTTCTCTACTACCTATTCCAAATCAACCTACTTACTAGCTTTAGTCCACTTAACTCTCACATGATTCCCATATCCAAGTACATTAACTTACCACATTTACCAGGTGAAATTCTTCCACTTCCAAGACACTTTGGGTCACATTAATCCTCTAGGTATATATATTTTTCACCTTTTTCCATCATTTAGTTGTTACTTGTCCTTCAAAATCTATCTCAGATTTCACCTTATCTGTTTTTCCATTCTACTTTTGTATAAATGATCTTTCTCTCCTTTTTATCTTTTAGATTTGTCGTCTGTAATTAATCACATATTTAGTACTCTTAACTGCTATCTTGAACTGTCATTAAAATGCTTTATTACCCAACTTTCTAAAATCAAAGGGTCTTGACTGCCGAAATTAGAACACAATCTCTCTGAGAGTAAAAACCCTATCTAATATGAGCAGGTACTCTACTTAACATAAAATGAGATATAACTGAGTTGACAAACCATGAAAATGACTATTTCATTTTTCATATACAAAAACTGCCTTAAGGAACTTTATTAGGCAAGAAGCTTTCATAGGAAATTTCTTCAAAAAAGGGTTCAGATTTATGGGAATATTAGAACTACATTTTATTTAACAATTAAAATAACAATCATAAACTATGCTTTGAGAAACACCATATAATAATAGGCAAATTATTTCATTATATTACTTTTTTAGAGTCTCACTGTGTCGCCTAGGCTGGAGTGGAGTGGCATGATCTTGATTCACCGCAACCTCCGCCTCCCAGGTTCAAGGTGATCTAAAGACATCCACCCACCTCGGCCTCCGAAAGTGATGGGATTACAGGTGTGAGCCACCATGCCAGGCTGCATTATATTCTTTTTATATAAATTTAAAAAAATCTTTTTACAGTATTTATCAAGCAAATAAGACTAAGTGGAATGAAGAAAATACCAATGCTAAAAATGACAATTATACTTGTTTGTCAATTTTATTTCTTGTTTTCATTAAAAATATAAGATTTTAAAATTATGAACATTAATTTATATTTCCTTAAAAATTACAATTTTTGGCCAGGCACAGTGGCTTACATCTGTAATCCCAGCACTTTGAAAGGCCAAGGCAGGTGGATCACCTGAGGTCAGGAATTTGAGATCAGCATAGCTAATATGGTGAAACCTCATGTCTACTAAAAATACAAAAATCAGATGGGTATGGTGGCAGGACCCTGTAATCCCGGCTACTTGGGAGGCTGAGGCAGAAGAATCTCTTGAATTTGAGAGGTGGAGGTTGCACTGAGTTGAGATCACACCACTGCACTCTAGCCTGGGTGACACAGCGAGACTCTGTCTCAAACAAAACAAAACAAAACAAAACAAAACAAAACAAAACAACAAAACCCACAATTTTCCATCATGAGAAATACAGTGCATGTTCTCTAAGACTAAATAATCTTGAAGGTCTTTTTCAACCTTACCTAATCCTTGATTCCACAGTTTAGGTAGCAACACTCATTTATAAAGTGTGTAATAATGATGGATATCTAGAACTTCAAGAAACAAAGATTTTCTTTAGTTTGTGTGATAAAGTAAAATCCATGCTCATTTTGCAAAGAAAGATTGGTTAAGCTTTTGGAAGAAAAACAGGTCAATCAGATTATAATTAGCTCTAATTAACCCTCCCAAGAGCTTTCAACTTTTTTTACCTGCAGCTGCCTTACTCTCCAAAAGGTGCAAAATTGATTTCTGCTTCTAAGCATCAAAGAAAATCAAAGAAACAATTTTCAATCTCCTTTATAAACAGGAGTCCCTAATCAAGGACAGATATAAAAATACATCTAATTGATAAATTTTATCATATGAAACTTGTTCACAATATAAATATTAGTTACAATCCTCTTTGAAAAATATATTTAACCCTGAACATGTATTTTCTGGTTTAATGAAGACATAGAAAAAAAAAAAGCTACTTTCCTAATTCTCCAATTCTGGTTACACAAAAGGGAAAATTTATAGTATTGGAAACTTCCTTTCATAATTGCAGATTAAACTCTTTTCATTGAAAAATGGTACAATTCAAAAGCAACTTCTGGGGTGTTAAATATTAGAATTCATCTGAAATTTGGGACTTAAGGGAGATCTGTCTTTAAAACAGAAATATATCCCTTCCACATTAACCTTTAGAGATTTAATTAAATTGGAATCAAAATTTCATCAAATTTTGTTTTGGAGGAATTTGACCAAGAATTCTAAATTCAAAGCGAGACATAACAAGAGCTAAATAAAAAGATTCTTAAGTTGATGTCGATGAATAAATCAGTGAAAACTGGTAAGCAAATTTTGAAACAACAAGAAATAAAGAAACAAGAGGAAATATGGCCCAAGAATTTAAGGCTTTCATAAAGCAGCAATAGTTGGTACTGACCAAAGAGGAGTTAGATAAAACAGTCATTTACCTAATAAATATTGATTGAAAAAGCAACTAGAAAGACCAGATAGCCCCATACAGACCCTATATTATGTAAGAATTTAATCTATGATAATGATGATAACACAAAATAAAAGTGGTTGCGACAACTATTTGGAAAAACAGTGAAAAGTGCAGACCCTCATCTCATACCATATATCTAACAAAATAATTTCTTAGATGAATTAAAGAAAGATATTACAGGGATCTAGGTAAATATATATCTGAAATATGACTAGGAATGAACTTAAATAAAGTTATAAAAAACGAAAAATCATAAAGACAAAGGTTTGACAACACAAAAACACTTATGTTTAAAAACTTCAAAAAAAATTGGACTGTAATCCCAGCACTTTGGGAGGCGGAGGCGGGTGGATCGCAAGGTCACGAGTTCGAGACCAGCCTGACCAACATGGTGAAACCCTGTCTCTACTAAAAGTACAAAAATTAGCTGGGCATGGTGGCGGGTGGCGGGTGGCGTGCCTGCAATCCCAGCTACTCAGGAGGCTGAGGCAGGAGAATCGCTTGAACCCGGGAGCTGGAGGTTGCAGTAGCCGAGATTGTGCCACTGCACTCCAGTCTGGGCGACAGAGCAAGACTCCATCTCAAACAAACATTAGAAAGGCAATTTGTAGACAGAGGGAAATATGCCCCAGAATTGGTAGAAATAGGGTTAATAACTACAACGTAAAGAGATCTTATAATTACAGTAGTGAAAGGGGAAAAACAGTGATTAAGAATATGAGAGGAGGAAAGAGGAAAAAGCAGTGGTGGGAAGGGGACACAGACAAGATAAAGGGCATGTGGCAGGGGTAGCAGAATACCACTAGCAACCACATCAGGAAATCAGCTGCCTTCAATACTGAAGAACTGTGATGAAGTTCACAGTTTAATTTCAAATCCATGGTTACAGACAATCTTTGATATCTAACATGGATGACGGTTAATCAAAGCAATATTTCCAAATGGTGATTTATTTATGTGGGATTAGGCATGACTAGAGAAGTCTTGTTTTTAACCCTAAAATAGCTTGTCAATAAATCATTTAACACAATGTCATGAGTCCCATACTGAAGTAAGGGACAGAAAGTGTTTCTCACATAGTAAACTGTCAAGATAAGAGTTTTATAGTATTAACTGCCTTATCACTACTTCCTCCTTGGGTAAAATTTACTAGTTTGTCAGCCAAATTAATTTATATTGCTCTAACATTAAGAAATGCAAAATGTTCAGCTTCTAAGTAGATGTTTAAAATATACCCTTAAAGATGTTCTCTTAGCAACTGAATAATGGAATTTTAGTGATGTGTATTTGTTTTTAGTAAAGCAAAGAAAATTATGGGGAGTAATGCCTACTTTTCTATATAGATATGCCTCTAACAACTCACCAGCCACAGGGCACCTATTATGAAATGCTTTCTAGAAAGTGACGATTTTGCTCTATTTTTATTTTTGCTTACTAGATTGAGAGCTCCTTGTAGAACTGTATGTTTAGCATTCACAATGACTCCATATAAAGCACGCATTTAGAAATGTTTCTTAAATTCTCTTACCAGGTCTCCCTTATAAGTTACTATAGAGCTTATAGTACAATTGATGCCAAAGTATGACATGTGGTCCCTAAATAGCCAGAAAATAAGTGGCTCATAGTATGGAACCTAGAACTTTAACAGCATCAGTTCTAACTAGGCCAACCTACTATAGGTAATAATCAAATGAACTGGAAGGTTTCTATGAAGAATTGCAGATTCTTCCAACATTGAAAATTCTGTGATTCTAAATTGAGTTCTATATTATAAATAGGATAATAAAATTTCTCTTAGAATCATTAAGATGGTAAGATCTTTTCTACAATTAAAAAGACAAACAACTATTTGGAAATGATAATTTTGAAATAGACACCTTTGTTTGCCAATGCTTGCTTAGAAGGCTACATTCACCTCTAATGAATCACTAGGTATGGTTGGTGTCTGCGCAAACAGGAATGCCAGCTGGGCTGTCCAAAAGCTATGTGCTGGTGTTCCTTCTCCAAGCTCACTGCTGTTTCTTGGTCAGAGTTTAATGGTGGAGAATACAGGAGTCACTTTCTGAATCACAAAAAAGGAATTAATGTAAAAAAAATCCAACTAAGTTTGTTTAATAAGTTTCTTCAACCAGATTGCTGTCTATCACTATAAGAGCTTTATAACTTCTTTTCTCAAAGAGATTTTAAAAAATCTTTTAAAAATGCCTTTTCCAACTTCCAGGTACACCAATCAAAGCTCATCATCATTGGTCATTAGAGAAATGCAAATCAAAACCACAATGAGATAGCATCTCACGCCAGTTAGAATGGCGATCATTAAAAAGTCAGGAAACAACAGATGCTGGAGAGGATGTGGAGAAACAGGAACACTTTTACACTGTTGGTGGGAGTGTAAATTAGTTCAACCATTGTGGAAGACAGTGTGGAGATTTCTCAAGGATCTAGAACCAGAAATACCATTTGACCCAGCAATCTCATTACTGGTTATATACCTAAAGGATTATAAATCATTCTACTATAAAGACACACGCACACATGCACACATATGTTTATTGTAGCACTATTCACAATAGCAAAGACTTGGAATCAACCCAAATGCCCATCAATGATAGACTGGATAAAGAAAATGCGGCAAATATACACCAGGTAATACTATGCAGCCATAAAAAAAGGATGAGTGCATGTCCTTTGAAGGGACATGGATGAAGCTGGAAACTATCATTCTCAGCAAACTAACACAGGAACAGAAAACCAAACACTGCATGTTCTTACTCATAAGTGGGAGTTGAACAATGAGAACACATGGACACAGAAAGGGGAACATCACACACTGGGGCCTGTCAGGAGGTCAGGGGTGAGAGGAGGGATAGCATTACGAGAAATACCTAATGTAGATGATGGATTGATGGGTGCAGCAAACCACCATGGCACGTGTATACCTATGTAACGAACCTGCACGTTCTGCACATGTATCCCAGAACTTAAAGTATATATTTAAAAAAAAAAAGCCTTTTAAGATAATTGTAGAGATGGAGTCATGATTGGTTGCCTAGGCTGATTTTGACCTCTTGGTCTCAAGCAATCCTCCCACTTTGGCCTCCTAAAGTGTTGGGATTACAGGCATGTATAGGAGAATGTACTCTTTATCCAACCTCCCCCAGTAGTTTCATCTTGCATGACTGTAATAGACTATCACAACTAGGAAACTGACATGGATACAACCCACAACTTTATTTAGATTTAACCAGTTTTAAATGCACTCATCAATAAGAAGGAACAACCTACAGATACACACAAGAATCTAGACGAATCCCAAGGGAATTATTGCTGAGTAAAAAGAACCAATCCCAAAAGATGACATACTGTATGATTCCATTTATGCAATATTCTTGAAATGACAACATTATGGAGATATAGAACAGATTAGTGTTTGCCAGGTGTTAGGGGAGAAGGTAGGATGTGGCTGTGGCTATAAAAGAATAGCATGAGGGATCTGAGTAAAGAGGGTTTTTGGTAGAAAATAAAAGCTGGCATTCTGAGGCCACAGTGACTATCTGAAATGGAAACAGGAACATTTTACTACAGCATGCTTTTAGAACAGAAAAGACTGACAAATATATGTATTTTTCTTCTTTTTCCCTCTGAAGATGAGATAGCATCTTAAAACACCTACTAGTGCTATACTGAAAAACTAGTAAAAATTTAATCACTAAAGAAAAATAAGAGAAATCACATCAATTCTGAAAATTAGAGGCTTTACTGCTTTTTAAATAAATACACAAGAAACACAATCTTTAAAAGTGTGAAAATGTGAAAAGTACTTTAGGAATCACTTATTATTGTTGTTCCTTTTAAAGACACATTTAATTTGTTCTTGGTTTCCTTTGTTGCTTCATCTGAAAACTAAGATAGCTCACATGTCAGCTGCACTAGCTGTTACTTGATTCATGTTCAACCTCAATTGTCCACAGAGAATCCTGTGTTGATTTGACCTTATATTTCTGCCTCAGGACTTCATGCTCTTCTCAAGAACTGAACTCAACCTTTACACAGGTGAGGCCAACTACAACTGGGCTTATCTGAACCCAGAGAATTTGCCAAATGCTTAATATCCCATGTTTCTTTAGGGCAAAGACTGGTTCAGACAAGCTAAATATTTTGGCTTTGGACTGTTCACCAATTCATTGCTGCCTTAGGTCATAACACTATGCTGAAAGAAACTTTAAAAACAACTTAAGTGTGAGAGTAGGCTTTAGAAAGCTGTTGATCAAAGGAAGTCGCTAAGAGTGGCCCATGCCTGTGAAAAGTTGTTAGAACTTGAAGAAAAAATAACAACAATTTCATGGGAAATTGTGCTCATGATTTTAAACTTAAGCTCGGTTATTCTGTAAGACACAAAAACTCATAAAAATACTTGAGTTTTAGAGAACAGTACAGCCAATTCTTTTCAAAACAGTGAGTAGGTATTCTGGTAGCTATCCCTGATTGAATAAAACAACGAAGGTGATCCTTCCAGTGAAAAATGAGCCCTTCACAGCTTGTTTTAATAATTAGGTTATCTATGTGCTTAAGGAATTTACATGGGATGATCATTAGTACTGTAGTAACTTGGTGTCAAGATCTTCAAAAGGATATCAAAGGAAAGAAACTGCCAAATTTCACACCATTTAAATTTCTAGTTTTTAAAAATTTTTAAGAGAAGAGTTATACATACTCTGTATTTATAATTTTTAAAGACTTATTTATTGTGAAAAAAGAAATCAATCTTTGGAAAAATGGAAAGGTATTTTCACTAAAGCATAGGAACTCTTTCATTAACAATAGGTCTGTATCATCAAAATCCTCTTAACAAAATAATATCATTCTATGTACATAAGAAAAGCTGAATAGTATCCATGGTCAACATATTTTAAAATTGGACACTTTCAGGGTTGATTTCGGGTAGTCTACGTTTTTTTACGGTGTTTATGAAATGAATGGTGTTTCAGTATGTATGCATGTGGGTTTGTATACACAGATGTATACATGTATTTTTAATTATTTTTGTTTAAACTGGAAACTATATACTAAGTACTACTCCGAATCCACACATCTTTACCCTCAATCTCATTTATCTTATTTTGTTGATTGCATCATTACAGCCTCTCAGTCACTAAATTACAAAGACTTGACTGTTGTTTCTCCTTATTACTGCACATTTTATCACTGTTAAATCTGGTGGACTTTATCCTCATGGTGTCTTCTGCATAGACCTTTTTGGTATATTACTATTATGATTACCCAGTTAAATCCTCCATTGCCTATTTTCTGGACAAGAGCTTCTCAAATTTTAGGTGTAAACAAATCACCTGAAGACTTGTTAAGTGTAGATTCTGATTCTATAGATCTGGGACGAGACCTAAGACTGCATTTCTAAGTTCCTGATTGCTGATATTTCTCCTGTTGCTGACCACTCTGAGTAGAAAGGATGTAGAGTTCTAGATCAGCATTGTCCAATCACAGTAGCCACTACTTATATGTGGCTACTGAGCACCTGAAATATAGCTAGTTGACTATATTTTAATTTAATTATAATTAGTTTGTATTTAAGTTTAAAAACTCAAGAAATGTAAACTATTTTTTCACAAAACAAGACTTTATTGTTTTGGTAGAACTCTAACTCACTGTAATCACTGCATCATTTAAGATATTATTGTTGAACTGTAATGTCTGTGTCAGGCACATGAGTCAGTTGAGTAGTATACATAAACACGTAACTGATGTGGTCAGTGTCAAAAAATTAATTAATTATAAATCCTTTTTTACACACCAATATGTACACACAGTAGGCTTATCTGAATATTTTATGCAATCAGCCTGAGTTACAATGATACCTAGGTAAATCATATTAGTAATTAAATTAAAATACTTATTTTTATTAGGCTATAATTATTTTTTGTATTTAGTAAAAATTTGTCCATAAAATAAGTATGGATAAAATTAAATTTAAATTAAATGTAAAGTGAAGACATACTACTGATGCAGAATAAAATGGAGATAAATTAGCTAGTAATATTACTGGAACAATGCAATTGCAATTTGCAAAAAGTGTGTTTACTGTAGAAGAAAATTTTGAAATATATATAAAGTGAGCAATATTAATAGCCATTTTTGCAAATTAATGGTGAATTTGATAAGAAGTTTCGTATTAGCAGTAAAAAAAAAATAAATAAAATTAGTCACCAGAAGTAAATGTCCAACATTTGTAACTATAAAATGGCTAGAATTTTTGCACAAAAAAGAAAACCATTTTTAGATTGAGATAGTAATTTCAGTTATGATAAAAATACTGGGAAACGTATTTCATAAAAAATGGAGGATATTCAATTAAGTAATAAAACAAATGCCCATCGACTATAAGAACTTTCTAAGAATATCAACGATCAATTGATTAAAATAGCTTTCAGTGGGCCATATCATGCAAGAGACACCACCAAATTCATCCTTCAGGCATGTACTGCCTCAAAGGGTGTCCAAACTTATGATAAAATGTTGATTTGCAGCCTAAAAAAATCAAACTTGCAGTGTAGATATTTTTAACCCTTTTACATCTGTCAAAAAAGAGTTTCAGGTAGATAATAAAAAACAAGTTTTCATCATGATAAATGGTGCTCCAGCTATGTTGCATCGAAAATTTAAATTTATTAACCCCATCAAAAAGTGGGTGAAGGATATGAACAGACACTTCTCAAAAGAAGGCATTTATGCAGCCAAGAAACATATGAAAAAAGCTCATCATCACTGGTCATCAGAGAAACGCAAATCAAAACCACAATGAGATACCATCTCATGCCAGTTAGAATGGCGATCATGAAAAAGTCAGGAAACACAGATGCTGGAGAGGATGTAGAGAAATAGGAATGCTTTTACGCTGTTGGTGGGAGTGTAAATTAGTTCAACCATTGTGGAAGACAGTGTGGCGATTCCTCAAGGATCTAGAACCAGAAATACCATTTGACCCAGCAATCCTCTTACTGGGTATATACCCAAAGGATTATAAATCATTCTACTATAAAGACACATGCACAAGTATGTTTATTGTGGCACTGTTCACAATGGCAAAGACTTGGAACCAACCCAAATGCCCATAAATGATAGACTGGATGAAGAAAATGTGGCATATATACACCATGGAATTCTATGCAGCCATAAAAAAGAAAAGACTTCATGTCCTTTGCAGATACATGGATGAAGCTGGAAACCATCATTCTCAGCAAACTAACACAGGAACAGAAAACCAAATACTGCATATTCTCACTCTTAAGTGAGAGTTGAACAATGAGAACACATGTACACAGGGAGGGGAACATCACACACTGGGGCCTGTCGGGCGGTGGAGCAAGGGGAGGGAGAGCATAAAGATAATACCTACTGCATGCAAGGCTTAAAACCTAGATGTCGGGTTGATAGGTGCAGCAAACCACCATGGGATATGTATACCTATGTAATAAATCTGCACGTTCTGCACATGTATCCCAGAACTCAAAGTAAAATTAGAAACAACAACAACAACAAAATTTGAATTTATTGACATTTTCAAAGAAGAAAGAGGCTGCTTTATTGTTTTATTCCACCGTATGATACATATTGAAAATATTTGTGCTTAGTTTTCTCAAGCTGATTTTATGAAAAGCATCATAGATACAGTTGCTAACACTGTTTAGTATACGCACGGAAATTGAGTCATCAGTAGTTTATAAAACTGTTAAAAGAAAAAAGGAGGACAATACATTTTCTGATGCTATGTTATTTGCCAATACTTCTTGGCTGAGTTATGAAAGAGATTTACAAAGATTTTCTGTACTTTTAACTGCAATTAAAGGTTTTCTTAAACAAAAGGAATGTGCATCTATTATTCAGTAACCAGACAAAAGAAAATGGCATTTTCTCACTAATATCAGTGCATGTAAATGAGTTAAACTACAAACTACAAGGAAAAGGAAAGTTTATGAAGCTAGATAAGTATAAGAATTTATAGTGAAATTGAACTTTTTCATAATATAAATAAAAAATAATGACTTTACCTATTTTTCTACTATAAGCTAATATGTAGATCTTAATTACTGATAGTGTTACATAAATTGGCTATGAAAACTGAAAAAATTTTGAAGTATGCTTTCTTCATACTGCTAAATTTAGAGTTGCTTTTGTTATTTGTAATACTCCTTGAATTTGATGCTAATATTTTTTGTAGAGTCGGGGGTTCTCCATGCTGCCCAGGCTGGAATGGAACTGCTGGGCTCAAGCAATCTGCCTGCCTTGGCAGATCTCCCAAAGTTTTGAGATTACAGGCATTAGCCACTGGGCTTGGCCAGTTTTTTTGTTTGTTTTTGAGACAGGTTCTTCCTCTGTTGCCCAGGCTGGAGTGCAGCGGCATGATCATAGCTCACTGCAGCCTCCATCTCACAGGCTTGAATTTTATGCTAATAATACTGAGCTGACAAGAATTAGTGACGGTACTTAACAGATGTAGCTTTGAAAAGATCTTGCTTAAAAACAAATTCTTCTTAGAAAATAAAATAGTTTTGTTAGTGTGGATGTAAACATTAAAAGAAAAAGATTTTTGGTATTCAATTCAGTCATTAGAAACTTTAAAAATAAGTTTGGAACAATTTGAGTATGTGAATTTACTTTTTCAACTGTAAATTTTATTAAATCTAAGCACAGATCCAGTATTTCCAATGAAAATTCAGTGTAAAAATTGAGATGTGCTCTAAATTTTAAAAACACTAGATTTCAAAGATACAGTATAAAAAAGTAAAAATATCTCATAATGAATTTTAAAACTATTACTGCATGCTAAAGTAATATTTTAGATAAATCCAACTAAATAAAATATATTAAAATTAACGTTACCTGTTTCTTTTTCCTTTTTTAAAAATGTAGCTCTTAGAAAATATAGCAATATATTGTGGCTTTCATTATATTTCTAAGGGACATTGCTGTTCTAGACTATTACAACAGCCTTTTATCTGATCTTCGGTTACTTCCCAACTTGCTGTCAGTTTAACCTTAAAGTATATCCTCCATTTATCCCTTTATCCATTCACCAAATGTTTGAGTACCTAATAACAGCTATTGTTGTAAGATAAATCAGAGAACAAATCCAAGATAGCTGTCTTCATGAAGCTTATCCTCCAGTTGGGGGACACAGATAAAGAGCAAAACATAAGTAAATTATTTAAGATGTAAGATAGTAATAGTTATACTAAAAGAAACTCCTCCACACACAGTAAGGGTCAGAGGAAAGATGGTGCAAAGAGACCAGATGAGCTGGAGAATGAGTAAATGGGTGGAGGGGAGAAGTGTGGAAAGAGCTGAGGTACTTTAAAAGGAGTGTTAGGATGGGGAAAGGACAGCAGGTCATGTAGGCTCTCTTAGGCTTTAACAGTTACTTGGAGGTTTCTACTTGCAGCATTTCTGCCTTACTTTGACTGAGATGGAAAGTCCTGGAGAGTTCTAAGTGCAGTTTTAAAACAATATTTCTGGCTGCTTTGTTCAGATTAGACAGTATGGGAGTGAGGCAGGGTAAAAGTAGGGTGATCTGGTAGGAAGCTATAATAGCAACACGGGTGGGACCTGATGGCGGCTTAGACCACTGATGGAAGTGGTGAAAAGTGGCAAAATTCTGTGATTTCTAAAAAGTAGGCCCAACAAGTTGGTTATGGAGTATGAAAGAAAGAGTGGGGTCAGATTATACGTGGAGACAGTTGTTCATTTTTCTCTCCTTGTCAAATATTTTAAATGGCAGTCCTCTAAGATCTTAGGCTGGTATTCAACTGCTTATATGTGTAGGCCCCAACACACCCACCCAAATGTCATTTCCTAACAGCTTCATCTTTCCGTGTTTCCCTTATGTTCCTGGGCCTTTGATAGTGATGTTGACAAAAGAATACATGTCAAAACTAGTATTCAAAATTAGATTCCTGACAGGTTTAGGCTCTTAAATTCTCAAGTCCTATGAAAAAATTATAAGGTAGGTATTATTAACACTTTTTCAGACATGAAGACAGAAATATATTAACAAATAACTTAAAGTTAGCATAGAAAAGGTTTATTTTGACCACAAACACAAGCAAATTTCCCCTTTTATGCCATGATTTTCATGCTGTTTTCTCAGCCTGAAATGCTCTGCCTTTCTGTGTCTGGGTCAGCTCACGTGCCACCTTCTCTATGAAAAGTCCCCTTATGCCCTCAGTTAAAATTACATTTTCCTCCTCTTTATTAAATAGTTAATACAAATCATTTCCACCTCTTAATATTTTTTCTTCTATTATTTGTAATATTTGTTGAGTGGTATGTGCTATACACATTATCATCTATGTGTATTATCTTAATACCTCTAATGTTATTGTGAAGGATCCTATTATCAAACCCATTTTGCAGATGAGGAAGCTGAGACCCATAAAGGTGAAGTAGTTTGACAAAGGTCAAAAGCTAGCAAGGAGCAGGGTCAGGGTATAAACCAAAGGTATAACTCCAAACCCCATTATCTACTGCACTTATCCTTAGGCCAATTCACTGTGTTTTTGTTTTTGTTTTGTTTTTGAGATGAAATATCACTCTATTACCCAGGCTGGAGTGCAGTGTAGTCTCAGCTCACTGCAGCCTCCACCTCCCAAGTTAAAGTGATTCTTGTGCCTCAGCCTTCCGAGTAGCTGGGATGACAGGCATGTGCTACCATGCCCAGCTAATTTTTTTGTATTTTTAGTAGAGATGGGGTTTCACCATGTTGGCCAGGCTGGTTTTGAACTTCTGGCCTCAAGTGATCCACCCACCTTGGCCTTCCAAAGTGCTGGGATTATAGGCGTGAGCCACTGTGTTTGGCCAATTCACTGTGAACCATATAAGATTCTCTCTTTTGTTTATATATTTTTTCATATATTCTTTTTTTGTCTTATTAAATTCTAATACAAATTAGCCTTAGATTACTTATTCATGTAGACATGACCTTTCTTAATAACAGAAACTAATCCTTTCACAGAAATAAATACAGGAGGGCCTCATGTGGAAAAAGTAGGTACTGCTAGAAAAAGAAAAAAACTGCTATTTTTCTTTAGATTCACATCTTACATCAGCCTTTAATACAATTATTATTTTATCAATCATGGTTGATATTCTAAAGTTTATATATTCCAAGCCTTTAGGAGAAAAGAAAAATGTAAAGTTAGGAGAAAAATCCCCTAATTTATCCTACATATAAAAACTAACAAGAAAGATTTGTAAATGTCCATTTTCAGGATGCAAACAATAAAATGTAAAAAGATCTGGCCATATAAACTCATGGAGGTATTAAAGATACAGAATGAAAAGCACTAAAAAGTCATATCAATTAAAGTACAAAAATATTTAATAAAATCAGGGTCCGAAAATTGGCCCCAAAATAGAGGACTTTAAAAAAACTTGACTTTGGAAATAATTTCAAATATTCAGTTGAGCTGCAAGAATAGTATAAAGAATATCCTCATATCCTTTACCCAGATTTACCTAATTCCCCAGGTTCATCCTTTTGCCAACATGTTCATGAGTGAGAAACAATATATTCTTGTAAGCCACTGATAGTAAGTGGTTGTGGCTGAGATTTTGCATGTTCTCAATCTCGCTCACATATTTATTCATATATGTAATATTTATACACAATGCAATTACATATATGTGTGTAAATAACACACACGTATATATAAATATACATGCACTTTTTTAACCATCTGAGGGTAAGTTATATATATCATGGTCCTTTATACCTAAAAACTCCAATATTTCCTATGAATAAGGATATTTTCTTATATAACCACATATTTCCTAAGAATAAGGATATTCTTTTATATAACCACAGTACAGTTAACAAATTTAGGAATTTTAACATCAATTCAATGCTTTAATCTACCATCTGTATTCCAATTTTGTCAACTGACCCAATAATATCCTTTATAGCATTTTTCCCATTCCGGTAGAGGATCCAGTCTGGAGTCAGATGCTGTATTTAGTTTTCACGTCTCTTTAGCATCTTTTAACCTGTAAACTTTTATTACCTTTTTTTTTTTTTAAGAAAATAGCATTGACATTTCTAAAGAATACAACCCATACACACACACACACACACACACGTCATACACGTCTTTTTTTTTTTTTTTTTTTTTAAACAAAACTTTCTCTCATTTTGAGCTTGCCTGGCATCTCTTCATGGTTAGATTCAGGTTACACATTCTCGCCCAGAAAATTACACAGGTGATGTTGTAGTCATTTTTTGGGCATCATATTTGGAGTCACACAATGCCCATATGTTCTTCATTGGTGATATCAACATTTAGCACATTTAGCAACATTTAGTCAAGGTGTTTTCTGATTTCTCCACTGTATAATTGCTATTTTACCCCCTTGCAATTAATAAGCAGTTTGTAGAGAGATACTTTAAAACCATGTAAATATTCTGCTCTTCATCAAAATTTTCCCCTAAATTTAGCATTGAATGATTCATGCCTGATCAAGTCTTTATTAAAATAGATATAAAATACTGATTTCCAAATCTAGCAGCTTCTCTGCAATTACCAGTCAGTATTCAACATCCTACTATAGGCAAAAGTACTCCTTTCTCCCTATTAATTAATTAATCAATTTACGAATGATACCGTGAATTATGATTTCTTCTATAGTCTGCAATACATTACTGTACTAAATTATTTTGGTACTCAAGTTCTTCCATATTTGGCCAGTGGAAGCCCCTTCAAGCTAGTTCCTGTGATATGCCCCTGTCATTTTGAGCATGTCCTTATTTTCTGGCATATTAAGATATTCCAGGCTTATATTTTACTTACCCTTCCTCGTTTCTGAAATTTGTCATTTCTCTGAGTAGCCTGGCTTTCTTCTAGTGGGGAGTGGTATCTGGACACTTAGATATAGTAATGTGCTCACTGTTATTAGGGTGTCTGTTTCTTAGCCCTTTAAGTTGACAGAGCTAGGGAAAATATACATATACAGATAGTCCCTGACTTATGATGGTTTGACTTAATGTCTTTTTTGACTTTATAATAGGCTTACTGGGGTATTAAACACATTTTCTACTTGATATTTTCAACTTGGATTGGGTGTATCAGGACATAGCCCCATTGTGTTGAGGAACATCTGTATATATACACATGCATATATATAATACACATGTGTACATACATGTTCATATGCACATATATATAAAAGAAATGATGTATTCACAATGATACATCCAATTCAAGCCCATCCCGCAGAGTTCTTTCCTTCTTTCTTTTTCCTTTTAAGAGACAAGGTGTCACTATGTTGCCCAGGCTGGAATACAGTGGCTAGTCACAGGCACCATAATAGCACACTGTGGCCTCAAGCCATCCTCCCACTTCAGCCTCCTAAGTGGCTGGAACTATAGATGCATACCATCACACCCAACTCAGGGTCCTTTCTTGACTTCATTCATTCTATTTTGTCTTTTCTTTTTCATTGAGATTCTGCTTCTCAACAACAATGAACACATTTGCTCAGACCTATAAAGCATCTAAAATTGTTTCAGAACTGCTTTGCCCCACCACTAAAACAATAAAACAAAACAAAAAACATACCAAAAAAAAAAAAAAAGGTTTAGGACTTGTATGAAATTCCTTCCCAACTCAATTCCATCCTGACAAAACACTGAACACAAATACTGCATTCACTAGTTGCTTGAATTGGTTCTATCTTTGTTTTTTTTCCTTACCATAATTATGGTATTCATTTGAAATACAATTAGATTCATTTTCTTCAGTACACTTGCAGTTTTAGGTTTATTTTCCCCTTTCCATCTTAATTTTTAATATATTTTTCGAATGAGTAGAATATTAACATGTGCACAAAAGTAAATATTACATGAAAAGGTATTCTTAGAGAAGTGTCACTCTTTCCTGTATCTTAACATGCATATCTACCCATGTTGTAGGTAATCAATTTCATTGCTGTGTAGTTTATCCCTCCCTTGATTTCTTTTACAAAAATAGGCAGGTGTATTTTTAATTTTCCTTGTTCAGAAAAGATACAGAAAGGAGTGACACCTCTCTAAGAATACCATTTCAGGCCCGGTGCAGTGGCTCACACCTGTAATCCAGCACTTTGGGAGGCTGAGGCAGGCAGATCACCTGAGGTCAGGAGTTCAAAACCAGCCTGGCCAACATGGCAAAACTGCATCTCTACTAAAAATAATAAAATTAGCTGGGCATGGTGGTGCACACCTGTAATCCCAGCTACTTGGGAGGCTGAGGCAGGAGAATCGCTTGTACCCGGGAGGTGGAGGTTGCAGTGAGCTGAGATCGTGTCCCTGCACTACAGCCTGGATGGAACAAGACTTCGTCTAAAACAAAAACAAACAAACAAAAAGAATACCATTTCATGTAATTTTTACTTCTTACTTCTAGGTACATGTTAATATTCTGCTTCTCTTCCAGGAGGAGCAATTTGTCTGATGATGTTCATTCTCCAATTCCTTTGGTAGTTGCTTATTATTAAATGTTTAGGTTCTGGAGTTATTTTTTATTTGGGGATGTCCTTCGTCATCCCCCAATGAATGTCATCATTCTTTAGACGGTTTGACTTAATGATTTTAGAAGCTACAAGTTCTATGGTAGTATAGATTTAACTGGCATTTCTTTTATTATGAGAGAAAGAGATTGAGTATCTTTTCATTTGTTTAATGGACATTTTTATAGCTTTTTTGATGAATTATCTGTTCAGGTCTTTTGCCTATTTTTCTATATAATTTTGGTTTCTCTTCAACTATTAAAACTTCTAACTGGTTATTATTTGTGTATATGGATGCAATTTAGTTTTGCATCTTAATTTTATATCTTGCTAGCTTATCAACTTACTGAGTTACTTTTATCACTCTCTAGGGTATTCCAGATTACTACCATATCATCTGCAAAAAAAGACAGTTTTATTTTTTCTTTTCCAAGTCATATGCCTCTAATTGCTTTTCTAGTCGAACTGTATCTTCTTTTTTGTGCCATTTTTATTAAGTTTATACATCAACGCTATACTTGCTTCATGAAAAGAATTTGGAAATTTTCCTTCATTTTTTATACTCTGAAACAATTTATATAGTTTTGAGACTGTCAAAGGTTTGGTTAAATTTCTCTGTGAAACCATCTTGCCTGGTCCTTTTATCTAGAATAGTTTCTTGATAACTTACTTTATCTCTTCTACAGAAAATGGCCTTTTAGGCTTTCTATCTTTACTCCGGTCAGTTTTGGCAAACTATATTTTTTGAAAAACTTTTTAAAAAATAGGTGAGTTGATCTTATTCATGTTAATTAAGATAACCATTATGTTTGGTTGCAGTTCTATAAAATTTTCTTATGTTGAAATTATTGTGTATATTTACTGCATTTCTTTGTGTGTCCTTTTTACTTAAAAAATTCTTTTTGGTGTTTATGAAGGTTTGTATTTTCATTCTATAGGTTACCTTTCCATTATTACTTTTTAAGTGCTTTCTATCTCCTCTATTTTTACCTAATTTTTATCTGATATCAGTTTTAAATATTTATTGACTGCTACGCTTTGCTTATATAACAAAATGATGTATTCTGTTTTCCTCTTTTTCCTTTCCTATCCTCCCATTAAAAAATTTGCATCTTTTGACTTTTGTTAACACATGTAATGTTCATGCTATTTTTTTCATCCATGCACTGACTCATTTTAGTCTCACCTGTACAATAAAATATATGAAGTTCTCACCATTTGGGAACATTTTCCAAAGTTATTTTAGGCATTTTTTAGTTGGATAAAACTCATCCTATCTGAAGGTCTTCAGGAATATCATGTGTGAAATATTCCCTTAGTACTGGTATATCACAAACTAGTTTTCTATGGCCTTGATATTTTAAAGTCAGGTTGGCTATATAAAACATTTTTGTATACTTTCTTTCTTTCCTTTCATGTCCTGAAAATGTTGTTCCACTATTGCCTTACTTTGCATGTTGTTTTGAGAAACCCAATGCTGGTCTAATTCTATTGCCTTCATAAGTTGCTTAATCTTTTTACTTGGAGGCACTGTGCATTTATTTTCCTCTAAAGTCTAATAATTTTACTAGAACATATTGTACAGTAATCTTTCCAGGTCAGATTTCCACAGTACCTATATTAGATTCAGGTCTTGTTTTAATTATAGAAAGTTTTCTTGGATTATAGTTCTAAGTATTAGGCTGTTCAGTTATTTTGATTGATTTCTTTAAGAAACTCTTTTACTTCTTGATTATATTTTCACTTTCCTAGTTGCTTTTCTTGTTTTCTTCATTGCTTTTTCACTTGATTATATTCTTCCTGGAGCAACTTGTAATTTAGTTTTCATTTCTGATAGGATTTTGTCTCTTCCTTCTTTCCTAAGTTTTATCTACTCTCATTTCACTTTTTCCTGATTTTTTGGGGGGTGATCAATATCTATTATTACTATTTTTTAAGTTTCTCATTTGAGATGTGTTTTTCATAGCCCAAATGCTTATTTGAGGAAATTCCCTTGAGTATGGAGTGTGACGTTACATTTTTCTTAAGTTTTGTGGTTAAATTGTTTTGGAAAGTTTTCATCAGGAGGAAAGCTTTCATTGATATCATCTGACTTTTTCAGTTGTTTTATAATGATGGAGATAGAATTTTTGTTCTATACTTTTTTATTTCACAGAAAAAGTTCTTAGTTCAAGAGCACTCTCTTCTGTGCAGTTTCTTTTATGGATCTTGTTTTGATGGTCATAGGGTAGGGTGGGTGGATTAGTAAGTTGTGTTCTGCTTTCATTTCTATAAGCTCCTTAATTTTCCCTTCTTATTTCCTTCTTTCCCATCATTGCGAAGTCTCCAAGGAATTCTATCCATTCTCTATTGATCTGGTTCTTCCTCAGAAACAATGATTCTTCAAGGCTGCCATTTTTGATTGCATTCATACCTTGAAGTCTCTTTTTTTGTAGCTAGTGCTAAGAACCACCAAGTCTTGACATATGGCCAGTATTTTGGCATTTATGTTTACATTTTCTCTTTCTGGGGGTGATTTTGTTTGTTCTTCATCTAATTCATAGTTTCTCTCTACTCTTTATTTCAGAATTTTTCAAGCCTTGCTTCCTCTGTTCTCTGTATTCCAGGTTTCAGTAAAGGCAAGCTTCAGGAGTTTTGTTGGAATTATTATTTTTCTTGTTGCATTTATATGTACTTTAAAGGCTGTGGTGTTTTTTTGTCACATAGTCATATTCAAAATATGGGTCCTGTATGGTTTTGTCTGCTTTCTTTGTTGATTTTATGTTTTCTAGGGGGACTGTGTGAGGGAGATTCAAAATCAGGTGATCACTGTTGATCTCTAACAATGTTCTCTTATTTATATTTTGTCATTTGGGTTTTCATTTTATGATATTGTCATATATTTGTTTTATAGTGAGCTACCTCAAATTCTTTGAAGAATAATGCAAAGTGAAAATAAATATTTGCTTTTTATTATTAACAAATAAATGTAAAAAATGCTCTGCCTTGATGACTTTTTTGTTCTTTAGTAAAATGAAGTATGAGTAACAAAATAAAAAAGAAAAAGAAAAAAGGGGAAATGAAAGAAAAGAAAAAACAATGGAGAAGTAATGAGATTGGTTATTTTGGTCTATGGATATGTTTTTTTCAAAGCAATTTCAAAGAGGTTTTAACATTGTTTTGAGCAATAGTAGCAAGACTTTAGCATAGGTACAGCCTCCAAAAGTGATTGCTTTTAAGCTCTATGCTGTTTTGTATTATGTAATATGTATCAGGAAGCTCTGGGATATTGTAAAGAACCACTGCTTTATAATTATACCTCATATGTTCACACACACACACACACACACACACACACACACGAGCACATATATACAAAATACATATACTTACTTGTTTCACATTCTGGAGCTCTTCTGTCAATTGTTTCCTTTGCTTATCTGATTCCAATAATTTTTCCTATATTTAAAAACCACCAAATTAACAACTTGTTATGAAAGTATCAACAAGTGTGACTTCTTAGTCCCTTGTTTCAAGGCCTATATTCCCAAATATCAAATTGCTACAATCTGAAAATATTGCTCCTAGTCATTTTTCTGGCTTTACATGAGGCACTTAAAAGTAATTAGTTATTTACAGTAAATTGTGATGTAAATATACTTTTTATTACCTTAATTTTGCAAAATCTCAAAATATAAGCTCTAACAGAAGCCAGTTAAGAATACAAATGTGTAAATATTAACACAATTTTGGTTAAGCTATCATTGCCAAAGAGATACCAAATTGAAGAGCATTATTATTACAAATTAGAATTAAAGGTCTTCGACCATACAAAAGAGGGCATATGATGAGACTGGCTCACCTCTTAATTTCCTAATTTAATTTTAGCTTATTCTTGGAAGATTATCCATGAAAAGGCATATATGACTAATGTAAACAAAACATAAAATAATAGTTATTAAGATTAATATTATACATACACATAAAATATCTTTGGATTTGAAATTAAGTCAAGCATATACCCTACGATGTCCATTTTTATTAATTATATCTTAAATAAATCCACATTTTATTGGTCAAATCAGAAATACTAAGAGTAATTTAAGAGCCATTAAATACAAACCTGAACAGAGGAATTGCTCGAACATTAAATTGAGTGGTAAAGATTCATGGCAATATTACAATGTTTAAAAAAGGCAATATCCTTTCTGGTATATTTCAGCTTATTCTTGTCTAAGAGGTGAAATGAAGGTATATGAAAATGAATATAATATAGCAATCTAATGACTATGCCACAGGAGCCAAGAGACTGCTGGCTCCTGTGATTTTATGTTCTGGCAAGTCACCTTCACTCTTTGTGCCCTAGTTTTTTTGTATCTGTAAATGGAAAATATATCTATTTTCCATTCACCTTTGCAAAGCAGTAGCAATGTGAATTCTGCAGAAAGCCTTCCTTAAATAAAGCCCACAGCACTTTTAAAAACTATTCTTGCAAGATAAAAATTAGCTATTGACATAAAATTATCTTGGTTTCATTTTTATTTGTACCTCATATTAGACATGAAGAATAGAGATGTCACAGGATAATGAAAAGTGATGAGACACCACCTAAATGCTTTATGAACTTCATTTAACAACCTCTGCTTTTTATGAGTGTACAATACAAGTAGAAAAACTGAAAACAAAAACATTACCTTTAACGAAATATTTATTGCTTTGTATACTACTTTATATGGCTTCTTTAACTGGCCAGCCAATAGGTAGGTTTTGAGGTAAAGGTAATTATAACATGTAAAATTTGTTTTATCTGGAATTTTTGTACCATATTCTAACCAACTGAGCTAGCTGGTTGCCGGCTTATCTGGGAGTTTAGGTTTTGTCATATCAGGGTATATTCAGTTACATTTCATGAACTTTAAAGGTAAATCCTGATTTATTGAATGACTCCTCAGGGAAGTCTTATTGAAATGTTAAATTAACATGACATATACACTTTCAAATTAACATTCTAATAATTACTGTTGATATTAAAATAAAATCAAATATATCACTAAAGTTAACAATGATAAACTATAAGGAAATGAAAAAGATCTGAGAGCCTCTGAAAATTCTGATAAACCACAAGTCTAATGGTTTAGGTGGCGATAAAAGAATACATAAAAAGTTATCTTATTAAGGTAACCAACACTGGGGAAGTTTTCTAAGAGAATATAAGGAAATCATTGTCAATGTATTTTTAAAACTAAATTTTTATTTTCCATCAAAACAATTGTTGCACTAAAAAATGTGGAAAGATAGCGGTTTCAAAGGTAAGAAAAGAAATATATAAAATACTCTTATAGTAGTGAAATGCTCATATACTTTAGGAAGGAATGTGAATTGGCAAAACCTTTTCAAAGGGAATATGGTAACATATGCAAAATTTTAAGTGTCTATATCTTTTAATAAAGCAATTATATTTTCAGACATTCATTCTGTGTATATACTGTACAAATGCCCAAAGATACATCTACAAAGCTGCTGAAGATGAAATTATTTTTAAAAACTGGAAATAGTCTAATGTCCATCAATAGGGAACTGGCCAAATAACTATTTAATGTATAGGACAGTTATTGAGAAGAATTTGGTAGATCTGTGTATATTAACCTGAAAAGCTGCCTGAGATATAATTCTTATAAAGAGAGAGAGAGAGAAAAAAAAAGAAGGCAAGTTGTAAAAAAAAAAAGTGTGGATGAAGCGACTTACATAGAAGTGAAAATACACACATACTGGAAAAAAATTTTTTAAGGCTTTATTATTTTTTGAAGCGGTTTTGGATTCATAGCAAAATTGAAGGGAAAGTACAGAAATTTCTCACATACTCCCTGTCCCCACATATACATAGATTTATTTATTTTTGTTTTTATGTTTTAAATAGTAGAGATGGGGTCCTGCTATGTTGCCCAGGCTGATGTTAAACTCCTGAGCTCAAGTAATCCTCTTGCCTCAGCCTCCTAAAGTACTGCGATTAAAGGTGTCAGCCATCATGCCCTGCCTATTTTTAAAAAATATAATTTTCTGTGTAGAGAAAAATCTATGAAAAGATAAATAATATATTTGCAACAATGGCTTCCTCTAGAGGTTGAGATTATAAAAACTAAGGTAGCAAAACAAATTTTCTTTCCTTTTGGTGTAAAGATTTTCTATTTAATAAAAATTAAATAATTATCAATATACTATACCTTATTTAATAAAATAATTTTAAAAATATGTGCCTATGGTGAATTAGTGGTAAATCAAGTAGTTATGTTGCTTTTCCTAAAGATTTGGAAAATATAGCTTTCTATAAAAATTAGGATATAATTTAAATGTAATATTCTTCTAAAAACAGAATGAAACCACATAAAGAGAATCAAGGCCAGACATGGTGGCTCACACCTGTAAACCCAGCACTTTGAGAGGCTGAGGTAGGTGGGTCATTTGAGCCCAGGTGTTTGAGACCAGTCTGAACAAAATAGTGAGACACCATCTCTACAAAATAAAAATTTTTTAAAAAATTAGCTGAGCATGGTGGCATGGACATGTTGTCCCAGTTACTTGGGAGGTTGAGGTGGGAGAATCGCTTGAACCCAGGAGGTTGAGACTGCAGTGAGACGTGATTGCAGTATTGCACTCCAGCCTGGGCGACAGAGTGAGACCCTGTTTCAAAAACACAAAACAAAAACAAGAATCAAAAAACCAAACAAACAAAAAAAGAGAAGAAAAATGTTATAGTATATTTGGGATATGTGTGTTTTTTTCCTCTCTAAAATAATATTGTCTTAATTCCAAATTACGTTAGCAAAACATGATGTCCCTTAAGAATAGCCCTGCACATGAAAAAAAATGTATTTCCCAAAGAACTCACAGGATCCAAAATTGCCACGACTTGCTTTATTGGCTCTTCATCTAATTCTGCCCTGGCCACCAATGAGACAGAATAAAAAGGATAAGAAGAAACCTCAACAGAAGACATGAGCAAAAACCATTGTTCACACTAAATGTTGCACAGATATTGTGAAATATAAATATGTAGACCAAAAATTAATTCTCTAAAGGCCAACTGAATAAAGAATCTGATTTTTACTATTTGATATTAATATTTTTCCATTAAAAATAAAATTAAGCCCCAATGCTTCAGAATCCAATATAGGATTTTTTTCTTTTTCTTTTTTTTCTGAAGAAAACATAAGGAAACTAAATTAGAGGTTACCTTAAGTGTATTTACTTCTTTCAAGGCATCATCTCTTTCACACTTGAGCCTTTCCATTTCATCTGCTTCTGAAGAATCACAAGGAAGAAGCTATCAACATTAAAATATAAGAGAAAGGTTGTGCATTAGATGCTAATTATGAGAGGTAACATAAAAATCCTTTTTGACTAATCTTAGGCTTTTGTATTCTAATAACAAAATTCAGTTTCTTATGTTGGAGTCATTTGATTAGATAAAAGGGGATATTAAAGTATTAAAGCAATTTCATTCATTTTAACCTTACATTGTTGTCACTTATAATAGAATTTTGATTTTATTGTCACCTTTATCATTATTTTAACAATATAATTTTCCTTAAAATTCCAAATTCGAAGACTGTGTTTATAATGTCAAAAAGACTTCAGGAATTACCAACATAAACTATTCCCTAAAGACATTCATTCTAATAGCATGGTATCTAAGGCTAACAAAATGCTGTACATTATAAATCAGATGGTTTACACGAGCCTAGTAAAGTATATTTATCGATTATGTATCTGGTTTTAACTAAATGAAATGTAATGCAACAGACAAGCGGCTTAAAAAGATTCCTGCACAGAAATTGTAGATTGAAGATAATATTAATAATTTATGCACAAGTGAATAACAATAACAAAAAATGCAGAGATGACCATATCTCGTACATCTAGCATGATGTCTCTGACTGTCAATTACAATGTAAAAACAATGATAGTCTAATCAGACATAAAAATCCAAGTTTAACTACAGCCATCTCCTACGTGGAAGCTATAACAACTAAAGAAAATATAATTTAAAGGACTAAGTGGAGAAAGTGGTTGTTATGTAAGCATGGGCTTAAAGCAGGGCCCTTTAGATAGGTAAGGCAAATGTGGAGTAGAAAAAAAATAATAAAAACAATTAATAATATCAACCACTTATTGGAAACTTATATGTGCAGATGCATTGCTAAAGACTGTATATATTCAATATCAATCACCTTGTCTCCATTTTACAGATGAAGAAACAAGCTCAGAAATGTTAATAACTTGCCTAAGGTTTCACAGCTAACAAATGGCCATTCCAAGAGTCCCACAAATCATAGTCTCTGATTTTTATTAAAGATTCAACAAAAAACATGGTGGAATGGATATAATAAACTCATATTTGCTTTCCAAACTCCAGAATAACAGAAGTAGGAATTATTCTTCATATTTGGGGAGAACTTATTTCCCTGAAGATCACTGGTTCTTTTTGGTCTGTCACATTAGCTTTTGGGTATCTATGGACATTGCCCATAATTTACATGATCTACATTCTTTATGTCTCTGTTACTCTGCTCTCTCAGAAGTACTCAACACAAACACTCATAAGAATTCATTTCTATATTGTTAATTTTGAACACATTTTAAAATGTAATAATATTTCCCAGAGTGTGTTCCAAAGGATATTAACAGGCTTTGTGTAAAAGCAAAATTGAGTGGTAGTGATGGTGGTAGCGGTATATGATTTAGAAAAAATTAACCTTATTTCCTGTATGGCTTCCAACAGCCTTAATATGCTAAAGAACATTTGAACTGCCAAAAAAAAAGTATAATACCTTGTGATGTTTCCTCAGTAATTTCACCATACTACAAACCCCTAACCTCCTTACCCTGCTGCCTTCATTTATTGATTTTTGAACTAGCTCATGGAACTAAAGTAAACAAAACACAATCTGGGAAACTCAATGTTGCTACTCAACATTCATATGGCCTACTCTATCTTCTCATCCTAAGAAGTGAAATAAGCAGGATTCAGAAGTTTAAATAAGGCCAGGTGCAGTGACCAGGTCTGTAATGCCAGCACATTGGGAGGCCGAGGCTGGAGGATTGCTTGAGTCCAGGAGGTTGAGATCAGCCTGGGCAACATAATGAGACCATGTCTCTACAAAAAATAAACAAAATTAGCCAGACATGGCGGGGTACTCCTGTAGTTCCAGCTATTCAGGAAACTGAGATGGGTGGGGAGGTCAAGGCTGCAGTGAGCCGAGATTGCACCACTGCACTCCAGCCTGATGGCAGGGTGAGACCATGTCTCAAAAAAAAAAAAAAAAAAAAAAAAAGTTTAAATAAAATTTTAGATACCAGAGCTAAAATAATTTATTAAGAGAAACTAGGATTGGGATTTTAGGGATGTGATAATAAACTTTTGAACTTAACACCATGTAGGTAAAGCATGCGTAAAAGAATCTATGGTACTATTTTGAGAGGCAAAATAGTCATAGAACCATGACTTAAAAAAAAGTTTTATAATCCCACTGCTATTTTGGACTGTGCAGCAAAAACTTGCAGCCAGAGAATTGGCTGTGGATGTTCCTTGTGAATTCTTTGAAAAGCCCCTTTGTGCTCAATGACTTTTTTGTATAGTTCCATTCAAATATACTTCAGCTAAGGAAGCGGCAAATGAATTGTTATTTAACAGCAACAATTCCAGACAGATACGTGTTCTCAAAATCTATCAGTAACTACTGAAATTTATATTCCTTAACCTTCCACATCTGTTTCCTGTCTGGTTCTCGCAATATCATTTGTGATCCTTGGATCCCCCGAACTTTGCAACAGCTGGTAAATAACATTGTAAATCATTTCTACTCTGCTTTCTAGAGTCTCCTTCTGGAGATGTCAGGAAATACATACTATAGGTCATTGGACTGTGCTGATTAGGTCTGACTTCACCTCTCCCTTCACTGTTGCTGCTCCAACATATTTTAAGTTACTTGACTTGTATCAGTTCTGGATAACTACTATTCCATTGGCCATATTCCCTAATCTCAATTCATTTTAAACAGAAACAGTTACAAAACAGTTAACTTCGTTGTCAGTCTAATTTTATTGATAAGGCCTTCCATTAGAGACCTATTCAATTACCTTCTTTCCTTATAAAATTGTGTGTGACTTTACCATCCTATTCACCTAAAAATTTCTGGGTATCTTCTTTTCTCCTTCCATTTCCCTGCTCATTCCTTTCACTTCTTATTATCTGGCTTATACATCTTTCCTCTCACTCCCATATTTCTAAAATGATTACTTTCAATTTCACCAATAAAACTGCTACTTGACAAAGAAAATGGCCCCCACCAACTTTCTTCTTTGTTATATATAACATTGTTGAAGGCTTTTTTTCCTTGAAATTTTATCTTCTTTAGATTGTGATATCCTAACATCTCACCTACCCTTCTGCACATTTAGGCTATTCCCAATGAGTTACTTTCATGTCTACTCCTTAAATGGAGAAAGGGGGTTTGGGAGGTTCCCCAAAGTTTGTCCCTTTTCTCTTTTTTCCCTACAAGTTTGAGTGAGCACATTCACTATTATGCCTCAACTATCACTCTCCAAAATATTCCCAAATTCCTTCCCAGTGTCTAGTTCCTAATTTCCAGTGGCCTTTGGTTATTTGTACTTGCCAGCTTCTTAAATCTCTCTAAAACACAATCTGTCATGGTCTCTACTTTGAAAAAGGCTTTCTCCTTATTTCCCTATTTCTATAAATGCTACCTGTACCATCATATTCTTAGTTATCCTAGACAAAACTTTGGAGTTTTTTTTTTTTAATTCATTCTTCTTCCTTAGTTCTCATGTCCAAAGGGTCAGCAAGTCCTACTGATGACATACTTGTTGTAGTTGTTGTTTTTGGTAAGTAATCTAGATCTATAACTTCTTTCCTTTCTATTTTCCCCACCTTCACTATACTTTAGTTCTTTACTATCTTTATTTGGATTATTTCTATAGTCCTCTATCTAGACTACCTACCACCACTTTCACTCCCTTCCTAGATAACCAACACATATGATTCCTCTTTCTAAAATATCACTTTTGTCATTTAACTGTTTTCCTTAATGGCTCCTCACTGACTACTGAGTAAAGTACAGACTTCTAAACTTAACATTTACCCTTTGAGGCATAACTCTGTCATCTGAATGAACCCAATTATCTTTTTTTTTTTAAGTAGACTACTCTCTGTGTGCATTACGTTCTAATTTTTTTGTTTATGCTAATACTTTTATCACTCCCTACTCACCTCTTGAGCACATAAAATCCTATTTATCCCTCAAAATTTACTCAAATGCCAACTGTTATGAATCTTTTCTGAATGTTCTAAGCTTTATTACTCTTATGGCCTTGCCACACTATGTAGCTTTTCTTACTATAATTATTTGGGCACATGACTTTTCCTTAAAATATGTAGGCCAAGTTTTACCTATCTTAATAACATGTGCACATAACAAAACATGCACACTGCAGTTGTTCAATATATATTTCGTGTTTTCATTAGGGAAGTGGCTCTAAAGTATTTACTGCTATACGTGGTGAGAAATATGATACATACTATGATCCAGTAGAAGTGAAACATTACTCAGTTTTATCATATACAGTTCCCTTTGGTATTTTCCATTTTGTTCTATTTCACTTGTTTAAAATGGTAGTCGCAGCCCACTAAATTGACTTAACAAGAGCCCAAACTGTGAAAAATCTATTTTAGGGAATTTAGTGTTCTCTCTATAATTTTAAGATAATCCATTAATGATACAGTACTTGATTAGTCTGGTAAAATCATACTATGATGGACTATATTCTGCTATTGCTAGGTTTAGAGTAGTGCTAAATGTGGGCTCCAGCCTTGCCCTTTCTGCATATAACCTTGTGCCAGCAGCAGGTGTAGCACTGTGTGAATTTTCTAATGTAGCAATGATGATTAGACTCACAGTAAGATAATTATATTTTTGGTTCTAAATGTCATATTCTTCCAAACCCAAAAGTTGTCAAACAAACAAAAGTAGGACTGACTTTATACTGACTCAGCAATTCCTACTTAAAAGATAGCATCTCAAGAGATCTTATGAGTCAGACAAAATAATGAGGAAAAGCAGCAAGTTACAAAAGAGTACATATTCTATAATTCTATTTATTATGAAATTCAATAAGGGGCAAAAATAATCTATGTTGTTATAAGTCAAAATACTGGTTCCAATGTAAAGGTGGGAGTGGCGGCTGACTGGGAAGGTGGCCTGAGGGAGCGTTTTGAGTGGTGATTCCATGTGAGACACATAATAAAAATTCATCAAATTGTACACTTTTTGTACTTTATTCTGTATATATTAGATTTCAGTAATAATATTTAAAAAAATAAATTAAGAAAGACAAGCCATCATTATCAGCCAAAAAAAGAAAACATGAGTAAAAGACATACATGCCTAACAGAATGACCCAGGCCTGTTGTTTGTGAAACTGAGATGGTTGAGGGGGTAACCATAGTGGAATTTCCCACCCTCACAGACAGTCAGCATCTGTAACTACAGACTGATTGGCATACTTCAGATGGGGGACTAAACTGCTTTTGAATTCAAAAAAGTAGGGAATTACACTGCAAAACAATCAGTTATTTTTTATTTGCTTTTGGTGAGGCACATGACTAAAACTGTGATTTTTATAATGTTTCTTCAGACTGTTACATCACCCATTAGCGAATCGTGAAACCAAAGTTTTAATGAAATACAAGTGAATATTAAATAAGAATGCAATGTACATAGAAAAGGTAACTAATGCTTTGACAGGCTTTTGTTTCAGTTATATATGTGAGTATGGTGTAAAATATGTTTTCTTATTCTGGACTCAAGTGAAAAAATATAATAAAAAATTAATATAATTCTATTGCACGACATTTTGATCTGAAGCCACAAATTGGAAATCATTGACATGTCAGAATTATTGACATGTCTGGAATTAGTGACTCTTGCACAATTGCCATTAGCGCTTTGCTTTTGCTGTCAAAGTCTCACAGGTTGAACATATTTTTTTTTAATCCCAACAACTTCCAAACTATAAACACATTCTTATCTGCCCTAAAATTATATTGGTAAGGAGGAAATAAATTGCTAACCTGGAGCATGACCATCCATTTGCAGCTGCTAAAAAAGATTTGCTTGCTCATACAAAATACTCTGAATTGCCCATTTCATTGGCTTGTTGTAAACTACCCAACCATCTTTGCCTTCCTCATCAAAAATGAGTATGGCAGCTCTGAGAACTGTTTGGCAGTAAAAAACAATGCTCCCTGACATCAACATTAGGTAGATTAATACACAACACCTGAATCAGCGGAATGAAAACTGTGTGCCTTGAATACAGCTTTAGTTCTCTTTGAATAAATGCAACAAAATTAGTTCTGATAAATCAGTGCTTCATTCTGGGAGAACTGGGTACTCTCCTGAGGGTTACAGAACAACCAGATCTGTGGGTGACTGCAATGGGCAACATGCTTAGCAGTAAAAGAGATTGCTTACAAAAGAGAACACAGTGATTTGAAACATTAAAAAAAGTGACATGCATCATTTTTTAAATGAGTGGTCAGACTTATTTGTTCAATAAATTAATTATATATTTATATACTCTGTGTTTCTGGAATTTGAAATCATGTAATTAATAATAAACACTATTCAAACTTCCTGTCAGTAAAGCATATCACTTGAAAACAGTAGAGCTCTAAATATAACCATGAAATAAAGGTGCAATTTTTGTTTTTAAACTTGAACTAAAAGAAAAAGTTATTAAAAATATGTAACATATCTATTCTCCTGCTTGAATTTAGGGTTTCTAGCAGCATTCAAAGAACTTGACTGACCATATCATTTATTTAAAAGTATATCTGAAAACAGAAACAAAAATAAAGAAATATATAAGTTAATAAGACTATTAGCAACTCAGAAAGGGTGTCATTAGAACAAAAAATGTTGAAGACTTTCTGGAAAATAAAAAGCCAATGGGTATAACAAGGTTGTAAGATATAAGGTAAACATATAAAAATTAATTTTATGTAAAACAAAATAAATTTAAAATGAAACAAATTTTTAAAAGATACCATTAATTTTAACGGCAACAAAAAGCGTAAGGTGACTAGATTATTAAAATATAATTAATTAAAAATATATAAAATATATTGACATCAAAGAAGATATAAACACATGAGAAGCCATAACATGTTCACAGAAACTTAAATTTATAAAGACGTTGATTCTTCCCAAGATAATCTATAAATTCAACAGAGCAAAATTTTTCATGGAACTCATATGGACAAGATAAGACTGAAGATTAGCCAAAGCAATATTTTAAAAGAATGGCAGGAGGTCTGGGGGGCAGTCTGAAGTGATGCCAAAGGACATAACATTTCCATAAGACAGCAGAAAAAAGTTCAAGAGATATATTGTACAACATGGCGACTACAGTTAATAACGATGTATTGCATTTTGAAAATTGCTAAGAGAGTAGATTTTAAGTGTTCTCACTATAAAAAAAGATAAATTATTTGAGGTAAAGCATATGTTAATTAGCTCAATTGAGCCATTCCACAATGTATACACATTCTAAGTCATATTGTACACAATATATAAAATTATTATTTGTCAATTAAAAGTAAATAAGATAAATACAAATAAGGTACGAGAACATCTTATCAGATATCAAGACTTATGAAGCCAAGAAGCCACCAGAATAAAGAGTCCAGAAATTCCCAGGTAAATATGGTAATTTCATAAGGGACAGAGCTGGCATGAAAAGAATTCTTTCATCCCATTGAAATACAGATTTATATTTTTAATATGTTCATAAAAATGATTGATCAAAAGTTACATCAGATTTCTAATTTTATTAATTATGTACCAATAATAAGTATAATTATAATTCAATACGGAAGAAAATTTTAATTTGTAAAGCCTTATAAACATAGGAAAATAAAACAAATCATTTTAATTCATTTAAAGTTTTTTTTGCAGCAAAATGATAGGGTGATCATTTCGCAAGCATACAATTATGTGTTATCAGGATAAGATTCCAGGTCTATATGGAACAGAAGAAATAAGAGCTAACAGGGAAAAAGAAAAGATGAAGTTTTGAGCATAAAAGGATAATGCATGAATTTTCTTTGAAATAGATGGTTACGGGTATAAAATATTGTAGTATTTATATTCTACTGGTAACATTTAAAAGAATTGTATAATAACAGGTTTCTTTTAAAAAAATATATTTATATATCCAATTATTTTAATCACTGGAAACCAAAAAAAAAATCAACCAATGAAAAGTTGTTATAACTATATCATGAGACTAAGTCGATTTTAAGGTAAGAAACATTCAAATGCTAGATAGAAAAACAGATCTGTGTATCTAGATAGAAATTTAGTATATGATAAAGTTTGCATTTCAAATCAATGGCAAAAATGAAGATGGGTTTTTAAATAAATGACGGTGGAACAAAAACAGGTGGTTTGCCATGCATAATGAATGAATTTTTTAATTAAATATACAAATTATATAGAACATAAATTAAGAAGGAGGTCCTTAAGAGGATAAAACTACCAAAAATCCACAATGAAAAGGACTAAAATATTCAATAATATAAATGTCAAACTTCTATAGAACACATGATTGAAGCTAATAGACTTCACAATCCCATTTTACATAAAGCACAAAAAGAGGCAAAACCAATCTACATTGTTAGAAGGTGAAAGAGTAGTTACCCAATTTTTTGTGGGGGTACAGGGGTGTTACTAGCAATCAAAAAGGAACCTGGGGGCAGGAGAGCATCTGGTAATGTATTTATTTAATATTATGTTTCTTGATCTGGATGCTAATTAAATAAGGATGGTTTAGGCTATAAAATTTCATAGTATATATACATTATATAGGTGCTTTTCTGTGTGTATATTATAGAGAGATAAAACATTAGAATGGACACATGCACACATGGTATCTGTCAGTTTGTCTAGCTAGCTAGTTATAGCACATATCCTCCACATATCAAATTGTCAATACTGGTAAACTTAGGTGTGATAGTAGCACAAGAGGCTAGTGAGAGAGGAGAATGAATATCAGGATGAACTTTTACTTTTGATTTTAAATTGATTTGTATTTATATATTTATGCAAGAAACATGTATTATTTCTATTTTTAAGTGAAAAAAGCCTACACATATGACATATAACATTCAAGACTTGTGACTTATACATGTCAAAGCAATTCTATAGGGCATACTCTACCTGTGAATCTAATATATTGGAAATTTCATGTGCACCAACATTTACTTCATCCAACTGCAAGCAAAACAAGTTTCTGGCAACCTGGACAAAATCTAAAATGGAACACATTTAAGTAAGAACATAGCATTTAACCCCTTCTAAATCTTACTTTATTCTATATGAAGTTGCTAATGTTTCAAATTTAACCCACATAAATTATCTTAAAATAGTATTGACTAGAGTGATAGGTAAATGTAAGTTCAAATAAGAAGAGACAAATTGGTCTGAACTTACTTCAGTTAACTTTGCTAAAATTAATAATTCAGCTAAGATAATAATAAAGCAAATATATATCGTGGACCTATAGTTTTTCAACCCTTGTATTACGAGTAGAACTTTTTCTGAAACATTTGACAATATTATGATTTATGGCTTTTCTAGCTGGAAGAACCTGAGGTTTGATAGCAATTATTAATAGCAGCAGCTAATGTTTATGTAACCGCTGCTGTATGGCAGGCACGGTGCTTAGCAATTTCATCCTCCCAACAGTCTTCTGAGGTAGGTCCTCTTATCCTGTCCATTTTACAGATGAAAAAAATTGAGGCTGAGACAGGTTAAATGCCTTCAACTGTCCAAGGCCACGTGGCAAAGAGGAAAAAGAACAGTTCATAGGCTTCTTCTGACATGGAGAGTAACTTACTCATCTATGTATCCTCAAATATTTTCCACTTTGGCTACTGTATTTTTAATTTCCAAGGATTCTTTTAAATATTCTCTGATTGTTCCTGTTTTACAATATCCTACTTTATTTCATGGTTGCATTACCTTCACTTTTCTCTTTAAAGATGTTATGAGAGTTTACCTGAATTTATTTATTTATTTATTTATTTATTTATTTATTGAGATGAAGTCTCATTCTGTCACCCAGGCTGGAGTGCAGTGGCACGATCTTGGCTCACTGCAACCTCCACTGCCCAGGTTCAAGCGATTCTCTTGCCTCAGCCTCCTGAGTAGCTGGGATTACAGGCGTGCACCACCATGCCCAGCTGATTTTTGTATTTTTAATAGAGACGGGGTTTCACCATATTGGCCAGGCTGGTCTTGAACTCCTCACCTCAGGTGACCCACCCACCTTGGCCTCCTAAAGTGCTGGGATTACAGGTGTGAGTCACTGCACCTGACCTCCTACCTGAAATTCTCTTCTGTGCTTCTTTATTTCTTTTTTTCTGAGTTCCTTTTTTCTGTTTGTCTGATAGTTTTGGGTTCTATATTTTATGTTGGAGGATTTCTCCAAATCTCTGGTGACTCTTGACTATGAGTTCATATTTAAGAATCTGGCACTAAAAAAGTTGGTTGGAAATTTTGTGTGTGTAACTTGCTTTGTCAACTGGCAGCTTTCACTACAGGACAATCTGGTGGCCAGCTGACATTTTTGTTCAGCTTCTTCAGAGAGAATACCATAGTCTTCTGCCTATAGTAATAACATGGCAGCAAAGTTCCCTGAGCAATCTGGGTGCATATTACGAGTGATGACTCACTATATACTCCACAAACTCCCTTGCAGCTAGCAACTATAGGTCCACGATCTCTGGTTTAATTTCTCAAAGGAATATACTTCTTTTCTCCTGGAGGTGTACAGTGGTAGATGCTGGACTACTTGAGAAAGAGCAGAGAAGAGCTTGCATAATTCTCCTTATAAAGATTTCCAACAATCCTGTTTTAATATCCTGCCTAAAAACTCAGTCTCCAGAAGTACTTGATGTCTTCAATTCTTAAATCATTTTAGGGTCAAATCAACTTGTTCCTCATTGTGATTTTCCTCTATCTTCACACACTTGGGCTTTATCTGCCTCTGCTCACAAATTTGTTTACTTTCCTCACCCATTTTTCTGTCCTTAGATATTGTGATTTTACTTGTATGCGTTTTTCTGTTTCTTGTTTTCATTATTATTTTGGGATGATTTTCAAGTGGAGATGGGATGAAAAATATCTTTTTTTCATCACTTAAAAACCAAAAGGTCAATTTTTTTTCAGCAATACAGATGCTTTATAAATAATACAATGTTACATCTATTATACAAGAAAAAATTACTTAATAGTTACAAGAAGACAAAAAGTGTTATATTCAAACATTACTAGTGGTAGAACGAATATATGTGCAAAATATCTCTGAAAAACAATTTACCAATATGTATCAAAAGTCCAAATCATTTGTGAGGATTTGGCTTAAGAAAGAAAAACAGCTACATTCATAATGTTGATAAATACAGATTTGTAATATCAGCTACTGAGAAACCATCAAAATTCACAATAGTAGAAAGGCTTAATATTATAGTACAACAACTAAGTGGTACATTATGGTATCTTTAATAAGAATAGAGTTGACCCCTGAACAACATAGGCTTGAACTACACAGGTTCACTTATACATCAAGTTTTTTCAACCAAATGCATAAAAAATACAGTATTTGCGGGTTGGAAAAGCCACATATGTGGAGGGTAAATTTTTACTATATGTGGGTTCTGCAAGGCTGTCTATGAGATTGAGTATGGCTGGATTTGGGTATATGCAGGGGTCCTGGAAACAATTCCCCTCCCATATCAAGGGATGACTCTAGGTAGCATCATAAAAATATTTACTATATTATATTAGCTGAAAAAGGATTCGAATTAATCTCACAGTAGTGAAATTAGAACTTCCATATTTTGTACTGTTTCTTTTGTTATTACTAAAGCAATGTTTATGCAATAAATAAAAAATAAAAAGAATATGACAGAATGATGATATTTTAGAGCTGAAAGGTCCTAATGAAATTCTTCTTTCTGCTGACCCTGCCAGGTCAGTAATTCCAGCTGAGTTCTTCGGGTACTGATTAAGGAACTTGAAATGGATGTAGTTTTACTTTTCATTCTCTCCTTCTAAAGAACAAACACTCTTAATGAAAATGTGTCACCATAACTCTTGAATGATGATTCAGTGATAATACAACACAATAAACCTAATATTACCTCCAAAAGACACTGTCCCTTTTGAGTCTGCTTGTACTTGCTGTCTCAGGGCTTGGTGTTGTTCCTTTGTGGGCTGAATACCAAGATAATTTAGGGCCTGGAAGATAAAGGACTCATGAAAAGCAATTTTTCAAATCTCCAAAGAATAAAACTTTTCATTACAAACTTTACAACCCAGGGAAAATAATCAATACCAGAAACAGTCGACCAGGATTAAACACCCAAGGGAAGTCAGCTATTTATGGATTAAGTGCCTATTGAAGATTAGCTTCCTGATTTTACTACTACCTCATTTTTTCCCCAAGACTAGCACTTTAGCTAATACCAAATTTATGACATTGTCCTAGAACCAAAAATCAAACTATTTCTTAGTTTATATGATTTGGCACAAGTAAAATGGCAAAAGAATCCTACTATATCAGATTTACAAGTGACACTCTAAAACATGAATTATATTTGGTTAACATCTTGTCTTTGAGAGCAGAACTGAAGTTGATAGGAATTAGGTTCAACATAAAATCTTCTAATTTTTGGCTTGTTAGGGGCAGGCTTACACAAATAGTAAACTAAAAAGCTTTCTCTGCCACTTACTTCTCTCTTTCATCAGGCTCTTCCCCTTAAGGGAAAAGTTCTTTCTCCTTTTGGTATCCATTAGTGATTAAAAATTCAGAGACTGTTAATTGTATTCCAATGTCCATTCTCTCCTTGCTCCTTAGTAACCGAACCAACCACAATTTTCGGCTGAAAACACTGCCATGCCGCTAAAAGACATTTCTCAGCCCCTTGTACATCTCCATGCGGCCATGTAACTAACTAGGTACTAGCCAATGAGATACAAGGGGAAGTGCCATAGAGTACTATTAGGAAGTCTCCTTTCAAAAGTCGGGGTAAGCACTTCTTGTCCATGCGGATTAGTAAGGGAGAAAGAAAGAGAAAGAAAAAAGATGAAAGGAAGGAAGGAAAGAAAGAGGAACTGATGGAATTTGAGCAGTTCTTTTGGTTCATGTGGTACCGCAGTAAAGATGGTGGAACAGAAAGATAATTGGAACATGGTCCCCGACACTCTGAAACCTCCACGGCAGCCCTGGATTACCTTCTTTCAGGCTTCTTTTTGGTGTGAAAGAAATTTCTAAAGGAAACTACTGTTATTTTGAGTTCACCAGTTATATATAGCAAAATCTAATCTTAACTAACGCAAAGGGACTGATTGGATGTCCTATTATTGGATATGGCAAGAGCATATATAGTGTCGATCACATCAAAACTAAAATGTAGGCAAAGTTTAGTATTGGTAATTATCTCTTACATATTTCTTCCTCCTTTACAATCTTGTTCAATCATTTAGTAATTCATTCATCAAATAATGTATTTGGTGCCTACTATTTGTCAGCCACTAAACTATGCATAGGTGATAGATAAATGAAATATAGTCTCTCACTCCAAAGAGTTTATGGTCTCAAGGGTGAGAACAACTGTAAAGAAATAAGTAAAACACATAATTTAATAGAAGTATGTATAGGGTATATTAATACACAAAGCAACTGGTTAATCTGTAAGTGAGCAATTTGGGAACAATGAAAGAAGAATGGAGAAAGAATATCAGGAAAGATTCTTTCAAAAATGATTCTTAAGCTTAGTCTAGCATCATCTGCTTATCTCATATAGTAGTCAAGTATTTGCATTGTATAACATGGCATAATGATTTTTAGCTTCTGTATTTTTTTCTCTTCAGTTATAAAAATGTTTCAAATATAAACACAAAAAAAGAATAATACAAAGAACACCTATATACTCACTATCATCAATTACTCATTGATATGTACTTAAAATTTATGTATATATTTTCAATAAATAAAACTATATATTCGGTTAAAAGTTTTTATAAATTATTCCTCAGCAGGAACTACTATCCTAAGTATTCTTCCTGGTCTTAATTTAATGACATTTACTACATAAGCAAGTATCCCCTAATAATATGTACTCTTATTTTGTGCATTTAAGGTTTTACCTCAAGAGCATAATCTTAAAGAGTAACTCTACAAATTATTTTTATTTTTACCTCAATTTTATGATTTCATAATTGCTCAATATTGTCTGCAAAACTAGTTCACTTATTTTAACTGTGAATAGTAATCCATTGTATGAATGTATTGTAATTTATTATCCATTCCCTGATTAACAGGCTATTATAACTACTCCAATCTGCTTTTTTTTTAAATTACAGAACATTATACATGTCTCTTTGTAAAAATGTGTGAAAATTTCTCTACATTATATCCCTAGAAAAGGAAGTGCTAAGCCATAGGGGACATATGGTCAATTTTATTAGATATTGTTGAATTGTTCTCCAAACTGGCTTCATTAATTTATGCACACCAGTAGTGAATAAGCATTTCTATTTTTCTACATTCTTTTTTTTCTTTTTGAGATTTAACAGCATCTGCTGTTTCCACTCTTATTTTGTCAATGTTGTATTTGAAATAGTATGCTGTTTGTTAATTTGAATTCCCCTAATTACAAGTGCAATTAAACATCATTTACATGTTTATTAGCAATGTTTTTGACTCATAAATTATTTAAAATGTTTTAAATTTTCATACATGAGGTTTTAAGAAGTATCTTTACTGATTTTGAATTTAGTCTCTATCTTCCAGCTGTGACAACCAAAAATGTCTCCAGACATTGCCAAATGTCCCAAGAAGAAAAACTGCAGCCCTGCCCTTGAGAACCACTGCTCCAAAGACAATTGCTATATTAACAATTGGTGTCTAATTTTTCAGGTTTTTTTCTATGAATATAGTACCTATAAATTTATATAAACTGTGGATTTTTTGCAAAAATTGTCACACTATATATAGCGTTAATAATTATCAATATATTACTCCTTTCTGTTCTGTACATTTTACAAAATTGCATGCTTTTTAAAATTGTTATGTTTGTACACTGTCTGAAGTGAACTTTTTTTAAAGCATTCTCCTTCTGATAATCATTTAGATTATACACAATTTTTCACTATGGAACACAACACTACAAAGTGCTAGTGCTCTTTGCTTTATGCCAATGACTTCAGCAGCTGTAAGAATTATCTGGATTTTTAAAAAAATCATAAAATATTAATACAGAAATTATAGGACATACTATAATAAAGTAATAGATATCTACTATCTTGCTTCATTAAAGCTTAGCAGTCAACTATATTTACTTCAGTTTTTGAATGTAACCAAAACATATAAAAACCCCTTTTGAACTTATTCCCAGAGGTAAGACTTATCATATATTTGATTTACTATTCCTATGAATTTTTTATTATATAATATTTGGTATATACTAAAAGCATATATGTAAAAAAACATGAGTTTTAAAGTAGGACAATAAAACACCTATGAATCCACTTAAGCAGCATAAAACTGTGACTACTGTTGGATTCATATCACAATATGGATATGGTATTTCACCAGAGGTAACCATACTAATGAATTCTGAACTATTGATTTCTTCTTTATCATTCTTGATCTGTTTATTTTAAAATGGTTTTATCACATACATATGTATTCCTAACATGTTATTTTGTTTTACTGGTTTTTTAGCTTCATAAAAATGCTACAGATAGTTTTCTAAAACTTGCTTTATTCACTCTACAGTAAGGCTTACTACATATTTCAAATCAGAAAGTGTGAGTTCAACTTTTTTCTTTTTTTATTAATTTTTTATTTCAATAGCTTTTGGGATACAAGTAGTTTTTGATTACATAGATGAATTGTATTAATGGTGAAGTCCGAGATTTTAGTTTACCTGTTTACCCGAGTAGTGTTCACTGTACTCAATATGTAGTTTTTTATCCCTTGCCCCACACACCATCCCCCTTCTGAGTCTCCAAAGTCCATTATTTCACTTCCTTTGTGCTTGCCTTATGATACTCAAGGGACGTACTCTAGTATCTTGGGCGATAGGAAGGGCCATAGGGTTCCCACAAGTTTCTGTCCCTTGTGTTAAGCTACCAGAGTGGGTGGAGGGGCAAAGTCAGGTGGGAGCTAGGTCAGGCAAGTCCGTGCTCTGACTCCATCTGAAGGACAAGCAGTGGCCCCTGTGGGGTTTGGAGAGTGGTTCTCTGGCCACGGGCAGTAATGTTCTAGGTAGAAGCATAGGTGCCTCTGCTGCACAGAAGAGTTCACACACGGAGTAGGGAGTAGCAGGTGGCAGTAAGCCTCATCTAGCTCCCATGCACTTGGCAATGCAGGTCTCTCACTTGCGGTATTGGCCAGCAGCAGCTAGCTAAATTTCAGCTAGCTAAAATCAAAACTGCCCCAGGTCATAAGCCTTTAACATAGAGATGGGAACCCGAGGCTTTCAGGCCACACCCTTTCCAGTCTACTTGCAAAGCCAGGGTGCCCAAGCTCCTCTGCCTGAGGCCGCAGCATACTTCCCACTTGCCCCCTGGTTCTTGACAAGAGAGTTCATCTGCATTTGAGATTATATTGTGAATTTCAGTTGGGAGCTTCTCTCAACCTGCAACCACTGCCTGGGTTAGTTGGCCAACTTCCACAAAGTCCCCTGTAATGTAGAATCAGGAATAGCTTCCTTCGGTCCATAGACTGCAAATGCATGCTATGCTCTTCCCACTGCCCCCTATATGAGTTCCAGTGCTGGGTAGGGTTAATGCCTTCCCCTGTGAGCTACACTGCCAGGTTCCCCAGTTGGGGTGTGTATCTCTACCCATCTTACACTCTTGGGACTTAGTTTTTTGGCTGGCTCATAGTGTAGGCTGCAGCCTGCTGCTTCTTTCAAAGGGTTTCGGGGTTTTATTCCATTTTCCTGTTAAGTTCCTATGTTGCTTCTTGGGAAAAGGTTCACAGTGTGAATATCTATACACTATTTTGTCTTTCCAAGGAGGACAGGCATGCTAATACCGCTCTAATCTACCATCTTGGGGGGAAAAAAAAACTTTTTTCTTTTTCATGACTGTTTCAGCTATTTTGGGTCTTTTGCATTTCCATACAAATGGATCCTTCTTTTAGGGTCACCTTATCCATTTCTGAAAAATAGCCAACTGATATTTTGATAAAGATTGCATTAAATCTGTATACCGACGTGGGGAGTATTGCCATCTTAATAATTAAGCTCATAGATTCATCAGCACAACACGTCTTTCCATTTATTTAGGTCTTCTTCGATTTCTTTCAATGATGGTTTGTAGTTCTAAGTATATAAGTCTTGCACTTCTTTTTTTAAATTTATTCCTAAATATTTTATTCTTTTAGATGCTATTGTAAAAGATTGTCCACTGTGCATTGTTAGTGTATAGAAATACAATTGCTTCTTATATATGATCTTGCATACTGTAAACTTGCTGAACTCATTTTTAGGTCTAATAATATTGTGGTGGATTCCTTAGGATTTCTTATATACAAGATCACATCATCTGGGAATAGAGATAGTTTTAATTCTTCCTGCAATCTGGATGCCTTTTATTTCTTTTTCTTGTCTAATTATCCTGGCTAGAACCTCCAACGCAACATAAAATAGAAGTGGCAAAGCAGACATCCTTGTCTTATTCCTGATGTTAGGAAGGAACCATCCAATTTTCTCCCATTAACCATGATGTTAGCAGTAGGCTTACATAAATGTCCTTTTTGAGGTTTAGGACATTCCTTTCTATTGTTAGTTTATTGGGTATTTTTTATCATGCAAGGGTGTTAGGTTTTCTCAGATATTTTTCTTGTGTCTATTGAGACCATCACGTAAAAGAATTAAAAAATCAAGTATCTGCTTTTAATAAAAAAAGACTATCATGTGGTTTTGTCCTTTATTTTATTAACATGGTATTATATTGATTTTCTTATATTAAACCAATTTTGCATTCCTGAAATAAATAGATGGGCCGGTACTGTTTGTACAAAGTTTTTTTGATTACTAATTCAATGTTTTTACTTGTTATAGTCTGTTTAGTTTTTCTATGTCTTCTTGAGTTAGTCTTGGTAGTTTGCATCTTTCTAGGAATTTCTCCATTTAATCTAGGTTACCTAATTGATGGCATATAATTATTCATAGTATTCTCCTATAATTTTGTTTTATTTCATAAGGACAACAGTAATATCTATAACTTACTTTTTTAAAAATTAAATTAAATTAAATTTTTTTTTTTTGAGATGGAGTCTCGCTCTGTCACCCAGGCTGGAGTACAGTGGTGAGATCTGGGCTCACTGCAAGCTCCGCCTCCTGGGTTCATGCCATTCTCCTGCCTCAGCCTCCTGAGTAGCTGGGACTACAGGCACCCGCCACCACGCCCGGCTAATTTTTTGTATTTTTTTTTTAGTAGAGATGGGGTTTCACTGTGTTAGCCAGGATGGTTTCGATCTCCTGACCTCATGATCCACCTGCCTCGGCCCCTCCCAAAGTGCTGGGATTACAGGTGTGAGCCACTGCACCCGGCCATCTATAACTTACTAAAACATGACATTGTGAAATTTGGGCTGATGCAGGAGGCTCTTGTTCCTTCATTTTCCTTACCATATAGTATTCCTCATATAATGATGATAATAATCATGCTACCATGGATTTATCAGTTCTTTTATTGATGAACATTTAGGCTGTCTCCTATCATTTATTTTTTGAAATAATGCTGATATATTCTTGTATCTATTGGTCAGGATGGTCTAGTTACACCATTGTTTCTCTAACCCCAAAGTCTTAGTAACCTAGAAAAGACAAAGGTTCATTTTCTCCTTGCTAATGTTACATATCCAATGTGAGTCAGCTGGTTTCTCTTTCTCTGTATTTTTCACTTAGGAACCCTAGCTATCAAAGCCTCCACCATCAGAAGTTTTGCTGCCTGCTATAGCAGAGAGGAAAGAAATATGATGAATTGCACGCTGGCTCTTTATTAAAGAACATGGGAAAGTACAATTCTATCACCGGCTGACAAGGAAGAGAACCTGATATAGCTGAAAAGCTCTGACTACTACTGCATTGTACATATCTCCTTATGTGGTGGCACTAGAATTTCTCTAGTGTATATGTCCAGAAGTAGAATTGTGAGGTTAAACGATGTGAGCAGGTTCAGTTTTGCCAAATTGTTCTCTAAAGTTACAATCCCGTGAGTATCACATGAGAGTTCCCAGCTATTTCTCTATATCTTTGTGAAGAATTACTCCATGTTTGTCCACTTAATGAATAGGCAATTGTACCTCACTGCTGCTTTATTTTCATTTTTGCAGAGGGCATCTTTTCATATATTTAACTGCCATCAGTTTTTTTACTTTTGTAAATAGTCCATTCATTTATACCAATCATCTTTCTTTGGGGTTATCTGTATTTTCCTTGGGTTGGAGCATTTCTCTAGTGTTTTCTTTTTTTTTTTTTTTTTTTTTTTTTTGGAAAAGGGCAACCAGCCCTTGCAGAATCTTGTGTTTCTCTAAATAAAGATACCAGTTCTAGAATTCCAACTGAAAATGGCTTGAGGCCATGTTAAAACTGAGCCCCAATATCTAAGTCTGAGTCATTCCTTGAGCCATATGATGTCAGTACTCACACAAGTGCTCACACACTTCTGTTGTGAGATTTCCATCCCTCCTCTCCTCTCACCCATTCTTCTTTTTTTTCTTCCTTCCTAGCTTGACTATAAATTTTAAAAACTTCTTTATTTTATTCATTGTTTCTACATACAGGTTTAGCATCTCTTATCCAAAAATCCGAAATCGAAAATGCTCCCAAATCCAAAACTTTTTGAGTGCCAAAACAACACCACAAATTGTCCACACGGGTGGCTGAGTCCACATCTTTGCTTTCTGATGGTGCAGTGTATATGAACTTTGTTTTATAGATAAAACTATTTTAAAACATTATATAAAATTACTTTCAGGCTATGTTTCTCAGGCGTAAATTTTCCTGTTTAGACTTAGGTCCCATTCCCATGATATCTCATTACATATACATGCAAATATCCCAAAATCTGAAAATATCAAAAGTTTCAAACACTTCTGGTTCCCACCATTTTGGATAAGGGAGACTCAACCCTATATTCATGGCAGGAGTGGCTTCTGGATTTCCTGGATTATACATTGTTGCCAGAATTAGAAGTTCTGTTCCTAACTGTTCAAGGATTACATAGATACTTTTGAAAGTCCATTAAGAACTACGGACCCGCTCCCAGAATATAGCCATATATGCAAATTTTAATCTAGAATTTCTGGGGTTCATAAACTCCAAGTTAAACATTTATGGCTGTAAGTTATGCCATTTAGTTGTTACTAGGCAAAAATCATTTTCCAGATATACATTTGAAATTTTCCACAATGAAGAGTCAAAAAATGTACACTCACCAACATATATACACACACATTGGTCACTTTCCTATTAAAAATGGCTCAATGGCTTTTTACTGAACTCAGAATAAAATCCAGAGACCTCACCTTGGCCTATAAAGAAATGATCTGATTATCTCCCTGACTTACGTCATTAGTACCACTCCTTCCCTTGATCACATGATGCCAGGAACACATTTCTTTTTTTCTTAAAATAGTCCAGGCTCCATCCTGTCTTAGTACTTTTGCATTAATTGTTCCCTTATATCTCAGAAGTTTTTCCCTAGCACCATAATTCTCACGCTTCATGTCTCAGTTTAAATTTCATCTTCTCAGACAGCTCTTCCGTGACTATCAATCTGAAATAATCTACCATGTCTTATTGTCTGACATGTACTCTTGTTATTCACTTGCTTTTTGAATTTTCCACCTCCCCCACCACAATGAATTATAAATACCAGGAAACAACTTTTTGTCTTGTATACCACCAATTTTACAGTGCCAAAACACTAAAATGCCTCAACCAGAGGAAGTAAACAATAAATATTTGTTGAGTAAAAATAAATAACTTTGTAATCTTTGGTAATCTAAGATGGCTGAATTGGATTCACTTACAACCTCTTCTGACAACCTCCTTCATTGCCATGAGAATGAAGGAAAGGAGTAGGGTAGAATAAAAAAAAAAATAACAGAAAGTATATATGCCTTGATACTGCATATTTTATGTTTTCATGATTAGAGAAATTCAAACAATCTAGAAAGAAGTGAATAACATCTAAAAGTTCACTAGCAAGCAACAACCACTATTAATATTTTGGTATATAAAGCTTTCAGAATTTTATTGATGAACAAAACTATTTTAAAAATGCACTCCTACAGAAGGGACAGAACTGAAAAAAAAAAGGCATTCCATGTCAATGAACACAGCTCTTAAATATATCATGTGTTATTAAATCAAGCTCCTATTGATTGCCATGAATTTTTCACTAATATAAACAATGCCACTGTGAACGGTCTTCCACATACATCTTTGTGCCCCTGTCCAATTATTTACTTAGGAAAATTTCTTAAATGAGGAATTATTGCCTGAAAATCATAGGCAAAATTCAAATTTTGATACATATTGTGAAACTATTCTTGAGTCATTTTTGTTTGATAAATTTTTAAGAAATCCTCATTTTTTTCTAAAAAATAACATAGTAATATTTTATAATTTATGTGAAAGTTAAAATGTAACTATTTCTGATAGTACAGAAAAGATCCTGGAGGAATCCTGCCAGTAAAGTTTTTAAAAACTACTAGATAATAATAAACAATAACATCCACAAATACCTTAAATGCTTGGGTCGGCTTAGGAGAGAGAGTGATACCAAAATTTATGAAGAAACAACAATACGCAGAGGTAAGTGAGCATAAAGACAATGGGTGCTAATTCCTTTTATAAAAAAATTATGATTATGATTATTTTTAGAGATAGGATCTCACTCTTGCTGGAGTACAGTGGCATGATCATGGCTCACTGCAGCCTGGAACTCCTGGGCTCAAGGGATCCTCCTCCCTCAGCCTCCCAAGAAGCTGGGACTACAGGTGTGCACCACCACAACTGGCTAATTTTTAAAAAAATTTTTGAGATATGGGATCTCATTTTGCTGCCCAGGCTGGTCTCAAACTCCTGGCTTCAAGTGATCCGCTTGCCTTGGCCTCCCAAAGTGCTGAATTTACAGGCATGAGCCACCATGCCCACCCCAAGAATCTGCTAATTCTTGATGGCTTAAAACCTGCAAGCAGGAGGAAAGCACCTAGGGCCTAATGCAGGGAGGAGGATTAAATCACCCAAACAATGCTGGAACCTCATAGTGAACACTTTCAGTAAAATGGTGAACTAAGAAGAAAGTCCTACAGACATTACAGAATATGTTTTCCTTAGGTCTGGGTGGAAGAAAAAATATTTTTCCTGAGAGTGTATAACTATAGCGGTAAGTACAATAGTTTTATAGCCTGAAAAATCACAACTTGGGAATTTAGTTCCAGTAGTTCCTGATGTCTAAGAAACATACATATGTAAATCTTTTCCAGAGGTTTCATATATTAGCTTCAAAATTCACAAAGATAAAATTCCATTTTTCATGAAAGTATAATTTTATTTTTAAATTTAATTTTTATTTTCTGAGATGGAGTTTCACTCTTGTTGCCCAAGCTGGAGTGCAATGGCATGATCTCAGCTCACTGCAACTCTGCCTCCTGGGTTCAAAAGATTCTCCTGCCTCAGCCTCCCAAGTAGCTGGGATTACAGGTGCGTGCCACCACGCCTGGCTAATTTTTGTATTTTTAGTAGAGACAGTGCTTCACCATGTTGGCCAGCCTAGTCTCGAACTCCTTTCCTCAAGTGATCCGCCTGCCTTGGCCTCCCAAAGTGCTGAGATTACAGGCATGAGCCATCACGCCCGGCCGAAAGTATAATTAAAAAAAATTCACAACATATGAGGGAATATGACATCATAAGCAAAAGTAAACATACAAACAAACAAACAAACAGATTTGACAGCCAAAGACTGCAGCTACTGTATAGTTAGACATAGAATATGTTTAACATATTTAAGTTAAAAAGGTGAATCAAGAATAAAAGTTAGGAAAAATATAACAATACTAGGTAGACAATAACAAATTAGAAACTCAATGAATATGTGAAATAGCAGATGGTTGAAGAGAGTGAAGCAGAGAAATAATGTGTAGAAGAAAGAGTTGAAAATGCAGCACAGATAGATAAGATGCAAAATATGAAGGAAAGGCCTGAAAGACATAGAAGATGAGCGAGTCTGTCTAATAAATATGTAATTGAACGGGTAACAGATAATAAAGAGAATTAAAGAGAGGCAATATTCAAAGTGATGCTAGCTGAGAATTTTGTAGAACCTAAAAAAGATATAAATCTTCAGATTTACGAAGCCTGAAAAATCCTAAATAGGCTAACATAAGAGAAATCAACACCTGGATACACCAAGGTGAAAATACAGAACACCAATAACAGGTAATATTTTCAAAAGCAGTCATAGTGAAAAGACAGATCATTACAAAATAAAGACAGAGCGACAGCTGAGTTCTCAAAACAGCAACAACAGAAACCAGAAAAAATGAGAATAAGAGCTTCAAAAATCTTAGAGACAATAACTGTGACCCCAGAATTATATGCCCAATAAAATTCTCTTTCAAAAATGAGGGCAAAATATTTTCAGAAAAATAAAAAAAACGAGAGTTTTCTATCAACCTATACCAAAAGAACATTTAAAGGGGTTTCTTAGAGAAGAGGGAAAATGACCACCCAAAACGTCAGAAATGCAAAACAGAACAATGAATAAAGAATATGGTAAACATGGGCAAATCTAAATTATCATTGGCTACAAGATTATAATAATAATTCATAATTTATAAAGCTAAACAAATATATTAATAATTCATAATTTGTAAGACTAAACAAAGATACGTCAAAACTAAAATATTGGACAATTACAGGTATACAAATTGAGAAGTGGGGGATCAGAATTAATGTATTGTAGAGCTTTGTATGTACAAAGGAATTCTGATTAACCTTAGACTTTTAAGTTAAATATGCATGTTAAAATCTTAAGGAAATCACTAAAAGAATAGCAAGAGAAGACATAATTTTCAAACAAGTTGGAGGTAAAAAGTAAAATGCAAAAGCAATTAATTAAATAATCAAACATAATCAAACCAAAAGAATACAATAAAAAGGTGGAATAAAAGAAGTGATAAAAAAAAGGAGAACAAAAATAAAAAATAAGATGGTAGAAATACTTCAAACTATATTATAATGTAGAATAAATGTAAAGTATATGAAGCAAGGAGAACTCTTACATAAGACTAGTAGGAATGACAATTGAGAAAATTACTTCAGAAAACAATTAACTAATCCAACAATTATTTTTTTCAGCATATACTATGAGCCAAGTATTTTTGTAGGAGCTGAAAACACAGAAGCAAAAATTTTAGCAACACCTTGTCAGGCCTCTGAGCCTAAGCTAAGCCATCATATCCCCAGTGACCTGCACGTATACATCCAGATGGCCTGAAGCAACTGAAGATCCACAGAAGTGAAAATAGCTTAACTGATGACGTTCCACCATTGTGATTTGTTTCTGCACCACCCTAACTGATCAATGTTCTTTATAATCTCCCCCACCCTTAAGAAGTTTCTTTGTAATTCTCCCCATCCTTGAGAATGTATTTTGTGAGATCCACCCCCTGCCCCTAAAACATTGCTCTTAACTCCACTGCCTATCCCAAAACCTGTAAGAACCAATGATAATCCCACCACCCTTTGCTGACTCCTTTTTTGGACTCAGCCTGTTTGCACCCAGGTGAAATAAACAGCCTTGTTGCTTACACAAAGCCTCTTTGGTGGTCTCTTCACATGGATGCATGAAACACACCTCACGTAAACTGAAAATAAACAAACTCGGACTACCCTATTTGGGTCCCCTCCCTTTCTATGGGAGCTCTGTTTTCACTCTATTAAATCTTGCAACTGTACTCTTCTGGTCTGTGTTTGTTATGGCTGGAGCTGAGTTTTCGCTCGCTGTCCACCACTGCTGTTTGCCGCCATCGCAGACCCGCTTCTGACTTCCATCCCTCTCAATCCGGCAGAGTGTCCGCTGTGCTCCTGATCCAGTGAGGTGCCCATTGCCGCTCCTGATCGGGCTAAAGGCTTGCCATTGTTCCTGCATGGCTAAGTGCCCAGGTGCGTCCTAATCGGGCTCAATACTAGTCACTGGGTTCTGCGGGTTCTCTTCCGTGACCCACGGCTTCTAATAGAGCTCTAACACTCACCACATGGCTCAAGATTCCATTCCTTGGAATCCATGAGGCCAAGAACCCAAGGTCAGAGAACACGAGGCTTGCCACTATCTTGGAAGCGGCCCACCACCATCCTGGGAGCCCTGGGAGCAAGGACCCCCAGTAACATTTTGGCGACCACGAAGGGACCTCCAAAGCGGTGAGTAATATTGGACCACTTTTGCTTGCTATTCTGTCCTATCTTTCCTTAGAATTGGAGGAAAATACTGGGCACCTGTCGGCCAGTTAAAAATGATTAGCATGGCTGCCAGACTTAAGACTCAGGTGTGAGGCTGTCTGGGAAAGGGCTTTCTAACAACTCCCAACCCTTCTGGGTTGGGAGCATTTGTCTGCCTAGAATCAGCTTCCGCTTTCAATTTTCTTGGGGAAGCCAAGGGCCGACTAGAATAAGAAAGTTGTCGTCCCGAACTCCCGGCTTTAGCCAGTTGAGATCATGGCACAGCCAGAAGTCTCTATTCAACAGTCGCCCATGCGTGCACCCCTACCTTTCCTTCTAACCCATACCTCCTGGGTCCTGACCACGACTTTCTTGAAAGTGTAGCCCCCAAATTCTCCTTACCTCTGAATCTACTTCCTCTGATCCCTGCCTCCTAGGTACTAATGATTCAGACTTTCATTTCCTCTAGCAAGTTGTATCTCCAAAGGGATCTAAGGAAGCTCTATGCTGCTGCGTCCTTAGGCATCTAGGCTATAAACCCAGGGAGTCTTGTCCCTGGTGTCTTGTCCCTCCCAATTTAGGCATACAGCTCTCGACATGGGCAGTTATGTAGGATCCGTTCCCCATCACCCTTGCCAGGGCCCCAAGTTTGTAAATGGCTAAGAGAAAAGAGACAGAGAGACAGACAGAGAGACAGAGAGGAGAGAGACAGAGGCAGAGAGGAGAGAGAGAGACAGAGGCAGAGAGGAGAGAGACAGGCAGAGAGGCGAAAGAGACAGAGGAGAAAAAGAGAGTCGAAGAGAGAAAGAGAAAGATAGAAATAGTAAAAAACCAGTGTGCCCTATTCCTTTAAAAGCCAGGGTAAATTTAAAACCTATAATTGATAATTGAAGGTCTTCTCCGTGACCCTATAACACTCTAATACTACCTTGTTGTCAGTGCAAACAAGGGTGTAGCCTAAAAATACTGAGACCACTGACAACCCTTAGCCTTCCTATCAAAAATCCTTAACCCAGTAACCCGCGGACGGCCCAGAGGCATTCAGCCTGTAGTGGCAACTGCTTTGCTAACAGAAGTAGGAAAGTAACTTTTAGAGGAAACCTCATTGTGAGCACACCTCACCAGTTCAGAATTATTCTAAGTCAAAAAAGCAAAAAGGTAGCTTACTAACTCAAAAGTCTTAAAGTATGGGGCTATTCTGTTAGAAAAAGGTAATTTAACACCACTGATAGTTCCCTTAACCCAGCAGATTTCCTTACAGGGGATTTAAATCTTAATTACCATACAAAGGACCAACCAGACCTAGGAGGAACTCCCTTCAGGACAATAGAAGGTTCCTTCCAGGTGATTGAGGAAAAAACCACAATGGGTATTCAGTAATTGATAGGGAGGATCTTGTGGAAGCAGAGTTAGAAAAATTGCCTAATAATTGGTCTCCTCAAACGTGAGAGCTGTTTGCACTCAGCCAAGCCTTAAAGTACTTACAGAATCAAAAAGACTATCACAATCCTGACTCCAAAGGTTACCTACACCCTCTCTGAAATGAATTTGCCTAAGAACTATTTATGGGAATGCATCTTGATGGGGCAGCTGGGTTATTATGAAATACTCAGGAACCTAGCCCAGCTCTAGGACTCACCCCTGAGCACAAAGGCAACGTTGGGCACACTGGTAAAGGACTAGAATCCAGCACCCTGGACCCCTTTCTTTGTGGTCAAGAAAGGTGAGAAAACAGGTGCAGGACTGCTACATCGGTGAGCATAACTAAACCGATAAACAGAGGTCCATGGGTGGTGACGCACCCTGGAAAGGAATAAGCATTAGGACCATAAAGGACGCTCTAGGACTAATGCTCATTGGAAAATGAGTAGGGGTGCTGGCATCCCTATGTTCTTTTTCCAGAAGAGAAATGTTCTCTCCAAGGCAAAAATGCCCTTAAGATGTATTCTGGAGAACTGGGACCAATTTGACCCTCAGACACTATGACTTATATTCTTCTGCAGTACTGCCTGGCCATGATATCCTCTTCAAGGGGGAGAAACCTGGCCTCCTGAGGGAAGCATAAATTATAACACCATCTTACAGCTAGACCTCTTTTGTAGAAAAGAAGGCAAATTGAGTGAAGTGCCATATGTACAAACTTTCTTTTCATTAAGAGACAACTCGCAATTATGTAAAAAGTGTGATTTATGCCCTACAGGAAGCCCTCAGAGTCTACCTCCCTACCCCAGCGTCCCCCCGACTCCTTCCCCAACTAATAAGGACTCCCTTTCAACCCAAATGGTACAAAAGGAGATAGACAAAGGGGTAAACAACGAACCAAAGAGTGCCAATATTCCCCGATTATGCCCACTCCAAGCAGTGGGAGGAGGAGAATTTGGTCCAGCCAGAGTGCATGTACCTTTTTCTCTCTCAGACTTAATAGACCTAGGTAAATTCTCATATAACCCTGATGGCTATACTGATGCTTTACAAGGGTTAGGACAATCCTTTGATCTGATATGGAGAGATATAATGTTACTGCTAAATCAGACACTAACCCCAAATGAGAGAAGTGCTGCCATAAGTGCAGCCCGAGAGTTTGGCAATCTCTGGTATTTCGGTTAGGTCAATGATAGGATGACAACAGAGGAAGGAGAACAATTCCCCACAGGCCAGCAGGCAGTTCCCAGTGTAGACCCTCACTGGGACACAGAATCAGAACATGGAGATTGGTGCCACAGACATTTGCTAACTTGCGTGCTAGAAGGACTAAGGAAAACTAGGAAGAAGCCTATGAATTATTCACTGATGTCCACTATAACACAGGGAAAGGAAGAAAATCCTACCGCCTTTCTGGAGAGACTAAGGGAGGCATTGAGAAAGCATACCTCTCTGTCACCTGACTCTATTGAAGGCCAACTAATCCTAAAGGATAAGTTTATCACTCAGTCAGCTGCAGACATTAGAAAAAACTTCAAAGTCTGCCTTACACCCAGAGCAAAACTTAGAAACCCTATTGAACTTGGCAACTTTGGTTTTTTTATAATAGAAATCAGGAGGCGCAGGCAGAACGGGACAAACGGGACAAAAAAAAAAAAGGCCACCACTTTAGTCATGGCCCTCAGGCAAGCGGACTTTGGAGACTCTGGAAAAGGGAAAAGCTGGGCAAATTGAATGCCTAATAGGGCTTGCTTCCAGTGTGGCCTACGAGGACACTTTAAAAAAGATTGTCCAAGTAGAAATAAGCTGCCCCCTTGTCCATACCCCTTATGTCAAGGGAATCACTGGAAGGCCAATTGCCCCAGGGGACGAAGGTCCTCTGAGTCAGAAGCCACTAACCAGATGGATCCAGCAGCAGGACTGAAGGTGCCCAGGGAAGTGCCAGCCCATGCCATCACCTTCACAGAGCCCCGGGTATGCTTGACCATGAAGGGCCAGGAGGTTAACTGTTTCCTGGACACTGGTGTGGCCTTCTCAGTCTTACTCTCCTGTCCCGGACAACTGTCCTCCAGATCTGTCACTATCCGAGGGGTCCTAGGACAGCCAGTCACTGGATACTTCTCCCAGCCACTAAGTTGTAACTAGGGAATTTTACTCTTTTCACATGCTTTTCTAATTATGCCTGAAAGCCCCACTCCCTTGTTAGGGAGAGACATTCTAGCAAAAGCAGGGGCCATTACACACCTGAACATAGGAGAAGGAACACCCGTTTGTTGTCCCCTGCTTGAGGAAGGAATTAATCCTGAAGTCTGGGCAACAGGAGGACAATATGGACAAGGAAAGAATGCCCGTCCTGTTCAAATTAAACTAAAGGATTCTGCCTCCCTTCCCCCAAAGGCAGTACCCACTTAGAACCAAGGCCCAACAAGGACTCAAAAAAATTGTTAAGGACCTAAAAGCCCAAGGTCTAGTAAAACCATGCAACAGCCCTGCAATACTCCAATTTTAGGAGCACAGAAACCCAATGGACAGTGGAGGTTAGTGCAAGATCTCAGGATTATCAATGAAGCCGTTGTCCCTCTATACCCAGCTGTACCTAACCCTTATACTCTGCTTTCCCAAATACCAGAGGAAGCAGAGTGGTTTACAGTCCTGGACCTTAAGGATGCCTTTTTCTGCATCCCTGTACATCCTGACTCTCAATTCTTGTTTGCCTTTGAAGATCCTTTGAACCCAATGTCTCAACTCACCTGGACTGTTTTACCCCAAGGGTTCAGGGATAGCCCCCATCTATTTGGCCAGGCATTAGCCCAAGACTTGAGCCAGTTATAATACCTGGACACTCTTGTCCTTCAGTACGTGGATGATTTACTTTTAGCTGCCTGTTCAGAAACCTTGTGCCATCAAGCCACCCAAGCACTCTTAAATTTCCTCGCCACCTGTGGCTACAAGGTTTCCAAACAGAAGGCTCAGCTCTGCTCACAGCAGGTTAAATACTTAGGGCTAAAATTATCCAAAGGCACCAAGGCCCTCGGTGAGGAATGTATCCAGCCTATACTGGCTTATCCTCATCTCAAAACCCTAAAGCAACTAAGAGAGTTCCTTGGCATAACAGGCTTCTGCCGAATATGGATTCCCAGGTACGGCAAAATAGCCAGGCCATTATATACAGTAATTAAGGAAACTCAGAAAGCCAATACCCATTTAGTAAGATGGATACCTGAAGCAAAAGTGGCTTTCCAGGCCCTAAAGAAGGCCTTAACCCAAGTCCCAGTGTTAAGCTTGCCAACGGGGCAAGACTTTTCTTTATACATCACAGAAAAAACAGAAATAGCTCTGGGAGTCCTTACACAGGTCCAAGGGACAAGCTTGCACCCCATGGCATACCTGAGTAAGGAAACTGATGTAGTGGCAAAGGGTTGGCCTCATTGTTTATGGGTAGTGGTGGCAGTAGCAGTCTTAGTATCTGAAGCAGTTAAAATAATACAGGGAGAGATCTTACTGTGTGGACATCTCATGAGGTGAACAGCATACTCACTGCTAAAGGAGACTTGTGGCTGTCAGACAACCGTTTACTTAAATATCAGGCTCTATTACTTGAAAGGCCAGTGCTGCAACTGTGCACTTGTGCAACTCTTAACCCAGTCACATTTCTTCCAGACAATGAAGATAGAACATAACTGTCAACAAATAATTTCTCAAACCTACACCACTCGAGGGGACCTTCTAGAGGTTCCCTTGACTGATCCTGACCTCAACTTGTATACTGATGGAAGTTCCTTTGTAGAAAAAGGACCTCAAAAAGCGGGGTATGCAGTGGTCAGTGATAATGGAATATTTGAAAGTAATCCCCTCACTCCAGGAACTAGTGCTTAGCTGGCAGAACTAATAGCCCTCACTGGGGCACTAGAATTAGGAGAAGGAAAAGGGTAAATATATATACAGACTCTGAGTATGCTCACCTAGTCCTCCATGCCCATGAGGCAATATGGAGAGAAAGGGAATTCCTAACTTCCGAGGGAACACCTATCACACATCAGGAAGCCATCAGGAGATTATTACTGGCAGTACAGAAACCTAAAGAGGTGGCAGTCTTACACTGCTGGGGTCATCAGAAAGGAAAGAAAAGGGAAATAGAAGGGAACTTCCAAGCAGATATTGAAGCAAAAAGAGCTGCAAGGCAGGACCCTCCATTAGAAATGCTTATAGAAGGAACCCTACTATGGGGTAATGCCCTCCAGGAAACAAAGCCCCAGTACTCAGAAGAAGAAATAGAATGGGGAACCTCATGAGGACACAGTTTCCTCCCCTCAGGATGGCTAGCCACCGAAGAAGGAAAAATACTTTTGCCTGCAGCTAACCAATGGAAAGCTAACCAATGGTGCACTGTGAAGTGTGCCAAAGAAATAATCCCCTGCACTGCAGGCTATACATTTCAATCCCTGTATCTTTAACCTCCTTGTTAAGCTTGTCTCTTCCAGAATCGAAGCTGTAAAACCATAAATAGTTCTTCAAATGGAGCACCTGATGCAGTCCATGACTAAGATCTACCATGGACCCCTGGACCAGCCTGCTAGCCCATGCTCTGATGTTAATGACATCGAAGGCACCCCTCCTGAGGAAATCTCAACTGCACAAACCCTACTACACTCCAGTTCAGCAGGAAGCAGTTAGAGCGGTCGTCGGCCAACCTCCCCAATGGCACTTGGGTTTTCCTGTTGAGAGGGGGGACTGAGAGACAGGACTATCTGGATTTCCTAGGCCAACTAAGAATCCCTAAGCCTAGCTGGGAAGGTGACCACATTCACTTTTAAACACAGGGCTTGCAACTTAGCTCACACCCGACGAATCAGGTAGTAAAGAGGGCTCACTAAAATGCTAATTAGGCAAAAACAGGAGGTAAAGAAATAGCCAATAATTTATTGCCTGAGAGTACAGCGGGAAGGACAATGATCGGGATATAAACTCATGCATTCGAGCCACCAATGGCTACCCTCTTTGGGTCCCCTCCCTTTGTTATGGGAGCTCTATTAAATCTTGCAACTGCCAAAAAAAAGAAAAAGAAAAGAAAAGAAACTCTTTGATCCCACAATACTTAAATTAACTGAAAATTTTTGAAAAATACAGAAATGATGAACTCAAAATTTCCCCTCTTTTGGGGAGAGGTACATATGATCAAGAAGAAATACATTAGCAATGTCAAAGGTTCTGATTCTTAAGTTGGGTGATGGGTAAATATGTGTTATATTATTCTTTAAACTGTATGTGTATAATACATACATTCTTGTACATGATTAATATTTTAATATAAAGAAATTTTTAAAAATTTAAAAAAATAATGCAAATAAAGTGTCTATCACAGAAGGTGCTCAATATGGTAATTCTCACATTAAGTAATAAAATTACACAATGCAATTAACTCAGTGTACGTTGATCTAGAGCTAAGCTTAGTAATAAATGACAGTTTTGTTGAAAGTAAAATTCACACTAGAAGAATACCACATGTCATGTTAGGTAAGCTCTTAAATTTAAGTTGGAAGTAACATGTTTTATCAAAAAGTAGGTCTCATATGTAAGCAGAATATGTATGGGGAAAAAAGTAAAATAAAAAGTTGGTTCCAATAATTTATTAAATGACTAAGGTCATCTTTTAACCTGAAGCAAAAATAAAAGTTTGTTAATTAGACAAATAAATGTGCTGAAGTTTTTCTGATGTCTGAATGATGAATTTTAAAAATTACTTTGTTACAATATTAGTCACACACCTTTCAGCCTAATACAAAGAATATTTCATTAACTATAATGAGACATTGGGTATGCCATTGCTCTCTACAGTTTTCTTGAAACGTTACAGAAATGGCAAGAGGTAAAAGTAAATATCAGCGAAATGGCATCCATATCCCAAAGCAACTTCCATAGGTATAAATATACAGATAATGCAGAGGTACGATATTTGGATTTCAAGCCAAGCAATAAATTGTATCCCTATTTGCTAAGTTTATAATGCATATTTATAAGTTTAATATTAGGATCAAATGAGACATATACTATTCATTCTTTGAAGAAATATATCACTACAAATAACTATGCTGAAATAACATTAAAATATCTGTATATTAAATCATTCTCAGAGTATTCACAGAAAGAGGCAAATGTAAATCCATTTTACAGACAAGGAATTAAGAAATAACTAGTTCAGTGTTATAAATTTCTCTACTTAAACCAATAAAATATAAAAGAATTCATGACAATGCCACATGTATATATACATATGTCTGAACATATATATGTTTGTATGTGTGTATATATATATATGACATTGTCTTGACAGGTAATTTCCTTAATCAAATTCTAACCTCTCTGCTTTCCTTAAAAATTGTACTGGGTAGGCTAATTACTTAATAAATTCATAATTAGTAAACATCCTTTCCTTGTGAAATTTTATTAAAACACCAATTTTCGAGCTGCCACATGTAATGTTTATAGAAGATTAAAAAATATACTATTTTATTTTATTTTAAATACCTGATCACATTGGCCTTATTTATTACTGAATAGGAATGTGTTAAAACGTAATGGACAATAAAGTTGAATCTGTCTACAAAGTAGCAACCAAAAGAGAAGGACCTATTTCAAGCTGAGATGATACTGATATTATGACATTAATATCAGTATGTGCAAAACAAGTAATAGCTTTTACTTGTTTTGTATTGCATCAGTAATGCAAAACAAGAAGAGTAGCTCAAGAAATAATTTGGGTGGATAGATGCTAATGTAGATTTCACGAAAAAAGTTATTAAGAGAAATATAATTTCAAACTGAAAAAAAAGAATGCTCTACTAAATAAAATTAACAAGTCTATCTTGATTAAGAGCAGAGGCTGAATTTATATAAAATGTGGGTTTCTTTGATGTAAAACTGGCATTTTACTTTTCCACAAAAATAATTTGTTAAGGCTTAAAGGGGAACCAAAACTGGAATTCGGATTTAATGGCCAAGCAACTCATATTTCTCAGAATCAATACAAATTTCGATTTTCATACCTCAAAGAATATTAATCAGATTAAAAATAATATCATGTGCTAGAAAAATTTAAACTAAGTAAAATAACAAAGTCTGTCAGGTAAAATAGTTAGCTGGATAAATTTCTCCTTATCCAGAAGAATGGTATTAAGTCTTGGATGTTCAGAAATGTATACTAAATCAATATCATTGAATAATTATTCATTTTTAGATATGTAATTGTCATGCTTTTAAACTTCAAACACTCTATTTTTGAAAATATTACTATTAACTGATTGCAGACCAAGCGTTAGCCAGAACTTACATTTTAGCCACAAACATAAACACACGTTACAAAAGATGGATTTTGAAAGTATAAAGGAGAGATCTCAAGTATCTAATTAATTGGAAAATTTTATGGAGCACAAAGCAGCTATTTAAACACTAATAGGTACTACAGGGTCTGCGGTGAAGACACTTATAATTTCATTGATAAAACAAGATATAGAAAAGATTATAGGGCACCAAAAAGTGAAGGTAAGTGCTATTAATGTGCAAAAGAAGGCAATGTTGGTCCGAACTATAATAGTTAGCAAAGTCTGAATGAAGGAGATGGAACTGAATGACAAAATCCAGGACATGCTGCCTCAAAGTATGGCACTTTGGTGTGCAAGAAAACAGCAGAAGCCGGAAGGTCTTTCTTACCTTCTATCACCTTTTCTCCCCTGAGGTGGGCCATAAAACCCAGCTGATCCTCCCCTAAAAGTAGATTAAAAGACCCTCATTCCAGAGAGGTCCTCCCTATACCTAGAGGAAAGGAAATATCTTCAACTCTGAAGACACAGAGATGTTAAGAATCTGAACAAACAGGCCTTGCTATGCTCCCCCCAGTTTATTACCATCAGATTACACCCTTTTGTGCTCCAATTACACTTCTGTATGACTGTTCATAAAAATACAGTTTTCCCTGTTTCTTTGGGTTTTCATTTCTGAAGGTTCTCATGTCAGGTAAAACATACATTAAATAAATCTGCATGCTATTTTCTTGTTAATCTGTCTTTTGTTATAGGTGTCTTAGCCATGAATCTACCGATGGGTGAGAAATCTTTTCTCCCCTATGTGAGTTAGAATTTAGATAAGATTCAAATTGGCAATGAGAAAGGACTATCATAGGACCAAGCAAAGGTGTGGATATGGGAATAAACAGACTGTGTGCTTTATTTTAGCTATGCATTTTTATACTCTTCCTAAAATGTAAGAATGCTTTATCCTCAAAAACTGACTGGAAGGTAGAGTTTGTGGTCTTTCAGCAGTATATCCATTTTACATCAAAAAAAAAAAGTGGCTTATTTTTCCCTTCAGATCCCTGGTAACCTGATAAGAAATGCTTTCGAGTGCTTTTCTGCCTTTAATTTTTCTTTTTTAATCATCTTAAGTTTCTTTTACATGAGAGTCTCAATGTTCCACTTTCCCCAGGACTACTTTTCAGTGCTTTAGTATACTGCCACCATCTTTCTATATTTAGTGGACATCTGACTATTTTGTTCTTTAAAATTTTGTTTCCCTTTACTTAAAAAAAATTGAATAATGGACTATTACTTGATTGCATTTATTGCCATTATGAAGCCTCATCTACTTTGCCATAATGTGTTACATCTTTCCATTTATTTTAGACTGTAAAAATCACATTTGTCTTATTCTCCGAGGAGAAAACTATTTGATCCAAATGCCAATTTAGTTATGAAAGATTTTATTTCTATTTTGTACTAGTGAACCACCATGAACTACCAAATTCAAATGTGAATTAAATAATTTAAATCCAAACTGCCATTCATTTAATTGTAAATAAGTAACTTCAAGAAACTAATGACTCCAGTACTTTATCCTCTCAAAGAAGGAGAATAATTCTTTCCTGTTTTTGTCTTATGGAAGAAAAATGAAAATTTAAAGGATTTACCATTTCCAGTTTCTCTGCCTTAAAGCGAACAGAGGGATTTAGGGAGATCTTTTCTTGTAGCCCATAATTTTCAGTCCAGGCAGAAGCAACATCTAAGAGACAACAGGGTGCACATTAATTGGGAACTTAATTGGAATCGAAATTTTCATTTGACAGGATATGTTCTGAGTTCCTGCTGTTCAAAAATAATTCTAGCTAATCAGTTAGCAGCTTTTAGTTTTGTTTCCATAATTTTTTTTTCTTTTCTTTTTTTTTTGGGGGGGGGGGGACAGAGTCTCACTCTGTTGCCCAGGCTGGAGTGCAGTGGCACGATCTTGGCTCAATGTCTGCCTCCCGGGTTGAAGTGATTCTCCTGCCTCAGCCTCCCAAGTAGCTGGGACTACAGGTGCATGCCACCATGCCTGGCTAATTTTTGTATTTTTAGTTAGAGATAGGGTTTCACTATGTTGGCCAGGCTGGTCTTGAATTCCTGACCTCAGGTGATCTGCCTGCCTCAGCCTCCCAAACTGCCGGATTACAGGAGTGAGCCACCACACCCGGCAAGTTTTCATAATTTTTTTAAGTCTAAATTTTTTATATAAGCTGGCTTTACTTAAGTCCTAAGATATAAGAGTAGGCAATTATGCATTGTGAAGTCCCACAGATATATTAACTTAAAAGACAAACATACATCCCACCACTACTACATCACCACAATGCCTTAAAAAGATAAAAAGTCTTTTTGTTCAAAGATGTTGGTATTTTTTCGACTGGCAAAAGTGTTTTGTGATGTGTATTCTGGAAGTACTCTGGAAAAAACCATAAATGCAAGTCATTTCAAGTTTGCACATAAAGTATAATATAGATTCTGTACTTTGAGCTAAAAATCTTATCTCTTATTTTAAAGACAGGTTACATTTCAAGTAGCATAAATGAATTTGCAAGAGCTAAAAGTCACACACTTCTTACCCATTTTTCTACATCTTCTCAATATACCCTGATTATTTAAACGAGCCTTTGTCCTTATTGCATGAATAAAAAAGATGCTACAAAAGACCAGAACTTGAAATACTGTACGTTTTAATATGCCAAAGTTTGTAAAACAAATTCCTGTAATTCATGTTGATCTTACTATCTAAATTGCCACTATTCTAAATACACTTTTAAATGATATTTTACTAGTTCTACATAGAAACAAGAGGAAGAAGAAAAATCTTTGGAAAATGTCACATCTTTATGCAGTGTTTTAATTTTTTAAAATTTCTCAGAGCATCTGTCTCTAAGTACAAAATGATTTGCATTCTCTTAAGAACATAAGAAGTGCATATGAAAATAAATAGTCTTCCTCTAAACCTTTAACACATCCTTAACATTCTATGTAAAATCTTTAATATAGCTTATAGGTGTCAAGATCATAAAAAATGGATGCTGACTTTTAGCTTCAAATGGAATTAAACTTTGAAAAAGACTGATTTTAGTATTAAATAGAATTTTTACAATTCTGATAAAAGTAAGTGAATCTCCTTTGTAATCATGATACCTAATTGTTGGCTATGAAATTAAAAATAATATATACATAGTGTATATATATATACACACATATACATATATACATATATACACATATACATATATGGGTATGCATATATATACACACATACACATATAAGTTTTTTATATACATACATATAATTTTTTTCCTCTCTTAAGAGAAATCCTGTGCCAAACCTAAAGTGTAGTATAAAGATCAGCATGGAGTGGAATGATATGGAAGACCAACCAGCAGATAACTTTATTTTTCATCCTTTAAGGTTTGGATATGTGAAGCTTGTCAATGACTTCCAGCTTGGTGTTTGGCCTGCAATTAAGGCACATTAACACTAGGTGGACCCAAGTGAACCTGATTATGGTCTCAAAGACTAAACCTGGGCTTGAATTATTCATTTCAAGTGTTAAGTGATTGGAAGAGTTGCAGAGGGGAGAGCAAGGGGGAGAGAGGAGAATGAGAGAAGGTGAGACAGGAACACCTACAACATTGACACACTGAGGAATGAGTTCTCACTTACGTTTTCCTACATCTAAGCATAAAAATTTGCTATCTCTAACAGTGAAAAGAACAGAAGCTCCTATTTATGCTTACTTCTATCTAAACAGTAAACTATGTACCTATATAAGCTCACTAATCTTCAAAATGACCACAGTGACCATAGGTGTTATTATTCCCATCCCAAAGATGAAAGACCAAGGCAGGAAAAGGTAAAGAAATTAGCCTAGGTTACATAGCTAGTACATTATAATGTTAGGAGTCTAATCTCTTGTGACTCCAGACCAATGTTCTTAAGTGTGTTCAACATCTTTCATAATCAGTTTGCTCATCTATAAAGTAGAGGGAATAAACCAGACTGCCTCATAGGAGTTAGAAGATCAACAATATCATAGAAAACTACTGTGAAAACTTATGCAGTATTGTTAATATCAACACAGAGACACTGTATTATAAGGAGATTTAATGTAAAATTATACTAACCTTCATTTAACAATATGCAATCAGGGCTTAACAAAATCTTGTTTTTTCCAGACAACTTAGACCTTTACTTTTGAGTTAAAACCTTAAGAGGGTCTGTGTATAACTCCAGCACACTTTGTCAATTCAGAGTAACTTTACCTGAAAGTCCCTCATAGAAGTTTTCCTCATCTGCCAATGACATCTCTCTATCCCAGCTCCAAGCTCTTTATTTGCTCCTTTCTGGGGGAGTGAGTTTTTCTAAGTATGGCTTATTATTCTCTTGGATCTCTCTCCTTCTTGTCCTTCTCCTTCTCCCCACTTCTTTTCCTTCTCCTTCTCCCTCCGTCTCCTTCTCCTCCTCCTCTCCGCCTCCTCCTCCTTCCCCCTCCTCCTCCTTCTCCTTTCTTGGTCTTGCTGTGTCTCCCAGGCTGGAGTGCAGTGGCCTGAACACAGCTCACTGCAACCTCGACCTCCTGGGCTCAAGCGATCCTCCCACCTCAGATTCCCAAGTAGCTGGAACCACAGGTGTATGCCACCATGCCAAGCTAATTTTTTAATTTTTGTAGAGACAGGGTCTCACAATGTTGCCCAAGCTGGTCTTGAATCCCTGGGCTCAAATGATCCTCCCATCTCGGCCTTCCAAAGTGCTGAGATTATAGGTGTGAGCCACCATGCCTGGCCTCTCTCGGATTTTCTGTTCCTATCCTCTTTGTAGCAGCAGAAGAAAAGGAATGTTTCGTAAGGAAAGGATCAATACAATTTGCCTAATACCATGAACTCTGAATGGATATTTTTCCCCATAACTATTTTGCTTCAGTTTCAAAAGACTTGGTCTAAAGGAATTAAGGCTTTATGCGCTATTAGTAAAGTTAAAATAATGACTGTATTTCTTCATGCAACAATTCTTTTTTTTTTTTTTTGAGATGGCATCTTGCTATGTCACCCAGGCTGGAGTGCAGTGGCATAATCTCAGCTCACTGCAACCTCTGCCTCCCGGGTTCAAGGAAGCAATTCTCCTGCCTTAGCCTCCCGAGTAGCTGGGACTTCAGGCGTGCACCACTGTGCCTGGCTAATTTTTTTTTTTTCTATTTTTAGTAGAGATGGGGTTTCACTATGTTGGCCAGGCTGGTCTCGAACTCCTGACCTCAAGTGATCTGCCTGTCTCAGCCTCCCAAAGTTCTGGGATTACAGATGTGAGCCACCGCACCTGGCTGCAACAATTGTTTATTGCTATCCTTAAAATGTCTTTAGTATATTGTTAGCTCAATTACAAACTCATGTGTTATTCAACTTATATATATATAGCACTAGTAAACAACTCTGGATTTTGAAATAAATTTCTGTATAATAGCATCATTTTTTAAAACATTTAAATATTATGTGGATTTTAAGAATTCTAACCTATTTTACACTTTGGGATGATTTTTAGATAAGAACAGAAATAGAACTACCTAATTACATTTACTTTTGTTGAGGTTAACATTAAAATTTGTTTATATTTTTTGTATTAGTATCAGGTAACTGAAGAAATCGAGAAGTGATGGTTAATTTCTGATTTGTAACAATCTATAATTAGGTACTTATAATATGCAAATCACAATGTATATAAGTTATCTAGAGATAATTTAGAGGTGATTTTGCCTTTTTTCCACTCCCCAGAAATATCTTGCCTACTACATTTATGTAGAAGAAAATGAGACTGAGTTGATGCACTTTCTACTCTAGAAAAATGTTCCGTCTTAATTGTATTTTAATATTTACCTATAACTTACTTAAATATATTTTTCACTACCCTATTTTTCTATTAAAAAATCTACCACTATTCTTATAGCGACTGGTATAAATTTACCTGAGTTTATTCATTGTTAACAAGATCTCTGCTCTAATCACACCTGACTCTTAGAGTCATCTGACGTCTAGCTCATCCTTAGTTCTATGCTTTTATTTGTGGTGCTTCCTTAACTTGAAACGATCTCCTGTGTTCAGTTATCAATTGATATTTACCACTTTTTTCAAGATTTGGATAATGTCTGACTTTTGCCAAGAAATTTTTCTTAATTTCTGCATATCGTGACAGATTCCTTATTATATACTAGTTTTTGGGGTCAAGGGGAGGACATAAAATTGAATCAAGAATTGGAAGCTTTTCCTTCTGCTCTATAAACATGACCTAGAATATTATCTGAGCTACACTCTAAGCTATAGGTTCCATATTATTAGTAACAGGAAAATTTAGTAAGCATATACCATGCACTAATTACAATATAAGTGCTTGACATGCATGATCTTGTTTAATCCTCATAACAACTCCTTGTAACTTGTAACTATTTCAAGGTTACAGAGCTAATAAGATGAAAGCAAGAACCTGAACACTGAGTCTGTATTCAGAGCCTGGTGGTAACCACTGTGCCTTCCTTATACCATACTCATAGCACTCACTACTTCCTTCCTTGGGCCTCTTTGTTCATGTCTTTACATAATTTGTGTAAATGTGTTATTCATCCACAAGACAGAATGCTTTTTAGAGTAACAAAACCACCCATATCCTGCTCCGATTAACACAAAAAACTGCAAATAGTAGCTGCTTGATAAAATAAACATACACACACATCTATAAACAAATACACGCATATAAATTAGAATGTTTCCTAATTTCAATAATTATAATTTTTAGCCCCATGTTTTATTTCACAATATACTATTAAGTATCTCACAGAAAATATCCAAATTTCTTCATAATTCCCGTTGTACTGTATTCTACACATATAACATAGTAAATCCTTACTGAATAAAAGGTTAAAATAGGCATTGAATAGTTCAATTACTTTAAAAGTTAAAAACATGTTATATAATTACTAATATTTTATAATATCAAGGAATAAAGGATTCTGACTTCCATCATCTAGCAATTTTGATGCTCATCTCATGACTGTTTCATTTGTCTTTTTCTTCTCATAAGGGTTCCCAGTTTAAAATAAATACAGTACATGCAGAGACTGGAAATTAATTATGTAAGAGGAATAATAAAGTTTCTAAGGGTCAATAAATCTAAGTAAAAGGTAATATAACTCATGGCTTAAGATTGCTATTAACCCACTGGTAAATACCACCCCAAATCGGAGGAAACTACTGTGGAATATAGTATAAACTCCTGTAAAGATTGGTAGCTATTGAGCCAGGCACGAGCGGTGGCTCACGCCTGTCATCCCAGCACTTTGGGAGGCCAAGGCAGGCAGATCACGAGGTCAGGAGATCGAGACCATCCTGGCTAACATGGTGAATCGCCATCTCTACTAAAAGTACAAAAAATTAGCCGGGCATGGTGGCAGGCGCCTGTAGTCCCAGCTACTTGGGAGGCTGAGGCAGGAGAATGGCGTGAACCCAGGAGGCAGAGCTTAGACAGAGCAAGAATCCATCTCAAAAAAAAGATTGGTAGCTATTTAATTTAAATTAATGCTTCCTTATTTTTCAGTTCTTATATAAATAATGCTATTAAAACAAAATTAAAATATACAGGTAAAAATTTACATTATAATTAGGCATATATAATTAGTTTTTCAGTTATGTTTAGTCTTTTTATCATTGTTGTGTTTAACTTTTGGAGATAATTTCAGGGGGCTTTTTCTTCGTATTGATCCTGTAAGCACCTTACAGCCAAATAAAAATCTTTATTTTACATTTGGCTTAGATAATTAATGCTTTATTGTTTTAAAAGGTCAGTAAATCATTTTATGGTAATTAAGAATCAATAATAATGAATTAACAATACTGACACCCTTTATAATTGATATCCATATGATTTCTTCCAAAAAAACAAGATACATTTCTTTTCTTAAGGTATGCTCCCTTCTATAATGTGTTTTCCGAAAGGTGTATTTAATATGCCTCATCAGTATTGCACTAAAAGGACATGGCAACCTAATCTTGATCTTTATAGAAGACTTTCCATTATTTGATTTAAACAATTCATTAATTATTACAGCTTCATAAATACTGTTATGACAATGTATCTTTTGAAACTTCAACTCTTTGTTCAGGGAAATATCTAATAAAAGTCATACTTTAACAGGGCCCAACGGAAAGACATTATTTTTACTTTTTCGTTCACTGAAGGAACAAAGACATAATTCACCCTTCTTCAAAGTCTTAAGTCACATTACACACACCTCATTGAGAGAGAATTGAAATAAAAAACAGGAAATAGAAATTAAATGTGTATTTACCTGTATTAGACAAACCCACAGTACTGTTTTCTAAAGTAATTGGAATCTGTACTGTTTTGTTGTATCCAGTTTTTATCTGTGAAAGAAAATGAGGAACATGCAATGTCATTTACTAAAGTAGGTCACTTGAAGCCCATGTTAACATAAAAAGAATGGTTAAAGAGATTAAAGTAATTATCCCTCAAATATGAACCCTCTAAAATTTTGGTATATGCATCTTCAAACAAAGCAATTCAGAATTAAAGGTAACAATTGCTTTCAGCTCTACCACATCCAAGGATAACAAAATATAAGGCCACTCATCTTGTCTTTTAAAAGTATTATAGCTCCAAGTGACAAAGTATAAGGGGCTGACAGAAAATCTTATACTCTGTCTCTGTTCAGTATGTACCAGAGACTGAAGTTACCTTTGATGAATTTTATTCTACTGACTAAAAGCTTAAGTTTCCTATTTTACAGCTAACACAGATATAAATAATACACACTTTATTCTGTAACTATAATTTGTTTGGATAATATAGCAGTTAGTAATTGAGTATGTTAATTCTGATATAGAAATTCCCCATTTTGTGTGATTCTACTTGGGTGAACTATAGCATGCACACATGAAGGAGCAATACCTTCCTAGACTGGATGCCTGGGATTAGCCTCACTGTGTGGGAAAGAAGCTAAGGAACAAAAAGGAAGATGGTCTGACTTCAGTCAAGCAGAGAACAGAAATGGCAAATAACTAAACCAACTGAAACCAAATATGATATTTTTAACATAGTTTTGAGTGATATCTAGGCATATCTTTGTGGAACCATTTTGTCATGCTGGTATTTTCTAACCAATCATGCTCCTGGACACAGGACATGCTGACTTAAAATATGTTTATTGAAAACACAGCATAAAAATGTTAAATGGAAAAAAATCTTTCAAAGAAATATTAATTTGTTAACAATTTTACTGAAATAATTCTATATGTACATAACCAATGTAAAAATGTATAGGGAATTTATGGAGTGCATATATAGAGAAATTTAAGATTACCTGACTTACCTCACAAGAAGATAAAATGGCACTATTTGTTTTGGGAGTGGATGAGGTCTTTGGGATTAGTATTTCAGGAGGAGAAGAAAAAAGACTTAATGTTGAGGCTTGAGGTCCATATTCTCCTGAAGCTTCTATAAGTGATGAACATGACAGATTTTCTAGCTGAATGTTGTCGGATTTTTGTCTTATGAATGCTATCTCCCAAGCAGATTCTAACCTAGTATTAAAAAGAAATCACTTTATGGATATGCTATGAATATAGTACAACTGAAATCCAAGCTAATGTTTCAGATGTTATTAAAAAATACTTATTATAAAGTACTTAATACATCTTAAATTACTACTTTCAAGGAGACATTCTAAATGACTCATTCTATCTCATGGATAGTATAGTTACCTCAACTTGGCTCTGGCAATTATGCTTTTTGCTTCTTCAAATGATACACCAATCATAGATTCCTTGTTGACTGAGACAAGTTGATCTCCTGGCTTCAAACGACCATCCTAACAAAAACAGTAACATTTATAAAGGAACTAATGAGATATTTTAAAAAAAATTAATTGATGTAATTAAAGCAATGAAAAGTTGTCATGAAGAATGCCTTCAAAAAGAGTAAAAAGTAAAATCTTAGACAACCTCAGTAGCAAAATCTCTTGATTAAAGTCTGGTTTGGTAACATATATTATGAGTAAAATGGAATGGTTCATGTATTGCATGAATAAATTTACGTGGTAAAGAATTCTTAATATGGTAGGTAGGACATAGGCCAGTATACCAGGAAAAGGGACCTGTTTTAAAAACTGAGCACTATGGGGCTGATAAAGCTCTGACTCTGTGATAAAGTGGGCCAAATAACTGTGGGATATTTCAGAATACAAAACTCATTTATTTTATTTTCTCTGCATTCCTACATATGTCTTCCCACCAAACTGTTCAATGTGTGTGTGGATTTATCCCACATTGAGATTTTTAAAACTTTAGTCAAGGGTCTTTTAAAAAAAAAATTAAATTTTCAAAATTTTTTGTAGAGATGAGGTCTCATTACATTGCCCAGGCTGGTCTCAAACTCCTGGTCTCAAGCAATCTTCCCACCTTGGCCTCCCAAAGTGCTGGGATTACAGGTGTGAGCCACTGCGCCTGGCCAAGGATTTTAATTATATTGATCCTACCCATATTTCAGCATAATCTTTTTTACTAGACCTGCTATCCCCCTATGATTAAGGCCTAGTTGGCTGTGCATATATTGTTAGCCATGTCCTGCTAATAATGACAATTCTAACTGGCTGCCTGGTGTTGCCTTTTCTAAGGCCTGGCTTGCTCATAGCTAGCCTAACTGAGTAAGACAGAACATGTCAGGAACAAGAGTTAATGTGGTTGTTAGATATGTTAGATAAGTTTCCCAGTTTTTGTCTTTTCTTTTCATTCAAACTAGAAAATAAAAATAAGCTTTCTTCTTTTACAGTTCCTAAGGTATTTCCCTATTTATCATTAATTAGTACAGTGGTAGAAACCATTATTTTTATAACTACAGAAAAAGCTTATATGGTTAAAAAGGGAGATTTTCACCTTGATGGTACTTAAGTAACTTCCACAAATTCAAGAAAACATCTTTCTTTAAAGTCTTATCTACTAAAATATATCCCTTGGATACTGATCTTTGATCTAAGCTGTATTATTTGTAATAATGGTGATTCACAGTTATTTTACTCCTAAATAACAATAGGTATTATTATTTTTTAAAAAGACATGAAGTACTATCTCTTTCACTGACTAAAGAATACATAGGAAAACAACAAAATTGACATAAAACATTCATGAAAGGATTTTATAGAAACATATCTCAAATAGTGTGTAAAAGATTATATAATCTAGATGCATAATGACCCTATCCTACTGAAATGTAAACATTATTTAAAATACTTAAGCCAAAAGAGTCAACTTAATTTTTAAAAATATATAAGCCAGGCACGGTGGCTCACATCTGTACACCCAACACTTTGAGAGGCTGAGGCAGAAAGATTGCTTGAGCCCAGGAGTTCAAGACCAGCCTGGGCAACATAGTTAGACCCCATCTTTCAAAAAAAAAAAAAAATAGCTGGCACATGTCTGTAGTCTCAGTTACTCAGGAGGCTAAAGTGGGAGGATCACTTGAGCCCAGGAGGTCAAGGTCATGACTGCACCACTGCTCTCCAGCCTGGGCAATGAAGCAAAAATCTGTCTCAAAAAAAAAAATATGTATATATAATATATAAAATATATATATATTATATATATTTATATTATATATAATTTAAAAACAAATTTTGATTTTATGTAAATATGTGATTAAACATAGTTAGCAAAGTCAGACAACATAACATGCAGTGTTAGTACAGAGAAAAAGTTCACATGAAGGCAATTTAGCCCATCTTGTATTAAAGTACACTGATGTATAGAAGCTGCATTTTCTGGCAGGAAGAGAGTCAGAAAAGAGAAGAAGAATGCCTTCTGACTATGACTTCTGGTGTTTACATATTTTTTCTTTCTAAAAAGTATTCATAGCAGTTAGTTTTTTTCTTTGCCTCCTAGAATAAGATCTTAGCTGATCATGTGAATTTCTGAACCTGTTTAAAAGTCAGAACCTGCAAATGAAAACAAAGCTATTTTTGTAAGTCTGGCATTCGAGTGCATTCTGCCCCAGCTGGATTAATGTATATGTGAAGATACTAACTTCAGAGATATGTTGAGACCTCTTCCACACAGTCTAGATTCCAATTCAGCAGTTACAGAGCAACTACCTGACATGGGAGGCAATGTGCCAAGCACTTTCATATGCTGAACTTCAGATCTGAATTCTTTCACATTGACATTCATGTAGATGTTGAAATAATAATATATGCCTGACCACATAAACACTTCTGTTAAAAATGGCCAGTACTATTCATTTCTATATTGACTTTGGTATATAGTTTTCTAAATAATACATTTCAATATTATGAGAAACCATCTATACAGCCTAATTCTGACTTAACTAACTCATTATACCTAATACTAAGGAATAGTCCTTCTGTAAGCCTTAAGATTCCTTTCCTATACTTTACAAGATGTAGACTGATGGTAACCTTCTTTTAACTCCAGTTATTACTGTGAACTGAGGCAAGTTGTTCAGCTTTTATGAAACTCTATTTTCTTAGCTGTAGAATGGGGATAAATATATGTAATGCAAGGTTGCTACAAGAATTAAGTAACATATGTAAATTATAGCACATTATACGTGTTAAATAAGATGAGGTGAATGAGACTTCCGTATCTGTTGTGGACAATTTTCATACTGATAGCAAATTTAATTATATTACTCATTAGATTGAGAACCTTTGATGGCTGCCAACTGGTAGGAAAAGTTGAAACTCCTCAACATCCCAAACCCAGCACAACAAATTTACTGCAACTTACTTTTTCTAGCTTCATCATCCACCTTCCACACCAGCATATTCTTCATTCTACTCTCAGAGACTGTGCCTCAAACCAGCCATGGTCTTTTGAACCTCAATGTTTTTACACATATTAATTCCCATCTAGAATGCCACCATCCACCCTGCCACTTCTCTGCGATAAACTCTGACTTAAACTTCACAGCCCAATTCAAACACTATCTCTGCTGGAAGTTTTCTCTAGTTCCCCAGGATTTACTTAATTGTTGTGTCTTTTTGCTCAAAAAGCACTTTTACTTACCTAAAGGATTGCACTTACTCTGTATGGTCCTTATGTTTACATATCCGCTTTTCCCTGCCCTCACATTAGAATATAGTAAATCAGCAACTCCCAGTCTAGGGGCAATGATTCTTTTAGTGGGCCAGAATCACCAATTCTTTCATTAGGCATAACTAGAACTCTGTCCTTTTCATGGTTATTTCCCTGGTACAGTGCTAGGTACATAGTAAGTCCACAATAGGTTAAAGGGGGCCAAGAAACAGTCTGAGGAAATTAAGGTAGCTATGACAAAAATAATAATGGCAAAGGAATAAAGAGAGTGACACTGCAAAGCGAACCATCTTGGCTGCTACTTCTTCAGCTCCCACCAGTGGGACTGGTTTCTTCATAGTTTGCCATCCAGAGGCCTGATCCTGATATTTATCTAAAAGCCTTAGCCCTGGTTCCAGTGCTATGCTCCGCATGAAAACAGATTTCCTCTGAAAGTTAAATATGTCCTACTTCAATGCCACAAATTACATGACGACATTGATTGTGAGACCTATAATTTCAGAGATAGAAGAGGAAAAAATACGTACATACACACACTCATATTACATACCGATATATGCATGTTATATATATGTGTATGTGCATGCATAGCTTATATGTGTATGTTTTAATGTATATCTTAGAGCCAACTGAAGAAAATATGAAATATACTATCAGATTTGAAGAGAGGATTTTGATTTCTGTCTGCTTTCCCTATGTTACCAGCAACGAAAGAAAGAAATAAAAATGAACATTTGAGAACTTTAAAGTGTTGTCGGAAATCTGACACAAAGGCCCAAGGAGGAAGTACCTTGGTGTGGAGCCCAAATGGTGCCAGTGGAAGGGTAAATAAGCAGATCAGTAATCCTCAGAAATGTGAGAAAATGACTACGGGACCGTTCGTTCATAAATTTAAATTGAGCAAGTATGTATGTGTCAGTCACCACAGTGGGGACTAACAATATTACTGTGAATAAAATCAGATAGCATCCTTGCCCTTAAGAAACATACTGTCTTGTGGTTCAGGCAGAGTTGATTAAACAATCATAAATATAAATATATCATTGCAAACTGAGGTAGGTGACACAAAGGAAAGGAATGGGATTTAGGAGCATATGTAGAAAAAAATAAAACCTAGCCTAGACTGGGGGAAAGCAGGCAACACAACCCTTAGGCAGCAGTCTTTGAATTGATAACTGGAAATAATGGGGGAAAGGAAATGGAGTGCTGTTTCCTAAGGGAACAGCATATGAGATGGAAAAAAAAAAGAAAAGAAAAGAAAAATTGGCCCCTTCCAGGCACTGAGAAAATGCTACTCTGGAAGCATAGTGATAGAGAGCCAGAGAAGGACAGGGCAGAAGCCACACTATATGGAACCTTGTAGGCAACCAAATATTAGTAAGATATATAGGTTGGGAGGGAAATAGGTATGGTGCATAAGAACAAACGATGCTACTGAAAGGGCTGAGTCAAAACTGATGACAGTTTAAGCTCCAGTGATAAGAATAAAGATCAAGAAGACTGATGGGTTCAAGAGATATTTAGAGAGTAAAAAAGTCAATGGTATGTGTTAATGAATTGAACAGTGTTATGGGAGTTGAAATAGGAAGCTGTTAAATTTTCTGACTTTGTGTAGCTGGAAGCTGTCATTCACCAAGACTAGGTAAACTGGAAGAGACTCTGTTTGGGAAGAGTTGAGCAGAATATGGTGTGATGTAAATGTCATGAGTTCTGCTTCAGAAATGCTGAGTTTGAGATACCTTTAAGAGGTCCAAGTAAAAATGTTGATCAGGGAACTGAATATGGCTATGAAGCTTAAAGGAGTGTCTCGGCCAGAAAAAGGGTCTAGGATTGACCCCAGATAGATATGGGACTAGCTGACACAGTGAAAGGGCCTTGGAGCTCTCTTATTTCCTTAACTTTAGCAATTAATACAGTAGTTCTCAATTTATAGGGTGCCTCTAGCTCTTAGAGCTGAGGGAATCTTGGTTCTGCTTGAACTGAAAAGATGTATTCATAATATCCCATATTTGAACTCTGGATATGTTTTTCAAACAAACATACTATTTTGCTTCTACTAAACCAGTATTTTATTCTCATATTTTCCAGGAGGAAAACATTTGGGGTGGGTGGTGGCAAACCATGAATAATTAAAGAAAATTTCTTCTGCGTTCCAATAACTCCCTTACAGTTTAGAAGATTTGAAAATGTAAATGAAATATAATCTAGCTCTAAGCTTGAGATAGCCTATATTGTTAATTATGAAACATTATAATGTTAAAACAAAATTACAGAAAGTTAAAGCATTCATATGCATTTAAAAAATATTAACAGTTACTCAGTTCAGCAACTTCATTAAGATAACCTTATGAGTTTGTGTTTCCTATTCCACAGATTCTACTATGTAGAAATTTTGTGCAGACTAGAAATTTATTAACATGTTAAAACAGTATTTAGAATATAGTAAATGTATTAATACATTGTTGTAAAATAAAGTTATATCAATTTTGTATTTGAAGAATAAATATGCATATGCATAGAGCTTTCCATCTTGAGAAAATATTTAAAAATAATGTAAGCACTAGAAAATTACTTCTTCTATAAATTTTTTTATTTTTTAGAGATGCTCTGTTGCCCAGGCTGGAGTGTAGTGATGCAATCATAGCTCACTGCAACCTGGAACTCCTGGGCCCAAGGGATCCTCCTGCCTGGGCCTCCAAAAGTGCTGGAATTAGAGGCATGAGCCATCACCCCTGGTCCTCTTCTCCTACACCTTTTTCTATCTTGCCTGTTTTCTTTGGTCAGATATGACCAGGTAGGAAGAACATTAATAGCTCTGTGCTGCCCTCTAGTGCTAAGTAGAGAATATAGTCAATGAGAAAATTTTGCCTTTTAATACTTCAGTGAAATTCTAACAAGAAAAAGTAGATATCATAAGAATAATTTCTTAATCTGCTATCACTGACAGAAGATAAAGAGTCATTCAGCACCACCGCTATCAACTTATTACTCTAACTCCAAATAGTTTTCATCGTAACAAACAAGCACAAATTGATGCTTGTCTTAAAAGCAAATTCTTAGGTCAGGCGTGGTGGCTCATGCCTGTAACCCCAGCACTTTGGGAGGCTGAGGCAGATGGATCGCCTGAGGTTGGGAGTTTGAGACTAGCCTGGCCAACATGGTGAAACTCTGTCTCTACTAAAAATACAAAAATTAGTTAGGTGTGTTGGCACGCACCTGTAATCCCAGCTACTAGGGAAGCTGAGAGGTGGGAGAATCGCTTGAACCTGGGAGGTGGAGGTTGCAGTAAGCCGAGATTGTGCCACTGCACTCCAGCCTGGGCAACAGAGTGAGACTCTGTCTCAAAAAAAAAAAAAAAAAAAAAAAAAGAAAGCAAATTCTTATCACTTGTTGAGTACCTTCATCTACTATTGCATTATATCAAGTGTAGTTTAAGAAATGCCTTACTATATTGAACACACACACACAGACACACGCTCACACACACCTCTCAGCTTTAACACTAAAGTAACACCTCAATTCTTGGAAGAAAAAATTCATTTTTTTGTTTTTTTGAATTTGTTTAAATTTAGCTTTTAAATATTTATTTAATAATTTAAATTTAATAGCCAAAAATTTATGCCATTAAACTTATTAAATAATACCTTTTTTTTTTTGAGACAGGGTCTTGTTCTGTCATCCAGGCTGGAGTGCAGTGGCACGATCATGCCTCACTGCTCTTGATCTTCGGGGCTCAAGCAATACTCCCACCTCAGCCTCCAAGTACCTGGGACTACTGGCATGCACCACCATGCCGGGCTGATTTTTTTTAAATTTTTAATAGAATTCAAGTCTCTTTACGTTGCCCAGGCTGGTCTCAAACTCTTGAGCTCAAGCAATCTTCCTGCCTCTGCCTCCCCAAAGCTAGGATTACAGGCATTAGCCACCATGCCTGGCCTCTATAACACTTAGAACTCGGAAAGTATATTTAAAAGATGCCTTATTATCTGAACAAGCATAAAACAATTGAAAGTACTACAACTATTTTGGAAGTTATTGGTAAAACAGAATTTTTCCCTAACAAGACAAAAAAATCCAGCTGAAAAGATAAACTGCTTAGTAAACAAGTGTTTGCAGTGGTGGGGGAGGGATATGGGCAGTGGGTAAAAGTAGTAGGACTGTTTATTTAACCAAACAACAAGAACAAAATAAGAAGATCCTTTCTCATGCTATATAGCTTGATATTAATAGAATATTTTATTAATTCTTAATTATTAATATAATTTTATTAAATTCTTTATATTTGATATCTCTCCAAAATCAAATGGAGTCAATCAAATGGAGAATATTATATTAATTTTATTAATTCTTAATTATTAATATAATTTTATTAAATTCTTTATATCTGATATCTCTCCAAAATCAAATGGAGGCAATTTTCAAAAAATGACACATAATCACTTTAGTAAAACAGAAATAGCAAATGAAATCCAAGAAGAATGAGAATTTAAATATAGTAACCAGTTTGTTAAACTGCTGGTGTTGTCCTTCAAATTTGGGTCTAAGCTTCCTACCAACCAAAGTGAAAGGGAGCTCATTATATATTTCTTACACTGAAGAGGAGAGTAAGACTTTCTAATTCCTAAAAAAAGACATTTTCTGGTTTTAATGAGTGATAAAACACATTAGCTCAAGCTACAAGAACTGCGAATTCAGAAATTAGATTTTGTTTGCTGTTTCTGTTTTGTTTTGCATTTAGTAGAGGCTAAATGAATGTAATTAAAGTTCTACTGATCCAACTTAATAAAAACTCAAAGTAGTAGAAAGATAACAAGTCATCAAATGTAATTTCTCTCAAACAGATACAGGATAAAAGTTGAACAGCATGTAATTTAAAAATAATAACCTTATCTTACAGTCAGAAATATCTATTATTTTCATAGGAGAAGAACCTATTTATTTCTTAGTTTAAAGCTCCTTGAGGGCAATAGTCTTATCTTCTAATTCCTTTGTATTTTTCACTGAGGTATGGTCACAGTGGATATAAATTCACTAATAAAGAAGAAAAAATAAACTTTACTACTGGTGGGTCTTTTTGTTTGTATTTTTGGTGGGCATGGGACATATTTTTACCTTATAACAGTCTCCTCCAGGAATAATTTCCTGAATATATACCAATGGGCCTTCATTCCGGTTAATTCCTCCTAGTACCTTCAGGCCAAGGCCTGTTTCCTTGGCAATTGTAATCATCTGAAAGGCAGGATCCCTAAGATAAAGTAAATTAGCACACACAGGTTAGTCTAGAGATCTGCACCTATTTTTTTCTTTAAACTACTTATTAAATCAAAATCTGAGATCTAGAGCAGCAACCCCTCACCTTTTTTGGTACCAGAGACTTGTTTCATGGAAGACAATTTTTCCAAGGTGGGGGGAGAGGGAATGGGGTTGCAGAGGGGTGATGGTTTCGGGATGATTCAAATGCACTACATTTATTGTGCACTTTATTATTACATTGTAATATATAATAAAATAATTATACAATTCACAATAATGTAGAATCAGGGGGAGCCCTGAGCTTGTTTTCCTGCAACTAGACAGTCCCATCTGGGGGTGAGGGGAGACAGTGACAGATCATCAGCCACTAGATTCTCAAAAGGAGCACGCAAGCTAGATCCCTCACATGCACAGTTCACAATAGGGTTCGTGCTCCTATGAGCATTGAATGCAGCCATTGATCTGACAGGAGGCAGAGCTCAGGCAGTAATGCTCATTTGCCCTAGACTCACCTCCTGCTGTGTCGCCTGATTCCTAACAGACTACGGACCACTACCAGTCTGTGGCCCAGGGATTAGGCACCCCTGATCTAGACAACCCAAAATACTTAGTACTTACTAGCAGTGACATTTTTAAAAAGTATGGTGACATAACAACAATTAAATGAGTTTGCTTGCCTATACTTTTAATTTTCCCTACAAAACATCCAAAACACAAAAGAATTTACAATGATAATGCTTATTTCTTTGGAGTAGGACAAAAATTTATTAAAGGCGACGGAAAAGATTTGCTTTTACCTGGTTATTAGACTACTTGAAGAATTCCAAAACTAAATATTTTAAGTAGCTTTAAAGACATGTCTGTGGCCATTTAAAGCAAAGTAAATATGACTTCCATTTGAATCTCAAATTTTATCTTTTTAATTTAGAAAGAATATTTTCTTGGTAAAAAGTACTTGTTTCAACTGTAATTTCTGTCAGACATAAAAGCAATGCCATTTGAAAAGAAGGGACTGTACAAAACATCCTGCAAAAGGGATATCCAAGTTGCACTTCTGAATACCTGGGTCAGACCAGAGACTTTTACTGGTCAAATGAAACTTGAATTAAGTTTGAAATAAGATTTAGGGCTGCCTGTTTACTAATACTGGGTACTGTGCTAAACAATACCTAAATAATGACATTTAATTTAATATTTATAAAATCCTTAAGATTCTTACCCTTATTTTTTTAAAAGACCCAAAATTCAGATAGGTTAACTTGATGGCCCAAGTGTGAGGCCAGTCAGTCTTACTTCAGAGGCAAAATGTGATATGTAATCTACTTTGTTGTTGTGTTAGAGCCATTGTTGAATATAGGACTTCCAGCTATCTTCAAATACATCGAATAACTGAAACTACTATTAAAAAAAGAGTTACTTCTGGCCGGGCATGGTGGCTCATGCCTGTAATCCCAGCACTTTGGGAGGCTGAGGCGGGCAGATCACGAGGTCAGGAGATCAAGACCACAGTGAAACCCCGTCTATACTAAAAATACAAAAAATTAGCCAGGCGCGGTGGTGGACGCCTGTAGTACCAGCTACTCAGAAGGCTGAGGCAGGAGAATGGCGTGAACCCGAGAGGCAGAGCTTGCAGTGAGCCAAGATCGTGCCACTGTACTCCAGCCTGGGCAACAGAGCGAGACTCTGTCTCAAAAAAAAAAAAAGAGTTACTTCATATCTTACATGATTATAGTTTTTAGAAAAAGCTTTCTTAGCTTCTGCCGTGGAAATTCTAAGAATATCTTTAAGAAAACTGTTGCATTCAAAAAAATAATTTCTAAAAAGAAGAAAGAAATTTTTTTAAAAAGCACCTAGAACTCCGTTTTTGACTATTTTGCTCTCCATATATAACATCATTTAGAGCTGTATCACAGGTATACTGAATTCAGCTCTAATTTGGGAAGGCCTATCTGGTTTCTGGGGCAATAGTCAATCAGCTAGAAAAAAGGCAGAGAGGACAGCGTCCAAGGGTCCAAAATGCACCCTAAATTCATTCTTTTTTTTCTTTTTTTGAGACGGGGTCTTGCTCTGTCCTGGCTGGAGTGCAGTGGCGTGATCTCAGCTTACTGCAACCTCTGCCTCCCAGGTTAAGCGACTCTCCCACCTCAGCCTTTTGAATAGCTGGGATTACAGGTGCGTGCTACCACACCCAGCTAATTTTGAGTATTTTTGGTAGAGACAGGGTTTCACCACGTTGGCCAGGCTGGTCTCGAACTCCTGACCTCAAGTGATCTGCCCGCCTCGGCCTCCCAAAGTGCTGGGATTACAGGCATGAGGCACCGCCCCTGGCCAATAAACCCCTTCTTTACAGGATAGTAGATTGCAAAATCATAAACGAGTAAAGCCTAGAAATGAAAGATAAGGTAAGAAAGGGAAGTAAGCTACCTTATCAGATCTCTCCACTAACTCTTAAACCCTCCAAATGTGAATGTCCTTCACTGGGGGCACAAACAATCTCCAGCATATATTATTGTTTCAGTATAGGATCTTACTTTTCTAATCCCAACAAAGTATTATTAACACAGCAGTTTATTGCTGCTAATATGTTTTCTCTATAAATCTATCCATATATTTTCTGAATTAATATCCATATATTTTCTGAATTGCTATCATACTACTTAAACCATTTTAGATCTTGATTTTTTTCTTACCCAGAATTATTATAAGCAATGTCTATGTTGTTGAAAGTTCTTCTTAAACATAAATTTATATGTTCATAGCAGCATAAAATTTACATACATGACTAGGACCTTATTTTAAAACTCTTATTAAAATTTTAGATTATATACTCTTTTTTCCTATTAAGTATTAAAAATAGTTCTGCTCAACTTTACTCATAATAAGAGAATTACAAGTTAAAACTGCAGAGATACTACTACTCACCTACCAGACCAATAAAAATTTAGAACTTCAACAACATACTCTGATGAAAAAGCTATGGGAAAAGAGGCATTTTTGCACACTGCTGGTGGGAATGCAAAATGGTACAACTTCTAAAGAGATAAATTGGTAACCTCTAACAAAAAAAGACCCTCTGATCCAGCAATTCCATTTCCAGGAATCTATCCCAAAGATACTCTGGCAAAAAATAGAAAATGACTTATATGCTAGGTTATTCATTTTGGCATAATTTGTATTCACCAGAAATTGCAAATGTATTGTTTGCCCATCCATAATATACTGGCTGAATAAACTATGGTACATCCACACAATAGAATATTATGCAGTTATAACAAAAACAAGGAATATAACAAAAACAAGTTATAACAAAAAACAAGGAAGATTTTTATAAACTGATATGAAGGGATCACCAGGATATACATTAAAACAAAAAGGCAAGGTCAAAACAGTATACATGACACCTTTTTCTTAAGAATATTCTGGGGAGTGGAATCCAAATATATATAATTATCATGTGTACATATATATGTGTATATTTATTTTTATATATATGCATTGGCTTAACCAAAAAGAAGCACTACAAAAGGACCAAGAATAAAAACAACTTTTTATAGAGGGAATGAGGGCACACAGTGAAGACTAGAATAACAGCAAGATTTTTTTTAATATACCTTGTTAAAAGTATGTTTTACGTTTGCAAAATGGCCACCAATTCCTCCCGTTCCTGTCTGCATGCATCTTGGTAATGTGACTTTACTGCTTCCTTTCACTAAAAGCAAAGTCTGTATCTCCACTCCTTGAATTTTCATTTGGCTATTTAAATTGCTTTGGCCCATGGGATACCAGCAAATGTGAGGAAACTGGATATTTGGAAAACACCTGTGCTTCTGCTACCACGTGAAAAGCTTGAGCCAGCCTCCTGAAGAATGACAGACCAGTTCTACAGAGACCTCTGCCATTCAACCTTCCTAGCTGAGGCCTCACAAGATATAAATGAGGCCATCCTACATTATCTGGTATAGAGCAGAACTGCTCAACCAACCCACTGAATCATGAGAAAAAATAAATGTTTATTATTTTAAGGGATTTTAGGGTGGTTTGTTAGTCAGCAAGAGTTAATCTATATATTATCAAAATTTTTTAATGGAATTATAAAATATTCTAGATATTAAAAATCAAAATTTAAAAAAGAAATCTCACAAAAGAGTTTTTAAAAATGTATTTGACAATTGTCTATTTTTTATTATTTTTAGAGACAGAGTTTTGCTATGTTGCCCAAGCTGGAGTGCAGTGGCTATTAACAGGTGCAATCATAGCATACTACAGCCTCAAACTCCCAACCTCAGGCTATCCTCCTGTCCTAGTCTCCCGAGCAGCTGGGACTACAGGCATGCCCTACCGTGCCTGCACAGATGACTTAAAAGAGATTTTGTTCTATACACTGATTTACATTGAAAGGTAATTCAATGTATTACTTTACTCACTACTCATTACTGCTATCCTAGACCACATTAGAGAGCTAGATGTAAAAAAACTTATAATCAAATGTTCATTAATAGTTTACATATTTCAAACGATATTTCAAAACATATTAAACTTAAAAATTACTTTTCAAGTAGACTGGGTGATACTACAGTAGATGTATTTTTATTCATGCTTTCACCAAAGTAACCTTGGATTTAACAGCTGTATAAATGAAGATCTTGATGAAGAGTCTAGAAATTCTTCCTTTCCTAGAATTGAAGAAGTAGAAAATAAATTGTCAGGTCTTAGAACTGTCAAATTTGATTCCAACTGTTCATAAAAACATTATATACACTTGGAACATAAATAATATAAGCCTGTATATAGATGTTAGATGTATTGTATGTATTTTGTGTTATGGCATTTTAGTCATTGTCAATAACATCCGAGAAGTGTAAAGACAGCTCATTAGATAGATAAGTCTATGTCTATATCATTATGAATATCCATATCTATATAACATCTTCATTTTCTGGCAAAAGTGAACATACAGCTAAGCTTTAGGTAACTATTACAACTTCCACCCTTGGTAAGCTTAAAAATCACATAATAGTTAAAGATTAAGGAAAATGTCTCCTGTGAGTACAAGGCTATGAAGCTTATAGTCAGAAAAATAATTATGCAATGCATTTGAAAAAAACTAAATTCTTATTATCTTACCAACTATCTTGAGACACTTCCTGCAGATCCTATATTACTCTGACTAATATTATTCCAGGAACTTCTTAAATGGCTTTCCTATGAAGAGAAAAAAATATGCTTTTAATGTCTTATATTGTTCCACTGTGAAAATTACAGAGAATAGTGGTTTCATTTAATTAAAACAAACTGTATTTGAACAGAGATTTACCACCTTTTCATAAGAACAATGAATGAAGCAAAGGAACTTAAAGTTGAAAAAGACACTAGGATCATTTAGTACAACTCTCTTCCTGAAGAAATGAGGAGCTAGATTCAGAGACTGTGTGGTTTTCCCTCACAAATGAAAAATAGTGTTTTTGTTGTTGTTGTTGTTGTTTTTCTTCTCCTAACTAGAACTCAGGTTATAGTCTACAGGATGGACCTTGAGATCTGATAGGCCTGGGTTCTCATTTGAAATTTTGGGCTTCTCCAAGCCTCAGTTTCTACAGAGGTACAGTAGGTGCCTTGATTGTGGTGATGATTTCACAAATGGATACATGTCAAATGTAACAAACTGTCTCACTTTAAATATCTGCTGTTTGTTGTAAATCAATTATAGCTTAATAAAGTTAAACTTTAAAAAAACCCGATTTTCAGTTAAAAATGGCATCTTGACCTTGGCACATATATTCTTTCCCTCCCAAGAGCCAACTAATATGAAAGTCTTAGGGTAAAGAGTTACAAACAGTACAAACTCAGAATGTTGAAGAGTAAATGGGAAAAGAGCCATTGGATGAAAATTTTGAACAAGTTTTTGGAAGATAAAAAAAAGATGGTTGGGTGATAATTGGTAAAAGAGGGGTGAAGAAGCTGAAATTTAGGGCAGTGCTTCTTAAACATTTTTTAAGTCTGAGCACACACATAATGGTAATATTTGTATGGCATACTAAGGTAAAGAAAGGTGATATCCTCTGAAAAGCTGAGGAGAATCAACATATCAGCACATCAGCAACTGATTCACAACAAAATTCTGGCCTAGGAAACAGGTGCAGGAGGAACGTATCTTAAAGAATCCCAGAGAAACTGGCCGGGTGCGGTGGTTTACGCCTGTAATCCTAGTACTTTGGAAGGCCGAGGCGGGTGGATCACGAGGTCAGGAGATCGAGACCATCCTGGCTAACACGGTGAAACCTCGTCTCTACTAAAAATACAAAAAAAATTAGCCGGGCGTGGTGGCAGCGCCTGTAGTCCCAGCTACTCGGGAGACTGAGGCAGGCGAATGGCGTGAACCTGGGAGGCAGAGCTTGCAGTGAGCCAAGACCGTGCCACTGCACTCCAGCCTCGGCGACAGAGCCAGACTCCGTCTCAAAAAAAAAAAAAGAGTCCCAGAGAAACTGAAGACGCAGAAACAAAAAGTTCTAGGGAGAACAAAACCGAGAGATTGAAGACTAAAATCAAGAGGATCATCCTATCTTTTCTTCAACCACTGTATGCAGAAGAAATCATAGATTCTTCCGTAAATGAACTGAATGGGCCCCAAACACAGAGCCAACTACTTTTGAGACCCTAACATAGCGATGTATTCACTGGTCTGGGTGGTAAAAACACATTTCGACTTTCACAGCCTCTGTAGTAGCAAGCAACAGGAACAGTGGAAGCATGCAGATCAACAGCAGCCAGAAAAATGAAGCCACCAAGCCACAATGTCAGTAGCAAAAGTCCAATGACCATGAAGTTAGAAAGTTATTCAGTACCCATGAGGAAAAGAAGGGCCACCTGAGGGAGGAGCTTAAAATCCTTGGGCTTTGACTAGTAGTCTCTCAGAGTCAAGAGCCACTGCAGCTGTCCACAAGACTGATATAGTCATGGAAGAGAGTTCAATTCTAAAACTAAGTTTGCATAAGTTCATTATAGACTGCTTTAATGATACACGCAT